>NC_092521.1:20042897-20717897 GCF_037038585.1 Patagioenas fasciata
AGTGAGTTGGCATGTAACTACATTTCTAACCAATCAAACTTAATGGATATCAAATTTAGTAAAAGCAAAATAATTTATAAACTATCTTTGTCCAGCTTTCCTTCATAGGTGTAGTCTGAGTAGATCACAGACATCACTTTTCCTGCCTTTTAAAGCCCCTGCGGTCTTGGTACAGCACTCCAGACACTGCTATTGTCCCTGCAGAGTGGTGGCTGGGGCAGACACTGTCCCCAAGCAGAGGACATTTCACCAAGTGGGGACAAATGTGTGTTTTCATCCTGTTTGCTCAGGTAACAGTGATGGGTGCTGTACTGAGACCTGAACAAAATACGAATAGCACAAGCAGATGCTTGGGGAGTGAGTGGTTTATGGGAGAGGAACTTCCCTGGGCAGGGTGCAGCTGACCTTGGGGCTCTGGCTCGTCCAATACCTCAGAAATTATGAAGCACCTCCTATGTTTAGTCAGGCACCTCCCATTTCACTATCCAGCCCCCTGTGAATGCAGTAGACCTCCTCTCCAGACGCACACATTTAAATCCAGGGATACATAATACAAATTGCTAAATGTTATGTTCCCCCTTTTGTGCTGAAATTGACTATCCACTCCATCCAGACCTACCCTTTGCCCATACTGTTATACTAAGTAATAAAACAATCAAGGCTCAATATGTGAATGTGACATGAATTCATTTTATCTCGTTTCTCTTTCTAACTGTGTCATGAACCTGAGATCTCTATTCACTAGTTTAAGAGGCTGTTTACACATAAGAGGGGGAAGGAAAGACCGATCCTTTGAAGCACAGGGAACTACACCAATTTCCGCCAGCTGAGGAGATGATCCAAAGAGATCTGTCAAGCAATCTTTAATTAACTACTATTTGCAGTGCAAAGCAAACTTTAGATCTCAAAGTCTGAGAACTTTTCAGCTTCCATTAGGTCAGATATTTATGATTACCTCAAAGGTCTAAAAAGTAGAAACAGAAAATATTCAAGAAGAATCATAATTACATTTCATAACCCATCCCTAGAATACAACCTCTAGCCTTGTTAGGCGATGGATATACACTGTTCCGTTCATAGCTCTTAGTAAACCACGCTGCCTAAAGGAATTTCAGTAAGTTGTAGGTACCATTTTACAGCTGAACTTTTATGTCAATCCTTCATTCCAGAGTGGTTCAACATCGCAGTGACCTTCACATCCCCCTTCAGATTGAATCTGTTACCCTCAGTGAGTATAAAGGCTATAAAGAAGCACCTGATCATAAAATCCACTTGGAATGCTTTCTTAAACCTCCACCGATTATCCATTAAAAATTCTGCTTTTTACAGGCTTACTGTCCTAATGAAAACTGAATAATAGTATATTTTTTTAAAACTTCTTCTAGTTGCCTGGAGAAAGGTCTTGACAACTTGAAATAATCATTGGCTGATGTGACTAAATAAAATCATCTGTGTACTTCTATGGATAATAAGAGACATTAACGATTGCTTTATAAGGAAGGATCTGATCTAAAAGAAAATATGTGGATGGCCTGACAATCTCATCCCTAGATCAGCGACCAAGCAGCCTTGGAAAAGAAATATAATTTATATGATATTGATAATATTGAAAAAATATATTTCATTCAGAGGAGACTGAGATGCATCAGGATTAGCTCTTTGGCAGGAAACCTTTTAATTTGCAAGGAGCTCTTGCACTGTACAGAAAAACACACCAGGAGCAGCTGCAGCAGAGTTTTCAGTGAGTCACCCTGCAAAAGCCAAACTAACCAAGAGCTGCCAGGCTTAAATTAGCCCAAGACCATGAGGACAAAACAGCAGCTCAGGGGGAGATTTTAATGAAGTACTGTATCTTTCCTTTAAAATAACAAAATATGGGTATTTTTTTCCTTTGTCATTTTCCCTTGCTTCTCTCCCCTCAAAATAAAGTGAGAACTAATCTCCCTGCTCTTAAATAACAGCTCTTTGACTTCACTTGATTCTGCAGTTATCACCTCCCAGTTATTTAACCTGCAGTTATTTCCCTCCCAGGGAGCAGCTCTGTTTGCAGTCACTGTCTGGAGCTTTTTCCCAATTCTGTTGTAAACGGCTTTAAGTGCAGCATCTGCCCTTGCTGCCCTTGATACTGCAGCGTGGTGCTCTGCAGTGACCTGCCTGGCAGAGATCTCTGACCCTACCGTCTTGCCTCATCCTCTTCAACACATCTGAAACTCTCACATAACTGACCATGATCCTTCCCTCATAATGCTGGCTGCTTCTACACACCCCTTTGGCATAACTTCTCTCCTCAGAGGCAGGTTCCTTCCCTGCTGCCTGCTCCCAAGTGCAGGAGCGATGTAGAGCACACTCCCTGTCTGACTGTAAGTCATTGCCCCTTGTTCATCCCTCATCTGGGGAGCTTCTCCTCAAAGTTTGCTCTTCAGTAGCTTCAAGTGGGCAACAAAAGTGCTGGTAATGAACTACGAGGAATTACAAGACAAATCACACAACCCTTGGCTGCAACTTTTTCCCTGATCATCTCACACACCTAGCTATTTCACTGTGCTTAATGCATTAATTTATCTACTAATAATTTAATCTTTGTAATGGAAATTCATGTCAAGCTTTGTAAAAGAGATGTCAGTTTGAAAACTACATCACTTTGTAGCACACAGGCCTTTGCACCTCACTCTTTGCAATTGTTAACCAAAAAGGGCAATATTCATGTAAAGCGCCTCTGCAGGCATCATATCATGCTCACATTTCATGGTTTACAAAGTTCCTACGAATCAGACAACTCAAGAATCAGCTATGGCTACTGGTTTCAGAAAATAAATTATTTAAAAAGTCAGCTTGAGGAGTTTAAATAGATATTAAAGACAGTCACACCACAGAGAGAAGAGGACAAATTCTGCTTTAATCCTAAGCTAAATACCTAAAACCAAAGCTGAAATTCACTACACATTCCTTCAGCTACTGCATGTCCCAGGAGGCACTGAAATGTTATAAGTTCTTCTTTTTTCAAAGGGTCAAAGGTTTGCTGGGAGGTGGCTGCACAGTCCTGCTGAGGGGCAGCCAGGCCCCCTGCTCACCCTGGGGTGCACCAGGACCTGCAGACCAGGAGAGGCCAGGCCTGTCACCTCCCAGCCAGCCTCCACCTGCTTATTTCATTGTCTTGTCCCACCAACAAAAGAGAGCAAGAGAAAGCACTCCCTGCATGAGGGTGTGGGAGGGCAGAGCTCCACCCCTACCTTTAAATGTGAACCAGAGCCAGCGAAAGGAGCAGCCATATTTTGAAAGAAGGGAATGATCACAGGTAGATTTCCAAATGACTTGCTGGCACTGACCTTCCAAGTGGAGTGGAATGCCCTGTGCAGGAGAGAGATTAGTCTTTGCACTGCAGGGCGAAGTGAGTGATCTGGGATGGATCCTTGCCCTGAGTATATTCCGCTCGCAGGGAGAGGGATCTGCTCAAGGCAATGGTGTCAGCTTTGTGGATGCCTGTCCTTGCTCTGTGTTTCAGAGGAGAACCTAGGGAGTTGATTTGGGGATGTTATTATGATTTGGAGATGCTATTATAGTCCTGTGGCTCTGGGATCCTTCGTGGAGATTAGGGCAAAAATAATTAAATTCAAAAGGATTACAGAATCCACGCAGAGCCAAATACCTTCCTTAGCCAGGGCATCCGAACAGTACTTAGAGTTTGCTTGTCCAAGTCACTATTATAGCTAACAAAAATTGATATATTTTTGGTCTAGAAGCTTTAAAAGGAAAGTTGACAGCTGAGAGACAAAATATATTAATTCTGAGACTAGTTTTTGGCAGGAATGGGAAGACTACTGAGATTGCCTGAAAAGTCTGTGGAAGTTCGGCGCTGTCCTAGCAACCATGAGAATGACATTAAAGAGAGCAGACACAGACTCTGTCCAGACCACAAACCCCACATGTATCAATCCCCAGGTCCACTGGGCTCTTTTAAAACAGCTGACATTATTTTCCAGCTTTTAAAATTATCCCAGCTTTTCTGAGCTGACATAAATCTAGACAATGAGCTAAGCCTGGAGACAGGAGAAACATATCCAGCTCTTCAATTCCCTGCTGATTGTCGTGATGGGACTTGAACTGGCAAGAGGTTTGAAGTGAAGCTGGTCCAGACTTTTTGTGAAGCCAGCATACCAGAAGACCTCTAATCCCTAGAGCATTTTTTTATTACAGAACAAAATAATGAACAAAACATTAAATTCAGTAAATAAGAGAAAACTCAGAACGTCTGGATGTGACCGATCAAGCAAAACGCTTTAAGGCAAAGCTTGCTGGTGTCCTTGCAGGATGCAGTATGTCCTCCAGTCCTGCACCTTGGAGGTCTCCTGAGCCACACAGGCTCATGTCATCCCCGCTGATGCCCGCAGTTCCTTTTGTTCAGGAGCCTCTGGGACCTTTACTGTGCTGCAGACATGCTTGTTGCCCCCCACTGAGCCTCCAGCCCCCAGCTGCAGGCCTTCTGTGCACCCCTTCCAGCAGATTCCTGGGGGCAGCTAGCAGCAGAGACTCCTGACCCTGTCCTGGCCATTTGCCCTGGTGGCACGGCTGTCAGGACAAGAGTAGCTCACATACGCTCCCAGGTTAAGAGACCTCTTGCTTTGCTCCTGGCTGATTCAGGGCTGCTGGGCTGAAGCGGAATGATGTTCATGAAAGTTTAGCTTTCTCTGCTTCATCAATTTCTGCTTCTTGTCCAAGCAGCTTTCATAGCTGTGAAAGAGCTTGGGAGGGGAGATGGAAAAACAGAGTCACTGGAACTCTTGGTACCTGCAGCCCCTGGTCTCTGTAGCATTTGCTTCTGGTACACTGTGCCCCCACCACAGCTTCCCCAGCAGGCAGAGAGCCAGGGCCAACAGGCAGGGATGGGTTGCTGGTGATTCCTGCCTGGCCCTGGTGTTCCTTCTCTGGGCTGTGCTCCATGCTGCCTACAGCAGCAAATGGGGAGAATTCAGGTTTCCCAGCACTAAGCCTCAAATCCTCAACCTAACACATACTAAATATAACAGAAAAAGCAGTGGAGAAGTCCATAGACTAATCCTCATCCCTCAGAAAAAAATTACAGGGAGATATCCATCTCTTCTGGAGACCCACAGAGTGAAGAAAAGTATTCTTGAAACATTTCCTTTCTTCCACCAGGAAAACAGTAAGGAAGGAGAGGAGCTCTCTACCTTTTATATGCAATCGTAGAGCTTTGGTGTTCTCACCTTGAAATCGAGAGAGAACATTAAATCCATCTTCTGATTTTGTTTGTATTAGTTATAGTCAGATGAAGGTGGAGGAGGCAAAGGAGGAAAAAAAAAGCAGAACTGGCTTTAATCTCAGCAGGGAAACTGTTGGTGGAATATAAAAGTCACTGGGGTCCAAGCTTTATGCTAATGACTGTTTAGTAAGTTGATAAAAAGTGGAGCAGTGTGGAGAGGAAACACAGAAAAAGAGAAGCCCCAGCATACAAGGTGAAATAGGAAACTGTAGGCTGCGTCCAGTCAAGTAGACACAGATTTGCGTGCCAGAGCCCCATGTCCCAGGAGATGTGATGTCCATGTGCTGCAGTGGCTGGAACATGAGAGAAAGACTTTGCGGGTGGGAGAAAATTAGATGTGTTCAAACAACACCTGAGTGGGAGAATGCAGAGGAGAAAGGAGATGCCCAGTTTGGAATACAAGAGGTATCATGGAGCCTGGCACAGCACACGCCTGGTGCAAAACTCCAGACACCTGCCAGGTACTGCTGGCAACAGAAGCTCAAACAGCTCCCAAATGGGATTTTAATGAAGTAAATCTTGACCTTTGGATCTGAAGCAGCTGTGGTGTTTACTTTAGCTGTGAGGGTGCAGAAAGGTGCCATCTCCAGCCGTAGCTCCAGTTCACCTCAGATGGGTCTCTGTGAAAAGATCTGTAAGAGAAAACCAGCCCTGTCATCCTGGCTGAGAGCTTACAGCTCTATGCTCTTCTGTCAGACAGCGACGACTGAGGAAGAAAAATAAAATGTGTTCCTCTGGCCTCCAAGTGCCTGTACACTGCATTGAGCAACCTTGGTTCAGCTCCTGAGAGTTTTTTAATACAGACGGTGAAGAAGCCAGAATTGAATTACATCCACTGTAACTAGTAAAAACACTTCAATAATTTGGTCTAGCAACGTTAACGAATGACTGAAGAGTATGTGTCCTGGAAGACACCTCGGCATTACCTGAAGGAGGATTAGTTCATTCCATAGTTTATACACATCAATCATTTGGCTCCTCGTGGATCCTTTAGCAAAGTAATTTTCATGACACTTGATTTCTACTTTCTATATGATCTTGTTTTCGCAACAGAATACTTAATTACTTCCAGACATAATCCAGAGCAATCCCCTAAAATGGGGGATTTCAAAGATGTTTAAAAGCTTCAAATTGTTTTCAAATATAAAAGGTCCAGGAAAAGCATAAAGCAAGTATTCACATCATTTGGATTCAGTTTGGTACACTGGGCCTTCACAGCACAGCTCAGAGCTGTCTGAAGCCACCATCCTTCCTAATACTGGAACAGGAATGAGACCATGCTGCTCCAGAGGGAAACTCAGTATTGACTGAGGAAGCCAGTGTCTTTCAGAGGAAGACAACCTACATGTTTCATATCATCACAGCAAAGAGACGCAGATTCATTTCATCCTTACCTCTTATTGATTCTACATCAAAATCAGATGATTTTGCACATAATTCAGTGGACTCTGGAGAGGTGGGTACTACAATCAAACCCTTCAGCTCCAAGGGTCAGATAGAATTATAGAATATTTTGAGTTGGAAGAGACCTTCAAAGGTTATCTAGTCCAACCCCCCTGCAATGAGCGGGGACATCTTCAAGCAGATCAGGTTGCTCAGACCCCCATCCAGCCTGGCCTTGAATGTCTCCAGGGATGGTGCATCTACCACCTCTCTGGGCAATGTGTGCCAGGTTTTCATTACTCTCATTATAAGAAATTTCTTCCTTAAGGAGGGTTGGTTCTAGATCTAACAATGACAGTGTGAGAGTCTCACAGACTGCAGCTTCATCTTCAGAATAGGTCACCGTTCATGATGGCCTATATATGCTATGGGCTAAACCTTGTACAAACACGTAGACGCAAAATACACCAGTATGGAGAGCAGAGGCTGAATATCAGATCTTATTCCTGTGTTTTCCTTGGAAATGTTCTTATAATAAAAATGAGAATATTAGTTAAAACATTTGTAGTTTATGCACTGCCATTACTGTCACATCAAAGCTATAATTCTGCTAAAATGAGATGCAGTGATGAATTAATTAACTTCTGCTATGTGAAGAATTGGAAATCACATCTGTGAAGGATGTTTATGATACAGAGAAAGATTTGAGAAGTTTGGGACCAATTATGACACCCTAATCATGAAATTTAAGAGAGGACCAGCGCAGTCATTTTCCACAGGCTCAGCTGTGTACCTCCTTCTTGAACATGCGCAGGGCAGTGAGTGGGCACCACAAGCAAAGGGAGCAGCAGAGGCAAACATGAAAGAGCAAGAGTTAGCAGAGCTTTGACTTAGCATGCCCAAAGCTTCAGCCAGTGCAGCTGAGAGGGTGGGAGAAGATAATGAACTGACCCAGAGAAATAGGTGGTGGCAACCTTGTTCCTCCCCCCAGGAGCAAGAGGGAGCAGGAACAGAACTGTGGCTTTCATTGGCAATTTGATCTTTGCTGTGTTCCTGAGGCAGTGAGACCATGCCCTGCCCCTCACCTTAGTGTGGATTGCAAAGTCAGTGCTAAAGGAGATAACCAGCTGTAGGTCTTTCAGAGACCCTGAATTTAATCCCCCCAGTGAGAGCATTCAGTTGTGTATTTAGAAAGGAAAAAGGTTTCTACATGGTATAAATCCTTGCTTGATAATCCCAAAGCTAATGGGGAAGGCATTCGGTAGTAAACTACAGTCTTTGGACAAAGACGTCTGTAACCAGACCGGAGCTCTATGATTAAACTCAAATTCACAGATTGGTTACATGCAGCTAATTTTATTCACTGAGAATACATGACCCCCCCTAAGCGGATGTTTAAATTAAATAAGAATATTGATGACAAATGTTCAAAATGTAAGACAGATGCCTGCAACTTTTGGCATGAAATTTTGAACTGCCAAGAGGTTTGGGAATACTACTTTGGGGTCATCAGGAATTTGGATATCCAAAATGTTCCCCAGCTGCTGATCTCTTCAGAGGCTGCTATACTTGGTCTTGGAAAAATATGAAATCAGTGCAGTAAGTGGTACCATATACTTTGCCAGGCTGGCAGAATGCGTAAGGAATTGAAGAAACTTTCTCCTTTTTCTAGGACAATTGCACTAGAGAGAAGACTGTGCTTCTGAGTTTGGGTTTTAAAACAGTGTAATTAATTAAAAAAAATAAAAATCCCTGGTTCTTTAACAAATTGATGTTTTAACTGTCTGGATCTGGTCTTTCTCACTGTTTCTGAGCCTGGGTATGGCTCTGGGAGTTCAGTTGTGTCTTATGTTGTTGTTTTCCATGGGTGTATACAGACCTTGTCTGCTACAGTCAACATCACCACAGCACTGTTGTGGTCTGCCAATTGCTGCTCTGTTGGTACCTATGTATTGCTCTTTCTCTGGTAAATAAACAGAATAAAAACAGAAAGATAAGAGGATGAAGGTTTAGTGTTTCCCACACAACAGACATGAGGTAGAAATCCCCAGGGTATGAGTGTGGGTCTGATCTGACACCCAGGAATCTAAGGGAAAGAATCTCATGTTATCTGAATTAGCGCCACACTAGATTCATTATTGTAATCCTATAGATAAAGGAGACACACTTTGCATGGATCAGACATGAGGACAATATTGGGAATAGACTGTGTTTCCTGACTCTGCTCCTAACCACCAGACAATACAGTTTTTCCGCTGCTAAGTCCCATAGATTCTTCACTGAGGGATTTGATGGGAGCTCCAGATTTTGCTTAACCATGCCAAGCTGCCATAGGTGGGGCCTTCAATCATAACCCAATGTGCACCACTGCTTGCCTAACTGACCTGGGAAAATCTTGCTTCAATTTGTGGAGCTATGTGATCTGGCTACACTAGAGCTAGGAATTCTAGAAGAACATTGAGGTGTTTGATGTCTCATTTTCCTGCCAACAGTAAGAACAATTTATCCACTCATAACTGTTTCATAGCTAGATTGATAACTGGGAACAAAAAAGGTGAGTGTTAATAATACTTTGTTTTTCCTAAGGTTGTATGAATGCAGCCTAAAATTACAGAAAAACAAAACCAAACCAAACCAAAACAAAAAACACCACACACAAAACAACAACACCACAAAACAAAACAGTGACAACTTTGCATTAAATTTTGACAAAAAAAAAAAAATTAAAAAGGCAAAATGCCTCTTCTCTAAACTACTAGGAAGTTTAGTTTTCCACAATGGCTACCAGCGGCTTTCTCAGCAATTCATTTTAATATTGCACACTTTCTGGCAATAAAAAGGAGAGAGCAACTAATATAATTAAGTCTGCAAAACAACCTCTAAACTGAAATGTGTCTCCCAACAGAACAAGCATAGGATTGTTCGTTACAGTGCTCTCCAGGAATAACAAAAACAATTCCCAAAAATGCATTATTAATGGACATTCCCAGAATTAATGATAAAACAAACCAGATGTTCTCTTACATTTGTCTCATAAATGTGAAGTCAATATGCCAAACTGAAACCCCATTTTGGAAAGCTATAGGCTACTTATGAAGGCACTTTAACTGTATCGCCCTTTACTACAACAGACAAAATGCCTTATCTATAATCTAAGACAATCCAATTATGATTTTATAACTATTAATGAAAAAAAAGATCCTGTCCAAGAGAAAAAGTAGGTGAAATGTATGATTTTACACAGCTTGCATTTACAACAGAGCTGTCCATTTCAAATTAGATACATTTTATAAAACAGAAAAATACAATATTCTCACATGGAGAACACTCCAGTCACAGTCACAACTCCCTACTATAACAAATCTGTTTAAAATATGGCTTAAGATTAAAAAACCCTTTCCCAAAGAAGTTTTAGCTATATTACTAGTTAATAGTTTGATATTTATCCTTTACAGAATATGCTTACTCACATGGAATGGATTTTATTCCCCTGAGTAAAGGTCGCAAAAGTCCACTGAACTTGATAGAAAGCAAACACAACTGATAAAGAAAAGTACAAAGTAAATTATACATATGCTAATACCTTAATGTAATAATACCAAACATGGTGGGCCATCTGGTGTAAATCATCATAGCTCTGATGAAGTCAGTGGACCTGGAGCAATTTGAATCAGCTGAGGACTTGGACTGGTGTACAATATTTCTTAAGAGATTTTTTTCAGAAAACCATTATTAAGAAAAATTTCTTTTGAAAATTACAAGTGTGTGCTAGGAGTAAAGAGAGAACAGTAATCCAGCATGTGGACTGGTAGAAATTTAGTACAAGATTTTCAAGCAAACATTAGGTTCTTATTTTGTATAAATATTTGAGTCTAACTGCTGTTATTTTTAATTGTTGAACAGTGAGTTGTTGGTTTTGTTTTTTTTTTTCATTACTAACACTTCCAGCTGCCAAATGACATCAGAAAGCAGCTTTTATGCTGAAGGATGCTGTAATGACAGGCTCTGCTGCAATACTGTGTTCAGAGAGATGCAGAGTCAATGCCAAAGGACAAGGAAAAAATAATTTTTCATTTTGAAAATTTCATTAACCTGACATAGGTTGTTGGGGTTTTTTTCAGCAGCATCATTCTAATCTCTGTGATGATCACCAGATATTGCCAAGGTCTTGTACAAAGATTCACAGACTTTTGAAATCCTTCAGGCCTCTTGCAAAGCAGCAATGCTATGAGGTGTCATCTGCCCTCCTGCTCCACCTGGCTGGGGCACTGTGCCCTCTGCACTGATACCAGGTACCCAGTCTAAGTAACAACACAGACTCTTCTTATAATTTTTGCTCCTCCATTTGTCAAGTTCATGACATGAACCTCTAGCTCAAGCCTTTCGTCACTCCTGGATTACACTGTTGTACTCTAGCAGAGAACAGTCTTCCCGACCTTGCAGGACCAGGTGTGACCATCTCCATAAGCTCCACTTTGTGGGTCTTGGAGAGCTGAACAGTTTTGAGGTCCAGGACAGCTCAAACACATGCTTTTCTCTGTGGGCTGAACACTTCACAGCCCACCTTGGACTCTCAGCACAAGGAGGGTCCAGATACACTGTTTTTCCTTCCCAGACCACAGACAGCTTTCCTTCCAGCAGAGCCAGTGCAGAAGAGGTACAGGTCCATGCTGGGGTCCTACGCTGCTAATGGTCCGACATGCTGTCAGAATGCATGCCTGGGCCTAGACATGGAGATATCCCATGTTATGTCCCATGTAATGGTGGCATATTGCTCCTCAGACACCCAGTCTCTCTGCTACAGGCTGGGGTAGGCTGCTGGACAAATGGTGACTTCAGGAACAGCAGCTTCTGCTGACTGACCTCCCTTCAAATCTGGGGCTGGGGTCAGCTGGCAGCCTGTCAGTTGTGGGATGCAGCTGTGGAGGAGCCACATGCTGAGCTTCTGCCCTGCTTCCTCAGTCACAAGGCCCATATCAAGTGCTGGGCATGTTGGATTTCCCAAAATACTGACTAGGTGAGGCTGAGACACCTCTGGGACTCCATGAACCCCTTGCAATGCTGCTTTTAGAGATAACAGAAAAATCAGCTCCAAGAATAATATTCACTTGTGCTGATGATGAGGTCCTCTTGAATCACATCTTCCCAAGCTCTCTTAAAGGTCATGGACTCCACTACTCCCAGGTGAATCACACACAGCAGTTCTCCTGACAGGCAGGACATCTTCATCCTTCCTCTCCTGAACACCACAGGGTGCTGTAGATACTCACCACAAACACACACATGGCTTTACTCATGGAGTGGAAATGAGGGTGGGAAGATAGTCTGCCTGGAGCATGTTAGTGTCTGTGTTTCCAACAGGTGCTCAGAGACTGAAGAGAGGAACGTGGGAAAAGCTGGTAAACAGAACAGAACAATTAGAAGTATTTCCCACCTTGGGTGGTACACTTAGAGTCAGTCAGGAAAAACAAAGCAGATGTGGAGGCACTTGTTAGTAGTTATGTATATACACATTAAATGAAAATATTCAATAATATATCAATTTCACTAAAAGAAAGAAGTAATAAAATCTTGTTTTTCATTTTGACAGCTACTACTTACTGTTTGGTCATAAAGGGTGGAAGGACCTGTGACAGTTATCTTGTCCAAACTCTTCCTCAAAGCAGGAATTATGCAACGAGTAACGTTTTTCATGGTTAGGGAGGGTAGATATTTAAAGCAAATTAATAAAATAATACTGGAAGGGTGCACCCTTCAGTTCTACAGAGGGATACAGGAAAATAATTTGATATCAATATTGGAAACTAGTGCATTTAATTTCTGTTAATCGCCTGTTTTTCTGTGATTTTACATGTCACTTCTCATTTGTTAGCAATCATCATGGAAAATATGTTCAAATAGTGTTTGGGGAAGGTTGTTTGCAGAAAACACAAAGCAATCAATTTTCACTAGCCTAACTGGGAAAATTAGCAGAAAGCACATTTCTCTATTTAATGGAGGAACACAGCTGGAAAACAAAATTTTAGCCTATGCTTAACTAAGAGTTGGAAACTAAACCTTCAAATTTGACATTAAATGATAACAAAATGACAGAAAACTTTCATATTTGATAGCTATTCATAGGAGTCAAAAAGAAATCGAGCAATGAATACTTACAAGGAGGGTGAGTGACTACCTATAAGGAAAGTGAGAAACAAGGGTGACATATTTATCAGCCCTTGGAGCTAATACACTGCAGTCATAAAACAGTCCCAGTGAGTGTAGTAGGTTATTTACACAAATTTGCCAGAATCCATTTATCAAAATCTCTCACAATTTGGGTAGCACAACCCCAAGAGAGTAATTGTCTTCAGATGACTTTGAAGGCGATGCTACTGGATTTGTCTCTCAAGCTGCACATCTTGAGTACTGATTTTGAAAAGCCCTTAGTCTTACTTGCATTATACTGTAATTCAGGGAGGCTTCAAAAATGTTTTTGGTGCATTTCCTAGTGGAACCAAGAAAATACAGTGCTTTGCAACTGACTCTACAATAATCACAGAATCACAGAATGTTGGGATTGAAAGAGACCTCGAAAGATCATCCAGTCCAATCCCCCTGCTGGAGCAGGAACACCTAGATGAGGTTATACAGGAATGTGTCCAGGCGGGTTTTGAAGGTCTCCAGAGAGGAGACTCCACAACCTCCCTGGGCAGCCTGTTCCAGTGTTCTGACACCCTCACTGAGAAGAAGTTTCTTCTCATATTTAAGTGGAACCTCCTGTGTTCCAGTTTGTATCCATTGCCCCTTGTCCTATCATTGTCTGTCACCGAGAAGAGCCTGGTTCCATCCTCATGACACTCACCCTTTATATATTTGTAAATATTAATGAGGTCACCCCTCAGTCTCCTCCAAGCTAAAGAGACCCAGCTTCCTCAGCCTTTCCCCATAAGGGAGATGCTCCACTCCCTTGATCATCTTTGTTGCCCTGTGCTGGACTCTCTCCAGCAGTTCCCTGTCCTTCTGGAACTGAGGGGCCCAGAACTGGACACAATATTCCAGATGTGGTCTCACCAGGGCAGAGTAGAGGGTAATAGAACCTCTCTCGACCTACTAACCACCCCACTGCTAATACACCCCAGGATGCCATTGGCCTTCTTGATCACAAGGGCACAGTGCTGGCTCATGGTCATCCTGCTGTCCACCAGGACCCCCAGGTCCCTTTCCCCTACACTGCTAATAGGTTGTTCCCCAACGTATGCTGGAACCTCGGATTGATCCTGCCCAGATGCAATACTCTACACTTTCTCTTGTTATATTTCATTAAATTTTTCCCCGCCCAACTCTCCAGGCTGTCCAGGTCTTGTTGGATGACAGCACAGCCTTCTGGTGTGTCAGCTGCTCCTCCCAACTTGGTGTCATCAGCAAACTTGCTGATAGTGCACTCTATTTCCTCATCCAAGTCACTGATGAATATATTGAATAACACCAGCCCCAGTACTGACCCTTGTGGTCCACTAGATACAGGCCTCCAACTGGACTCTGCCCCATTGACCATGACTCTCTGGCTTCTTTCCTTCAGCCAGTTCGCAGTCCACCTCACTACTCGATCATCCAGACCGCACTCCCTCAGTTTAGCTGTAAGGATGCTGTGGGAGACCGTGTCAAATGCTTTACTCAAGTCAAGATAGACCACATCCACTGCTTTGCCATCATCCATCCATCTGGTTATGGCCTCATAAAAGGCAATGAGGTTGGTCAAGCACGACTTCCCCTTGGTGGAGCCATGTTGACTGCCCCTAATGACCCTTTTATCGTCGATATGCCTTGAGATGGTGCCAAGGATAAGATGTTCCATCACCCATGGCCAGGACAGATATCATTGGGCCCATCATGTGAAGTCTGCCAGGATGACAGGTTTATCAGGAGAATAAACTTCTATTAAAAAACATTAATGTATTTTGCAGGTTATAATTGCCAAATTCTTGTTCTCTCAGTTGCAACCTGTGAAAAGTCCCTCTCTGATGCCTTCTCTCAGGTGCTGACATTACTTTTGTGTTTTTACATGAATTCCCCAGGCCTAGAGATAATTAAGAACAAGTTATTTGGCAGAAGCTCAACATCTGTAATTAGAGCTATTAAAGCTTGAAATGTCTCAATTTAAAACATGCAGTTGAAACACTTTAAAGCAAAGAAATTTACCATTCTCATTAATCTTTGTGAAATGTTTACCCCAATGCATCTTCAACAAGAGGTGCGTTGAAGCCTTCCACTGAGCCTCCAGTAAGCAAGATCTCCAGAGAATGAGGAGCAGCAGATAAACTTCAGAGGAGGAGAAAATCCCCTCACAGCAGCAGCAGCCACTGCCAGACCCCGCTGATCCACAGCTGCCTCGCCCCTCGGTTTCGCGGGGACGCACAGGGCCTAATCGAACCCATATGACGAACGAGCTTCTGTGCACCGCTGCGTACTCGCCTCGCATCACCCAGTGCCTACTAATTCTAAGATAAAGAAACACATGCAATACGAGTTTCTCATGTGTTATGGCTATTTGTATCTGTATCAGTACCTCAGGAGTGGGGGCACCACACCTGCCCCTGACGCAGCTCACTGCCCCACATACTGCATATCACACACCATGTACCCCACCATGGTTTACCCCATGCACCATGTACCCCACACACCGCATGCCCCACACCCCACACACCATGCTGTCCACCCCTTTTCAGGGTGGCTGAGGCAGGATGGGGCCTCCAGATGTCCCCTGGTCACAGACCCCTGCTCGAGCAGGACCACCGCCAACTGGCTGCACCGCCAGCCTCTGGCCATCCCAAGGGGCACAGCAGGCTGAGGGTGTGAGCCATACTGGCCACATTTGCTGTCATGTTTGGAATTAACATGTGGCAAACAGAGAAATTATAGATATTAGTTTCCATTTGGTTTTTTTGTGGCAAAGATTTTATGACCAGAATTAACATTTTCGAATTGTGGACTGAGGGCTTATTTTTAATAAACATGAAGGTTAAAAACATTTCAGTTCTGACGTTAGCGGTTGCTATTCCCAAAGCAGAGTTGTGAAGTTTTCCATGTGCGACCTTGTGACATTTTCTCACCCTTGGAGTAACCCATTCTCTCTGGCCACAGCCAAGTAAAGCCATGGTAAACTGAAGGCAATTTTCCCTCTTTTAAATAGAGACTACCAGCACATAATCTTTGTATAATTCCTTGTACAGACTTCCATAGCTTATCACTGCTACACATATTATTCAAGATAAGATTCCAGCATAATATTTGCATTGTCCTGCATATAAGATTGCTTCCCCTCTAAAGTGTCAGAGATAATTCCTCAGTCTCAAGAGTACGAACATATTACAGAGATCTGGACTTTTCAGCTTGATAAAAATAATCTCCATTCTTATCCAAATGTTCCAGAGCCCTGTCAGCAAACAAAGAGTAAATCTTCACAGCATCAAGCCCCAAGGTATCAACCAAAGCCACATCTGTACCTGAAGTGGAAGAGCACAAGGATCAACGTATTTACAGGGCTTTCCTGGGATCTCCCTCCAGCTGTTTGCAAACTTCCACAAACTGAAAGGCTGTCCCTGTGGCTGGGACCACAGAGCAGGTGAGAGCTCGGGGGACACCTGCACCCCACGGCCCCTGGAAGGAGGTCACGTTCCCCCCCACCATGTCTGCCCCCAGTCCTGCAACACATTGCTCATGCAGGAGGGCTGGGCAGAGTGGCCCGAGCTCCTGATCTGTGGGCAAGTTGCACCATCAGCTCATCGGTGGCTCCCAGGTGAGACCAAGCCAGGACAGGAGCTGCCAGGGTGTTTGCGCATTGGCTCCTCTCTCTGTCCTGCCCTCGTTCTCCTCAGCGCCAGGCACAGGCAGCTGCTGAGCATCTGTCAGGCAGATTGTGCACATGGCGCATTCCTGAATGACTTCAAACACCCTTCCCAAGCACATACAAGAGCTTCTACGCCATATTCTCAGCTGTTGCTGTATCGCCCTAGGTGGGCTGCTCAGGGTCTTTCTGCAGCTGTTTGAAGACAAAGCTTATTCAAAGAAACATATACATCTCATCATTACTGCTTCTCACCCTTTTTTGTCTGATGCCAAAGGCAAAAGAACCCAGAGATTAAAAAATATGAATTATGTTTATAATATCAAGGCATGTTCATGCAACCATTTGGTCAAGCCTGGGATCTGTTGCTGGCCAAAATTCAATAATGGGTAGGTTTGCAAGCCCACACTAGGCTTAGAGAAGACATATGATCAGTGTAGACGGACACTAAGGAAATGATCAAGCTTAAAGAAAAGCGAGGTTTAAAATTACATGACAGTTTAGTGGCTGGAGATATTATTTACAACTTTGGAGTAAAAAAAGTAATTACAGGTAGTATGTTAACCTAGATGAGGAATTTTGCAGTACCCATAGTTAAGGAGAATGACAGCATGCTAATAAATACTAGGTAACTAACCTTTGGCAGTAAGCCTGCTCCTGGAACCTGGGGAACCCAGTGGTGATCCATCTACTACGTGTTTTTAAAACAATAATAGAAAGGCTTCAGCTTTTCCAGATTCCTGTAAAGAAACCTCGCACTACAAAAATGCTTCCTTCAGCACATCCTGCACTAACAAAAATCACATTTGTCAGTGCTTTGGAATGGGAATTAGCACTACAGTGACCAGAAGGAAAGCATTTGAGTATACAAAAAATAATCATATTTTAATAAACAACTAAGAAAAAAAGTGATGTTCAGAAGTGCCAAAGACTGACCTAGGTATTCTCTTCTAGAGTCAAAAATAGGTGTTTTGGAAGATTTCATCAAAAATGCCTCATGGCAAGCTGGCTTTGACTATACAATTCAAATTCATGCAGATGAGACTCAACGGTCATTAAGCTAAACTGAGCCACCGTTTGATTTGGCTGTTCTTGGGGTTTGGGGGTCGTCTGCGCAGTGACCTCTTACCCAGCAGGCAGAGACCCCAACTCCTTCTGAAATGGAGAGTGAACTGGAATAAATCAACATGGGCTTTGGTCCTGAAACTGGAAAAGGGACCCTAATTCACTTTGCAGATGATAAATGTGGTCCCTGGGCTGAGGCAAGTAGTGGATAAAACTTCAAGGTAAAAACGCTGAGTTTGTTGGATGCTTTTGCTGGCTGTGAAGACTGTATGTGATGTGCTATGCCAGTGTGTCTGGATGTGCTCCCCAGCACTGAGGCCAGTGGGCACTGGACAGTCCCACCTGCACCATCAAAATCCCACACCCTCACCCCACACAACACGGGCTGCATACTGGGGATGATCCCCAACCTGTGACAGCTCCTGCACCAGCTGAAGGGACCCTCCAATATTTCTTGAGACAGGGAGGCCCCTGGCTACTGCCTAATTTACTTGCACAGAGATAACTGGACACACAGTATGCTGCTCCGAAAACGCAGCATGCTTCGCCTTCTTAGGCGATGGTGTGGTGCTTGCAGGCACTCAGCGCTGAGCAGCCCAACAGTCCTTGCTCACTTCTCAGCTCCCTCACAGACTCACATGGGGCTGGGACAAAAGCAGGATTCCAGCCACCATCACATCAGGGTGCAGCATCACACCACACCCTGGGTGTCTGTACGCTCCACCTGAGCCAACAAGCGTAATGTGAGGAAGGGGTGTAAAGCATCATTTCAAAACATGAGTGTCAGAAAACATGGGGCAGGCCAAGCAGCAGCAGAAGGGAGGTGCATCACCCCTGTTGCCTCCTCCTCAGTTTTGTGTCCTGTTTCTGGTGGAACCCAACGCAGCAACACTTGCTACAGCTATCCAGGGGAAACAAACCGGTCCAGGAGCTGGGCTCAAGCACTGGCACACGGATGTCTGTGTTGTTTAGCTGTGAGGCTGCTCCCACCCCAGGCAGCACTGCCCAGGTAGTGCCAAGTACTCTGAACAGGCAACGGGCTGGGAGACAAAAGGAGCTGAGCTACACGGGCACAACCCAGACCATGGCACCCGCCTTCGGGCTGTTTGATGTACCGGTGCTGGCCGAGGATGCGAATGCAATGTGCAGGGCACTGCTAGTGAGAAAGGGAGCGTTACAGCCCATAACCCTACTGCCTCTGGCCCCTGAGCCTCTTGCAAGTCTGGCTTGAAGGAGAGCAAATGCTTATCTCAACATTTACAAGGAAGCAAACAAAATGTCTCCAACTTTTTAATAGACTTCAACTTGGCTTTTTCAGTTGTGTGGTGTTGGCATGAAGTATTTTAAAAAATAGCAATAACGCTATCCTAATTAGTCATCTTACATTTACTAAAACTACTTTTTGAATAAATAGCATTTTTAAGCATGACAGAATGTCAGATTTCAGGGGGAAAAAGTTTAAATGAACCAAATACCTTGCAAAACTTTTATGACTCTTTGGAAATGAAAGCGACTAAACCCTTTTTCCCCCTGTTATAAGCCAAAGTTCAAAAATTGGAGCAGGGTCACCTTTAAACAGACACATTCCACCCCATCATCGTTTAGGTGAAACAAAATGTGAAAGTCACCACAGATTTATGCAGTAGCCACCAATGAAATTCTATTCAATATAAATCAATGAAATTGGATCTATTCAGATTGATGGGGATAGGGGTCAGGGAAGCATGCCCGTTCCTCAGCAGTCAAAGTGACAGATTGTGTAGGTTTTCCACAAATCTGACATGGTTTCTTAATTAGAAACATAAAGGAAGCGGATATACAAATCCCACCGGTATCCGGTGGAAATGAGAGGAGAATGCCAAATGATAAACCAATATTTATAGGGGATTGTTTCCAATAATTTATTACATTGTTTTTCCATTTAATTACCTTTAACTGGTCCTATAGAAATACTATAAAGAATATAAATGTGTTCTTCTTTTAACAAAATAGAAAATTCCTGTTTAAAATGAGCTAATTAGTCTTACTAAATACATTTGAGATCTGCTGTGAAATCCCAAGGCTTAGTCTGCTTAGAGCATAATCACCTTAGCTGACATCTCTCCATGGAAAAGTCTAACCTTTATAGGGGCACTGGGAAAGACGATCTCATATATTATTCCAACATTTACAAATCTCTAAGGCAGCTGGAACCATTTTTAGAATAAAATCATACATATTGCATGATTTGTAGTTCATTATTTGCATTGAAGGAATTAATTGTGTGTTTGTAAAACAAGAAAGCAAGCAGCAAGAAAACTTTGGCAGAAAATCATCTAGATTTTTAATTTCTTTTTAGGTTACTTTTTCTAGGAAAAACTTTAAAGAAAACACTGGGTTTAGGCTTTTTGGTTTTGTTTTTGTTCAGAATCAAGCAGGGAAAATACTTCCCATTTCCTCTCAGTCATATCCTTGAATAAGATTCTGCTTTGATTTTAACTTAAAAAAAATTCATCTTGGGAAATTGCTGGAATCAACACCTACTTTGAAATCAGAAATAGTAGTCAGGAGCTATTGTTCCAGACCAATAGAAGTGTAACAGTACCTATGAAAACAGACAAACACTGTGAGGCAGCAGAAGATCAGCTATATTTCCTGCAGAAAGAAGTAGGGTCAGGCATTTTTCCAAGTACCATTATTTAAAAAAACCACTCTGTACTACAACCCCTAAGAATCTTATTCCTAGATCTGTCCCATTTAAAAAATGTTACCCCTCCCCCAAAATAATCTAAACCCAAATTCACAAACTATATTGAGCTTCATAATGAGCTATTAAAATTCATAGGCGTAAGGCTCTTAAATATATTTGCAAAACTCGGCTTTCAATCAAATTTAAAACAAAAGGCAGTGGACAGATACAGATTGGCAAGACAGCAGAAATTAGCAGGAACTTCTTATTTGTCTAGTTCATCTAGGTTTCCATCGGAAGGTCTGCATACAGCTGCAAGCAGTGGGGGGATGTGGCTGGAGGTCCTGCCCACGCTGTGGGACAGCGAGAGACACAGCTCAGCACCTCCTGTCGGAACTTCTACCAAGTGGGTAACAGAAGCTGGAGTCAATAATTTATACTAAACAATTAACATAACGAAGATAAAGTTTTGAAAGGATTTAAGAACTGAGACAAAGAAGCTTATTTTTGAAATGAGAAATAGAGAGTCGGGAAAGGATTACAAAGAGAAGTGTCATGGTCAAAGCAATGAGGCAGAAAAATGATCTACGCAGCAATATGCTCAGTGGAAGTGAAGGGCAAGTCTCCATTTATCAGATCTAGAAAAAGTGTGTAGAGAAATCAAGATATGAGCCGATGAAAGCCATAGAGTAAGCTTTAGCTGTGCAGTTAGATAGGAAACGCCATGTCTTAGAGATATGAGGCGGACTTCAGCCCCTTTTTCTCCCTGCAACCTTTCCAGGTGTGAAAACTTTGAAAGATGTGGGGAGGTGATTTGTTGGTTTGGTGGAGTGACAGCCATGTGGTACTGCTGTCTGCAGGAATGATGATGGAGGGGAGGGTTAGTGTTTGGGAGGCCAGTATGCCACTTCCCAGCATAAAGGGAATGAAATATCTCAGCTACATACAGACAGAACCTCAGTGAACAGAAAGGGGTTACAACCAGAGAACAATTTTATGTCCCCTTCCCCAGATGCACATGTAGCTGTTGGTATTTTCCTACACAAGATGTGTACAGCACAGTTCACATCCATGCAGCTGTATGCTCCCGCTCTCTCCTCCAAAAGGATGCCCTCATCCGTGTGGGCTCTCAGAACAGTCCCTTGGTTGTCCTCTTATCAAAACTGTTGGGCATGCCCTTCTGTGGGCCTCCCTCCATGGAGAAATGGTGGTGGTCACAGCCCAAATCATGCTAGAAAGTGTGCCACCAGTTATGCCGTACAACTACCGCACAGCAGTGCCATGTCTTGTTTAGTTTACTGGAAGTTTTAAAGACTAATTTAGTTTACCAGACCAGTGTTACTTTACCAGGGCCAACCTGAAGGCATCCCTATTGCTGGGGAGAGTGGAGGGGATAGGAGGAAATGTGTAGTGGGGGGAGTTTGCAAAACAAACCTTCTGAACAAATCCCAAGCTTAACTAACACACATAATCTCAGGAAACAACATTACCAAAAGCCTCTCCCACTGCATATTTACTACTAGTTGGCAAAATTCTGCAAGGGGCAATTCTCTGCATTAAGCTGTGGGCCTGGCTTTGCACCCACTGCAGGCTGATCAGATCCATTCATACCTATTAATCAATCACCCAGGTACTAGGGACATTCAAGCAAGCCCACCACCCCTATTTTACTGGTAAAACTAGGGCCAGATTGTTTCACGAAGATGTACACTTGTTGCAAAAGTCACACCCTAAAGCTCTCCTGATTATTATTGTTATTTATTATCTGCACTGCAGTACAGCTTATGCACCCCAAGCCTCAGTGTATGAGGTGCTAGATAGAAAACCAGAACAAAAAGATGTTCTCATGCTCCAATGAGCTTGTTCCGATCTGGCTGCTTAGCAATATTGAAATGTTTTGTTGAATATTAAGATTGAATAAACAGACAAGGTATGTGGCATGTACTCAAATATTTTTTAATGAAAATTTCTGACCCAAATGACCCTTGAAAGGTAGAAGCTGTCATTCTGAGAAACGCTTAGAAACAGGCGTCATCTTTTACGATGCAGAATCTGACACACTTTCAAAGCACTGGCACCAAAAGTAAGAGAGACCTGGGGACAATTTTTGGCATAAACATTAAGGAAAACTGCCTAAACACTGGAAGAAACTGGGAAGTTTACACCTTTTTGAGAATTTAAACCAATCTATGGTGCTTCAGGGTGTTTTCCTTTAGAATAAGTATTCTGTCTTTTCTGGCACTGAGGATACCATTTTTGAGAAAGAAAATAAGCCTCATGACACAAATCCTGCTCACCACACTTAAGAAAACATTCTTCATATTGAATCCAATAGAGTGACTTATGAAAAGCAGAGAAGAGAATTTGGTCCATTATGTGGCTATCAGATTTAAATTACACCAATAACTGAGATGCATGGGGTATCAGTGACAGGAATAGTGGACCCAGAGTGTATGATTACTCAATTACTCCAATGTCTGTTGGATGCTTAAAGGCTAAAACAATTTTGGGTTCCTTCCAGTCAGTGCATATCACTGTCAGCTCTTCAGACAGTTTACCTTTCCCAAGAAGCTTTTGCTTACCTTATCACCTTCCCAGATCTGCTGCCTCTATTCTCCAATTACTGCACTTAACTGCAAGCCACGTTACATATACTTTACACTCCATCTTTATCTGTTCCATTTTGGTGATGTGATATTAGGCAAACATCTTAAACTTAGAACACTGGGCTTTAAGTCACTGACATCTTAGATTTATTTTCACCAAAGCCTTCAGTTTTAGCAGGAGCTCAAATGGAGCACTGAGAAAGTGGAGCAGGGAGCTGTAGCCACAAATGTGGAGGCAGTTTGGCAAATGAAAGTATTCTTAAAATGCAAGGCAAAAAGGGGCAAAAATCTGCAATACTCTGTAGCTCTGACTCATGGAGGAGATCACAAAATCGAAAGTTGAAAAGAAAGATGAAACAGAGAGACATGAAGCAAGAAGAAGGAATCTATAAAAGAGAATACATTAGCTGGTAATATTTTGTATTACTGTGCTATTCCTAGTTAAAGAATCTTAAAGGAAAACAGAGTGAGCCAGAAATAGATTTTTCCACCATTAAACAGTTTTATCTGATTTAAGTTTACCCCGCAGCAACACTATTTGCAATGTAATGCATCATTCAGGGAAATAACAGCCAATCCATAGATTGCTCCTGAAAGGAATGCAGCTAATACTTAATATCCAAAATCAAACTTGTTCATTCATTCTCGTTTGTCACACAGGTCTTAAACTTGCTTGTGTGCTGATAAAATGAATTTGTAACCAAGTGGTTTCTGCTTCCATCAGTTGAACTTGTTGAGCATCAGTCATCTCTTCTTATAAATGCTCACAAATATTTTCCTCAGTTTGCTGTTTCTCTGAACACTCTTCTGCTCCAAAACTAAAGGAACAGCTTTTTAAAGCAAATACAAAATTTAATCAAGGACAAGTGAGACAAATTTCTCACAGCCAATATAAGCAGAAAACTCATATACCAATAAATGGAAATAGTAAGAAAATCAGCAATGACTACAAAATAACCAAACTATTAAACTGATGTTATAATATTTTTTTATATTAAAATACAGTTGTAATATGAGATAATAACAGACACGTTGAAAATGCTGTCTAAACAAAGTGAGGTGCTCCACATAACTTCAGAATATTCCTAATCCTTGTGCTTTCAGGGCAAAGGCTCAGACTCTCAAAGCTATTTAAGGAGGCCTAGAAACTTAAATACCTCTTGAGAGACAGGCTACAGTCAGAACTGGGTCTCTGAAAGAGACTTTACAGGCACCGAATGCACTGATTTAAAACCATCTTTGGGTTACTGAGATTTTCTCCAGGGAAGCACCCAAGCATTCACTTGACCATAAACAAATGATGCTGACTGAAAAAACGTGCGTTCTTCAGAGGGCACTGTCAGCACTCCTGGTTGCTTAGCAGCTCTGTAAACTGTATTTTTCCTGAAGGTGACCCTATTTGAAATTAAAGGCATGAAATTTCAAAATATCAAGCCCAAGTTACACACACATACCCCACCTATCTGTACATAAATCTAAATCATATAAATTCATGGAGTGCCTTGCCCAATAAGGCCATATAAACACATTCCATTATTCAAAATTTAAAAAAAAAAAACCCTCTCTAGATAGTTATATTAATCATTGATTGGAACTTTTCAGATTTCAGAGTTAGTAACCTAAAACCTGCCTCAAATGGAGGTCGTAGTTAACGTTAAGGTGGAATTCTGATTGAACTATTTATCTGGTAGTGTTTCAGATAATTAAACTGAGGTCTGAGTAATATGAAAGGGTATAGTTATGGTCAGTTTTTATCTTCTAGCACTGCAGGGCTGTTGGGACTTGAAAATTATATGCAGGCAGGTTTGGAACGGGTCCAAGGTAGACCACACCGGACTAAGTAACATCTGGTGCATAGGGCTTAGGTTTTTTAAAAGTGTGTCTGGACAGCTACAAAATGGAAATGACATACATCTCTGACTAAAGGCTATACGCAAATTTGGCAGCAAGTTAATTGTATGTTATTTGGAGAGGCACTGTTTTCGTCTCAAAGCTGGGTACAACCACCCTGGAATATGTGCAAAGACATTCCAGTTACGCTGTAAAGAGTTTATTTTACATCAAGTGAATGAGAAATACTTGTAAAACCTTCATTTTTTACTAGCATTTCTCCTGCCTCTCTTTCATGTCTAACAAGCTGAAAAAAAATACAACCCAAAACAGTTCTGAGATCCTGGTCTGGCCTCAGGACATTACTGACACAGACAATATATAGACAGCTTCAGAAACTGTTAACATGGTATTAAGTGCCAATACATACCAGCCTATTCATTGTAGAATTTAAACAGTTATACATTTTACTCTAAGTTTTCAGATAAGAAAGACTCTTCTGTAAATTATAATGTACAAGCAATGTCCGCCAAAAGTTGCCTTCTTACTTTTTTTTCCATACTGGTGTTTGAACATGACAGAGATTTCTCCTGTGAATCCACACAATTGCCCTCCCACAGGTTAGAGCCGAAGCCAGGGACAAGAGATGCTCCCCCCGCTCTGCCCTGGGCATGTCCTGCACGGCAGGGAAGGCCAGAAAGGCAGCGGAGGCTGAATGTTATCACCATTTGTTTCTGGCCAGCTCCAGCGCCAGAGAGTGTATTTCCACATTTTCTAAAAAAAAAAAAAACAACAAACAAAACAGCTCCTCAGTGATTATAACCACTCTTGGAAACAACGGCCAACATCCACTTGTGTGTTTATCATTTTCAACCTGCTCTCCTTTCCTCTCTCCAAATGTTTGTTGCACTGCCCTGTTGCACACTCTCTTGAATGGAAACGTCCCTGGGACAAGTCACACATCACGACATATGTTCGCAGAACACCTTAATGATCCGGTGCCTCTGAGCTTTACTGCAATGATACTGCATAGGCAGGAGAGAGCATCTGACCTGGCATAAGGAAAATTCCCTGAAAAGGCTTCTACATTGGAAAGAGGTGGAAGGGAAAAAAGAGTTGCGTCTAAGAAATCAAAGAACTAATGTATCTGACCACAAGTCATAACTTAAAAAAACCAACCAACCAACCAACCAAAGAAAAAAACCACACATAAAAAAACCCCCAAAACCCCCAAACCAAAAAACTAAACTACATTTTCATGATTTCAACAAAAACTATTTTCTATCCTTTAAAATGCAAATTTTTGTAGAGGAAAAAAAAATACTTGGGCAGAAAAAATGTAATTCATCTTTGCCTAAACAAGTAAGAGGCAGAAAAGCGATTATGTCACTAAAATCATAGGCTATCTTTAAAAGAAGTTATGTATTTGGGTCATTTTAGATGTACATATGGTCAGTTTTACCATTCATCGACAAGAGCTGGTTGCTCCTGGGAGCAACTGTAAGATGTGTGCAGTGGTAAGGGGTCGCTGAGACCTCAGCTTTCCAAGATACTACCTCATCACAGCTTAATGTGTTGAAACTTCAGAGCATGCAACCAAATGGTAGGGCATCCGTTTTTTCTTACTAGAGGAAGTTGAAATGCCCATTAATCAAATTAAAGTAAAAATTGCCTCGTCCATAGCAGAACAGCGACCCTGACCATTGTGGAGTGACAGGAAAACCATCAGTGTTCTCTAATGGCAGAGCTCTTACTCCACTGAATTTCAGTGTTTCAGGTCCTTTCAGCACAGTTCACACTGAGTGAGGGCTCTGCCTCTTCGTTTGGAGGGAGAGGAAAAGGGAAGGAGGAGAGAGTTTCCTCTTAATTAGAATCACCATGAAAAGGATACTTTTTCTTTTTAATGAAGCTCATAGCTGACCCAAATACATGCCTGAGACAGTAACAATAATATATATATATATGCGTATACATATATATATATGTAAAATGTTGGAGGCCATAACAACTCTTTTTTTTTAATAAAATCCTGTGATATGTAAAACATTTCTCTTAGATCACCTGAGAGGCCCACAGGCTGCTGCTGAGATCAAACCTCACCCAGCTAACCGCTGCTTTGGCTGCCCAGCTAAGTTCCAGTTGTGGTAATTAAGTCTGGTCAATACTTCAGTGAAGACCGGGCTGCATATGTACAACATGATGAGTCATTTGCCCTTCAGCAAGAGCTGAATCCTGTTTATTCTGATTTGCATGAAATACAGCGCATTTTTCCCAAAGGAATCCCTGCGTGCCGCCTCTTTTTGCAGCCACCCAGCAGTCAGGTAAAGTGCTGGGCTGGGCAGGCGGTGACATCGCGCGAGGGCCGCGGGACCCACGCACACCAGCAGCCACGGCTGCTCACTCCTGGCTGGCTGGAAGCCACTTCATGAAGGTTTGTGACCTGCTGCTTTCACAAAGTCATACTGTAAAACTCGTAGAGACACCCCAGAACAAAGCACCTGCAAAAAACACTTACTCCAGAAATTTTTTTTTTTTTTTCATTTAACAGCATCTGAAACCATTAAGTCAGCAAATAATAATGTTCCTGAAAGTGGAAAAAAATAAGCCAAACCATTTTCCTTCCAAAGTCTGAAACATAATTCCTAGGCTGCGAACATCGCCAAATTTTATCCCGCAACTACATTTTTGCTGGTTTTAAATCTAAATCTATTGCAAATTGTGACTGAGATTTTACAGCATATCAACTACATGTTTAAAACTCAGTCACTAATTCCAATACAGAAGATTTCTTACAATGGGCACAATGGACCTCTAACAGCAATGGTTTATATTAAAAAAGGGCTCCAAAAGGCTTAAGGAACTCTTTACAATAGGAATGCAATGCACTCATTGCAAAGGTAAAGAGAAGTTAAAATGCAGGAGCTAGAAACAGTACAATTTTGTCTTCAGAGCAGAAGATTGCCTATGAAAATACATCACTGCCCAGCAAAACTTTTCAAGTGACCACAGTGAAGGATGAGCAAAAATTTTGCTATCAAGAAAGGACACTTGGTAACAGGTCTGGCAGATGCTGAGATGAGAGCCAAGCAGTGCCGCCTGGTACTCTCTGTCTGTCCAGGAGATGAAGAAATGGAGAGAGGTGAAGGACTGAAAAAGTGAAAGGCTGGGCACACAAAAGTTTGTGTGCAAGTGTCCCTGTAGGTTTTCTCTTCAAAACTCTGCCTCACTTGAAGCAACGCTGCCACTTTATGAAATGGTTGCAGCCGTTTTGGCATAGGAGATATTAACACCACAGCCACATAGCTGCATGTAGCAGCTGTTACGCTCCTGCTTCACCATCTTGCACTGTGCCCTTACACTGGATACTCTGACTTCAGTCGTAGATCAAAATGTTCCTTCAGCAGAGGCAGCTGTGTCCACCCTGTGGTGCCAGTGCCATGAGCTGCTTCCCTGCCAGCCTCCTCTGCAACAGTGTCTTACCTGGGGGGAAACTCATCCCTCCTTTGAGGTCCTTAATATACACCATCCAGAAGAAGCTCCCACTTGAAAATACTAACAGCTTATTATTGCACTGCTTGCTCACTTTTATGTGGAAAATACTATTACTTGAAAAGTGCTCACAGCTTTTCTTCTCCATCTGAAAATATTCTTCCTGATTTGAAATATGGGGAGCATGGAAAAGGTCCAGCTGCAACCTGAAATTCAGACCAGCTTCTAAGTAACACCACAGCTAGGGGTGGCTTCACACTGACCTGTAATTCAAGAAAAGCTCAATCCATTTTCATAAGGCCCAAATACCTAGAAGGTCAGGAAAAAGGCAAATATACTTTCTACAATAAATTTTGGAAACAGTAAAAATAATGACATGAAACCACATCCTGGGGTGACCTGTAAGTGGATTCGATTCATTCAGGAGCTGTAAGCTGCAGCTGTGGGCTACTGAAGGGGAAAAGAGAAGGTCTGTTTCTACAGCGTACATCCAAGGCATGCCCAAACCCACGCACAAACCTGGATCTCCCTCTCTTCCATGCTGGGAGGACACTCACAAGCCCTTGCTCAAAGACAGGAAGCAACTCTTTTTTTGTGGCTGAACATTGCGTAGATGAGGTTCTAGGGACATGGTTTAGCGCTATGTTCTGTGAATGGTTGGACTCAACGATCTTGAGGGTCTCTTCCAACCAAAATGATTCTACGATTCAATGATTCTATGATCAGGAGTGAAACCGTGGGCTCTCAGTCATATGGGTCAATGCGTACACCAGCATGTACCCACTGCATGTGGACACAGCCTTGCAGACCAGATGTTGTCTCATGCTTCCAGCATCGCTTCATTTGCTCTCCATGGTTAAAGATGTTTCAGATCGTATCTCTAGCTAGTTTGCATGAAGTAAACATTTCCATGTCTTGGTGCTTTTCTAGTGACCTTTGTGACACTGCTGCTCGTCCCAGTGCTGTCCTTGCTCTGCCTGGCCACACCTTGGCTCCTCTCACCTTCCTACAAAGGAGAAGGACAAATCCATCCCTCCTGGCAGGTCATCTGGCCAGCGTATTACAGGGGAAGGTGTCCGTCATTACAAGTTTGGTCCTTCCCAAAAGATAGCAGCAGCTTTTGCTACTCCTCACAAGAAGGATTGTAACTTTCACCTGTAGAAAGCTATACTCATGTGCAAGAACTCAAGTCACAGCTACCACCCCAGCGCCTAGCTCCAGACACACGACAGGCTTAGCCAAAGCCTGTTTCAAGTCAACATAAACTGAGCTGAAATCCATGCGGTAGTTTACCCAATGTAATTACCGAGGATTAGGTTTAATTTCCCATTTAGCTTACCATGGCGAGCGCTCAGCACCACCACAACAGCCTCCACCCGTCAACAAAGCACCTCGCTCCTGGTTCTTTTCCCAGCATACTTCTCCATGTGCGGTGGTTGTTGATTTCTGGGACTGACCTGGCTACTACGTGAACAATTTGGCCAGATTACCAGGGTAATTAATGTCCTAGCTTCATCTCCCTCAACACCCATATAGACAGTGGTTAATAACTGCATTTGAATAGAAGCCTTGCACGTGAGTTTCCAAGAAGCTTTTACTCTCTGCAAACTGAACACCATGTTTTCAAAATAGTCACATGGAAAAACCACACAGCAGGTGACACAATGAGAACCCAGCAACATCTCTAAATTACTTTTGCAGAAAGACTCTTCTTAGACCTGAAGCCTACAATTAAATTCCTGCTAAAGCAATATTCCCAATAAAAAAACATAGGATAGGAGGAGGAAGGTAATGCAGCACCAGAAATAATGATGGTTGCAGCCATGACTGTACAACCTTCACAAACAGGTGATGAGGCTTAGAGTTTAAAGGCACTTAGAGTTTGAAGGCATCAGACCTTCACTACACGCCTGTTGAGCCCCTCCAGTTCCCAGTGAATCCTCTGAGATACCAGGAGCAGGCACACAGAAACGTCTCCAGCCCCACGTGCCCCGCCTGGCACCCCTGGGACACGTTCCTCACGGCGTCTGATTTTGAATGTAGCAGGAGGTTGGCACTGGGTATCCCAGCTTCAGGAGCACATGTGGGATTTGTCCCCCTGACAAAAATCTGCACAGCCTGACTCTGGGGAGAGCTCTCTCACAATGAACAAGCACAGCCAGTTCGGATACACTATACCTCATCGAGTAGATGGTTTATCAGGACTTAAACCCCACTATACCTCATAAACATGTCCTTTCAAAGAGCCACTCATAAACTGGAAACAACACATCCTGCAAAGGGGAAAGTGTGGCCTACAGTTAACTTATTTATTCCTATCTAACATACTACAGACATCCTAATTTTTACAGCATTGCATGTTTTGAACCTTTTCAGTAAAGTAGAGGTTTCTCATTTCAGCCTAACTGCTGTTAATCTGTTCCAAATGTTAACATTGCAAATAAGGTCTGGTTACCATCTCTGCCCCAAGTCGATAATAGGAACAGAGCTGATCAGCATCTGGTTTAGTTCAGACTACAACTTGGTGCCTAATACTGCAGAATTTGGGTTGGAAGATTGTTGCATTTCATGAACACCACAAAAAAATTAAACTAACAACATTCACATACAGTCATGTGTCATTATTTATTGCTCTATAGGCTTGCTAAAGATGGAATATCGCATTACTAATTTTGGCAAATTCCAGCACACATAAACAGGCTGAAACCTCTTAATATAAATTATACCAGAGCTCCCTAATGATAATTAAAAAAAAATAAAAATCAGTTGTTTACTTTCCAGACTTGTGATGGAAAAACAGTTTAAAAATAAAAGAAAATCTTAAATCAGTTTCTTATTTTGTCTCGCACTTCGGACACTTGAATTGTTATGTGTTTGATTCATTGCAAGGTACTTGGCAGTGTAGCACTGCCAATATGCAGAAAACTATGGTTATAAATGGAAATGGTCTAAAATAGATTTATAAAATACAAATTGGTATTTTAACAGAATATAATAATTGACCTAAAACTCACAACACCAAGTTCATTTTAGATCAAAATAAAACCTCCTGCTGAGTTAAATCAGAGCTGAATCCAACTCCCAGTATATCCCAGAATAATCCATCTCAGGATTAGCTGTGACCCTTCTAACATTCAGAACCACTTTTTTCCTTTAAGCACTTTTTATACTTTATTCATTTACTGTGTGATCTATCATTTTGCAGCTGATCATATAAAAATTCTGTATGCAAAATATTTTCATTACATGTTTTTCTTCATCTAGATGGCAGATTATCCTTTATAAAGTCAGCGAAGACTACAGGATCAAAAGCTCTTGACATGTACAGAAAATAAACCATGAATAGTTAATGAACTTTACAGTTTAGCAAGACATGCTAACTTATATCCATTAACTATTCATTGAAAAGTTTGGTTTGAGCAAAAAAATTCATAATCACTTCAAATATTAAAAGACCGTTTTTTAAACAAACACAGAGAGTGCTTAAAACATCTGGAGCCTGTAAAACATGTACATTAATTCTGCCAAATTTACCCTACACTTTCCTGTCACCCGAAGCACTGACTGGGGTGACCCACATGACATAAATTTCTCGTTACCTGTGAGAAATGACTGGACACAGAAATTATTTCTTTCCCCAGACAGATGTAGCTGGTTGATCAGCCAACTAATAATACAATATTTATTAAGTTAAGCAGGATTAAACTGATAAGCACTGTATTCATTTCATGGTGACACCTACGAGCAGTGATTTTTTGGGCACAACACGTTCTATTGATCCTATTTTACATTTGAGAAACCTGAAGCAGAGAAAGCCTAAATTACTGAATTGCACCATGTTGCAGAGCCAAGTCAATAACAAAATTCACAACGTGGCAGGCTATGTCGTGCCAGTCACAAAACTATACTGCTGCCCATGTTTTAGCAAGATTTCTCTCATTTTAACAGCCTGAGTAACTCCCCTTCCACTCCACAAGGGGAAAATAATTAATCAAAGATAATTTCCAGCAAACCTACCTATTTGCTGCATACAGATTTCATCAGAGACATTTTAAACTACATAAGGGGGAGCAAAAAGTAATAACTGCACAGACTGAATGACTCGGAAGATAAGACATTTAACTAATAACACAAAGATCAGCATGAGAACGAAAACTCAACCCAGTTATAACCATACGCAAACCCCAAAACCCACCAGCCTGAGAAAGGTAAGAAAAAATAATGTTTTAAGATCTATTGTTGCTGAAATGGCATCTTCCTCACCAGTACAAGCCACATGCACTTGTCCTCTGAGCCAAGTGACAAACTAGAAGCAAGGTGCTGAGTTAATTAATTGTAATGAAGAGAATGTGCACCCATATACCTGGAAGATAATTCAGTTTATTCAGGCTCAGTTTTCACTTCAGTATTTTGCTGATATTTGAGTCTCTCCAAGAAAGGAAGGCAAAGTTCCTAACTGATGTTTCTTTTCCTTTCAAACTGCCAAGAGAAGGAAGACTTTCTAGGCTGGCCCATGTCTCCAGCTCTCACTGACTCGTACAGAAACAAGGACTTCTCACTTTTCTCTTCCTTTGTGTTCCTTAAAAGTAATTTTCCATATATTGTTTACACTATACAGAACTTCATATAAATTATCAGAAGCACCAAAATAATTTAAGTTTTTTCTCTATGTTCCTTCTTAAAAAAAAAAATCTCCATCAGGCCATCATATTTCCTGGCTTCTCCCTTTTTTCATGGCTATTACCTGAGCTGCCGCCTGTTCCTGCAATTGTCCACGTGTGCAGCGACTTTCCTGGGTGACCATCAGTGGATAAAGCCATGAACTGGGCTCTACAGAGCCAGCAAGGATTTCACAAGTCTCTTCACCTGGTTTATCTGCACTTGAGGAGCCCGGGACGATTGGTTGCTGCAGGTAGCTCAGCCAGTGTTGCCTCCTCTCAGAATTTCACCTGGGGTTCTCTGCCCCTCAGGACAGAACCAGTTGTGCACGAGCTTCCCCTCACCGGCCACCACTCCCTCCTGCCTCCAGCTCGACTCCACTCTGCTTCCCCTCACGCCTCCTCCCAAGAGCTGCCACAACACAGGAGGTGTCTTTTCCTCCAGAGAGGAGAAGGTGGCCAGGACGAGCTGCTGGGTGCTGTTCTTACAGTGAGTTAGAAAGGAGAAGGGGAAAGGTGATGGGGAACAGAGCTGCTCAAATCAGCACATGAACCCTGACCTTTCCCTTGCCCGGCTCAGCCGGAACGGAAAGCTGCGCACAGAGAAGGCAGGCAGGCAGCTCAGAGTAAAACAGCCCACCTTTGCCTTTCCAGACACAGGCAAAGCTCTGCAGAACTGCCTGTTCATGCAGCTGCCTGCACTGCCTGCTGTCCTGGGCTGCCTTGGAGCTCAGAGAAACCATTCACATCCCCATAGCACAAAGGGCGTCAGCGAGCAAAGGGAGCAAGCACCAAGCGCAGATTCGTGTTGTCCTTTCCCTGTAAAGTTCCTCATCAGTTAGCCGAAAAATATGCAAGTTACTTGCATTATTTTTAATGCCTCTGAGCCACTGTATATTAAATACATGATAAAGTCCATGTCCTGGTTGTGAAAGATCACAATTAATAGTGTAGTCATTAGGACCCATAAAAGCCAGATGCTTTCCAAAGAAAAGCATTTGTTTCACTGGAACTTTCTCAGGGTTGGGTTTATTTTAGGGAATTTTAGTGAGAGAGAAACCCAACTTGTCAAACTCACTGGCCAATCTCTGCTGTTAAGTTCTCTCATTTTCCAGCCATCCATGGGCCAGAGACTGACTCAACAACACAATGGTTTGGTCACTTGCCGGGAAACAAGAAACTCAAGTTCAAAGTCTCTCTCCTAATCAGGTAGACAACTTAAACCTTGTTCTCCTGCAACCCAGGGAAATGACTCAGTCGTTAGGCTACTGGTAATCCAATGTGTATTCAACTTTGTGGACATGGCTGTTTCAGTAGTGAAAGGTTTCTGTTTTTTTTCTAAGATGGTAAAAAAATAAAAGTCAAACCTCAATTTTATTGTACAACAAAATTCTTGCATTCTGGCCAGTCCTTAGTAATATCACTTCCCATTTAAAGAGTCGTCTTCATCCAGGGTGGTTGTGCTCTCCTCCCTCCCACCCCTAAGTGAACCGAAGCATTGGTTCCACAGCCTTCTTCAGCCCACTGGGGACCTGACAGCAGACAGACATCCTCCTGACACCTTCTGCTCTGCTGTTTCTTTTACCTGAAGTGATCAGAAATAGGTGAACATAGCCAATATCTAGCAGCCTTCTGTTATTTTTTATTCACTGCCAAAGAATACACCTGCAGTTCTGACCCACCACTGAAAAGGAAACAGGACAAATCAACAGGAAAACTGCCACCCTTGTGTGACCAGATGTCATCCCTCAGTTCCCACGTGTGCCACGGCTGGCCAAAGCATAGGGACATAAAAGTTGCCCCAAGAACCACTGCAAAAGATGTAACTGGTGGGAGGTCCCAGGAGAGAGACTGCACGAATGGATGGAGCATGAAGAAAAAAGACCATGTGGCTCCAGAGCTGAAGAGCGTGCAGGCTTTCTTACACCTTCTCTATTTCAAGTGGACCTTTTACCTCACTAAATTCTACCATTTCCAGCCTCTGTAGCCTTTCCTGCATTAGTTTTGTGTAAAATGTTGTTCTTAACTGCATTAGCCAGCAGTCACTGTTGTTGCTTTCTTCCTATGATTTTACACATACGTAGCCATCTATGAAAAGGCAATTTTCAATTGCTTACAAATACACAGCCAGGGCAATTTAGACAAGTACCTATTTCTGCTTCCACTTCGGAGTCTGGCAAATGAAGCATTTCGGAAGAAATAAAAAAAAAAAAACAACATTGGTGCCTAAATTTAAGAATCAAATCCATGTCTAAGCACTTACACATGTGGTCTGATTTTCAACAAAATTTGGAATCAAAAATGTGCCAGCAAGGCCAAATGGGAGCTGACGATTTTGAGAATTCCATCCCTTATTTTGTTGTTCAAAGTGCAATCCAGGAATAGGGCCCAAGAGCTCATTTTAAACAAAATATTTGTACGTATGCTGGCTAGAGCTGGAGGGAATAAATCGGACCATGGATCCCCTCTGAACTGGCAGATCATTGGAATTTTGAAAAAGCACTATTCATATTATACAGGCACTTAGAAAATACAATGTGACAGCTGGGCATTGTAAGGACACGAGAAAGGTTGTTCTTGCCCTAAAGACAGCTGCTGGAGCTGGGTAACAGCCCCACTGCCTTGGCACCAAGAGCCCAGGTGCTCCCAACCTGGAACCCACGTGAGATGCTGCTCCTCGCACTGACCTCAGCCTCCCACCAGCCTGGCAGGCTCCTACCCCTCAAAATTCACTTTCTGTTATGTAGTTAGGCAGCTGGAACACAGATATTCAGCCTAAGTGAACCTTCTTCACAGAAGGCTTTTTCTTCAGCAAACTTCAGACAGAAAAAGAGCCTGAGGAAAAACAGACATAAATCTCTTGCTCGGCTTCTTCATCCAATTCCCTCCCAAAGTGATAGTATCACGTATTTATTTGCTCTCGAACTTTGCTCCCAAATGGCTGCATCTACATCTCTGCTTTACTGAGAAGATGGTTTGTACGTGGAGACATCTTGATGTTCCTTGAAACTACTCTGATAATAGGTGTAGCTGTTTCTTTCACACAGCTAATGAGGCTCAAAATTACCTGAATATGGGAGCTTCCCAAGAGGAGTAAATGATCTGTATTAGCAAAGGCTCCTTTCTCGGTCTGGGCAGTGCCCACACTTCACTAAATCAAAGTTTACTTAAAAGCTTATTGGAGCTTTTGGCTCCATACAGACAACACATTTCTGGGAAGTTTTGATCAAAAGCTTTGGCATGGCTACAATTACAATATTGTTACAAGTCACTAAATGTTATTGATATGTTTAAAACAGAAATTCTGTGCTCATTTTATATACAATTTATCTCAAATGCAGTCAGCAAGACCAAGGTATTTTTAGGCTTTTCAGAATTTTCATCCCTCCTTTGAATCTTTCAAATATATTTCCAGCTCACGATAAAGCCTGCTAAAATGTCCAAGAAGCCCACAAGATAACCATTAAATTAAAAAGTAATGAAATAACAATTTTGATTGCAGAATTAAAAGGATACAGCAGGTATTGTCTTTTAATAGACCTATTAATTTTTTTTGTGGTTTTCATTCTTGATCCTAAGCTAAACAGAATAAACTGCAGCAGCTCCCACAGAAAGAGGTGCTGTTCTACTGGGTGGTTTTCTTGTGCCACTGCCCACACTGTGATCTGTCCACATTTACAAAATTTCCAAAGTCTAAACTGAAACAAATAATCTCAGATGGCCAGTGACAGCTTTGAGTGTCGTATCTATATTTAGTGGAATAAAAAACACAAACCATCTTGTCAGACACACCACTATGTCAAGTTCAATTACCTAAATAAACAAAAGTAATGGTTAATTTTACTTGCTGCTCACTTTTTTGAAACTGCCTCAGTGTTGATTTTTGCAGTCCCTTCCTGAGAGGATTACATCTGCCTGGTTTAAAGTTTCACTTCCAAAATCCACGTCCAAAACCTAAAGGCTTGCTACAGAAAAACTGTATAAATTTGGGAAAAGATCCTTCATTCTTTGGGGAAGATTAGCCTTGATCCTAAGAGGAATCGTATTTAAGCAACACTGTCTGCAGGACAAGCAGTGTGTCTGTTATAGATGCAAGCAGGTCGTGACCTGCCCTGGTGGAGGCCCACTGGGACCTGTTCCCCTGTGGCCAGTCACTCTGATTGTGTCTTTCTCCACTGGCAGCCCTGAGGCAGATGCCTACATGTCAACCAAACGGCAGGAGGAACCCTGACATCAACAAGGTCACGCTGAAAGCAGTTAAAATATATAGGGATGAGGAGCAAAATAGTTTTGCATTAAAATTAATTATTTTCTTTTTTTATAAACACAGCCTCACTTGATGCAAAATGCAGCATATTTTATAATCTTCCACAGCGAAGAGAACTGCTGGACGTACGCTGAATTGGGCAAGCTGTAAAGGTGGCTCTTCCTCCTTCCAGTCATCCCTTTGACCTTGGAGAAAAGGCCTCCCATCTGGAAGCGTTTTCCCCAAGCTTCTCACTCCGTGCTCTCTCACACACGCACAGAAAGGCCCAGTGACTGCGAGAACTAAACTGCAGTCACTACAGCCCCACGAGTAATAGATCTTTCTATACATTTGCATGTCGTTCAGCAGGGATAAAATCCACCCTCTGACATTCTGTCAAGCACCCACAGCCGGGCTCAGCAGGCTGCAGATGTTTAACAGGACAGGTCTGTTGTCCCACGTCCTGTCAGCCTGCGGCAAAAGCTCACACGCTGACCTGGAGGTGTGCATGGGCAATCGAGTGCGCTGAAACCCAGAGTGTGCAAAACCTTCACAGATCCAGGATCGATTCAGCCAACCCACCCATCTGTACCTTCACCTCTGTGACACCAGCAGGGTACCACATGGGCAAAGACTCCTGCTCTGCAGAGGCCAATGGGAGAAAAGTAAAATACCAAGGCCAGTCCCTAGGAGGGGCAGAAACCTGCGGGCACATTCATGCTGATGTCCTGCTCTACCACCAGCTGGAGGGAGCCTCCTGTGCCGGGTCCCTCAGCACACACCTTCTCCAGGATCTGCGCTGGGCTATTTCCAGTTGCACTGGTGCCTGCTCAGCAGCAACACTCACTGCTGGGAGCATGAGTGCAGATCATCGGCATTTTCTACTGTGGCATGAGGGTCAAACAGGCCTTTGTTCTGCCCTCCAGCCTTTCTTCTTTATAGACAAGCAATAAAATGAGTCCACAGCTTCATACAGGGGATTTCCTCACCACAGAACAAAATAAATGCACCTGGGATGTGTGTTGATTAAGGCTTTCCTTTTCACACCCAGCACCAGAGGTGACTTTTGGGGGGGTTGTTGCTTTTTTTTGTTTGTTTTGGATTTTTTTTTTTTTTTTTTTTTTTGCCTGGTGCTTGGGCATTTTTTGCAGTGTGGTTGGTTGATTTTGGTTTTTATTATTATTTTAAGAGGCAGGTAGATTAATGACCCTTTATTTCTGAAAACCACTCTCTGGGTTGAATCCAACTTCCAGCTGGTGTCTCTCACAAAGACACAGGTCTGAAAGGTTACAGAGTTATTCCAGATAAGACCAATTTTTTATTTCAAGTACTTCGTTCTCCATGTAGACTCAATTATCTGTAGTTAAGCAATAGTTAGTCCTAAAATTCAAGTAATAATATTTTTGAGGCATATCAAGCAGTATTAGTTTTCTAAACAAAACCACATTAAGGAACTGTTCTGATGCCCCTCTGCTCTGACACCAGCTTGAGGGAGCGTGGGAGAATTGTCCCCTCGGTGCGTAGCGGGGTCTGTGCACATGGCACAGCGCTGTTCCACTGGAATCTGTATGGTTTAGATTTTAACAGAGTGTTGTTCTTAGAGCTGAATATATGGAAGCTCTTGAGTTACAAGAAGAATTATTATTGCAAACCTGACTACAGCTACAGTTGGTGTTCTTGGAAGATGAGGGTGCAAGTAACAAGAAGCTAACAAATCCATGCCAGAAAGTCAAGTTTAATTTGCTTTCCTTTTCCCCTCCCTTCCAAAGCTGGCCGAGACACAAGTTCCACTGTAAATGCAGTGACTAGCAAACACGGATGCCATCACAAATACAGTGTTGCCAAGAGGAAGTCCTCCGTTGACTAATAACAGAGTTTCCAATAGCAACTGCAAGATATTCTGGGCACCGAACCAGAGAGATTTAGGGATATATTCTGAACAAGATGTGCTTTTTGTAGCTACAGAATACGAATTGTAGAACAGTTGGACAAAAGGTTTATAAGAAGTTACCCGTAACTTCTACTAAAAAGGCAGAACTGCAGGTTTTGCTGGCTGTTCAATGACCTTTACTTCAACAGGTAACATCGAGCTCTCCCTATCAAGCCTCTTACCAAAGTATGGCTGCAAAAAATAAAGACACAAGTTGTCACTACATGGTTTGGCATTGCAAAGGTCTCAAGTTTTTGTTGTTGACTGAAACAATATGAAAACATAGCCTTTTATTTTGGAAAGAGGAGACTGCATGCGTGATCATAATATTTTTGTGCACCATTTGTCATTGTCAAAGGACAATACAGAACATAATCAAATTCATTTGTTCACTAAGTAACCCATTCTTTGAAAACCTATTCTTCAATGCAAACCAGCATCAGTGACATGTTACAAAATCATTTACTAGAACTGGAAAATGACTTTTACAAAAATCACATTATATCACAGCTTCACTTCTGTACCCTTTGCTTGCTCAGATTGCAGGGCATTTCATACAGTTACTTCCCCTGCAGACACAGGATATTAAGGTTTTTTTCCACTTGAGTACAGAAAAAACCTTGAATTTCCATTTGCTGCAATTCAATAGTTCTATCAAAGGCTGCCCATGCATTTTCATATGAGTAATTTATTTTATCATTGAAGTAAACAAATATGTCAGAACTATTTGATAGGTTAATTTATGAGCTCTATCTATGTGGGAATTATGCCAAAGTACAAGCACAAATCAGAGCGCTAACAGTCATTTAAAAAAAGATACTAAACAGCAGTGAAAACTAGAAGGTTATACAAAGCCAAATGAGATTAAATTTGTCATCGAATTATTGAAAACAAGAAGTAGAACAAGCATCCTTACAGAGAAACTGATATAGTATATGCCCAAGTCAGACCTTGTTATGTTAGAAGTTGCCTCTGAATAAAATTCATACACAACACTTTCCAGCAGTACAGATAGAGATGCCGGCTGCACAAGAACGCTACACTGCTGGTTTTTAATACCTTGGAGGTAAAATGTTACACACCACTAACTATCTGAGTTTACTGTAGAGCTTCCCACCATTTTTTAATTTTAGAATATAACCAAGTTATTTGAGTTGTAGGTAAACTTGAAAAAAAGCCTGATGAGGGTTTAAAACTCTAGATGGCACACTCATACAGTAAAAGACTATAAATCTGGACAGAAACACACAGGTTCACCACGAGATTTTCTTGGTTTTCCACCTGAAACACACATAATCTATCTGCAAACACGGTTCTGAGGCCAGTTTGTGAACTACTGTTATAGACGGATCTGCACTAATTCCCCAAGTTAGAATTGAGTGATTTAATGTAATACTAGGAAGTATTTGCAGTTTTATATTTCAGTAGGACTGAATTAAGATTCCACATAAAATTAATCCCTGCGGCATAGCACCCATCCTGTAACACTATCCTACTCCAACCTACTTCATGGGTAAGGGGAATGAGATCTTACACGTCTCTTACAGGCACAGCCTCATGCAACAACCAAGCTTTGAACTCACAGGGGAAGCTTTTGTTGCTGCTTTGTTTTTAACCAGCTCTGCTTTGTTTTACTACAACAAATCCAGAGTCATAAAAAGGACATTTTAATACACAGCCTTTAACCTACTCATCCGTACAGAGCAGGCAATATAAAATCTGAAACACACATGAGCCTGGATGGTGGTTACAGTCATGAAGAAAATGACATCACAATATTTTTATTAGAATTTGTCAAGGGTATATAGCTGCTGTTACGCAGTCTTACTGAAGCTGTAATAAATGAAATGATAGCTGTGTAACGGAATTGCCACTGTACACACATGAGGAACATCCAGAATGATCAGAACTGCAAAATTCATGAATTAGTATTTACTCAGATGAGTAAATAAAACAAGCACCTAAAAGACAAATGAGACATAGATTCACAGTGCTCTAGATGCTTTGTGCTAATGGTGTAAAACCACTTCTATCCTCCAGTAAGTACAAGGCAGTCAAGCAAGCTGTCTCATCCTCACAGCCTGTGACACTTGGTTACTGTGGAGCAGTTAATACACCACAGCTTACACCAGGGTGCAGGTGCACCGAGCCGCAGGCGCAGCACCAGCACAGAGCAGCATGCAGCGTTCAGATGGTTTTGGAATTCACGATGTGAAGCATCTGTATAACAATAACACGCAAAAGGAATTAAAAAAGTGCATATGCATATTCTGACTGGAGAACTATGTGGACATGGAAGCATTTGGCCGCTAGGCCACAGAGCATGTCTTTGGCCTTCAGCCAGTACAGAAGTCCCTCTGAAACAAAGGACACCAGGTTTTCTCCATTTCTACAGTACTGGGTATTGGCTTATTAATAAAACCATTAACATCAACTTTTTTCTCTAATTAAGTGTATTTATAATCACTCCTTACTGTGTGGTAAATATTTACCAGAAAGTATACATCCGTAGTGTGCTTTTACTCTAAAATATGCAAATAGGAGAAAAATTTCTCACATACATTATTCATCTACATACATACATTGGTAATTTTTGTTTGCAAGTCCAATAACTCACTGTGATAGTCTTTTAATCATTTAACAAGTTTATTTCTACAAATTACGGCATAAGAGCAGGTACTGTAGATACAAAAATCTAAAGAGACTGATGTGCAGCACATGTCATTTCTTTATGTTGTCTTCAGGGATAAGTTATTCATTTCAGTGGGTATTCAACACCTTTCTCATAGCAGCAATAAATAGGAATTTTACTTTTCATAAAACATTATCTTAGATAGCAAGTTAATCAATACAAAATTAACTTTTTAACAGTACTAGAGTAACATAATCCATAGGTCATTACAGGTTCATCACAGAACTGGAAAATTTAATAGTGGATCTTTGTGCCAACCTAAGACTGAGTGATTTGCAGTGTCTCCAACATGTCTTCCACTGCCTTCAAAGAGTATTTCGTTTCTTTCTTACTGCGACCTGCAAACTAAACAGGAAAAATTATTGTTGTCATATATCACAAATTCTGTGGATAGATCCTGTGCAAATAACAGTTCTTAAGATTAAGCACGAAAAATTAACTCCAACTACTAAACACCTAAAAGCACAGCCTCTTTAATCTTTCACTACAACTCAGCTTTTTTACTAGAATACAAGCTATGTCGGCCTTTCTCTAATAAGTAATGAAAAATAAAACAGAACTCCTTAATTTCGCTCATTTGCTCTAAATTTGTATATTCAGCACTAATATTACACTTTAAAATTCAACTTTTCTGAACAGAGATCTTCCTGTTGTTTTGTTTGCTCTGTGAACTTTCACATAGTTTTTCTTTCAGGCTCAAATTTTTTATGTAATCCAAATTAGATTATATTCATAATTTAAATGGTAACAAGACTTGAACCTGTTATTTAAGCCAATCTATTTTCTTTTTTTGTTATAGCGAGACAGAGAAAGCTCTACTTAGCAAAGTCTACTACAAAATAATGAAGTCATCATATCATGATATTTTATCGCTCAAAGGAACTATGAGTGATGACCTTGTATTTGATTGTAACCTACTATTACAACAGCAATTTCAGGGAGTGTTTGAAATAAAGTCTGTCTTGATAACAAAGAAAGATACGGCTTAATAAATACTACTTATGGCTTTAGATTCCTTAAGACAAATGCAGGCAAGTTTGGGAAAGGAAGGGGTAGCAAGGCACGAGATGTTGATCACCCCACGCTGACCTCACACAGGTTTTTCTGACTGTACTGACAATTCCCATCCCTCATCAGCCGTATCTCACACAGTGGATTTATTGACCAGGTTGGTCTTCAGTCAAATGAAACTCTCAAACATTTTAATACACCTGCATTAAAAAGTTTTGCATTTGGGGTTGGGAGGGGTGGTAAAGACATTACAGAAGTAGCTACTATAACTTGCTGCTAGTAAAATAGCCTATTCTCTACCTAAATGTTAACATCTAAACACTCAGTAAATTTTCAATTTAATGTTTTTTATTTCTAATACCACTGATGTCTTGCATAGTTAGCCCTTGATTTATAATGTGTCTCTTCTCTCTTGTAATTAACTTAATTTAGCAAACTCTTCATGACCTGTTAGGAAAGATTAAGTCATCAAACGCAGGTAATATCACACCAGCAACAAGCTGCAGGACCTGTTAACCTGATTCTGACCCCCAGGCTACAATCTAACATTGGGATTCTCAATCAGTACCGAGTCCTTAAAAAGGTAGTCCTGGCACAGTAAATGAAAAGCTATTTCAAATTGAATAGTTAGGAGAACGAAATGTTATTGTGACAACACTTTATAGTTAAAAGACATACTGCAAATGCCATATTTTCATATTTCGTATTTCCAGATCTAGAACTGATGTGCCATGTTTTGACTCTAGTGTTATGTATAAGACCATTCCTCATGTTTTACGGTTTCCATAGTGACCCACAGTAGCCAACTTCAGAGGAACACCAAAGATTTCTCAACACTCTCCTGGGTGAGAGACGTAATGTTTGCTCAGATCTGACTTATTGTAAGATCCTTCTTTTATTCCCACTAAACGAGAATAGTCCCAAGCAGATACTCAGGAAGTCCAAATCCTTTCATAAAAACAAGCAAATGAAAAAACAGAATGCAAACTCTTGACTGAAAAATGGTTTCAAATTCAAAGAATTCAGAGATCTCGAGAAAAAGCACAGAAGCCTGAATATACTGTGGTCAAGAAGCGCGCTTGGCAAGACACACTGAAAGCACACAGAGGAAAGCTTCAAAATAAGAAAAATTTTACTTATTTTACTGCTCTTCAGGGACACTGAAAGCAAAAGTGACATAAGGCATTAGTTTAAAAAATGTTACTTGCTAATTTCAAGAGTGGCCACCTTCCTGATACTGACGTGTACTTTAAGCTGAACAAATAAAATAAAACTCTGCGTCATAACAAACAGAAGTGCACTTGGAAATGTAATCACTTCAAATTTGCCCTGACGAACAATTATTTTGTCTATTCTGCCATTACACAGCAATTTGACTGATTGAGCCGGAATCCATTTCTTAAAATCATGATTTAATTTTCTGTTTCCCAAATGGTCTGTAACAAAATCACCTCTCTCCAACCATAAATAACGTGTGGATTGCTAACACAGAAGAATTTAGCAATGTACCCGAGAAGCATGTATCTGGAAAATTACTACGAGTAGGATCAGATTAAAGATTTTCGTGAGCATTAATCAAAGTTGCCTGCCTCTGCTGAAACGCTTCTAGCAGAGGACATGCTAAACCAATTACCTAATTGGAGAGCACTGGGTAGCCATATTTTGTTTCGATGTTAAAGTGACTGTGACTCGTGTCCTCACTCAGAACAGACACACGTTCTTCACAGGGTCTGCACAGAGAGTAATCCAGTTTCCCAGCGATAAGGCAAAACTAAGCTTGTAATAATAATAAACTTATAAGAATTCTTCCAATAATGAGTACTTCTCTAACATCTGAAATAAAAGATTAAAGTTGTCGTCTTTTTTTTTTCTTTCCTTCTTTTTTTCCTTCACTGGGTCAATTAAATTTAAGTGGCCTAGATAATATTGACCTTTCTTTCCAAAGCATGTGTTAGCAGCCAGGAATTCCAGCTCCATGCAGAAGCCCAAGCTACAAACCCTTCCTGTCTTCCTTTGAAAGTTTACATTTCTTCTAGATTAGGCACAGATGAGAAGTACTAATCAGCACAGAGGGTTATGTATTTAACATCAAAATAAGTATATTAACCAGACGGAATGTCAAATATCTGTGCTTTTCAAAAAATTATTTAATTCAACTAGTCCTTATCACCATATTTTCCTGTAAAGAACATGCTGTACAGTCCAACCAACGTTCGTGAAAGTAAGGTTTTCTTTTTACACCCAGAGATTGTTTTCTTCTTTAAATGACAATAAACTAAAAAGTTCCTCTGGTTTCATACAGGAATGCACAGGAAAAACAAAAATCAAGTGCCAAGGCAAACAGCCTGAATGAGAGAATAAATTGAAAGAAGGGGACCAGTAAAAATATTTCAAGTAAATTGCATATAAAATTAAAAAAGCAACTACAGTCAGTGCTAAATTTGGAAAAACAAAGGCAGTTTTCCAAAATTACTGAGCAAACTGCTGGTAATCCAAGTTCAAATCCAGACTGAAGATGGGGAAAGATCTCACTGCAAGACAACTGCTTGAAAGTAACTTTTTGAATTAATAACTTCACGTATTAAAGCCACAAATTCATATGATTTGTCTAGGTACCCAAGTCAAGACTCTAAATGCATCTTATTGTCTAGAACAGGACTACAGGAAAAACTGCATTTAACAATATAAGGAGATCCAGTTAATAAAAGAAGTAAATGCCAAACTCAACAAGCCCTTAAGGCTCTTATTACACTTTACAAGTGCTTTGGAAAATGCAGGGACAGTGGGGAGGATTTATACAGATAATACAAATATCTAGCTCAAAACCTGGCTAGCCAGCCCTCCACTGAAGGGGGAATGCTCTGAGGGCCTCCACTGGCACGAGCGACCAAGGTTTCATCCTTAGGGCCAAACGATGACAACTTCCAACCACTCAACACGCCAAAGGAGCAACAAATCAATACTGACTCACAGGGGAAACTGGCACCTACTACATCACCAAACACCGTCTGCTGCAGCAGTTCGACATTGTAAGTCTCTGACATAAACACTGAGAGGCCCAACCCTTGTGCAGCCCAGTGGGGCTGGGCTGGGGCAGCCCTGTCCAGCTGCAGCCACCACAGCTGCTTGCAGTGCTTCTGTGAAGCGGAACAGGGTGGCCACACCATTCGCTCACCAAACCCTAGCTCAAGTACTTACATTTTCTGTATAGCTAAATTCCCCCTGATTCCAGTCAGATATGGTGTTCGTCACTTTGTGTCCCTAATAGCTAAAATGAGCAGCTGAAGTATGCAATGGATCATAAAAGTATGAAGTCACAAAGAAGTTACGGCATATGTTTTAAATACGTTAGTCATGTTAACGTGATCTGTTCTGGGAAGCATCAACCAAAAATGCTTGACATAGGATGCAAAAGACCTTCACAGAAACAGTGGAACTGCACTTCTCAGAAAAAAACAAAACAAAACAAAACAAAAAATATAGAGGCTTATAGTACAAAAGTAAATATAGATGTTTACGCATACCTTTTGCAACAGACTCCTAGTGACTTCAGGAAGCCTTGCTTGTGGCCTACAAATCTACATTTTCACAACTCAACAGGTATTTTTCTATAAAACCATGCAAAACCGACTTCAGGAACAATCGCTAAGGTAGTTATTAGGAACACCACTAAATATGATTTTAAAAGGTCAGAATAAACTGAAGGAACACAAAATTCTAGAATTTTCATTTGTTTTCTAGTAAAATAGAAGTAGCTGACCAAGTTACTCTAAGAATTAAGACATACCGAGTTTTATTAAAATATTTCACTGTAGAACTGAGTCTTGGAGGTCAGCATTACACTATTGTACATTCAGTTAATATTAGTAGAAAAAAAAATCTGTCTAAAGCTAATAAGTAAATAATACTAATTAATAACTGCAAAATCTCAAGCTTACATTAATTAAGACTTACAGGAAATCAAACAAAAGTAGAATGCAAAAAATCAAAGCAAATTATGCTAATTTACATGTCATATCTAACCCCTTGAACAGCAGCTGACACAAATGCAGAAAAGAACTAGAGAGCTTGTTAAGAGTATCATAGAACAATAATATACTAACCTGGTATGCTCTGTTTATTTGGTTAGCTGCCCAGCTGGCATATTTCATATTGTCTTTTTTCATTTTTGCACTTGCTTTTGGATTGGAAGCGATATGGCTGGCAGACTAGGAATACAAAAATTAAAGACGTGTAACTACAAAATACATGTGCATGACAAAAACTGAGAGCATTCAGCATCTTTGCAATCAAAGCCCCACGCACAGTGACAGCAGAATAAGAGAAAAAATAAAAACAGTTACTGGTAAACAGTATCCAATTAAGAACGAGCTAAACTTTCTTAACAGTTGTTTGTTCTAAGCTAAACTAGACTTCATTTCAGTTATGTACCAAGTCAGGAACAAACCTGGGCATGGTCAGCAAAACCAGGTCCTAAAGCCTAGAACAGCATTACAAAGAAACTGGGAGCCAAAGGGTAGGACAGAAGCAGCGATGGCAAGCTGTGCTTGCAACCACCACATGGAATGTGACAGCAGCAAAGCCGAGCAAACCAAAGAACTGAAACAGAGTATACATGCATTTTTTTGCAGTAATGAACCTGTAGTATGTAAATCAGGGTTTATGCGTATGACTTTCAGGCACTGCCAAAACAAAAAGTTTCTGAAATGCTTGGGTTATATTAGCCCAAGGCTGTCACCCAGTTCATCATGGATAACAGGTTCTAAATCTGCTTTACAGACTGAAAATCACAGGCAGGATATAAGATCTGACAAAAGACAAACCAAGCTTGGCCACAGTAAACCCCCAGGCCCATTCTACAACCAAAGCAGAAGTCTGTATGTATACACACCTTAAAAATCAGTTTAGGCCAATAAACAGATTGGCTATAAAACTTAACTCCTAGAGAGCTAAATGACCTAAGGAACAGCAAGGAGCCAGTCTTTTTGCCTTCTCGAACATAAAATCACCAACCCAAAAATCTCAGCAGATGGGCAGAGAAGATTTGGTCCAAGTCTCTTTGATTCTTAAAGGTGATGCCTAACAAGTCCTTGAAGGGAAGCTCCTATTGCCTGGTGTTTATAGGAAGTTATCTGATTGATGAGTCTCTAAATTGCCCCTCTTCCAATAGACAAAAGGGTGGCCTAGACTTTTTTTCTAATAAAAAAAAGTAAACTTCTTTTTTTTTCCCCTAAAAAGATCTTTTAGAAGATCTAATATCTAGAGGAAGATCCTCGATGGAGCAGCTTTGGAGAAACCAAACAACTGGTGCCAGTACACACCACCTGCAGTTAGCACAGTCATGGCTACACTCAAGCCAACAATGCTGTGCATGCAAAAGACTCATTTTGAAAGTGAAAGCAGAAAATTGTATTGAGAAATTAGACTGAAATTAGAAATTACGTTAAAAAATAAAAAAACAAACACACAAATAAATAAGAAAAAATAAAAAGCTGGTTTAAAAAAAAAAGGGCTGAAAAAAAGCAGTCATTGTACTGTGCTGGTACCCTTCAGCAGTTGAGCATCCTGTAGAGAGTACGACTTTAAATCTTTTTTCAAGAAGTTACCTTCATGTGCCAATAATTATAATTCTTTGGAAAACATGGGCAAGACTTAAAGGTTAAAACCACTTCAAGTAGGGAGTACTTACTGGCATGAAACTGCCCATACTCAGTATAATAAAAACACTGTTAATAATCTGACCCATTAAGTTAAACCAAAAGAAAAAAAAAAAGAACAAACAGCAAATAGTCTAGGATAATGTACACAGACAAAAACGCACACAAAATTATAACATGGAAAATATATAATCATGCTTACCATGTAAAGTCCAAACAAAGCTCTCATATTTCTGTTGTTAAGCTTCAGCGCTTGTGCAAAATACTTTCTTGATAGCTCAAGGTTTTCAAGCCCCCCTTGAGTGTATTTAACCTGTAAAAATTATAAGCTCCTGAGACTTGCACATGTCATCCATATCTCAGGCATTCACTCTTAAAGCAGAGATATTAATGAAACTTCCCTTCAGGTTTGTTTCACATGACATTTCAAATCAGGCTAGCTCTACTAAAGAGCTCGAATTTCTCTCCAGCCAGTATTTGGCCTTTTCAATATACAAATTTAAAAATATTTAACTATAGGAGGAAAAAAGTCAGCATTAATTAAATTATTTTATTTTTGCACCTATACAAACTTACAACCTTGGGATAGTGTATTATGAAAAGCAACACAAACTTTTAATCTACAGCTAAATTCTGACTGCTATAAATCCATACTAACCCTATATTCCTTCGGCACACCATTTCACCAGTACACAAAATACCACGACGCCTTTCATTACCTATTCAACCGCAAAATAGCACACACAGTTTAGAAGATTATTCCACTGTTTTTCTATTCATTTTGCCCGTTATTAGATCAAAAAGAGGGATAAATACTAGAAGGCATGCTTCACAATCTTTCTACCAGAAAGCTATTTAGACTTTCAAGTTTTAATGTTAACCCAATTTTAACCACATTAACAAAACACATCCATTCTAAGCAGTTAACAGCATAGTTTAGGAAAAGAATAATATACATCCGAATAAAAGAGTGTAAATGGCTAAAAACCTTGAGCTAAAACTTCTAAGGGCCCTCTCTCCCTCCCAGTGTTCTTTCAGGCAAAATTTCCTGTGTGGATTCCAAGATCTGGCTCCACAACAACAGGCAATATATCACAACCTCCTAGGCAGCATTGTTGTCGAAAAGTTAAACTTCTCATGCACTTTATTTGAAAAGTGTATAAACACTTCAACAAGAATAGCTCATTTAAAACAAATTTTTATCTTTGGTAATTCCTGCCCTTACTCTCATATTTAACTTAGTCTCACTGAGTAAGAAAACATATTTTCCTTACATTTTAAGTTCTATGAGATATTAACATTCCCTATGTACTCTTAAATCTCCTAGGGAAAAATTAAAGAAACCATTTTTATTCCATTTTCACCACTTCAGTAACATGAAAACAGAATAAGTATTCAAACATAATTGATTTTTCTGAAAATACTTACTTCAGCGTATTGCTGACAATATAAGTGGTTGTGTGGATTAGTCATCATAAGCTCCTCTAAGCAGAAGGCGGCCTTTGCATAGCTGAGGAATATGAAAAACAGTGACAATATGAAACAGAGTTTACAGCTCTTCATTTCAGTTTCTTTACAGCACAACAAGTCTTACTTCCCCCATAACTTCATGACTCATAATTAATAAAAATATTTTATTTTTAAATTATGTTTGAAACTTCAAGTTGTTTTCTTTTCTTACATCACAGATAGTGAAAACATAGAAAATTTAATAGCCTAGGTATATATGGAACAGCTGCTGGAAAGCATTTAATATACTCATTTCTTATTAATAAGTGCCATTTCTCAGCAACAAGAGTGGCGAGTAGAAACAGGCATTAGGTACTACAAGACATTGAAGTCAAGGCTACAAAATAGTTCATTTTTTTTTCTACACGAAAATTCAGTTACCTGCGGATCCCCAAACCAAAGTACGGACTAGAGCACTGACACTATCAGTTAACTTCGTCTGCTCACTGTCACTCACAGAAGTGAGACTGAAAAACCACACTAAGAACAGTTCTAAAAATCAAATAGTTCAAATCTGTGTAGGAGAATAGCATCATGCCATCCAAATAGGCAACAACATCATTGCAAAAGAAAAGCCTAGTACTTTAAATGAAAGCTTTCAGAAATAATTAAGAAGTCAAGCTCAAAATGTAAGTTTATTTAATTATAAAAATCTTAGCTTCATAATCTTTCAACTAATAGAGTTTCCTGCAGAATTTGCATCTTCTACAGATACACGATAGCACTGTTGCAGAGTTTACAAGATAGGATTTCAAAATTCAGAGATGCGGTATTTATAATGACAGTGTGCGTAGATATTTAATATCAGAGTAAAAGCAATTTAACAATTACGAGACAATATTAAACCACAAAATCTGTAAAACCTTATTTCTTAAAATGAATATATTGTGGTTTTCTCCTGTTCACACTATCATAGTTGTGTATATATTTCAAATATTAATTTGGAGACAAAAGGATAGCCATCTCATTCTCCAAAAGCAGACGCCATCATCCTCATAACGGAACACAGCCCAGAACTGAGGGCGATATAAACCTTGTACACTGAAGTGTGTTTATGAACAATGGTAATAGCATGGTGATTTCACATTGATAAAACAAATGAGCTGATGAATTGTTCCCTCTTTTTAAAATCCACTTTTAATTGCTTTTTAGCCAAGATTCCAACTTTTTCCCTAATAATAATAATAATAATGCTGCTCATAAAAGTACAGTGAGCACTGTCAATTTTTTCAATGAACTGGAGAAAGTTCTACTTTTTTTTAAATTGGAATTACAGACCTAGACAAATACAAGCAAAAGCAATTTCTTCCTGTGGTTTTATTACACAATTTTGTAATAAAGATTATAGCAAAAATCCAAACCAAACCAAACCACCAGTAATGGAATATGTACGTTTGCACCACTCTATCACTCACTTTTGTACTGACAGATCTGACAAGCTTAAATATCTTTCTAACCATTTAAAAAAAATAACAGCTAGTTTCTTGGAAAAGTGGCTGGCAAATTTCCCCAAACAAATGGAAATCTGGATATCAAAATTCTAAATTATTCCTTAAGTCAGCATTTGAAAGAGTTAATAATTATTTTCTGTCAGAATGGGGTGGAAGGAGAGTTGATGGGAGAAAAATGTTTTCATCACAGTGAGAACGGCTATTTCTTCCATGAGAATTTGATTCTTTTACTACTCTCTAGAAAGGAAGGAAGGAAACAATGTGGTATAATTCAGACTGGGCTAAAGAATTAAAGAGGGGGGGCGGGGAAAAGATACGTCTTTGGTTGGAGGTTAGAATTAATGCTGTGATATTAGAAAACTTGCACTAAAGCTTTGAGCTAATCCTCTCACACTGTGATTTCCTCCTGTCACTACAGCAATAAAAAAAAGCTAACAAAAACATTAAATACCCAATAAGCAAGTTACTACAACATTCAGCATTCTTGATTGTGTTGGGTTTTGTACCCAGGCGACCAGATGCCTCTAACTCTGTACCCATGTTTTTTGTTTTGCTTTGTTTTGTAGAAGTTACTAGAAGTTCTTGCAGAGGTAAGCTAAAAGAAAATCAGAATATGAGTTGCTGTGATCAACCAATTTTGGAAGAATTGAAATCTATAACTATCACTTGAATGAAAAATTATGGGAAATAAGTGCTGCTTATACTCAAACCACTTATTTTAAAATATCGGATTTAAATAAATGAACTAAACATACAGGGAGTTAAGAAAACTGTTTCTGTTTAAAAATCAAATGCCTTCTTAAAGCATTTGGTAGTCAAATAAAGTCGGTAATTATTTCCTGCTGATGCTTGTTATACTGGAAATGAGACAGCCTACTTTCTAACACCAGTCCTTCGAAAAAAAACTCACTGAGGTCTTTGACTTACACAAAGTAGGTTTCAACTTAACAGTTTTTATGTGGACTTAGCAAGCAACTTACTCGTGTTCATTGATGTAAAGTTCTGCAAGTTCATGCCAAGCTTCTTGGTCTCCAACAAATCTGTATAGAGAAGAAAAAAGGAAAGAATGTGCAAGGGATTCTGTAAACGACCAGCATGGAAGTAAAAGCGTAAATCAAATGCAAATTCCATTTTAATTAAAAAGATTTATCAGCATAGCAAAACACAACCTGTATTCTTGTAAGACACTCACTGTTCCAGATACTCATTCAGCTCTCGGATGGCCTCAAGATTTTTCCCCTGGGCTTTTCGAATGGCAATCTTACGCTTTCTTGCTGCCTATGGGTTGACATTAATAAAGGATTAGGGTCTCATAATTCCCTGAGTTTTTGTAAAGAAAGCAATTTGACTGTGCAAATTATTATCTCAATACCAGTGGAATTCCACTGCAGAGCAACTGCTAGGTTGAAGTTTATAAACATACCCTATGACACCCCACTGAGAGACTGAAAACCTCTTCTTACAATCACATTATATATGCTTTTCTTTGGAGGCACAAACTGTATGCATTATTTCATTCAAATAAATGACTGTCCAGATTCTGATAATTACAAAACAGCAGGGGATGCTAATCTTCAGCCATTCCAAAGACCCCCACCTTGTCATTCACAAGATCCGTGACTATAGAGGAGAGACGGTGACTGAGTCTTAGAGAATCCCACAGATGTGTCTTGTTGCCACTGTATAAATAGGGCTTTCAGCCATTTCTAGAGGTTCTTGGTGAGTGCTGAATGCCATCTTTAATTAATGTTGAGCACACATCAATTTCATAAATGAGTCTCTCATCATTCTTGGAGCACAAAGTAGGCTCTTCAATGTAAATGAAAAACAAAATAGTCATTTCAGTGGCAAAACTGAGCAGTACTTTGATATTTGGGTGGAAACTTTATTTCAACAGAAACAACACAAAATGAGTTATAAGAATTATAAGGTATTTAAATTTTGAACTCCATAAAAGCTGTTACAGAGCACCAGGAGAAAATATACACAGAATTTTTACAGTTGAATATTCTGTACTTCAATCCAATATTCCAGTTTCTGAAGTATGTTAGTTACAGTTCTCTAAAAGCAGTTTTCAGACCTCTAGGAGTTGTGAAGCAAGACACACCGGAGGTGTAACCCAAAACAACAGACACCTTCCCGGCAGCCTGACAGGGTGTGGGGCAAACAGCACCACACCTTGGCCAGCCTGAAAGTCATCACAGCGGGGATGTGACAGAACAACAGCAAACCCAAATTCCAGTGGAACAGGCCTCAGAGAAGGAGCTGCCATGAGCCCCAGCCCTGCCTGTGGGCCTGGCTCTTCTGGGATCAGGAAGGAGCAGACACACGCTGGTGTGCGTGACATGTCTGCATATACACACACACATGCCATTTCTCCACGAGGTAATATTAATTAAAAAGCACACACTTTTCCAGCAACAAAGTCCCACTGCTTATTGCCCTCATAGCTCTCATCCCACTTCATATGTTGTACTGAGGTTACACAGTTGGAGATCATCTTACAGAAGCCTGGACAGCATGGGAAGTCCTGAACAAATCCTTAAACAATTTGAACATCTGAATTTAAGATAGCTCTAAAATTAGTTTCTTCATGATGTACCTTCCTAAGATCACAGTCATATAGTTCTTGTATTTTTACAGTATTTTAAATGTAACTATTCTCTTAAATAATTTTAGTCTTTGGTCATAATTTAAAGAAATTTATGGCTTCTGGAAGAAGAGGAGAATGTAGCATTGAAGTAAACTAGTTCAAGTTACCCAAGCAGAATAGCCAGAAATGCTTTTAACACTATCTGTAGGTTTATTCTTTCCTTCAAGTGCATCCCCTTCTCATCCCACACAAACATACAATCGATGAAAATCCAGTGAAAATTACTCATGAGGAAAAAATATTTCACTCTTCTGCTTCAACACGAGGCACAGGCCAAGAGAAAATTTATCGGAAAGATCAAGAGACAAATTAGGACACAGGCAGAGTGGTGGGGTTACCCACAGTCATTTTGTTTCCCGCTGCTGCTTTGTCAAACTGCAACCTGTGAAGTTACATTCATCATTCTACTTTAACTGGGAGAGATTTGGCTAAAAGCCATAACAGACTCTGGAAATTTTAACTGCTGACCACATTTATCACTATAACAATAATACACACTGTTTATTTTATTTTTCAGTTTTACAAATAAAGGTAACAGCATAATTAAACTTTAAAAAAATATATAAAAATAATCCCACGCTTATCTTATTGCTGCTACTAAATTAAACTAGTACTGAACAAAACAAAACAACCCAAACCCATCGCTATCCATCACAAACGAGACTCAAAGCATTTCATAGAGCAGGTCAGTCACTATCCCACTGTGGTGGGAACACCAGGGCAGCATTGGGCTCCTGCCCAAGGCCGATGTCACACAGGGCAGGTGGGGACAGCGGCAGGCACAGCCAAAGGCATGTAACACCCAACTACAGCTTACAAAGACACAAGATTTTTTTGCAGGTGACAGACTATTTTAAAATCTAGCTTTTCGATTAAAATTCAACCATTTTCAAAATTTAAAGAAAAATTTATCAAGAGATTGAATGGATCAAAACTAAACTACTTGAGAACTGCACTAATCTGTTTAATACATAAAACCAATCGATGCTTCTGACAACTTAATTTGCAATGGCAAACAGGAACAGTCTACATCAGCCACTTTCCTTTTTCATTTCTAATGCAACCCCTTCAATTGCATGCAAGTCAGTCCTCCGCATGAGGCTGGAAACAGATTTTCTCCACGGTTGCTTTATTTCTTAACCACAGCACGCCCCAATAATGCAAATCACTGGAACCTCAAGACAACTATCCCCAGTCACAAATATAAGCTGATGTTTACTTATAACCAGCACACCATCTACAGTAATCAAATAAGGAGAATAAAAGGATTAGACATCATTAGCAGGTTCTGATGGTAGCACTTAGGAGTAAAATGAATTACGTATTTATTTGATGAGAATTATTTGCTTCTAAAATGCACCACATCCACAAGAATTCTTAAAAATTACACTTCTTCTTGTCTGAGAAAAGTAGAATTTGAAACTTCCTTTTTTATCCACCTTCTTTATCACCAAAAATAAAGCAGCGACTGGTCTTGAAATCTGCACCCTCTTCACCCTCAAATAAACCTTCAAAAATGCCAGGATAAGTCAGTTTATTTACAGAGAACTCTTAGTTTACAAAAAAGAGGCTCAGACGCTCAAAACAGTGCTGGTGTTCAAAGGATGAAAAAATGCTGTATAGTAGCAGAGAATTTTTGGAAGTCTCTTTACAACTGCTTGGAAAGCATCAAAGAGGATGTAGATTTGTTTGAGAGGGTTTTTTTAAGTAATTACTAACATTTTTCAATCACATAAATAAAGTTATAATAGATATTCTGAATGCATTGCCAAGGGTCACATATATATGTGTTCAGAAGATCTGACTTTCCTAGCAGTGATGAGACAGACTAAAAATAAAGAAAATAAAACACACCACTATTGCCTTTATTTGTATTCACAGACTCTCCCAGCTGACTTTCTATCTTTTCTTTGAATCATGAAAACTATCAGTTAGAGTTTGCGGGTTTGTTTGTTTTGTTGTTGGTTGTGGGGGTTATTTTTGTTTGTTTGGTTGGTTGGTTTTGTTTGTTTGTTGGTTTGGTCGGGGTTTTTTGTTTTTCCAGTAAAACCTGAAATTCAATATGACTGCAGTGGTCAACGCTTTAAGAAAAACATGTGAAAAGATCTGCGCTAAAACCAGGACATAGGTCATTTTGTGTGCTGTAAACCTCTAATTCTTATTCTGGTTTATACTGTCCCCAAGCCCCTGTGTAGGTCCCTGTGTGCATCAGCTTCCTCCTCAGTGAGCTGCTTACTGAGCATCCTGACGAAAGCAGTGACAATTTACACACATAGTGTCGTTTTTTCTTGATTTTTCTGTATTTCCATCAAATTAAACAAAAATGCTTAACTGCACAGAACCACTGCCAACATTAACAACTGCTTTACCAGACAAAAACTGGTTCTTTTATAAGGAAAGGCATATTACCACCAATTCTACGAAAGCTTTACCCAACCTTTGTTTGATACACCCAAGGTTTATTCCCTGCCTTAGTTTCAGCTGACATAAGAAAAGCAGGCCACTTCACATGTTTTATTATTTTTCAGGGCTTTGTTCAGTAAAAATCTCACATTTAGAACACCAGCTCATCTGTAGCAGACCTGTCATAAGATACTAAAAAACTGAAGAATGCAGAGTACAAATCTGTTCAATCGTTAATTTCAAGTCCACTAAAAATAGTCACAAACAAGACTTGAGATTATTTTGAAATCTATGAATCGTACCAAAATAGTCGTAACAATTACGTTAACAAAGATAGAAAAATAACATTCAAGAGTTACATTTAATTTCCTTGCATCACAACTGTAAGGTTTTTAAGAACAAGCCTGATTAAAAAAAGAAAAAAAAAAAGAACTCACACATCCTTTCTCCTTCCACCTTAAATCGAGAGGAAAAAATGAAAATTTCAGTGCTGCAACAAGATCTGGAGTGTTTGCCCATGTAGAGCCTACAACACGGAATTCCCCATATCAGTTTTCCAGAGTTTAAAATAAAATGCCGGAATGGTTATTGCCTGATTCTGTAAATCAAGCATTCTTAATGGAAAGATACATGCCATCTTAAAGAAACACTTGTACAATAATCAGCATCATATGGACTAAGGTATTTCAGTATGTCACATATTTATTAAACAGTGAACTTTCCAAGCCTTTTCTTTAAAACACCAGTAATCCCCAAACTGGCACAAGAACTAATCCTTCATTTGTCATGATTTTTTTTAATTAGGATTAAGTAGACTCAAAGTGAAGTAAGGATTTGAGCATTTATCAACTTCTGCATTTGATTAGTAAAATATACCAACAAGGAGTCTAAGATTGTTCTAAATTTCATGGTTGCAAAGAAAGTATTAGTGAGAGGATTTTCAGGGACTGACACCTCTAGGAAGGGAACAATTTCAGATCTGTATAACTGCTGCAGTGTTAAACAAATGATATTCTGCACTTTAAAAATAAATGCTTCCATTTTTTGGATTTGTTTTTATCAAGGACTCAGCATTTTAGAAAATGTGCGTTTGGTCTGACACATTAAAATATTTTCCTTCAAATAGCAATATGCAAATCCAAACAGACACATAAACAATTACAACAAATATAAAGGGAAGGAATTACACGGATGTCACAAAATACCACATAATCTGAATACAGTCACAATAACAACTGTACTCTTACCAGACTTAGAATTTTTTCAAAGTTAACCCTGGAAGACAGTTAAATCAGGCCAAATCTGGCAAATGACTCTGTGCAGGAACAGAGCTGCTGAGGTGAAGCTGCTCCTTCAGGGATATTGGCAAGGCATAAGCAGCAATGGTGAACACAACTTTTCAAGAGAGCTCTAGGGGGAATCCAATAAAGAATCTTCCACAAAGTCTAACATCAGTACATAGCAAACTGGTAGGAGCTATAAAGGCTAAAAAGCTAGGAATCAGACAACATGAAAAATGTTACATACCAAAGAAGAGTAAGAACAGTTTATGCAGAGGAAAGTAAGGCTTCCCCGATCTACCAAAGTTCTTCAAAGGAGTCACAAAGAGTGTGGATGATTAAAGATCCATTTAAAAGTCAACTTTTACTTCAAAAATAATTTCAACAAGACCTCTCACTCTCAAGCCAAAAGCTCTGAAGGAAATTCAGCTGCTATAGGGTAAGAGGGGAAGGTTTTCATGTGGATAAATAAATTAGTCAAAAGATATAAAACAGAAAAAAGTTACTGTCTCTCAGTGAGTTCTCTGCACTGAGAATCCCAGAGTCACCTGCACTAAAAACTACTGTTCAGCAACTTTGGAAGTGACCTAACAAGGGAATTAGCAGTGATGTGCTGAAGTTAGTTGATGACAATGAGTTATGCAAGTATAAAGAACAAAAGTCAACAGCAAAGAACGGCATTCACAACAGTGAATGTCAGCATGATAAAACAGGCCCTGACATTTAATCTAGTTAAAGGGTTGCATATAGGGTAAAACAGTACTAATTTAATTTACACAGAAAAGCTGTCTGAATTTGCCCACTTAGGAAGGAAGTGCTGGAGTTGCAAGAAAGATATATTTACATATAAAGCATCAGTTCAATATTCAGAAGAGGTCTTAAAAAACAAACAAAACTATGCCCTCCAAAACCCACAACACTGCGATACTGGAATTGTCAGAAAATAATATAGAAGAGAATACAGCGGTGGCATCAGTTTGCCATTGCATAATTCCATAATGCTCTTGCATTTTTAATACTGACTGCAGTTCTCTGCTCTCCTTCTTCACCCAAATATAAAACAAAGCAGGATGGACACTCAGAACCGCAGCCTGGTTTGGGGCACAGAATGAAAACAAGAACTGCTGGACAGATTAGGACTTCTCAGCTCAGAGGGAAGAAAAACGCAAAAGATCCCTAAAAATCACAAGCATGAATAAAGTGAACAGAAAGCAACTCTTGACGAGGGTATCAAACACAATTGTTATACTGAAGGTTTGAAAAACAAAGAAAATGAGAGATTTGCGCAATCCATAAATTACAAAAGTTCATTTCTGAATGATTTTGTAGACACACGCACACCAAACTTATAAAAATCCAAAAAGCAGTTTAAAAAAAAGCAGAAATTTAACTAAGAGCTATTCAAAAGCAGAAATTTAACTAAGAGCTATTCAAAACAGTTACCACTTCTGGCACAGGAAAACTGTAACATGAAGATAAATAGAAATCAGCAGAACGGACAGAATATACTGTGATTGCCCCATCCTTATCCATTTCTCCTTGTATCTGCTATTGGTCACTGTCAGAAATAGGACAAGTAAAATGGACTTTTGGCATGACTCCAGGATAGCAGTTCTCAAATACTTCATTTCAAAGGACAAAATCTCCACCAACATTTAAAAGTGCTACAGTCACAAAAATAAAACACAGAAAAAATGCTGGAATGCACTCTGCTCTCTCACTTTGCCTATCTTATGATTGAACCAGATATTTTTAAAACCTCAAAATGATAAATGATGCTCTGTCAAAAGAAGAAAGCATTTCTTTAGGATGCACATAGTGCATCCCCAGCTCAACCATGAGTCCTCCCTCCCTGGGAACCTTCTGAAGCAGCAGTTGCAGCTCTTCACCCCTCTCATCAGCTCCATCCTGTACCAGACACAGTGCCAATCCATCTTTTTTTATTCCACGTAAAACTACCACCACACATAGTTAAGGTCAGGACTAGTTGCATCTTTCCTGGCAGTGCTAGCATTGTATTTAATGAAACATAACACGTCACATCAGAAAATCCCCCCTATTAGTAGATACTTCACTTGGTGAGCAACTTTCTTTTTTGTAACTTAAGTGTCCTGTAGATAAGTGCACAAAGCCTCTGAGAAGTTCACAGGAGGTCTCTGGGTGCTCAAAGTGAATGCACAACTACTGCAGGAGTTTTAAAGAATTATCACTGTTCAGACGATAAATAGATATCCAACGCTAAGACTCAGTACTAATTATTGCCATATTATTTGCAAGAGACAAGGAACTGGGGAAAAAAGGTTACTTATACAGTCAAGAAGGTAGTAATGCATAATGGTAAGAAAACATTAGGAAGAACGAACTCAGATGTTCATTATATATAGTCGATGCCTATTTACATGATATACAGTCCTAAGATTTTACTCGGGATCTTTCTAGTATCTGGATTCCCATATGTCTTCAACCACCTCCTGTACCTCTTCTGAAACATGTCCAGCTTGGCTAGAAAAAGAATCTCAAAATACTCTGAGAAAGTGTAACTTGATGTGACCGTACATACACACTTGTTCCTGCCCGCTCCCATAAACAACAGACTTGTTAGTGAAGTATTTTACAAACCCTGAAATACAACAGCTTCAGCCAGAACAGCGTTATGTTCTGAAAATTCTATTTTTAATTCTTCATTCACCCAATTACATTACTAGACCCAGGAAGTTAATGAGATTATCCACATGTCCTAAGCTAAGCAAGCATATATAGTGTCTTCTCGTATTAAAAGCTTAGTTGAAAAAGCAAGAGAAACAGCAGAAGAATTATCCCAATAAAGACATCAGATTTTCTGTGGATTAGAATTGGGGCAGAACTTCATGTCTTATCTCACTTTCTCCTGGTGCTGATCAAGTGCTCTACCAGGGCAGTGGGTCAGACACCAGCCTAAGTCTTGAACAGAGGAACTCCATCTTCTTCATGCTCCTGGACAGGACACCTCAAGAAGGGCTTTCACCAAAAGCAGAATCTTTGCCAGGGCAAAATAATGCAAAAAGACATTCAACTTTATCTGATACAGATACGTACACACAGTTTAAAAATTCTTCATTTCAAATTCATTCCAGAATTGAAATCAATAGAAAAATCAGAGCGCTAACTGCCTGCTTAGGAACTGAGTCCTAACTAATTTTGCAGAACTGGGCTTTCATCTGCTCTCCATATGTAAAATGTCAGCCTGTTTCATCTCACATGGCTGTTGTGGGACAAATGAGAGAAAAAAAACACATTTAAGATGCTACTTCCATTTGTAAGGTTCTTATGCAAAAGTCTCATTCCCAGAAATGAGGACTTATATATCAAATAGAAAATACCGACATATCAATTCCAAATTTCTTGCGGAATTTTACACAAGAAATCCACCCAAAACATAAACCCTAATGTAGTACCCAGACCACTAACAGAGCTACTGAGAAGACTGTGAAAATCACCTTGCAATGTAAAAATGCCCAGGGTTTGTCGTATTACAAAATTATATAAAAGTTCAGCCATTGTATTATTTGAATTTACAACAGATATGTCTAAACAATAACTACTAATACCTACTTCAGAAGACTACCAGTCATTTTAAGGGCAGGCACTTTTTGGTATTTTTTAAGTAGCATGCTTGAGTGTTTAGTCTCATTTCCAGAAGGTGTGAAGTGCACCTGGGTTTTCTTTAGTGAAAAAACAGAAGTTCCATTTTGCAGAACAAGTTTGGCTACTTGCAGCATTCAAATGGTATACATCTTCACTATTAGAGCCAAAACAGTTACTGACAGAACTCATATACACCAGGTACTACAGGGAGTAAGAGACATTTCACCAGTAGGTCTCAAAGATATTTACTGGCGGTACAAAATACAGTGCCACAAGAAAAAATGTCATTTATTTTTTAAGAACAAATGAAATTAAAATAAAAGCACCCAAGATTTAAATGTTAATACAAGTCCCTCTGTTCTGATCTCCTACCTATCCCTCAAGCCATCTGTTCCTGTACATCTGACTTGACCTCTGTTGTCAGCAAACCACCCAACCTTCCATTACCTGTCCCTCTCCCTTTTGCTCCTCACAGTTCTGCTTCCTTCTCTTTTTACTCACTTCCTTCTGGATTTTTTTTCCCTTCTGCTCGTCACTTGAGTGGAACTCAAAAAATCAGAGTCTGCCTGCTTTCTGCCACTTTCCCACAGCCCTACAGCCATGAGAAGCAACTGCAAGGAAGCCCCACTTTGTAGCCTAGGACAGATTATGCTCCACACAAATGGGGTTTTAAGAAGATATATTTAACAGAAATTCCAACAGTCTCTACTGAGAACATGCAGTGAAGGCTTTCAAACGCCTGTAACTTAGCCAGCTGGGGTATTTTTCTCGTACTATAACAAAAGCTGCATTCTACCAAGAGCTCTTTTCCTGTTGGTATCCAAGGCTTTCCTCCAAAGCAGAGCAGGGTGAGGATTTCTCAATGAAATACATTAACAGCAAAAAGAAACAAAAAAGTTCTTTCTACCAACCCTGCTAAAAAAAAAGCAGTGCCCCTGTTATTTTGTTCTGAGAAACAGTCTAAGCATTTTATCTGAAGATCTACAAACAACTCAGCTGCTGCTCAGCACCAGTAAGGATTTTGAACTGGATGCTACATTACATTTTAATTAATAAAAAAGGCCATACAATGGAAAATGTAGCCTTAATAATAGAGTAATCTGCCAGCTACAGCTCTAATAAGCTTTCATTTCAACCAAAATGGACACGACTGGAAAAGGTTCCCATTCTTATCCTGTTAAAATGCACACAAGTTGTGCTGTTCACAGGAGTCACATTTCATTCATTAATGTTAAACTCTTTAGAGAAGGGACAGACTCTTAACAACTTACATGCTTCAAAAAATGAAACACGATCTCTGAAGTGACAACATTAACATTGCTCCATTGTCAAATGAGTCATCGTTTTTAGTAAGTGAGTGAGATAAAACATTAAGAGATGGTCAGCTTTGGGAAAAAAAAAAAACAAACAAACCTACTTTGAATTCTATCCTGAGAAATTAAATAGTTACTGTTATCTTAATTTCATCATTTTGCATGCATGAAAACCTCATCCAAAAGCGTAAATGTCCGTGATATAATTTCAGTTCAAAGTTCACTTTTCATAATGGAAAAGTCTGCTAGGTGTCTAAAATAACTAATTTCTAAAAAAGCTTTTTGCGTGCTTCTGTTTGAAACTGTCAGTCACTGCAAAGCATGATTTTTACATGATTCGTGTGAACAAATGTCTATGTTCCACTCACAGCACTTGCCAAAACATTTAATGTACATAAGCAACTCCATGTGTCAGCAGACCTGGAGAAATTGCTATAAGATGAGTGCCAAGACAAACTCAGCAACAGGTTGTTTTTTTTAAATCTTGAATATTTATTTTCCTACAGCAGCCATATGTGTGCATGGAAATATTAACAGGTAAAAGACACAAAGAAATCTGCACATGACAATTTATCAAAACTTCCTATTTAACTTTCACTCTTCACGTAAGAGCCATAGCCAACCTATTCTACAGTTATATAGGAAGGAACCTTTGCTTTGCATTTATCACTCCATTTCTGTTCTCACATCTTAAGAAATCCAATAGATCATGCAGCTGTTCTAATATTTACATCTTATGCTTCTAAATACTACCATTTTATGGATCTTTATGATTTTTTAAGGAGGAAATTCAAATTAGGTAATAGTCATGGATATTACTTATGTAAATATATCATTTCATTTTATAAATCTATCCAGCAAACCACTCAGATGACGTTAGCCATGTTGAGACAGCTGAAGAGTAGAACTGCCAAACACACACATGTGGTCTGCAGGAGTCATTGTAACATGGTGCTCCATTTCCCATTGGCTTCAGCAGAAGGTCATAAAATGTGCACCCAGGTGACTTATTCTTGTAGCTTCACTGTAGATGGGTTCCATCCTGTTTTAACATGACTCTGAAGACTTACCGTCTCTGAAACTCTTTGGGTTGTACCCTGATAAAATCCACCAGCACTCACTGCAGACACCTTGTGCTCGAACTACTCAAAAACACTACAGACTTTCAAAGGACAATTGCAGATCACCTACATTTGTCTCACAGAACATAAAGTAGCACTGCTCTAGGGAGAGCAAAAAAGAGAGAAAATTTGTAATATTTCATTTTACTCTTGCACAAAAAAATACGAGTTCTATCACTGCTAAAAGTCACAGATTTTAATCTGCTGCTGTCTTTGAGTGCTTAACTTGGTACTAACGTTTACAGATGCACTGCCTGGAAAATAATTTTCTGGTTTGGTGGTTTTGGGTCTTTCTTAGTTCTTGGTTTTTGTTTTGTTTTGAGGGTTTGGTTTTTTTTTTGTTGGATTTCTTTTTGTTTGGTTTTTTAGTGGTTTACTTAAGCTAAAGTGATGGCACTTTATCTATATCCAGCTCTGGCACACCCTAGTTTCCCCAGTTATCTGTATTTCTGTGGGGTTTCCCCTCTTGAATAGCAGACCACATCAAATAAGCTGACTGAAGAAAGGCAGAGGTTCCAAACACACCAAGGAGGTTTATGTGAGAGTGCCAAAACATCTGCAATACCCCAAGTATTCCAAGTACATAGAAGTTCACCCAATAAAGGGAACCAGTTCCTTGAAACCAAGTCACGCAGACAAACATATACCCTCAGACAATCATTAATAATTATTAACTGACTTTGTAACATGTGATATAAAAATTTGAAACTCCATAGTTTCTCCATATTTCTAGTTTTATCCTTGTAGAAAAAAAAACCACATTAAAATATATTGCTACAAGTTTCCCTAGACTCTCACTTTGGCATCTAATAGCTCAAGGTGCCTTACACAGTACTCAAAAAAATGCTTAAAAGTGCAGCCCATCTCACATTTTGTTTTATACAATTGGCAAACTTTATAGCAGTTTGATTCAAAAGTTAGTAAAGTCTACTAGACAAGAATTCAAAGTAACTGCTATTCAAGCACTACCGGAGTGTATTCACACAATCTTTAAGTAAGATTAACCATTAGGAAGACAGAAGACACACGGCAGACTACACTGGTCCACTGAATATTCGGGGCAAATGGAAAAGCTGAAAGCCCTATCTAAACCCTACTAATACTGCTTAAAAGGTTGCTAGTTATAATCCTGTCTTCTAAACTCAGTGTTTAAGCAGGTATTACATGACACCTTCTCATCATGAAACAAATCTCATCTGTTCTAATTAAGGCAGCACAAGTTATCATACTAGGAAACAAAGGGAAACAAAGACAATAATACAGACATGTTTTTCCACAGTGAAACCCACAAAATGTTACGACAATTTCAAACAACAAACCACTGAAGTTCAGAAAAATCTTTTAAACTTACTGTGTTAGTTGCATCTTCTTGTAAAATTCTATCATATAACTGGATAGCATCATCATACCTGTTCAAAGAAATTATGCACCTTTATTTCTGCTAAGACAGAACTCCCAACTTTGTGAATGCCTTTGCAATAGTTAATAAACCTTCCACATTTTTATATCAAATATATTTAAGCAAACTCATACAAAATTCTGAAGTGAGTGCTAAATAAGAAAAGCAAAGTTTCATGTCACAATTTAAAAATACATGGTAATTGCTTCACGAAATACTATTTAAGCAGCAACTTATACTTATTACTATTACTTTTTTTTTAAAAACACACGATTTCTTGCTCTCCTGTCTGTTCTTTTTCCGTACCCAATAGCTCCAATCATCACATCCCAACTCTCACCTCTCCCAAGAAACAGAAACCCACAAATTTGAGAAGGCATCCAAAATACTGACTTTTCACTTCATTGTTGTAATTTAAAACTCCATGTAAGTTTCTTCTGTTGTGATTTTATGAAGTATAAGCAGCCACATACAGTACACAGGGGAGATTCTCGTAAGAGTCCACCCCTAGACTATACCCTAAATCTTGAAGGAAATGTTTTCCACCATCACTATGGAGGTTTTATTAATTAATTCTGTGATTTCAAGTATGCTTGAAACAGGCTACTCCAGCTGCTATAAATGCTTTAAATCTTCTGGGAAAGAGATCTGTGCGCTCAGCCAGCTGTGTACAGAACCCAAACTGGACGAATGAAATAATTCAATTCAAACCACATTTGACTACACAGCTGTTGTACTGTCACCACAAAGCTAGGACATACTTTGTGTTTTCATGTATAGTTTGACAAGTAGTTTTTCAGAGGTACCGCTGATTGACTTTGATGCCACACATCCCTTCTCACCTGGAACACCCATTCTCCATACTCTCTCTGCTCCCTAAGCACCGCTGACGTGAGCCTCGCTCAGCTGTCTGGTCCAGTTACCATAAGCTATGAGAACAAGTGTGAAAGTAAGTGCAGAAGCAGAAAGGAGTAAACGGTGACTGCTACAGCCTTGAGCAGACATGCTGTAAAATGCTGTATTCATATTCTCTGCTTTACCAAATGTATTTTACTCAATATGATGGCCATAACCCCATCTTTACAGGGTGAAGTTCCAGAGTACTATTCTTTTGATTGGTGCCTACATCAATGCCTCAGTCTACAGGGATGCTCTTGCCTGTGTCCTCTTCCTGCTAGAGAAGGCAGGATCTTAGCAACTCCTAGAAGTCACCTAGAATTTAACAAGAAGCTGACTTCTTAAATTCCAGATGTGATCCTTCCAGCCTAAATCTCCCTAGGCTTCGTTTATAGTCAGTGGAGATAGACAGGCTTCTCCAGGGCATGGTTCAGAGCTCCTGCAGATGGGTTCCTGTTAAACTAGAGCTGAAGCCTCTTTCTTCTCTGACTTCTGAGAAAATCTATGAAGATGAAACCTCAGCTTTCATTAATACCTCTGCTTCCTTGATATTCCAGTCTCAAGGACCTAACCTGACAGACATTTTATCAAGAATTTTTATGAGCACTTTTGGAAAACTGTAGCTCAATCTCACTTGATTGCTGAAACAACCCATGTTTGTGCACCTCCCACAAAGATCTGTTCCCGTGCAATAACATCTTCAATGCAGTCACATGAGCCTTAACAGAATTGTGATCTTCTGCACTTCTGAAAAGGTTTCGGGAAAGGCGGGGGGGGATGGAATCTGCTGCCATTCCCTCAATTTCTTCCTATGCTACATCAAACCAAGACAGAAAGAGAGCCAAATTTCATGGAAATTCCTTATAAATTTGTATTTGCTATAAAGCGAGAGTGAAACATGGAACGTTTAGCTGCTCCTGTGGTTTTGGAATCCAGTTATCCACCCTTTTTGATCGAAGCAATGGACATTCATTGGTGACTCATATCAAGTAAGACTTTCAAAGTTAATTTTGCAAGGATGTAACAGACGAAGAAGATCTGCTAAAGAAACAAACTACACAAAAACAAAAAAGCATTTAGGGGTTTACTTTGAAGTTCCAATTCCTTCCTACCAAGATGGCCCAAAAACTCTAAATCTCACCAAGTCTATGTAAAATGTGATATGCAACTGATTTGCCAGCATTCAAAGGCACTGGAAGGTGAAAGTCCTTCTCAACACTCAAGACAAGTACTTTAGAAAGGAAAGTTGATATCAACATTGTATCCAAAGGAGAACATGGACAGCAAAGGTCAACCTCAACCCCTGAGGTCATCCCTCTTGGAAAATGATAAAGCTTTTAGCTGTTCATTATTTTAATAATTTCTGTTAAACTTCATATGCTATAAGCCTTCTACAGGTCACTTCACAAAGGCCAGTCTGACTTTTAGGTTCTGCTGTTCTATTATGTGTGGTTTTTGAGTTGTTTCCATAACTAACTCTATAGATTTAATTCTTATTAATTAATGATAAAATAATAATTTTATTAATAGCATTACTCAACTTATTCATACCGAGAAAACAAGCAAAAAGAGCTACACACTGCAGTAATTAGAGAACAACGAAGGCAAAAAAATGCTATTACTGATTTTCATATGCTCCTGTATATGAAATGTATACCTCTCAGACTTTGTTAAAACAGTGCCTAGTGTTTTACTGTATAACGACTTATGTTGTCAAGTAAGAGACCTTTTTTATCGCTGTAGTCTGATGGGAAGATTGCAAAAATCACTGTATAGTAGATGCAAAAATGCAATAAAAACACCTAAACACTGTAACATGATCATGCACATCATTATTTTCCATAATGAAACTGCCCAGCATTTCTTTGCCATGTTTGTATAGTGCACAAATTCCTTTTTAAGAAATAGAAAGCAACTTTCCAGAAAGAAAGCACATTTTTTAAAATTCAGGTTTTACCTTTCCATAGCTTCAAATCTCATTCCAGTTAATCGTTTAACTCTGTGGCTCCCAGGAAACTGCCGCCTTAGTTCCTGAAGACAAAACTGTACAAATAAAACAAAAAATATTATTGTGAATGTAATTATCTACATGAAGTTGGAAGAAAAAAAAGTCCTTGGCTGATGAATTCAACAATCTGAAATGGCACCTCTAAGTAAAAGCAAATACTAATTTTTGAAATAAGCCATAAAAAGTATTGATGAAGAGAACCTCAGAAACTGAAACTTTCTCTGTTAGAAGACTAATTCTAATAAATATCCTCCATACGGGTCATTAGATAGTGAAGCCTAGTTATTTGTCTAGAAAGCTTAACTCACCTACTAAAACAGTTCTGATACTATTAAAACTTGAAGTCTACTTGGTTCTTAGATGCCTTAAAAAAACACAATATAGTAAAAATAAACCAACAACAAAATAGAGACAGTCAGAGCTTATGTGATGCTTCTTTAATAAATGGATATCTTGCAATGGAACAAACTATGCTAATACTAAATTCCGTGTTTATTTTTAAAATAAAAATTGAAATCCAAAGAAAATGTTTGTCACCAGTTTGGGTTGAGCCTGCTGGCAGAAGAGGAATAGCTTCTAACTCCTGAAATCAATGAGACACCTGGGCTGGATAAAGGAATTAATTACAGGCAGCTTTCTCTGGGTTAGCCAAAAAGGATGTTGGGTAGAGGGACTGAGTCACAACTTCCCCAGAGCAAACTAACCCTAACCATATCATGAATGTGCCTGGATCACATTGCAGTTTGTAGCTGACTCATTGTGGTGGGAGGCGGGACAGTCCCCAGGCTCCCAAAAAGACCAGTGCTTTGAATCCCATTAAAAGCTTCACACAGAACCCCCCTTTTCCAGGCCTTTATTTATAAACTTGTTCTTCAGACCTACGGTTCTAGCAGTGGTCTGTCTACATAGTCTGTTCCATCTCATCACATCCACTAGTCATGGAAAAACACAGAAGCAAATCAGTAAAATTGTGTAGGTTCCTTCCCTGTTTCTCTAGCTAAGCAGCTTGCTAGATCACACCAAAGAGAAATACTCACATCTCTCCTAGACGCACAAAGGCAGAGAAGGGAGAAACGGAAATGTAATCAAAGTAGTAATGCTTAGCCTCAAGTAAGCACTGACTATTTTCATCATGTTCATCTTAGTTTCCAATGAACCAAGGCCTCAACAACGCTATTGGGCATAGCAATACTAAGGTTTATCACAGAAACAGTTTACTGGCACTTTGAGTGATGTTCAGGTGAACAACTGCTGCTCTGGACAACAGTCATAAAAACTACATGTACTTAGCAGCTCATTACATAACATCTGAACTAACCTGTGAACATTCTTAAGAGACATGACAACTTGCACAGAACTGCAGAAAAGTAGTTTCATTCCAGCTTTTACCATACAAACGATCTTCAAGATTTTAAGAACTTTTGCAGCCAATAAGCAACCCACGCTGTAGCTCAGCGATCCAGGAATCCCAAAGGACAGTGATTTTCAATCTAAAAACATGTACTGCTTTTCTCCAATAAAATTTTTAAATGTTAAAAATGGTACCTTTTGCCATAATACTAAACTCAACAATCTGCAGATCAAATTTTACATCTAGAAAAATCCCATTGACAATATAAAAAAGTTGATGAAGTAGCACTCAAGTGCAGGAGTCCTACAAGACCTGACTTGTTCTCATTAGATCTGACGACACGATCATTATTCAACTGAATACAGCAGCCATGAGGCCAAAATAAACTTCTATAGATTAAAACATCAAACACAAAAAAGTGACATGAAAAGTTGTGAGACAGTCAGGAAAAACTCACTGCAACACTTCTGAGAACAGAAGTGCATGAATAAACTACACGAGCTGTATCTTCAAAATGTTCTGACCCAGGAGCTCTGAATGTCTCCTTTTTAAATTTAAACTGTAATCCCCATAATAATTTAAATTGTTAAGGTCTGGCTCTGCATTATGTCAACAACCCACTCCCAAGATTCTCTCAGAAACTCAGCAACTACAATGGCAAAACTCATTTCTATGTGAAACTTAATTTGCAGTTAATTTGCTTTCTGACTTTTTAAATTATATCAATTTTTAACTTTAAGGGCCTGACGAAGAAATACAAATCTGAACTTCAGCATGTGAAACACTGGTGGTGCAAGTGCCTGTCAACCAAAGGCAATTTCATCAACAGGCACATGAAAGAACTGGCTGACTGCAGCAGGGACACGTGTTACACACACACAGTCATTCTGTGCAGGACAGAGAGGACAACGGCAACACAAACAGGAAAGAAAAAAAAACAAAAGTCAGAGAAATGACACTGAAAACCATCTCAGCCTCCTCATTTGGAGCTGATCAGACCTATCGCCCTAAGCAAAATGTATCACAGCTGTCAAAAGCTCGCTGCTAAAACAAGAAGTCCCAAAGCTGTTTGCTTGCTTTGGGGCTACAGCTGTAGTAAAAAGCCACATATGATGTTGACTTGTTCAAATTAACTACTCTGTAATTATAAATCAATCAAAAACACACACACAAAACAAAAACAAACAAAACAACAAAAACACAAAACAAACAAACACAAACACGAGAAACCGAACCACAACTAAGATTCCCTCTAAGCTTTTAACCTTCTTTCTAAGCTGCATATGAAATGTTGCACTTCCCTCATCTCAAGCAATATTCCTTAGAGGGCACAGAAAATGCGATTTCAAATCCCTGCCAGGGTTAGTAAAAACAAACTGTGTTTCACAACTGATCTTTCAACACTGGTTCCCTCAACAATTTTGTGAAAGTCTTCCTAAAAAGACCCTGAAAATAAAGACTAAAACTGTTTTAGCTATAAATGAGAACACAGAAATATATTTATTTAAACAGTAAGTCTGTTTGGTTTTCTTTAAACAGAGAGCTATACTACAACAATATTTTCTTCTGAGGAGCAAAAGAAAGGGAAGTTCAGCGGGTTCACAACAAGTTCAGCATGTTGTGCTGTATTTTCCAGCGTACCCTATTTTACCATATACATATGGGATGCAAGAGAAACTTATCTAGTTCTGCCTACTTTGAAATTGCCCTTGTCTCAACTACATCCTCTACTCTGACCCCTTGTATATCACAGATCATTAAGTTTTACCCAAATGACATCACGTAAACCTCAATGACTTTATAGGGTATTTTATCACATGATAGAGAACAAGGCACTGGAAGAGTAATCCTCATGAAAGACCTGGACTCCTGAGATATCTTTCTTTTTACTTAGAATAAGCTCAAGCTTGCGGGTTTTCACGGCACAAGACAAACTCAAGCTTTTTTCCCCCAGCGTTTTGTGAAGGACGGATGAAAAGATTATTAAAATTTGCTGCAAAACACACTTTTGCCTTTTTCAGTTGCTGTTTTTAAAGAATTAGCTAAGCTTGGTTAGGTTTCTGGGGTCTGTTTCGGTGTTGTTTTCATTTTTAATCTAGTGAACAGATGTTAGTTCTAAATAAACTCATTTTATCTAAATTGCTGTTTATATAATTCAAATAAATGTGCACACAAACGGACTGAACCCAAATATCCATTATAGAATCATTGAATAAGTCTGGTTGGAAGGGACCCTCGAATCATCAAGTCCAACAGTTAACCTGACACTGGCACTAAACCATGTCCCTAAGCACCACATGTACATGTCTTTTAAACACCTTCAGGGATGGTGACTCAACCACTTCTCTGGGCAGCCTGTTCCACTACCTGAACTATTAACAATATTTTTATCAAGAATAACTGAATAATTGGTATTGCAAGGGACCTTTGGAAGTCACCTGCTCCAAGTTCCCACTCAAAACAGAGCCAGCTTCCATGTGAGCGCACAGTCTCCAAAGGAGATTCCACAGTCTCTCTATGGTGCTTTTCCCAAAGTGTTCACTAACCCCACCATTAAAAACATTTTCCTGTATCTAACCGGAATTTCCTTTGTTGTAACTTATGTCTCTCGCACTTGTATTTTGCTGCACATCTACAAAAATCTGTCTCCACCTTCTTTATACCTTCCCATTAGCACATGTTCAAAGACAGCAATAAAATCCCCTCTTAGCTTTCTCTTGACTTAACAGATCTCTCAGCCCTTTCTTACACATTATGCAGTCCAGCTCCTTATTAATCTTGAAGACTTGCTCCTATATGTCAATGACTTTCTTTGATGATAGCCAACATGACATATAATATGATATGACAGGACATTTTACCTCCAAACATTCAAAAAAACAATATAATTTGAGAGTTTTTCAATAAACAAACCCTCTCTGTACAATATGGCAACTTCAATATTATTCTTGACATTTAGCCCATACCCAAGTAGCTGTAAATATTGTCATGGCTATTGGAAGAGACATGATCTGTCTAAACAAAAGTTACACATTCGAGAAGGTGGGTGGAGGTGGTTTCTTCCCAGCAGTGTATTTCTCAATAGATATTCTAAAAGTCCAAGCTATGGAGTACAGAATAACCTCTAACTGTCCAAAGAACTACCTGGAGCATACACCCAGGAAGAAAAACTAAGGTTTGAAGGAAAAGTCAACTTGAAAACTTACCAATGCCAAATCATCTCGACTGCAGTCCAGAGCAGCAATCATCACTTGTTCATATATTATCCAAACTGAACACAAAAGAGACATTAAATGCAGATAACTGATTTTTTTTAAGGCAGTGGGAAACACCTACAATGTAAATGAGATTAATGAATTCTGTCTGCCTATTTTTCCCCTTCTACTCGCACAGATCACCACTGAGAAAGGGACATTTTAAGAAACTCCTGGAAATAATTAAAAATGCATTTAAGCAATTTTATTGCTTTTAGTAACAAAGTACCTCTTCACATCTTGAAAGGCAAAAAAGCTCTAATTCTCTGCTTTTCCTAACATTATAGCTGCAGTCTTCTAAACAGATCCCCATTAGGACTTGCTCTCTGATCGAACCTGGAGAACAGCCATTTGGGCTAGAAAGAAAACACATTTCTCTTCACTCTTTCACTGCAAATGTTGTCTTCTTCCTGGATTTCTCAAAATCAGTAACAGATGACGTTATCTGTGTTCTAGGCCTACCAAGTTCTTGAATGTAAAGAACTTAACACTGTAGCTACCCAAGGTGCAGAAAAGAGAGGTTATAGTAGTGGGAAACATATAACACAAGAATTAGAAGAACAAAGTGTTTTGAACTTATGTAAACCCAACCAAGTGCATCCAATAATGCATATAACTGAAACAGAAGCAAATATCTTCCAAAATAAAAATATAAAATAAAACATAAAATAAAAATAACAATGGCCCTGTCATTTTTTAAAAATAGTTTTTTATTTTATGAATTTCCATTATTTTTTAAAGAAATTACTATTTCTTGCCAAGTATACAAAAGAAGAGGAACAGGCTTTCATTTTCCTGTAACCCTTCTTTCCCATTGGAACTATTTGTAAGACATTTGTATACATTATTTCCATGAATGTAAAAATACGTAGATACAAACAAAATACAGATATTTCCATGATATAAAATATATATTTGAAAAAAATTGTAAGCACAAGAATAAGATACTTGTATAGTTCATGAAATGGCTCTCCTCATTTGATCAAACCTCTCCTTTGATACTCTAACCCTAGCACAGGTTAGTGTCAGATATTAGGCAAAAGAATACTTGTAAGAGAACCAAGTGACATGTTCAGAGGGGTGTTTTTTTTTCTAATCTGTACTTTTACCTCTACTTTGAAGACCAACTCTACAGCTTTGAATTACTGATTGCCCATAAGAAAATCCTAACTTTTAATTAAAATTATGCTGAATATTTGATAAGTTGTTTTTATTTTAAAAACTCTAATAATTATAAAATCTTTTTTCCCCCCAGTTACATTGGATGTCTTCTGTCTGTGGAGACAATTTACAGAGATACCCAAATAATTCATTATTTTCATTTCTATATGCATTCTGAAATTAGCCATTGCGAACATCCATCATATACAACTCATTCACCTTCCAAGGCTACCCAAGAAAGAATTCTAGGCCTGCTGCAGGTGTCTGGGACTTTTTTTGGTTGTTAGTTTTTCTTGCCATTCTGATACTACTTTCAAAGGCAAATTAAATAGAATGTAAATATGTCAATAAATTTCAGATGCTTTTATATGCATTTGCTAAGAACCTTGGGAACACTGCAGCTCATTTACCTAATGAATCCTCAATGTCAAGTTTATGAAAGAATAAAACACACGTAACTTTAAAAGGAGAAACTCAGTACTGACAAGAAAGGAGTGACTCAGCCTGTGTTATTGAGAACAGTGTTTCAGAAAGGTGTCAGTAAGGTCTGAGAGAAGCATCAAGCTCCTCAACAATTTCTTACTAAAACACAATTCTCATAAATTTCTAGCAATGTGGCATGAAGAAAGTAAAATCAGAGACAGTTCTCGAAGTTATTTAAAGCAGAGGGAACCTACATCAACCCTCTCACAGGGGGGTGTATTAAGGTGACCCACACAGCCTAAAAACAAGCACAGTTACAGTGCAATATCATCCTCAGACCCTGAATCTCCAAATGCACTTCATGACTCACTGCTCTGCATAGAGGTGTTTTCAATACATGATACTTTGGGGAGATTATCCAAGTATTTATACCCACAAAAGTACAACATTTGCAGTGGCCATGTAATAGAAAGAACTCCAGAACAGACTTACAGCTCAGCAGGTGCCAGACAGAAGCAGAGCAAAGCAGTGAGATAAAACAAATCCTATCTGCAGAGCCCCAAACCCAATACTGAAAGATACCTGACCTGACAAGACAAGGAGGCAAAGTGTCTTTCTGAAAGGACCATGGGGATTTTAATTACTGGAACACTGCTTGAAGTGAATTATTTGAAATTAAAGTTAACTTAAAGCTGAGCAAAGTTAATCGTATGGAATACTCTCTTACTAGTAAATACAATGCACTACTGTGGCTGTTAAAATCTACTTGTGATAGCAGTTAATAAAATGAAAGAACTAGAAGATAAATGTATTATGGAATGTCTATATTAAATCACCTGAATTATAAAAAAGGGAAAAAGAAGAAAGAACGAGTATTAAAATAAAAACCTGTGTGAGATTAATATCCAAACCTATACAACCCTGTTTGTTATACCTTTTTTAAAATGTTATGCTTATACTAAAGACTGCTGTTGTATTGTGATGTGCTTCTAAACAAATATCTTCTAGTAGGAAACATTGTATCCAAACTTCTACCTACTGAAATTAGTATACGGTAGTTAATATCCACTGAAAATAATAATTTCATGAATAGTGGAAATTTAGATTTACCTTAAACTATAATATCACAAATGTAAAGTTATGATAAAACCAGCATCAATATTAATTCTTGCGGTAGGTATGAGTTGACCAAGGAATAGCTTTCACTGTTATAAAAAGATACTTTTCAACTTTTGCCACAGTGTTGAAGAAGAGAAAATCAGTTAAATAACACCCAGATAACAGTTTCATGCTAAGTTTTCACATAATGGTCTAATTACCAGTATAACAATTTAAAAGTTCTAGTAGGTAATTTTTACACTTCTTTTCCCTGCAGTCCATATTTGGGAGAGAAATCTAGGAATTATGTCAGCATCTTAGACTAAGAAAATAATATTTATTTCATCAATAACAGCAGACACAGAAAGGCAACACAGAAATCAAAAACAGAGGCTGAAAAAAAAGAAAACAAAATCAGGCAACGAAAGCTTTAAAAATAATGATTGTTTTCTTACTGTCATCTCCAAGTTTAGATGCATATTCATTAATTAACTCTTCTCCAACATCCACTATCTGCTCACTGTTTCGGTAGTTTTCTTCCCTCCATTTCCGCATTTTATCACGCATGTCTGGGGGGCAAAGCGGAGAAAATAAAATAAAGTACTGAGATTTCCAGATAGTAATGGAATTTTAATTTTATTCCTGGAAAACGTGGATATGGGAAATGCGTATAGAGAGCAACAGATCTAAAAAAGTGACGTCTACTAATATTAACTGCTAGGAGACAGATAGGGGTATGAGACCTCTGAAACGGTATCACACAAACTGTGCTCATGCTGTAATGTAATCAGTTCAACTTCTGACTTTGCAGTCTCTTAGGTTAGTAGCATATGCAGTAAAAAAACCTTATACTTAGTTGACCAATAAATAATAAAATTGAACGCACATTACCCATGGTTAGGAAAAATAGGCTACAAGAGATTTCTCCCAAGTACTTTCACAGTTACATTTCCAAACAATACTAAAATGGCATCTCTGCTCTAGGTGAATATGTTTTTACTTCAAATATTAGAAAAACTATGAGAACTCAATCACTGCTCACGTTTATCAGTGTAAGCAAAATGCTGTGAACTGCCACCCTAAAAAGAACCTACACGTTCCTACAGAAAGGAGACTCAAGAGCAGTAAACATGGAAGTGAAGGCCTTCTACACCACAAAAAGCCCAAAGATATAAACATTATCACTGTTTATCTAGGTAAGACAGCAAAGATGGTTTATTTTAGCATTAGGAATTTTGTTTCAAGAGCACATTTACTATGAATCAGAGCTCCAAGAGAGCAGGAATGCTCATGGAGCCAGCTAGAGATCAGTCCCTAGTCTAGGTTTTATTTATCCTCTGCATCAGGAAATTGTTAAGAATGTGATTTTATATGCACATATATGTATTTATATATGTAGATATTCCATATACAACAACAAGTTTTGAGGAAATTTAAGAAAAATAGTTTTCATTACTAGATAGTGGTTTTACTAATATGAAGGTACGACAATAACTGTTGCCAGTATTTTTTTTAAACTTCACAACAGCTGGAAAAACAAACACCATGATAAGTCCAAACATTGTCAGTTTTTCTTGCACTTCAAAATGCATAGTTAACATAACTGACAGTAAAAATTAAGCACTGAGCTTTCTTCCATCTACCTGAGGTGATCTTGGATCGCTCATAAGACTGTTATTGTGCTACATTTTGTATTTTGAAATTCAACCAAAACCACCACAGGGTTACATTTCATATGCATGGGTAAAGTTAAATGGTTCTAGACACATCAGGGTCCCTGGAAATTCAAAGTTAGACAGTAAGAATGTGAGAGAAGACAAAACATTCACAAAGGCTGAGGAGCTAAACACATAAAAATAAATAAGCTGTCTGATTTCTATCTACTTATTTACTTGGAAATTATCAATGTCTCCATTTGAGTGTAATTCTAAATGGAATAGTGTCTGAATTATGTATTAACAGAACACACATCTACCATTCATCACCAAAATATGGCATTTACAGTGACAGAAAAAAAGAGCAGGATGGAGCACAGTATATCAGCTGATGACCGAAAAACAAAGTAAAAATAAATGTCCTCATTCATGTGAATCTCAAAGAGGCTTATTAAATTTACAAATATTGAATTTTAACTAGAAGAGAGGTGAACAAAAATGTTAAAAATTGCAGTAGAACTTAGGCAAGGCTTTTTACAATGTTGTCAAACTTAATGACTTTTTTACTGAGAAAGCTATCGAAAGTGTCAGCCAATAACAAATTAAGTCTTGGAGGCAGATTTACATAGAGCACATAATACAAGGTTGGGTAGTAGCAATCAGGGATTTAAAAAAACAAAACAAAACAAAACAAAACCCTAAGTTAAATAAATGCCTAGTTTTAATTACAATCAGTCCTGTCACATATATAGGCTGGTTCCAAATGACTGAAACATCTGTTCCAGTATTAGGTTCTCTTAAGTTAGCAAGCTTTGTGCATATAAATCAAAACACTGTGGGTTCCAAGGAGCAGGCGCACTTGCCACAATGTTTGTTGCTCCCTAAAAACATGCAAGCAGTCTACAGGAAGCCAAAAGAAATAATCTGTCTTCATACATAACTTGGACGCAGAACTTGATGGAATCATAATCAAGTTTGACAATGAGACAAAATTGGGGGGAGCTGCTGACACTCTCAAGGGCAGAGAGGCCCTGCAGGGGGATCTGGACAAATTGGAGAATAGGGCAATCACCAGCTGCACGTATTTCAACACAGGCAAGTGCAGGATTTTGCACCTGGGACACGGCAACCCTGGCTGTACATACAGACTGGGGGATGAGATACTGGAAAGCAGTTCTGCAGAGAGGGATCTGGGGGTTCTGGTCAACAGCAAGTTGAACACGGGCCAACAGTGTGTCCTGGCAGCCAAGAGGGCCAATCGTGTCCTGGGTGCATCCAGCACAGCGTTGCCAGCCAGGCAGGGAGGTGATTGTCCCGCTCTGCTCTGCACTGGTGCAGCCTCACCTGGAGCACTGGGTGCAGGTCTGGGTGCCACAGGATAAAAACGATATAAAGCTACTGGAGAATGTCCAGAAGAGGGCTACCAAGTTGGTGACAGATTTGGAGAGGAAGATGTATGAGGAGTGGCCAAAGTCACTTGGTTTGTTCAGCCTGGAGGAGACCTCATCATAGCTACAGCTTCCCCACAAGGGGAGAAGGAGGGGCAGGCACTGAGCTCTTGTCTCTGGCAACGACTGACAGGACTCAAGGGAATGGCAGGAAGATGTGCCAGGGGATGTTTAGGTAGGACATTAGGAAAAGGTTCTTCCCCCGGAGGGTGGTGGAGCACTGGAACAGGCTCCCCAGGGAGGTGTCACGGCCCCAGGCCTGACAGTGTTCAAGAGGAGACTGGACAACACCCTCAGACACATGGTGTGAACTGTGGGGTTGTCCTGTGCAGGGACAGGAGTTGGACTCAATGATCCTTGTGCATCCCTTCCAACTCGGGGCATTCTAGGATTGTATGAAATCTCTGGGGTTTGCAACAATATATGTTCAAGCAAAATAAAAACTGGGAAAGTTCTTTATACAGGTTGGTTTTAGAGCAGCTTCTGGGAAAACCTGACAATTACACCAGTAATGCTCCATACAACTGCTCTTCCCATACAGTGGCCTGCCTGCTCTCTATTGAAGCTAAGCTTCACAACTGCTGTACCTTCTCACAAGATACATAAAAGAAGCGACCCATCTTTTCCAAAAGTGCTACATTAGTCTAATGACATCACAATGATGCAACCAAACATCAGAGCAAAACTACATATAAACCAATCACCAGCCACGCTGGCAAGAAAGTCCCCCTCATCCTTAACCATCCAGCTACAGCACTATTTTCTTCAATATCAGCTAAAATATTTGATGAGGTTAATGCAATTTGAGCTGAAAAGCAAATAGTTCAAATTGATTTTGTTTTCCTTCAGAGTCCTGCAAGAGACAATGCAGGAAAGAGCATGGGCACTACTTCCGATGAGGAAGTCACTGACATCTGCTAAAATCCATCCCATGCAATGTTCCTCTTCTTACGCCGTTACTACAAAATCAAACCAACCACCAATCTATGCCCAGGAAATTATTCTATTACTTTTTTTTTTTCCCCCAGATTGTTCAATACACAGATTAGCAGCACATAAATAAATTTAAATAAATAAATAAATAAAAATCAAAGATCACATAGCTTGTCTCTACATTATCTCCTGTACTGTATAACGTACAGAACTTATTGGATCACCTACTCTTCCTTTAAGGACAAAATTATTACGGAAAAGCACTAACTTATTCCTGATAGCAGACTCCATCAAACTTGCATTTGAACACACACTTGCTTACAAGAGAACTATCCATAATGACAGGTCAACTTCCAAAGGTATTGCTATTAAAAAAAAATAAATAATCCTTACAATCAAACAGATATGAAAGCTACAAAGATCTGGGGAGCAGGATTTTCAAAAACTTTGATGTTATCTTAATGCTTCTGAGAGCTCCTCCACAAACGTTCATGATCAAATTTTAGGAAAACATCGGGTAACTCTCGGGCTCTCCAGAAGTGGACTGAGACACAACCTGCTGGCCCAGCCAAGAGGCCACTTTCACTTGCAAGCGCTGTGTTGGTATTTCGAGGGTGGGGGGCACCCCCTCCCCAGCCTCGGGGCAGCGGGGTCAGTCCCCGCAGGGCAGTCGGCGGCTGGATGGCACCAAGCGGGAAGGTCTCCCCGCCGAACAGCGGGACACACACGGGCTCCGCTGCTCTCCGGACAGTCACACGCCGGCGGGAGGACCGGGTGGGCGCCGCCGCCCGCCGAGGGGGCAAGCACCGGCCGCCAACCCCGCTTCTCAGACAGCACCGCCCCGCTTGTGCCGGCCGGACGCCCGCAGCCCGGGGAGCCCGCAGCTGCCAAACGGCCGCCCCCGGTCCCCCTGGGTACGGCCACCGCCCGAATCCGGGGCACAGGCGCCGGCCCGCCCCGGGCCCGCCGCGCAGCGGGACTCCGGGGGCACCGCGCAGGGGCGGGCACCGTCGCCCCACCCTGCGCCCGGGGGCCGGTCGGTCCGGGCCCGGCCTTGGCCCCAGCCGGGAGGCCGCGGCGTTACCTTCCCAAGTCACGTCGTACATCTCCGACACCTTCGCCATCTTGGCGGCCGCCCGCGTGACGCGCGGCCGTGACGAGCCCGGCCGTCATTGGCGGGGCGGGGCGGCCCGAGGCACCGCCCGCTGCGCCGTCCCGGCAGGAGGTGGCTTAAACCCCCTGGGCTCTTGCACTGCGCTCCCGCACGGCCCGGGCCGGCGAGTTGAAAAACTGTCACTTGTTCCTCAGCGGCTCTTGGGTTTAATCTGTGTTTGTTTCGAGAGCGCAGTGACCGGGGGGTGCGAGGTGGCTGTTTCCTTAGTACCCTGTGCTTGTCCTGACCGCGGCCGGATTAACACAGCCTAGACCAGAGATGGCATGCAGGGCTGCAGATTAATTTATCCTATTTTATAATCCACATAAACTTTCCACATCCTGTCCGCGTGGTGCAAAGTTTTACACCTTGAACACATGACGAGGCACCTGCATTGGTTCATTTTCAGCTTGCGAACTGCCAGCGTGCCCCATGCCCACAGGCTCCTGGAGAGCGGGATGAACCATCAAGGGCAAACCAGCCGTTTCACCACGTTTGTTCCAGTCACCCCACGTGCAGGGAACCACCATAGCAGCAAATTTCTGGCGAGGAGTCAGAGAAGTCACCGAGTCACCGAGATGAAGGGTTTCTTAGTAAATAAGGCTTTCAATTTCAGTAATGGAGAGCTGTTATGAAATAGGTGTGTCTATCTCTGCTGAAAATGTTCAAAAAATGGTGATGGATTTTTACCTTCAGGTATGGAGCATCTCCCTTATGAGGAAAGGCTGAGGAAGCTGGGTCTCTTTAGCTTGGAGGAGACTGAGGGGTGACCTCATTAATGTTTATAAATATGTAAAGGGTGAGTGTCACGAGGATGGAGCCAGGCTCTTCTCGGTGACAACCAATGATAAGACAAGGGGCAATGGGTATAAACTGGAACACAGGAGGTTCCATTTAAATTTGAGAAGAAACTTCTTCTCAGTGAGGGTGACAGAACACTGGAAGAGGCTGCCCAGGGAGGTTGTGGAGTCTCCTTCCCTGGAGACATTCAAAACCCGCCTGGACATGTTCCTGTGTAACCTCATCTGGGTGTTCCTGCTCCGACAGGGGGATTGGACTAGATGATCTTTTGAAGTCCCTTCAAATCCCTAACATTCTGTGATTCTGTGCTAAAGGAACTGGTTTTTAATAGTAGGTTTTGGTATCACCAGCAACTTACTTGTCTGAAATTCAGTTCTGACAAGATCTCTCCTGGGAAATACCGCAGACTCCATGCCCAAAATTAATCCCCTAACTCCATCAACAAACATACCCTAGTATCAAGAAAACTGTTTCTGTATTTATTGTGTTGCTTCCTCTGAGCTAGAATAAACTACTAATTTTTAATACAATCTACAGTGTAATTACATGTAATGACTTCAACAGCTAATGTGCCTCAACTGGAATTCAAATAGTGGTCTAGGAAGACTGTGCATGCTTCATTCTACTTCCCTCAAAAGTGATTTTTTGATTTTCAAAGTCACTGAGCTGTTTAGACCTTGTATAGCAAAGCTGTACTTCCAGCTAATTTTACAACACCAGTGTTTGTATTGTCTGAACACTTCCAGAAACATTTATGTATTTATTATCATAATGCTCCCATAGGTAAGGAACTATTACTCCTGTTTTACAGGTAAAGGAATGAATGCAGAATGGTTATGTGCCAGATCCAGAAAGGATTTAGCACGCACCTGCTCTGCACATTACAGGGTATCACTGAAATAGCTGAGGTAAAATGAGAAATGAGCTTGCTGAGTTCAGTGCTGGTGGATTGCTGAGCTAGCTGTAATGACTAACGTGGGACGCAGACAGAACTTTTAAGCATATAAATCCCAAATTTTGATCCTCTTAAAAGCGCTGTCAGCTGCCACCTAATGCTGAAGCAACTGCAATTTGAGAAATGTGTGTTTGAAGTGTTTGGGAGGGGTTCGGAATTTCAGTTCCCTGGACGCCCAGCTCTGTGCTTCTGCACCTGCCCGCAACTTTGTCTCAGCAGGAGGCAGGAGACAAGACCTCACAGGCATTTGGTCCAGTTACTGTTCTCTGCAATAACTCTGATCCCTCTCCCAGCTAGATTCAGACAGCTCTCCAGTTTTGCTGGATTGCTTCCTAAGACGTGCAGCCCTCCACCTGCACTGTAAGAGGAGACTGGATCCTGAAGTTATGCGCTGTAAGTGTTGCCTGCTGCCTTTTTTGGACAAAGACTTGAACAACTTGCCTAAAATCACATAGGCTGTGTTCTGCCGAGCTCAAAACTGACCCTTTCACTGCATTCCTCTGCTCTTACTGTGGAGGAGAAAACCATCCACACTCACTAAGAGACGGGAATTATTGTTACAATATCCCACTATGCCAGATACTGTTATAGCTGGAAACAGAAATGGTTTTGGTATTAAGTTTTTTCTTCTTGGAAACTGAAACAGTGGTTTTGAAAGATGTTTTCTAATGCCAAGGAGCTCCATCACTTAATTTAAAGTTTAAAGTGTTTTGCTAATAAAGCTTAAAATGCTCTAAAAAAGGAATAGTCATGTGAAATCTCTTTTGTGGATCTGTCATGTTCTGCTCTTGTGCCACTTCTGCAGGAGCCGACCAGAGAGGTAGTGATCCAAATCGCACATAATAATGATAAATGCAAGGTGTTTTGAGGGCACCATTTAAAGGTGCAGAAAACTCACCATAAGCTTTTTGTAGATAGCCCAGCTAGTTCGACATATCACCAAATAAAAACAGAAAAAAAAATCCTTTTTTTTTCCCAGTTTCCTATTAAAAAAAAAATCTCTTTTATTATGAAACCCATCAGTCAGTTCAATAATAATTCAGTCAGAATTACAGTTCAGAGGAGTGATACCTACCAACGAAGAAGAACACAGTAATTTAATTTATTTACAGCTTACCAGTATAGCAAAGCATGGGAGTGTTTGTCGTGTGCATGAGATAGAGGGCATACGGACATATTTGAGCTCATCACCTACTAGGATCTAGAGCCTATTTTAGTTAAGTAATGTCAGGGGTTATTTCAGTAGTGTAGCAATGGCGGCATCCTTCAAGTACATAAGGTATAGGAGGAAACTCTGGGACAGTCGTGGCATAAGGAAGAATGAACACATATAAGATCCTTGTATGCTGTGAATGAATAAAGTGATATTTTGTCTTACATGTGAACCAAATGATTCATTCGCTTGTTAAAATGCACTTGCACACTGTACAAGACTATGGACAAGCTTCATTTTATGTATGGAGCATTTACATACTATTAACTTAGGTAGTGATGGTAAAGATGAGTCCCAGTGGATAAATTAGTGGATGAAAAATACACAAAATTCAAGACATTTGAATCATGTCACTTAAGGACTCTGTGCTTTAATATGACTGCCTTTGACCCTGGTCATACTCAGCATTCATTTATTAATGTTGGAACTTCAGATACTTTCTTGCATCAAGTTCTAAATTTCCCAACATAAAAGAAACATAGGTAAGAAAATAAATGAATAAATTTGCTTTAAGGGAATTACTATGGCGGGTAATATATAGGGGAGAATGTTTTAGCATGCTTTTAAGTTTTATCACAGCATCACCACAATTAAGAAACACCAAGTAAATATTTTCTAGGTCACCTTGAAAAAAAAAAAGAATTTTTTTCCTTATAATTTTGACTAGTACAAACTGTAATCTATTGCAACATATGTAGCAAAGCAGTAAGATTTCTAATTTAGCATTAGTATTTTCAGTCAATTTAAAATGAATTCCCTCTTTCTGACTCCTAAACTAAAGGACAAGAGGAGACCATGGCTGGAGGAGTTTTTTATCCCTACACTATAAATCTTCTTGGCTGTTGACACTCACAAATGGAGAACGCTGCCAGAATTACATCATTCAGCGTGCCATGAGAAAATGCAAAGAGGAAAAGCTTTTGGAAAGCTGGGGAAAACAAGAATTATAAGTCAATTTGATGAATTGACAACATTAACAATCCTTAAGCAAGTCGAACAGCACTTCCTCTACTTGATACTCTAAACCAGGGGTGTCAAACTCATTTTCACTAGGGGACACATTGGCCTCGCGCTTGCCTTCAAATGGCCGAATGTAATTTTAGGACTGTGTAAATGTCGGAGCAGTTACATTTATACAGTTCTAAAATTTCATTCTGCTCTAAACTGAGAGATTTATGTAAAATGCAGAGAAGTGAACAAATACCACAGGTCCGAGTTTCTTTGAGTTCATATGATACGGTAGTATGTGCTTCAATTTCAGCGTTTACTAAGCACGTACAAGCTTGAAACTGCTGCCCCAAAGAAATCTGAGTGCTTAATTAAGAATTTCCGTCGAGTCTTAACTAGATCCTGTGGGCACTAATTAAATGTAAGTACACATTAACAGTAATATGTTGCACAGGCTTAAATTTGGTGCTGGAAGCTGTTATTTCCCAGAACTAAAGTGAACAAATGTGCAGTGAGGAGTGTCCTTTGCCGGGGGAAGGCGGGGAGCGGAGAAGGGGCGCAGGCTGGGGCGCAGCGCGGCCCCCCCCGATCCGGTCGGCACCCCGCGATCCGGCCGGCACCCCCCGATCCGGCCGGCACCCCGTCCCAGTGACCGCTGCGCACCGCGCAGCCCCGCGGGGCCACGGCCACTGCCCGGCCGTGCCCGCCCGACCTCCGTGACGGCGGTGCCGGGCGCGGGCGGGAGTGACGTGCGCGCGGTGCCGGTGACCTCATGCCGTAGTTTTCATGCGGTTTCTGTCCCGATACCCGGGCAGGTTGGATCAGCGCTCCCCGTCAGTGGGCTGCGGCGTTTGGCAGTTCGGTGCTTGCTCGTAGGAGGCAGCGATAGCTCTCTAAGTGTAAAGCAGAAGAAATGGATACCTTGCCCCCCGTGGCTGCCCGGGCGAGCACTTCGTGCTTGCACAAGAAATGAGGACGAGAAGCGGCCGGACCCGAGAGGGCCCCTCTCGCGGGGCAGCAGACGTGCCGGTGCTCCCGAGCCATCGGCTCCGGGGGCAGCAGCCGGGGCAGAGGCAGGGGGTGGCTCCCGTGGCCCGGTATCTGCAGCTCAGCAGGTCCCATGGACTTCTCTCAGGGCTGGTGGGGACACGGCAGGCAGCTGTAGGCCTGTGGGCTGTGGCCGAGAGGGGTTGGATGCCCACTGTTTGCAGTTGTCTCATCTGCCTGTGCATTTTTCCCCTGTTCTGGGTACTGATGAGGCCCCATCTCAAATCTTGTGTTCATTTTTGGGCACTTCACTACACGGAAGGCATTGAGGTGCTGGAGAGAGTGCAGAGGAGACAACGAAGCTGGTGAGGGGCCTGGAGCACAAGTCAGATGAGGAGCAGCTGAGGGAACTGGGGCTGTTTAGCCTGGAGAAAAGGAGGCTGAGGGGAGACCTTATCACTGTCTACAGCTACCTGAAAGGAGATTGTAGCATGGAGGGAGTTGGTCTCTTCTCCGAAGTGATAGGACAAGGGGAAATGGCCTCAAGTTGTGCCAGGGGAGATTTAGATTGGATATCAGGAAAAAAATTCTTCACAGAAAGGGTTGTCAGGCACTGGACCAGGCTGCCCAGGGAAGTGGTTGAGTCACCATCCCTGGAGGAGTTTAAGAAATGCGTAGATGAGGTTCTTAGGGACGTGGTTTAGTGTTGGAGTTTGGTTATGATTGGACTAAATGATCTGAAGAGTCTTTTCCAACCAGAATGATTCTATGATTCTGTGTTCCCTCCTGCCCTCACCTTGCCAGCTCCCAGCTTGGTTACTCATCTCATAGCTGCAGTGCTGTGTCATATGCATTTGGGGTCTTTTTTGACTGACTTGGAATGAGTTGTACTGAAGTTAAGGGAATTACAGTGCTCTCCCTGGGCTGAAGTCTGCTCTCAGAACGTTTTTTTAACACCCTCTTGACATTCTGACCATGTAAAAATCTTCTCATTGCTGAACCATGTATCTGTCCCACAAAGAACTCTCCTGTGCTTTTCCCAATATTTATTTACTGACTTTTTTCTTTTCCCAAGTTTGCTCCTTGTGTTCAGTTATTATTTTTGTGATGCTTCTGAGATTATTTTGTCAGGACAACCACTGAACTTGGAGGGGAAGTGATCTCTTTGTAGGGCGACATGTTTTATTCATGGGTACAGTGGTTTGTGTTTATACCCTTAAAAAGAAAGATAAACTGTAGTGGAAACAGGGACGGGTTATCACACCTGCCAAGGCAAAATGATGGTGACAGCTTGTTGGTGGTAGCCAATCCATTCTCATTTCAGCAGAGGCAGAAATGACTTCCATGCTGTTCCTTGAGCAAGGTGCCTCTTCATCCTGAGGAAAATGAGAAGCGTCTTTATCTGTGTTTCTCATCTCAGCATTAGAGATGAGAAAAATCAAAATACAGGGAGCTGTTGTAACTTACCTGAACTCCTACAGAAAAAAGAAGGATTTACCCCCCATTCATACACACTGTGATTGTGCAGTTTGAAAGATCTTATTTCTGGTTTTAACCATTTGGTATTCGCACAAATTCATTTTATGTGCTGCCCTGCTACAAAACCCTGGTTCCTAATCTACTGTTTGCTTCATCCAGTTCTTCTTCAGCCTGTGACTTCTTCTTGGAGGCAGAAGCAGACTAGAAGAGCAGTGGTAGAACACGGACACAGCAATAGCAGGCATCCCTTGGCAAGCACGGAACGATGTGCTCTGAACCTGCTCCGTGAGATGGCCTGGGGAGTTTCTCTGCAGATGGTTTTGGTGGCGCAGCACCAGTCGCACCCCGAGCTACCGGGCAGTCTCAATTTCTGCCCTCTTGTTTGATTTTGGAAGAAAAAAAATTTCAAAGAGGGGAGGAAATTTTCTCATGGATTGATAATGAAAACAGAATTAAGGAGGATTCTGAATTTCCTGGAGTGTCACTAGCTTTGATTTGGGATAGAAACTTCAGTGATTGATTTACCCTTCTCCCTGCCTCACCACATCCCTGGCAGTATGGCTGCCAAATGAGAGAAACAACATTTTAAAAGCACAAGCCAGGCAGAAAATGCCTCATAATAATCTAAACTGTGATTCTAATTACCATGACATTACATAAGATTTAAAAAGAATATACAATGCATTGTTACAATCTGCATGAGTGAGTGTTAATGGACTGTAGCTTCAGAAAAAAAAAATAAAAAAAGGTAATCAAAACAAGGCTGTGATTTTGCCTGCAAATAATATAACTCCGTGGAAGCTGTTCATGTTAGAAGTCAGCAGCAGAAGGTTCATCTCACTTCCCTTTAAATGCATACAGTCTAGATGTCTAGATAAAAGCTATTTATCTCAGGTTCAGTTTATAGTCAGTGGAGCAAATTGTGCATTTGTGGGGTGCATCTCATCCTAAAGCAGGTGTCCAAGGCATAAGCTAAATCACAACCTAAAAGCGACTCTTTCCATTAACTGTAAAGGGAATTGAGAGGACTAGCTTAGCTGTGGATGTCTTAATTGCCAATGTGTTTAGTTAGAATAATTCTCCCTAGAGGAGTATTTCCTGTTCTTGCTTGAGCCTTGCTGCAGCCACTGAAAACGGGAAAGAGGAAACAATACTTTTAGCGAATCTCTCTCTCTTAGGAAACAAGTCATTGAAGTTCTCAACACAAAGCTCCTGAGAGTCTTCTTTCTTTGCCCTAGGTGATGTTGTTCCTTTCTCTCACCACTCTAAGAAGTGACTTTTACAAGTTTCTATGCATCTACTAATTGGTGAGTTAGGGAAATATTCATGCCCTCTTTGTTTAGATATATATTTTGCAGTCACCAGACTTGTAAAAGAGTCTCTTTGAAGAAAGTTCTTCACTGGCATGAAGTGCCACTATGCTTTTCCAGCCAGGAACCTGTCAAGTATTTATGTTCCTAACAAGACGATCGGCTTGAAAAAGAACCTTGGAGCCCTAACTAGTGAAAGGGATCTTTTATATCAGTCATAATGTCATGGTTTAACCCCAGCTGGCAACTAAGCCCCACACAGATGGTTGCTCATTCCCTCCTGGTGGGATGCTGGAGAGAATCAGAAGAGTAAAAGCAAGAAAACTCATGAGTTTGAGATAAAGACAGAAATAGGTAAAGCAAAAGCCATGCACACAAGCAAAGCAAAACAAGGAATTAATTCACTGCTTCCTGCGGGCAGGCAGGTGCTCAGCCATCTCCAGGACGGCCGGGCTCCATCATGTGTAATGGTTACCTGAGAAGACAAACGTCATCACTCCGAACGTCCTCCCCTCCCTTCTTCTTCCCCCAGCTTTTAGTGCTGAGCATGGTGTCATATGGTGTGGAATATCCCTTTGGTCAGTTGGGGTCAGCTGTCCCAGCTGTGTCCCTTCCCAACTTCTTGTGCATCCCCAGCCCACTTACTGGCATGGTGGTGTAAGGACCAGAAAAGACCTTGACTCAGTGTAAGTGCTGCTCAACAATGACAAAAACATCCTTGTATTATCAACACTGTTTCCAGAATAAATCCAGAACATAGACCCATATTAGCTACTATAAGGAAAATTAACTCTATTCCAGCCAAAACCAGCCTGTGTAACTATGTCTCACGTACAGGAAAATTGCTATCAACCATGATAGGACACCAGGGAAAAAATGGTGAAGATAATTAAGTGCTGTAAAAGAGTGCTTGGGCAGATTATGGATTCTTTGTCACTGAAGGGTATTAAGAACAGACAAAACAGGAATGATTGGATTAGGGGATAGATTTCATGTTTCTATCACTTCCTATACTATTTGTGTGAAAAAGAAGAAAACACCTTCTGACGTTGGCTGCAGTTGCTTTGTCTTCAAGTGTTCACCTCTGAATTACCTATCTTGGACATGTGAAGGTATGATAAAAGCAGAAAATGCAAACTGTAGCTTTGTCATACTCAGGACACAAAAGGAAAGGAGGAGAAACTATATATACTTAATTTAAAATGAAACACTGAATGAACTATGTTTATTTCACAGGGAAAGCACATGGGGTTCTGTGGGGTGGCCTGTCCATCAACATGAATACAGCACAGCTGCTGCAGATGACCAGAGGATGAACCCTTATGGTCATTCCGTGGGTGCTGAAGAAGCTCAGCAACTGCAAGGCCAAAGCTGTCCCCTCTTCTTTCACACTTGTTGACTGGAGAAAAGATGGGAAGGGAAAGTTGAAATCCAGTGGAAAAGATGGTAGAGGGCATCATTTGTAGGGGGACCATACTTGTGTCAAATATAAGATTAGGCAGCAAGGCTGGTGTTAAAGTCACCTGTCTTGTCCAGACCTATTGTCTCATCCCCGAGAACACGGTGTGTCCTCAGTTGTGCTCATACAACTGTTTACTGGTTCTCGACCAGTAGATATAGGCAGGTGAAAATTCACCCAAAAAGAACTTTAAAAAAGGAGGATTGTTTGCTCCAGCTCCGGGCCAGGGATCTAGTCTTTCAGGTAAGTTAACCATATTGAAGGAGCAATACACTGTGGCCAAGGACAGGAAAAAATGGCTAAGGATTTCCTTACATGTGGAATGATGAATCCCTTCTATAGTGGAACTGCAGCTGGATGGTGTGACAATTCTTCTCTTGAACTTTAATTTTGCACACACTTCAGTTTTGGAGTTATTCTGCAGCTTAGTATTGCTGAGCCTCGTTTGCACATTATTTTAGCATTTAAAAGAAAACACTTGTTTGCTTTTGGCACAGCAGACTGTGGGCTTGTTTAGCTTTCTTTATCACATATTTTGCCAGTTTAATAAAATTCAGTGTTTGTTGAACAGTTTATTGCTGTAAATGCAATTGCAATGAAACAGAAAGCCTCAAGACATTACTGAGATATTACAAACCACCAAGCAATATGTACAAGCCTCAGAAATAGTGTTCTATGATCTCAAAATTGCAGGCAGAAAAAACTCCAATTAAATCAATACTTAATTCAGCAGAAAAATCAATGTTTTATACACTGCCAGACTTTGAATTTGTCAGGGATAACATCTGCCCCACAGATCAGCATCGTCTTTGGTGTAGCATTGGAACAGTAGGAGTTCTTCCAGCCTGCAGAATAGCACGAGTTAGCAGGTGACTTCTTGAAAGGATAACTATGTGTAGCATGAATGTGAACACATACATACTCAGAGTGCCATATGGGCTATATTTATTTGGTGTATTTATGCAGAGGAGAAAGAAGTATATGTGTTACATTTCATATAAGAAAACAGGTGTTGTTGCTTTTTTGTAAAACACTTTTTGTCATTTTCATGCTTTTCTGTGAAGGCAGAAAAAGTAAGCAGGAAAAAAATGCAAAGAATTCCAATAACAAAAGGTGCTATAAAAATGCTATTGACCATAAAGTGATCCTGAAACATTTGTAATTATTATACACTAAAGTTCCAGTGTGACTTTCCTAATTTCCCTAGTTTCTTGAACTAGGACTTGCATTGCCTTTGGGAGCCCTTTCCAGGTTTTCAGATAAACTAATGAGTTATCAGTATCCAGATATTATTCCAATAATAATAATAAAAAAACAACCCTACCTCCAGTTTGCCACATGTTGAAAAAAGGTAAAGCAGGTCATCGTAATATGTATAGTTTTTATAATATTGGCATTCAGGTGACTCTGGAAACCATGCCTTCTTGCCTTCAGCCTTCCAAGTGAATAATCCAGCACCATTCTGCAATGATTATGGGCTATAAGAATATGCACTGGGTAGATGCACTTTGTGTATATTTGGCTTCTTAAGTCCTGGCAGGAGAAGCTAGATGGAATTCCTCAAAATAACAGGAGGCACCTGCACCCTATTGAGAATGGTACTAGTGGGAGAGAATAAAGATCTCAGGTTGTCCAAGGATCTGTGTGTCGTATCTGCTCCAAACACAGATGTTGTGTATCTTGCCAATGCCTCCCAGGCTGGTGCTCATAAGCTGGCTCTATGGTCCTCAGAGGTCTTAGAGAACTTCTTAAGGTTCACTTATTTACTAGTTCCCTTGGTGAAATGGCAAATATTGAGTATGTTTGTACCACCTGTGACCTTAGTACAGTTTGTAAGCCCCATTGTCTGAAAGCCAGAGTCCTGGACTTATCACTCAGAGTTTAACAACTTTTAAAATAACATCACAGATCTATTAATACGAGCAAGGTTTTTTCAAAAACAGATGCTGGTCCTGAGTGGCTTTCAGGTCGTGACCTTCTGCTGGCATAGAGCACTCTTATTTGTGTGCTTCAATACTAGAGAGATGGGTAGACTTTGTCAGTTGGCCGAGGGATAGAACTTTTGGGAAAATGTGTTTTCCCAGTCTGTCGTATTTTGTCACAGTGCTTCAGATCTTCTGGTCTTGAACATCTTGGAAAATTTGCTATTCAGCTTCTCTCTGACCATCTGCCTGCCTCACAAACATTTGGTCCACATTCTAAGAAGTTTTCTCTGATGGATCTGTGGTTGTTGCTTCATACCACATGACTAGTTTTTGTCCTTTGATTTACAGCACTTCCGTGAATATTTTCTTTAAGATGATACAGTCATTTCATGTCTATTGTAACAGGAACCTCACCATGGTATTTAACTCAAAGTGAAGAATGGGTTGTGGATTTTTCTGGTCCAACAAGGATCCTTTTGCCTGCTGGCCTGCTCTTCTGAGGCTCGAAACTACCGCTGCACATACATTTCTGTTCTACCCTCTGCTCTCTGCCATTGCACATCTATTAATCTTTAACAACAGCTCCTCTGTAAGGCAGACCTGCCTTTTCTTACTGTGGTTTTTAAATCCCATTTTTCCTGTTCACCCAGCTTTCCAAGAATCATTCCACCTTTTCTCTTTGTGATGATCTCCTAAATATTACATTATTTCTCTGTAAACTGTGACCGTTGACTATCTCCACCATATTTCTTCTCTTCTTCCTGATCCAGAATGTCCTTGCTCTTTCATAGTTTGTTTCTTCTTTCTGTTCTCACAAGAAGCAAATATACAATAATTCTTCTTCGTCTTCTGTGTTGCGCTCCTGGTCATATGATGGGTTACTGTTACCACTCACAGATCAGTTTTTCATGTCTTGTCATCTATACATATCTGCAAACCTTGTTTTTCCTTTCCTCTTTTCCATTACTTCCCTCTCTTGACTTCAGTGTGGACTACAGACACATTTCTGGATCTTCTTTTCCCTGGGGTCTATCAGATGACCTGATATGGCTCAGACTGCTCTTGGATGCTCAAGGATAACATTCAGCCCGCAAAGTATCCTGTGCAGATAATCTTCATTATCTCTACAAATTCCCAAATCTCCTCCCGTTCTTTAGCAGCTACTGTCTTCTCTGTCTTACTTTTACCAGTAAATAAGCCACTACAACAACCACAAAAACCAGAACTGCCCCCCAAATCTTCCCCTCCATCTGCTGTCTGCTGTTGTTGTCATTAGTCAAAGGACTCTCAGGTACTGGTAAACTAAGTGTTAAGTTTTCTTGATTCAAAATAAATGTTTTACGTCAGAAATAAAACATTTGACAATGACAATCAAAAAGTTGCAGAGCTTTGGCCACTGATAATCCAAATTTCCTGCCTGTTTTGTGATGAGGCCCTGTCCTTAGAAGGGAGGGACTTCCATCTGTCAAGGTCCATTCAAGTGTCTAACAGAGAGTTTGTCAGCATTGAATCCTGAGGAGAGTTGATGAATCCTGTATGCACCTATGGAGATTATATATGCTTCCCAAATGTGGCCTGATTGGCCTCTACATTGCTTACCATGTGTGAACAGCCAGAAATCAGAGAGCTATCTGCCTTCTTCACACTTCTCACCATGCTTAAGTAGCCCCAGCTTTATAAGAGCCCAGTTGCAATAATAACGAATTGTATGAGGTGCTGATATAATGCACTTTAGTATGTACTTTTTTGCAAGCTACTGTAGAAATGGATGTATACTTTTTTCATTTTCCGTGTAGAGACTAATAAGCTTGAGAAAGTAATTCTTAAACTCCCTAACAAGCTACTTTTTATTCCAAAATATGTCTGCAGGCAGTTCTTGGATCTTTTGTCACATCTTGCTGGCTTTTTGGTCATGGCCAGTAGCACAGAGTTGAAGTGAATTCCAAGCTGTATAAACAGACATCCAACTTCCTTGGAAATTTAAGGGCATGCTCTCTGACCAGATATTTTCACATACCTCCTACTTTTGTTTTGTGTCACATAAGTAATAAAAACTTAGTTACACTAATACCACAGTGAGAAAATCGAGCAAATATACCACCAAGACCTACATTGGTTTCAATAAGATTGTACTGAAAGTATGAGTTAAAAATGCATTATTTTTCCTTTAAGTCCAATGATTAATTCTATTGTCTTTTTTACCTAAGTATTTCTTCTGCATTTCTCTTTTATTACTCATTTGCTGTCCCATGGAACTGCAATTTTCACAAAATGCGGCAGTTAGTGTAAAATTGCATGATGTGTCCTTAGAGATGGATGAGTAGAACACTGGTGTAGGATCTGTAAAAAATAACATCTTTGAAGGACACCAAAGTGAATCACATATGGTCATTTTCTAAATTTCTGCTTCAGTCATTTCCAGGTCTTAAATCTCCAGATGACTGTGAGTGGCGATGTATCCAGATTTACCGTAGAACCCCAACACTTCTATAACCGCATTGAATAATCAACTGGCTTTTGTCTAACTACAAATTTTCTCAAAAGAACCAAAGTATAAGGGAAGTTACAATCTGAAGCTGCACTCCAGACCTGCCTCAAACACAGCTTTGACGTCAACAGCCTTCCTTGCAAAACAACTGCTTGTCTTCCAGCTTCTGAAAGTAAGCAGCTGGAAACTTTGACCAGAGAGGAGTACAGCTTATGTGCTGAAATTGCTTATTGTGGAAACCCAAAGAAACTACATATGTCTTTAGCCTGGTTCCATAGGCAAAAGGAAAAAAAATGCTGAATATATACATTTTAACAGCCCCTCTCAAGTATAAGAAACCATACTGTGTTGTCATTTACACTCATAACATCTCTTGGAGAACTGGCTTCATAGAAACAAAAGTGAGAGCTGATGGCTCAATCACCCCTAACTATAGTAAGAGCCATCTGGAGGTCAGGAGAGAAAGATCTTCATGATACTCCTAGAATGGAGTTGCCTCTGGTGAATGAATCACAGGACCTGAACTCAAACCTGGATACCAGGGTACTGGAGCTTGCTGGTGAAAGATCCCTTGTAGTGAGAATTAGGAGGATTATTGAAAATTCTTGTACTTCTCTGGTAACACAGAAACGCTCATGCTTGTGGGCAATGCTGTGTGAACTATCTTATTGTGTATCCTGAAATTCTTGGTGAAATACTACATTTACCATGGACAAGGTCGCAGAAGCTTAGCTCTGACCTGGTCCTCACTGGCTGTGCCCATACAAGTAAAACTGTATGCACAGGACCATTCTTTGGTACGGAAACAAACCGGCACTGAATGGTCTGCATCTCTACTGCTAGACTCTCTTGTCCTTCAAAACATTGTGTCTACATCCAAACTGTAATGGTCTCCGGCCTGTGCCTCTTCCTGAATTGCACCAAGGAATTACTTGGGAGATTGCTAGTTGGCCTTGGGCACACTAATCCCAGGGACTATTTTGGCAATTTAAAAGAAGAGACAGTTGGTTTCCTGCTCCAGGGAACACTGATTGATTTACTAACCTAGATGTAGCCATTGGATACCATTTAGAAGAATGAATGAGACCATGGGCACATGTAAATGGAGAGATATGGTGGAGATCAAAGGAATAACAGTCCATCATGTGAGCTCAGATACTAACCAGTGACTGGCGGTGGATTTGTGACATCCTTGCTTTTAAATGATAATATGGATTGTCACTGTGTTTTTTGTTCAGTGTTTGTGTTTATTTGTTTGCTGTGGGTTTTTTTGTTGTTTTTGGTTTTGTTGTAATTACTCATAGTTTTATTATTTTTTCTGCTTGTACAGACATGTTTTAAATATAAGAAAAAACTTTTTGCTTTCAGTAAATGTTTTTTTACTCTGTGATTGATCCTACAAATATTATTTCCAAGGTATGTTCATAGTCAAAGGGTGGAAAAGTAGAAAAACATGTCCTTCAGTGTTTAGGGGAATGAACTGGCTGTGCTTGCACTCTCAGTTCTCCTAGAAGCATCAAGGAGAGTTTTGATTGCAAAAGACAAGCAGAATCTGGACCAGTACATGTGTAACAAATTATTTAGTCATCAGCACTTTGCTTTGCAAATAGATGGCTGCTAAAAATAATAGTTGTTACTGTCTTCCTCTCAATCGCACAGTAGTTCTGCAATGAGTACCAGAGATGCATTAGTACAGAAATTGAAAGTTTCAACCACAACATTCTTCTCAAAGGTATCACTGCTAGAAAGCCCAGGGTCATTATGTGGAAAGGAACAAGAACTTATTCCACTACATGAACCACAAACTATTTCTGAAGTAAAAATGTGCTAAAGTTGTCAAAAAAGTAGCAACTGTGAACCACACCATACATAGAGTGTTGTAACTGGATCACTTCTTGGCTGAGTAGTTCAGGGAGTTGCTTGAAAAATATTTTACTTCTGAAAACTGGAATGAAAGAAAAAGTCTCTACTGGTGAAGGGAATTTATCATTAGCTTCAGTATCATCTTTCATTTTACTCAGTATTTATTTTTGTTTACATTTATTGACAGTTTAGGTAAAATGTTTTACAATCTGATGACAAACTAGTAAGTATGTTCTCCTGAAACAGTTGATGTTCACCAGCATATTGAAGAGGTACACAGGCAATGTGTGGGTTTTATTTGGTCCTGAATTTACTGGGCTTTATCCTACTCAGTAAATTTAATTTCTATTTTATAGATGGTAAGAGTTTGCAATATGTTGCAATATATTTTTCTGGTAAATCAGAAGCAAGAGCCAATATGTCAATACTGCCCAAAGCAGTAATATTAAGTCGTCCGGAGCTATACAGTGTGCTCTTCTTACTGCTCAGACAGTTGGTATTCCATAATTTTGTTACAAAGAGAGAACATGGTATATTACCAGCACAAATAGTTTCTTAGGTCATCCTACAGATCACACTTTGTTCTGCTGTGACCCTGATGCATCAAGCCCAGTTTATGTACCAGTAAAATGATGGAATGGTAATTTAGGCATTTGCAGGGAGTTCACGTGAAATGACCCAACCTGTATTAATGTGGGCAGTAAACAAGAAAATCAACATTTTCGTGACTGTAAAAAACAAGCAACATCTAAATTCCTAAGAAATTATGGCTTAGGGTGCTGGAGATGGTACGAGAGCTGTTTATAACAGTTAGTAACTTGTGTGGATTTACTGCCTGTATTTTTACATATAGTTAATTATATGAGTTCTTAGCAAACTTTTATAATCTAGGTCAAACTCAGTATGCATTGATATTCTATCAGTACCTTTTCCTCTCTTCAGACTACCAAAACATTCTTGATTTGTTTCCTTCCCTGGTTGAGAGACATCACCTTTTATTTTTCTGAGGGTGAAAAAATTGTGTTGAAAAACTTCTAAGCAGAGAAAAAGAGCTCTTTTGTTCTTTTAGGAAGTTCTAACTGAACTTCTTTAGTCACAACTATGAAAAAACTTGGCTTAAGACTGAAAACTGAGATGCCACTGTTAAATTGACTGGACAGCTATAACAGTTACATTTGACTGAAATATGACTTATGAAAATACTCACTGGACATCTGTCAAGAAGCACCTCCTCATGATCTCACATAGGGAATGGGAAGGACATATATTATCTGCTGAGTTTGATAAAGCTGAGACTGAAAAAGCAATTGTATGATATAAAGAACACTGCAAATGCCTTGTTGCTGTGTTCAGAACAAATGTCTCCCCCAAATCATTGCCTTATCCTGAGGGAGAGGGTGGAAAATCCTGCAGGAGCTAAATGCAGTTAGTCAGAGCGAACATTTTAAAAGGTCAGTATGCACAAGAAGCAGTGTGGTTAGAATATCACCTTGGCCTCGTTGTTCTGCCTGTGTATTCTGTGAGAGCCATGTGTGCAGAACACAGGGGAGCAAACACATACCACAAAATCAACACTGCAGTGGAAGGAGGAGTGTAATGCCTTGTTTTCAGTTTCAGTTGCTTAGTTTACAATGCACTTTTGCAAAATTTCATGGCTAGGGAACAGATTTACTCACTATTTTTCTTTTTGTAAGATTTTTAGTTACATTTTGGACATCACAGGCCACTAATTTACTACAGAAATTCAGTATCTCAGTCATTCTGTGTGTTTAGTAATTCTAGTTTCCAAAATTAACTAGCCAGTGATACAACCAATAAGTCCCAACCAAAGAAGCCACTGCCACAGGTACAATAAAAGCGGATGACTTTGCCCTCAGCTGTAGATTCTTAGGTCTGAAAATCTTGAGTAGCCATACGGATCAGTTTTATAATGAATAGTTTGTAAAAACATTTGGCTGATGACACACAAAGGTTTCATACGCATTTTATTTTCATTGGAAATTATTATGAAATTGTGACTGCCCTGTACTTGATGTGTATGTGCTTGGCTGAACACTGCAGATTATCAAAGGAAAAAAACCCTGCGTAGTCAACAGCAGCTTTCGCGATCTTCTAGAAGCAGGCAAAGCTCAATCATGGGTAAACCACAAAGGTAATCCTCCATGCGTTCCACAGCTGTTGTTCTGAAGGAAATGAGTACAACTTGTGAGTACCGTGAATTATAAAGATAAACTTGGACAACCACAAAAAAGCATTAAAAATTAAATACAGTCTGACTCCTGTTTCATTTTCCTTTCAGAGGTGCACAGCTCACTGTCTGCGTCGCTGTTACCTAACCACAAATAGCCTTCTCATCTTCTGCACGCTGCATTGCTGTCAAATGACCGCGATGACCCAGCTGCTCTGTCAGGGAAAGAGAAAAAACAGACTGCTACAAGTGACACAGCGAATACTCCTTTCCTGTTACAAATTCCACATCAAATCTAAGTAATTACTTGGCTAGAGTCATACTTAGTCTACAGGACAATGCGTTTACAGGCGTTTAGGAACAGCAGTTTACAATAATGCTTGCATATGGGTTTGATATCTCGTGTTGTTAAAACAAATCAGCGAGTCTAGACTGTAATTTGCTGAAGCAATTTATGGTTATTTTATGGATTTTTTTCTCTGACTAGAGGTGAATACATTTGACTGTCCTAAGAGGAAGGATGGTAGTGCACATTCTTTTCATTTTAACTGTAAGACTGATCTGAAACAGAAGCATTAACATCCTGATTTTCATATAATATAAAAACTGCCCTAAACTATTAGTTCTTCATTCTACTACAAAGTTCAAATATTTTGCAAACTGCCATTTAATCATGAAAAAAAAGCACTGCAAGTTGATCAGTGCTGCTGCAGCCATTTCTTCACAAATTAGTCAATCTAGACTGCGAATGCAGTCAGTATCAGAGCAGGGAGCAAGGATCCCTCTGGAAAACCCTCAGCTGCTTTATACCATTACTGAAGCCATCAAAGCATCACAGCTGACAGAAGCCAAGGGTTCACCTGAGCTCTTCGCTCCTGTGCTCCTGCTCCAGTAACAAGGCAAAACAAATCCTTTTTGTATTTGCGGAAACATTGCTTTGTGAGAGACTTGCCAACACTTTTCTTCTAAGTGAGCAAATACTTGCAGGTAATTTTCTCATCTTATTTCAAGCCTCACACAGCATCAAAATCTGTGTAACACAGGAAGACACCATGCTCTCACTCTGCTCAGATATGATTGCATTTCTGAAGAATGTAACATGATATACAGCTAAATAAACAAAAAATGGGCTCTCCAGAGAAGTTTCATCTTCTCTGCACGAAACTGTTTCCAGATAAAAGACCAAGAGGGTCTCTGAGATTTGCAGTGAACCTTCACAGAGACATCTCCTGCTTTAAAGTTACCTGCCCTCCAAAAAGGGAGCCTCCTTGAACAACACGGACTATAGCTTCAGGGAACTCACCAGCCGCTTGGCACTGGCAGAACAGAAAATTGATTTATATGGACTAGTCATTAGCTCACTACTAATCAGAAGAAAATTTAGATTGTATCTTTTTCATGAAGTTTTGTAAAAAAATGCTGCAACTAAGATGGAGAGACCTTTGCATTTGCATGGGCTGCAGTGCTTTCCAAAGCTAATTGCTTATTACAATTAAATTCCTCATGGACTTCATGAAGCCTTGTACTCTTCCACTTTTTTAAAAAAAAATTTCATTCTCCTATAGTTGTATAATATATGAATTGCATTCCAACAACCTACTGTTTAGATGACTTTTTTGTGTGTGTTGTGATTATTATACTACTGACAGAAAGACTTAGAAAAACCAAATGCATTTATTTTTCCTAGAAATCATCAGATTTTGAATTTACAAGGAAGTCTGTCATTTTATTAAGAAGGCAGAATGGTCAGCAGCCTCTATTGGTATGAAGCAGCATAACTCCACTAATGTTGATTTGCTACCCTACCTTGTTTTCATTGCAAGTGGAGGTATGAAAGATACAACTATTTACTCATTGCTTGTTGACCTTAACTAACACCCAAGCTCCTAAATGTCCCTCTCACCTTTGCCATTGGCCCTTAATTTCTATGCTTCAGACAAGCATGAATATATTATTTTGTGCTAGAAAATGAAATACTGTTGCTGTTTTACAGAGCACTAGGTGAGGATCTCACAGCATTGTACAGAGCATAACTAATCAAGCCTCAAACCTTCCAGGGCTGGGAAGAAAGAAGTTAAATTGGACTTCTGTTCCACATGGGCTGCAGTTTGTAACAAGCCACCTCATTTCAAATAATCACTCTTCTGATATTATTACACTTCGGGTTTGGCTTTACTTTGTGCTCCCCATATGGACTGCAGTTCTCAGAAATGAACCTCCTTCACGTAAAAGAGATGTGCATGTTTGTCATGGTTATCGAGAATGAGACTTGAGCTTCTACTGGCTGGCACTTAGAATTCTCTACATGAGTAAAAAAACCTGTTTTGATGATCTAAAAAGACTGTAAAAGGCATGAAACTATGTGATTATATTGAGGTAACCTACAAGTAATAGCTGAGTATCTGTCCCTAATTGTTCAGAGAGATGTGCCAGGTTATGAGATCGATAACCATAGGTGAAAAATGTCCTGGGGCTCACACTGGTGTCTGTAAGAGGCTCCTGCCCATGTAAGATGTTTTTAGAGTTTTCCCGCGCCACTCCAGGATGTGTGTCACTGCCTCTTCTGAGAAGCATGAAGTCACTTGGCCTTTGGCCTTGTGACTTCCAGCACACGCCAGGAAAGGAGAATTTCATCAGGAGCCACAGCCTGTAATGTCTTCTTCCTTAATTACTGTTCTAGCCGTGCTGAGCGATATTAACCCTTACTAAGCCCATATGCTGACATCCTCCCTGAAGGTGCCTGCGCTCCTTTAAGCAGGTAGCCTTTGACCAGGCTTCCTGCAGTGTCTGTATCTGTCGTAAGAGGTAATCCCAGAAGGAGTGATTTCAGTCTCACCAGTAAATAGTTCATCCACAAAATCTGATTTATCGTTTTACTTTTCAACCCCTTTTCTATAACACAGGAAGTTTTAAAATGGGATAAAAATCAACCGAATACAAAGTCCCTACAGTCAAATCAGACACAAGCCTATCGTACTTCTTTCCTGCTATGACTTGTGTGAACAGCTTGCTTTTGAGCACAGGATGACAATATTGGAATGTGACTGTGACACCACAACTGCTGACAGTGTGATCAGACCAAAGCTGTCACTGTCACAGACAGGGCAGACCTGGGCTTAGCAGAGATATGCGTTTAACCATTTTGAGCCTTGTGCCGGATGGGAAGGTACAATGAGTCTTTTCAGTGCCATCACCACAGTATCCTCCAAGCAAGCCCTCACATTTCCTTGTACATGGCAGTCACTGTATCTGGCAAGAAGCACTGTATTTAAACAGCTATTTCTAATGAGAAATGTGTACTGCATAACATTCTAGTTTAAGTGACGCTGATGTAAATCCAGAGCAACTATATTAAAATTAATTTCCTCGTGATTTTCACCAATATGAAAACATGATTGGCCTGTCCTTTTTATCAGAGCCCTTACCTTTCATCTGAAAATTCAGTCATTGTTCCAGATGAAATGACGTTTTCCTAATGACAGGAAACCAGAGTCAGGAAAAAAGCATATAACATTCCACATACAATACACATTGCAATCAATCAAGACTAAGGCTTTATGACAACTGTACTATTTATCACCGCTTAAAACCTATATAAAGCTTTTCTCAGAGGGGTAAAAGGAGAAAGAAGTCTACATTTTTCACAGTATGCCTAACTGAGAAAACAATTCATTGCAGAAGGTGTTTAAAAGCACTTTCATGGGTGTGGGCTCATTTAATCTGCTCCTGCTGTTCATCCTTGTCCTGAATTTTTGGGATGAGGAGTTTTCTGGCCCACAGGTCTTGACTGAGAGTGGCCCCCTGTCTCTTCTCACAAGCCACATCAAATGTGCATCAGCTGCACCACAACTATCTTAGACATTTGTCTTCCTAAAATACTACTTTTTTTTTTTTTCAAATACAGCCCCAGTCTTTGCCTCACAGAGCATTCAGCTGAACTAAAGTACATTAAGATGTTATTGCACAGATCTGTGCAAACTTTACCCTGCATGATGTGCACAAAGCAAAGAGCCAATGAAGAAAGGCAAAGGGGAGACGGCTGTGCCACATATTACAGGCTTTGGAGATAAAAAGTGTCAACTCTGGCATGTGAAGGGGAAGAATTTTTTCTATGTCTTTCTGTGGTTGTAAAACAAGATGTTATTTGAATTCTTTGGCAGGACCTTTAAGCCTGACTGAGAAAGGGAACCACTGGGTCTGCTTGGAGGCAGTACTGTGTTATTCTGGTACTCGCCAAGGTAACTTCGAACTGAAGGAGGATGGACCAGCCAGCTGGCTCCTGGTTGACACCAAAGAACGAAGAAAGATGAGGGGGAGAGGGACAACAGACTGAAAGCAGACTACCCACAACACATCAGAAACATGAGGCAGGAGGACCAAAGAGAGCTATAGGAGTGGCTGCTCTCTGGAGGACTTTGAACACTAGCGTGACCACCAGCAAACTTTTGGTTCATGTTTTCATGATCTGAGGCTACTAAACAATTTTAAATTTACACAATGAAGGATTTGCAGAATATTCAGCAAGATGTCCCGGGATCCATCCTACCATATCTGTATGGATATGGCATAAGTGCAGATCTTCAATATAGACTCTTGCTGGTAAGTTTGGCTAATCACAGAATCACAGAATGGTTAAGGTTGGAAGTGACCTCTGGAGATCATCTAGTCCAACCCACCTGCTAAAGCAGGTTCACCAGACCAGATTACACAGGAATGTGTCCAGGTGTATTTTGAATGTCTCCATAGAAGGAGACTCCACAACCACCCTGGGCAGCCTGTTCCAGTGCTCTGGCACCCTCAAAGTAAAGTTTCTTCTCATGTTTAGATGGAACTTCCTATGCTTCAGTCTGTGCCCATTACCCCTCATCATTGGGCACCACTGGAAAGAGTCTGGTCCCATTCTCTTGACACCCATCCTGGAGGTATTTATAAACATTGATGAGATCCCCTCTCAGCTTCTCTTCTCCAGGCTAAACAGACCCAGCTCTCTCAGTCTTTCCGTATAAGAGATATGCTTCAGGCCCCTGATCATCTTTGTAGCTCTCCACTGGACTCTCTCCAGTAATTCCTTGTCTGTCTTAAACTGGGGAGCCCAGAACTGGATGCAGTACTCCAGATGGGGCCTCATCAGGGCAGAGTAGAGGGGGAGGATAACCTCCCTCAACCTGCTTGTCATACTTTTCCTAATGTACCCCAGGTACCATTTGCCTTCTTGGTCACAAGGGCACATTGTTGACTCATGGTCAACCTGTTGTTGACCAGAACTCCCAGGTACCTCTCTGCAATGCTGCTTTCCAGCAGGTCTGCCCCTAATCTGTACTGGTGCCTGGGTTTATTCCTCCCCAGGTGCAGGACCCTACACTTGCCCTTGTTGAATTTCATCAGGTTCTTCCCTGCCCAGTCCTCCACCCTGTCCAGGTCTTGCTGAATGGCAGCACAGCCTTCTGGTGTGTCGGCACTTCCTCCCAGTTTGGTATTATCAGCTCTGCATTAGATGAGCTATTCCATACCCAGATGCTTAACAGAAATAAACTCTCCCATGGAGATAGATTCTGCTAGTATACATGTAGGAATAACACAGAAACATGGCAAACACACTTCAAAGAATCCTTCTGACTCTTTGTGTCAGAAGTAACTCCTGTTCAGGAGCAAAACCTACATTAGATGTGATTCAGTTGTTTGCTTCTACTTCTGCTGGAAGGTTGTTCTGGAACTTCACATATTTAATGGTAAATGTCTTCCTCCACATGCATAAAAAACAGACTGGCTTATCTCAATATTAAATTTTTGACCAATGTGATAAGTCTCTGAGAAGGCAGGAAGAAGCTGATTTCAGTAGATGACTGAAGAAATACTACTACCTTGGATATGATTTCTGCTACAAGAATTGAAGGAATAAACATAATCTGATACCAGAACTGAGAGAAAAGTAGTATAGACCAATACCAAAACTATAAAAAGAGAGGAGAAATACATTTGTGGGAAAGATAATCCCAGACATAAGTACTTCAGTCGAGTTGGTAAATAGAAAACAGTGTCACTGAAGATGCCTGCAATCTGGTTTACCGTTCCATCAACCCATTAGTTATTTCTGTAGTAGTGCGTGCCATTATTTCTTGAATTTGATGTTGCCACTTGTATGTCATGTGAAATACCATTTGAATGCCAGGGCAACTGAGATTCTGGCACACACTGTTGACAGCTGTTTTGAAACTACAAATATGAGTGTGCTGCATCTGCTGAGGCTGGAGTGGAAAAGTATGATGGAAAAGTACAATTTCTCTTTTGAGACTGCTGGAAAGGGTTTACAGTATCTAGTCCCTTATTCAGTAAAGGGACTGTGTGACGACATACTCATACAGATACTCATGTAAAATCAGAGCAAATTTGAGTTATTTCTGTAAAGCTGGTTCGTTCCTTGTAACTATGAAATATTATCTAGAATATGAAATGAGAGATGCTTAAATGAGTGAATGAGTTAAATCAGTGAATCAGTAAATGATCTAAAAAATATTTTCCATTAATTTTCATGACACAAATGTGATTATGCCAAGCAAGGCATCACGTGTACTCAAGCCTAATAAAGTCTAAAACCTATGATGCAGTGGCAGAAGTGGAAGTTGCAAAGAATAATCAAAGGATTGTTGGTGTTGAGCTACCATTGTAGACAGCACCAAGTAAAAGGAAGTGAAAACATAAATCATGTTCTTTACAAAGTTTGGAGCATAACAGCCAGGTGAGCAGTGTTATCTCTTCTGACTCCAGATCTGACCAGTCTTCACAGCTGATTTTGGTGTGTGTTGTATGTGTGCAAATGTGAGTGATCTGGATGTCTGCACTGATCTGCTCTTCTCCTAGTCCTGTTGTTTTACCGAGAGAAAAGCCATCCCTAGACAGAAAGACTGAACTAGCATCAGAAAGACTGACATGGAGTCTATGAAAGGATAAGTTTCCTTTCTCTTCTTCTTTTTTGAAACAGAGGTGTCAAACTGTGGAATAGGAGTGTCAGACATAGTGAAGTTACTCTGGGTTCCTGAACTGATTCAGGGTGATCATTCAGATCCAAGAACTTCAATATAGGGGGGTATTTGGCACTCAGAAGACAGTGCCCTGAGTAGTGAAGGGAATCTAATGAGGAGCGTGAGAAATCATGAGGTCATCTGTTAATTCAGACACATTTTTTTCCTTTCAAACTAAGCTTAAAACAGCAGACTTTTCTCAGGTGTTAATTTTGATACACATAGCACCATGAGAGCTGAAAATACTTCAAGCGAGAACTAAGGAATTTTTTTCAGTCGTGCTCCAGTAATTTGATTTCATGACTAAGCAAATGAGCACAACCACACTGAAAAACAAACAAACAAACAACAGATTTGTTTGTTCCCCCTCTAGAAATGAAATCTCAAGGCAAACCCAAGAAATTTGCATGGAAGATAGTAAGCCATCCCTGACCCAGAAGTGTGCAATTTTTAGAAAACAGTTGCCTCTTTCTGCTTCCATTTACCCTTTGCTTACCAGATTCTCAGAGCCTTTACTTTGCAGTTTGCTTCACAATAGTCCATTGCTACCAGGAGACGAGAAGAAACTTTCTAATCTAACCCAGGGAATCCTTTGTGATGTGAGATGTAGACTTGATATCAAGAGACAGAGCTGGACCGGCACTTAGGCATCCGATCTCACAACAGGTATCCCAACCGCCCAACTATTTTATGTAAGAATGGCCTTGTTTTGCTGTGCTTTGTCAGAACCCAAGGTCTGCTTTAGTAGGTGTGTTTGGACTGTGACTCTCCTCAGAGCAGCAAGTTAGACAACTCAGTCTGGGACAACAGGAAAAACTGCAGCTACATCTTGGCACTGGAATTTCTCAGCTTTTCTGTTCAGTTTTCTGATTGTTATCAATCCTTTCACAGGCTTCTATGTATTATACTGAGGTAAGACAGATGGCATGGTTAGGATTGGTAATACTACAGTCAATCTGGTTTTTTAGAAGTTTGGCCAAGACCAGTGTCTAACCTTAGACAGGTGGATAGGTGAGATTGTGACTAAAACAAATCCAGATGCACTAACTATAGAAGATTCCATTGCAATTTGGCAATTTTTGCTACCACATAATTAAAACTAAAAAGGCCTAGAATGCTTTTTCTCTGGTGTTTTTGTTTGTATATATGAAGAGAAGTAACAGCAAGTTAAAAATGAACAGTATAATGTATAAATAAGTCCTTGCATGTTTTTCAGACTTTTACTCTGAATCCCTAAAGCCCCTGCAGCAGATGGGTTCCACCACTGGGGCCCTCAAGGCCTCCTGGAATTGTGCATTTGCAACCAAAGATAACTGGCAATTTAGCTCAGAAATAATATAAACACAAGAATTTAGCTTTTTCTTTTCAACCTGCCTTTAGTCATTTTCATATAGATCAATAAATTTAAGCAACACACAGCTAAGATGTATGAAAAATACCGCTGTAAAGAAATGCTTAAAAACAAACAAACAGAAAGCCACTGAGAGAGTCCACTGATGGTAAATAGTAAAGGACATAAGACTTACTTTTCTGTGGGGATGCAGGAGGTTCATGTGTACATCCATGATGAATAACCAATGATTTTGAAATCATCTGTTTGCCACAAATGAGTGTATATATTTATGAGTGCATAATGTATAAATAATTAAAAACGTACACAGAGACATTTAAATGTCAAGGAAATTATACTTCAGGCTTTCATTATGTTATTATGTCATGCTGAAGCTAACAGTTTTCCATTACTCCCTGAGTAATATGTAATAATGATTTAGTGTGCAAAATAAAAAAAAAATGAAATATCCATATTCAACTGCAGAAGTTCTGGAAACGGTAGAACATCTGGGTGCTGAGTAAACTTCAGACCACCCAACCCTTATTTGGCCATTGATTCTACAAGTAAAACCTCACTAGCTTCTAGAACTCTGAAGTACTACATAGACTTTCAAAGTTATTCTGAATGGGGGAAAGCAGAAAATGGATATTTCATAGAGGTAAAATACTAACTGGAACTTTCCCTGATATTTATGTGGATAAGAAGAAAGGTTTCTTAAAAATATCAGTCACGAATATGTAGGTCTCTCATTTAATAAACAATAACTTATTTATGACCAACAAGGTTTCTTTTCTTAAAATGTGCAGTGAATGGAGCTGACCGTGTAGCTTTGAGATTTTCTCAATTTTCTTTTCCTAACAGCAGCTTTCACTTAATGTAGAGTCACTCTGTGGCTGATACACGAATCCCTTAAATATGTAATTTTCCCCAAACTGAAGTCAAGTTCTTTTTCTATTTCTTTAATACAGATTGATTAGACTGAGTGTCAGAAGTCAATTAAGACCATGTGATGATGGAGCTTGCTTGGAGAAAGTAAGTACATCAACAGCAACACAAATATTTTATTTCAGATGGAGAAAGTCTTTCTGTTGAGGTTGCACATTTCTGCGTACTGGAATTATTTGGATAGAATTTCACCCCTAGAATCTGAACACTTGCATTTTGTACTTCTATGTGGCTCAGGGTCTTCAGCAAGGAGTTGTAGTGGTGTCAGGCTGTCCTAGGTTCTACTGAATTTTTTGAAATATAACCAGACTGGAAGTTTATTTTGATGATCACCTTATTTTCAGTTTGCTGATTTAGGCGAGGATTCCTGCATTTCCATGAAACAATGGCCCTGGCTTCAAATAAAAATACAGTCTTGAAACTGAAAGTGAAGAAGGAATACAATGCCATGCTTGAACAAGAATATGCTCTGCTGGAGCCACAGAATGAAGCACTCAGTAGGAGTCACCATTTTAAGCACAAGGATGAAGGCAAGTTTGGATTTCCTGTAGTAACCACCACCAAAGCATCTAAAGTGCATCCCAAGTGCATCCCCAATTGGTTTTATCATGTGTTCTGTTCCTTCTTACAGACTCTGTGAAGCTTCACTATTCTGGACACAGATGTACTGACGCTGGAGAAGAAAGGGGCATCTTGATGCCTTGCTATCTCCTCTGCTGCAAAGGGGATTTGTGGAACTGGACAGAGGTGGGGAACACTCCATCCAGGCCCCAAATAATACAGTACAGTGAGGCTGAGCTGCTGTTATGCAGCACAACACAACTTTGAAGAGGGATATACGGTGGACATGAGAGATCCTCAGGTCCCCACTGACCTCACCTTTGCTTCAGAGATGTATCCATTATTCACGCTGATGCTCACTTCATTGCAAGTGTTATGTCTCCAATGCCAGGATGAAAATACTTGGAAAAAAAGTCAAGAAAATGCCAATAACCAAATCAGTCACCTTCCCAGCCAATCCTGTCACCTCCTTGCGCATTATAAAATGCCCAGGATACTTTTATTTTAGGAGGAATATTTTGGATTGATAAACAGAAACCTGAATTATTTGGAAAGCACTACCCTGAGGAATAAGTAGTGCAGGAGGAACGCCTACAGTTCCAAAAGTGCATCACTCTTTGAATGCTACAGTGTGTAGAAGACCTTGGCCAGCTTTAATTTCTTAAATATGCAAGTTCATAAAGTGAATTTCTAGTTTGCTCTGAAATTAATCCAAATCGATTGCATTTTTAGTTGGTACTAAAAATTGAAGATTTTTTGTAACTATAAGAGTGTACTGTTTTTATGTGGCACAAATGTGTTACTTAAGAGTGGACATGAAATTATTAATTAAAGGTCATCCTTTTCACAGAAGAAACATGTCAACAGATCGAGTTTTAAAAAATAACTTGCCAACCCCCTTCCCATCCAATCCACTTCTTTAAGACACACTGCATCTTAATTAGTATTACCATTTTAGCGATTCTCCAGTCATTTATAAAGTCTGGTGTGAAGTCTAGATCCAGCTTTACATTGATATAGAGTAAGTAAACAAAAATGTATCTTAAAAATTAAAATAAAATCAGATAGAAAATGTACCCCTTTTGGCTGCCATTTCAGGATGGTATAGGCAATGTTAATGAGCCTTCTAACTGAATATTTAACTTGTTTTTATTCAACTGATTTTGTAGTATCACAAAATGTGCCATAGAGTCTTTGGCTTTGATTTTGCAACAGCATCTGCCTGAGTAGATCCTTATGGAGTCCCCTTCCTGAAGGAGAGCTTAGATATTGTAAATCTATCCCAGTCATCTCTAAAGAGAAACTGGGCTTTTCCACTGTCTTCACTCAGACCTCAGCACCTCCAGATGTAGCACGCATCACAGCCTTCACTTCAAAACAGCTGTCAAGAATGTGTGCCAGACTTTCAACTTTCTTGCCATACAGGCAAGATCCCATATGACATAAGAATGGCAAAATAGAATTAAATAATGGTACATGATATGAGAGGAAAAATGCAATAGAGTTACAAAATGGCAGTGGTCATTCTCACTGACTTTACAAAATCTAAAATTTTTCAGCTGGAGTGAGTTTAATATGAGACGGTTCTAAAAATCATGATGAAAGATGTAACATGTAGCTGCATTTGTTGAGAGAAGAAGAATAACTCTACTTGCCTAACATATTTTAAGAAAGGTGTCCCAAAATTTATCTGGACTGATAACTTGTCTAAAATACCTGTAGCTATTGCGTATATAAAGCTCTTCTGTTCATGAGTGATAAGGCATAGTGTATAACTAGCAGCCTTCACATTGTGGTGTAAAAAAACCCTCTGAAACTGCCTCTATATAGAATCTGGAATTATTTCATCAATTACTAACACTCTTCCTAAATCTAAGTAGAATTTTAGTTAGAAGTGTGTTTGACGAGGTAGATTAAGCTGACAAATTTCATTAGTCAGACATACAACAATTGTAAAAATCTTCCAAACTAAAGGTTAGCCTTAAGAAACTAGACACTGATGTTGGAAGGTTCAGAGATAGTTTTTCAGCTTTATACAACACTTCATCTGTGCCATTTTAAATGACTCAGAAAATAATATACTGAAATATATACTGATGGCCTGACAGTGAAAGAGGCCAAAGGAAAATTTAGATGGTCCTGATCAAGTGGTTTTATCAGATGCTGTGATACCAGAAGCAAATAACTTGAACTGAAATTCAGGTAAGTAATATGAATTAATTTTTCATTGAATTTTGAAATAAACACCATAATAACAATGGGTATTCAAGAAAGATATTGTGAGAATTATTTCACTAAAGATTTATATGACAAAGTGTTTCATTTTGTGTAATAGCACTATATGTTATTAGTTATACAGTATCAAATAAATAGAGGAGGAGCCATCTCACAGGACCCTCTAGACATTGCTTTTATAAAAGATCAAGTCAGACTGGATGATCTATTAGTCCCTCATGACAATAACACTTATAAATCTATGAAAACTTTTAATAAAAGACCAAAGATGACCTTGCATTTCTAAATCTTTTGAGCTTTAACATTCCCCCCCTCACACACATCTTTTGTGTTTATCTCAAACTAATTCACCTTTTTATTTCAGATTTCCTTGTATATTTAAGCCCATTGGTTGCATTCGTTGTCCACTTTCGTGTTGTTATTCTTGAATTCAGTAACCTATCAGTCACAATTTCTACTATGTTGGTGGTCTAAGTATTTAACGTTTTATACTCTATTTGTAAACTTAAATGGAATGTTTAAAACAAAGTGTTGGATCACCAAAATCCATTAAAATTATATTTTAAATTAATGCTGCATACATTTTTCTCTACTTCCTCATTGTACAACTTGCATGTTATGTGAAAAACTTGTCCTTTGTTCACAAATAAGAATCCCATTAACTCCTCATTGACATAATGCTCCGACAGGTTAGCTCTAAGTAATAAGCTAATTTGATTATTATAGTATTTTATGTAAGTCCTGCTAAGCAATAAATGTAAGTGTAGACACCATCACTTATTATTTGTTCCCTGTTAATGTAGCCTCTTCTTTTATTTCTGCCAAACAGTACTCATCTACTTGTTCAGAGTGAGAATTTTCCATGTGCCAATTAACTACTATTTCTTGAGGGTCACTCAACAAATATTTCACTGGTTTAATATTTCAATTTTTACTGAGTATCACTCATGTTGGTCAAGAGATTCTGAACACTTAATAATATGATGGCAATGTTTTTATTATATGCCATCTAAAACTAACGTTTTAGTTGCAGGATGGGTTTGCCTTTTTTTCTGTTTTTGAAAGATTGTAGTGGCTATGTAAAGTTAATAAAAAGTTTGGGAGTTTGTTTGTGTGGGGTTTTGTTTCACTTTGTTTTTAATTAATTCAGGAAATATTCCACAGTAATAAGAAAACTTCCATGTTCACATGCTACTAATGTATATCAGTTTAAGAATCTGCATAAAGAGATGGAATAAACTAGTTTTATTTACTTTGTGTCCACTTAACAGCAACAGCAAGGACTCAAAGAAAATTGTACTTACTTGACTTCCGTGTACCAGTTTCACAGACCCAAATAATTATGTTTAAGTGAGTTGCCAACCCTGGGTTTGGTGCCAGCCTGAGCGCTCTCAGTTTATCACCAGCTGCCCTGCTGCTGCAATTCTAATATCCACTTCCTTGCTGTACACTCACATTTCCTTAAGAATAAGATTCCACAGTCACAGCAACATATCCACCTTTTCCAGGGTGTAAGCCTTGGTTAAAATATGACTGGAAAAGACTGTAGCCTAAAAGCAGCCTAATATTCACCTGAGTTTATACCTGTGTATATAATTTTGATGAAGTAGTGGAATCATTAACATTTACAGGTATCTAAACTGACAGCACCCACTGCAGCCTGACAGTATCCCAACTGGTTCCCAGCAGAATTCATGCCAGTGGGCACAGTCTGGATCTGATTTGGAGGTTGGCGATGGAAACAGGGATTGTTAAAAACACCCCATTATCATATGGTCTGGTAGTTGGCTACGGTGCTGTGCTACAAACGTGATTTAGTACAGATGTTTCATTTAAACCCTAGGTTTATAAAGGTACACATTTTTCTGGTTTACTCTGATTATAACCACAGTCTACTCCTCCCCAGTAATCAACTGCTAGAATTTGTCAAATGTTGTCATTTAATATGTGGGTCACTTCCAGTGCTGTGTTTGTTGCATGGAATGTTCCACTTCCATAGAAACAGATGTTTTAACTTAACAGCAAAAAGAGCTAAACAAGTGCATGTGAAGGCACAGTGCAAATAATGTGTTTCATTTCTGTTATTTATAGCTGTCCGCAGCTATCATAATTTTTTTATTTGAAAATTATTAAATCAATTACAAGAAGTTTATTTGCAGATACTGCCAAGAATGATGCATGCTAGGCAAGTGCTTCTGGGGAAAGTGTCTTCTTCTGGACTGTTACAGAGGTGTTTAAGTGAAGTCAATGCATTTCTGAAAGACTACAGTATGACAGGGTCTATACACAGAGCCTCAGAGAATATGCAGAAAAAAATTACCCTTTTAGATCTCCCAACCCTTTTGGCAGATATGCCAGGTGGCAAGGGCAGTGGAACAAAGACTTAATTCCACAGCATATGTGAAAAAGGCAAGGCCAGCTGAGATGGTGATTAGAAGGAAGACTCCAGGGAGGGGGCTCTGCCTGGAAAAAGGCTGGGCTGAGAGGATGTGTCTGTTCCTTCTTTCCGTTTGGTTTGATAGAAGTATATCCCACCTAAACTGGGACTTACAGCTATACAAAAAAGTAGCCTTATCTAGAATGCAAGGGGGAAATATTTTTTTGAAACACAGAGCTATTTACACATACCATAATGACATATCAAATCAGCCATCTGTGAAATTCCATGCTACTTTAAACCCTACCTGACTAGTTTCAGGTCACTGTAGGAGCCACTGATCTTTATAACAAAAGTGATGCTTGAAAACGAGCCATGCTGCATACTTTCCAAAGCACACAGACAGAATAATTTGTAACAGTTCTGTAACATTCCATATCCACAGGCGGATCATGTACAGAGCAAGCTGTGTGCAACCAAGGTAAGGCCTGATAGCTGGTGTTGCCTAACATCACTTCCCAAACAAATCCCATAGTTTCTACACTTGAACCGTGGGCAAGACTGAAAGTACAGCCCGGGTTATTCCAAAAGTTCACCATGTTCCCCTTGACGGCCCACCCAAACGCCCTGGATGTGTACTCCACCCACTTATACTGGGGTTTCTGTGCAGAAGAGAGAGCCAGGCCAGATGAGAGAACTATCTGTGTTTGGAAAGCCTCTGCAAATGTGGGACACAAAAGCAGTAAACAAATCAAACAGGATGCCAGAACAAATGTGTTCCATATTCGTGAAAATAACAAAGTTTGAGTCACGAAGAAAGGTTTATGCATCTTCTCCTCGTACAATCCTTCCCAAGGTACTTTCTTTCTATCCCCCCACAAATCAAACCCAGCACAGGCAGCAGAAATAATTACGAATGCGCAGCACCAACCACGTGCATCACAAAGCCATTGGCAGCTCCCCGTGGCTTGGCATGAAACACAGCTCGAAGGGCTGAGCAGGTGTTTCCTCCCACAGTCCTGGCACGCTCTGAGGGACACGCACGTGCCACTGCACGGCACCGCTGGGAACGAGAGTCTGCGCCTCATCTGACACTTGCAGTGGCCCCGAGCTCAGGAGCTGGGCTGGCAACGTCTTCCCACAAAACTCTCAGATCTGTGCCCCCGCCTACGAATTCCTGCGTGGGAACATCTCCAGATCACTTCTTTAGCCATGAGAAGGACCTTGGATAGCCTGTCTCCATTCGTGATGGTGATGGAAAGCCTCTTCAGATGTCCTTCTGAGGAACTTGCAAAACCACAAGAACCAGTGCACCTCTCCTAAACAGGTTACATGGCATCTGGCAGTGCTACAATTTGGTGTCCAGAACCTGTACTGCAGTAATAGGAAGAAAGGTACAACCAAAAAGCATGCAGGCAGTATGGGACAGAACTGCTGTTCAACATCAAATTTACATTCAGCGTTAAATGTAGAAAATATAAATTACTGCAAAGTTTGTTCAAAGTTTCTAGTAATTGATTTTTCTATGAAAATCTTGATGTGAGCAAAAAAAATAAAAATCACTCAGGGCTATTCCTTAAAGGAGTACTTTAGTGTATTCTTAATGAGAGATGGGAATTTAGGAAAGCTGGGAAATCTGGAAAGCTCATTCATCTCTTTTCAGTGTATTTAAACTGAATATTTAATGTCCACACATAGTAACAGAGCACAGTTCAACCCAACCCTGCAATAAAGAAATACAATGTCAGCTGGTATTTTAAAATTTTACCCTTTGCAGAAAAATAAGTACGTCATCATAATTGTTTGGCAGCAGATCAGTACAAAGATATCTTGCATTAATGTATTATGTACTAAAGGGTATGGTTAAATTATTTATTCAATAAACTCAGCTCTTTCTCTGGCTGCAATTTTTCTACAGAGCAAATGCTATCAATTTGTTTTGAATTAATTTTTGTCTTAAGAGTAAAAATTCAATTTGTGGAACAATTTACATGAATGAGGGTAGTTATTTAATATTTGAAATGTAGAATTTAATTGTCCACTTGAGTCAACTATCACTATTTTTAGTCTTTGTTGGATAACTTAAGGTTTATAAACGGGGCAGAAGGACCTCATTCATTTACTGGGACTTTCATTTGGTTAAAGAAAGAAGCGGTATTACACTAGTCCTGGATAAGCAGATTAAAGCAATACTAGGACAATACATATTTTTATTGCTTTCTTAACTAATAAAAATCATTATTTTCCTATATATATGGTCTTTAATATATGCTGTCTTCCTGAACAAATGAACCAAAACCCATATTGCAATAAAACCCAACTGATTTAGTACATCTCAAAATCCAGAATCCTTTTTATGCATCAGATATTCACAGTTTTGCCTGTGCATTATAGTCATATATATCTTTCTTCCCTTTATATAGTTATTTGCCATAGAGTCAAAGTCCGGAACAAAGATTTGAGGATCTAGCTTTAAATATCAATGAATCTATTACTCCTGTTGTCTGTTCACTAGCTAACTAATCCTCAGGACAAACCTAAAAAAGAAGGAAAAAGTCATAACAGATTTACAGCTTGCTTTCTCTACCTGGCACCATAGCCACCTGTTTTCCACCAAGCATTTTCACGTTCTTTAACTCCTTTACTCTTTGCAAAAATAATGGAAGAAAGTATTCTCCTGCAGAAATCCTGGCCTTTTCAGGGATTCATGTGCAGAATATCCAGAGGCCTAAGGGACCCTCTTGCTATCTCTGCCTTCTCCATGCGATGCCCTTCGCTCCTCTGACGTGCATTCCCATGCCTTCAAGGCGAAGGCTCACAAGTACGTCTTTGCTCACTCTCCTCCTTGATTTTTTTAATCATTTTACCTACATTTATATCCCTGTTCTCAATTCTGCAAATTTAATAATCTGTGCATTTTAATCTTCCGTATCTTCTTGATATGAAAGACAACCAGACAAAAAGAGAGTTGTTATGAAAAGCGTTTTCACAAGGCAAAACTATCCTGTGACAGTAACTTGATAATAACCATTCTCGTACAAAATTAAGTATATCTATTGCCTTCACTGATTCCATTAGGTTGGTTTCTACTTTTTGTCTTCTTCAGTTATCACCATCACCACTGTAATTTTTCAGGAAAGAGTCAGCTACAAGACTACAAATTATCTGTACATATGTGCCTCTCGTCTCAGCAAAACCCTCCTCCCACTTTCAGTGCGTGCCTGCACAGACCATGCGGATGAAGAAACTCCTCTTCTTTGGTGAGCACCAGACCCCGTGCCCCTGGGAGGGGAAGCACCAGCCATGCACGGGAGGAACCACCAGCTGAGTCCCAGCTCAAACCCATCTTTGCCTCCCGTCTGCTGCTACAGCCCATCTCCCACAGCCCTGCTCCCACAGCACCACCTGGCAAGTGCCCACAGAAATGTTCAGACGTAACACACACACAACCAATGTATGAACCACTTTGATTTTGTCCATTCCCCTTTTGCCCTCTTCACACACCCCCAATCACATATGGCTGTTAAAAACATATAATTATGTTCACTGGGACACTACTGCAATCCATGGGTAGATATGGTTAGAGGTTCCATCTGAATATGAGGAAAAACTTCTTTACTTTGAGGGTGCCAGAGCCCTGGAACAGGCTGCCCAGAGAGGTTACGGAGTCTCCTTCTCTGGAGACATTAAAGACCTACCTGGACACATTCCTGTGCAATCTGCTCTGGGTGATACTTCTTTAGCAGGTGGGTTGGAATAGATGATCTCCAGAGGTCCCTTCCAACCCCAACCATTCTGTGATTCTGTGATATGTTTGTATGCTACAAACTTCATCTCACTGAAATCAATGGAAGGTCTTAAAAAAAGTAAACAAAAAAATGCAAGGCAAACAGTTAGGTCAGGTGAAGTCCAGCATGGAATGCCTTCAGAATTTGTGTATTCTTTTCTTCAGGTGTTTTACTTTTCCCAGGTAAAAGTTTTTTGTTTTAGGAAACCACGTTCCTCCTAGTGCTGTGTGCTGAGCTCCGCCACCCCAGCCCTGCGTCGCGACTCTTCAGAATCCCAGATGCTCAGTCGACCTGCAGCACGGGCAGTTTTGGTAACGCTGCTGTTGCTTTGATGGGAAGGTCAAGCAGTTAATTCACATGAGGCAGAGATAAATTAATGTTTTACAAACTATCTAAAAAGACTGAGGAAAAAGGGATTTTTTTCAATTTCTCTTTAGAATTTCAGAAATAAACTTGTCTATTAAAACCCATGTGCAGCTAAACACTGTTTCATTGTATCTGGCATACCTGGGAAAAACTTGATTGGACAAAAAATCCACAAAACCAGTATTACAAATTCAATTGCTTTTGTGCTAGAAATTTGTCATTTGCAGGGTTTCAAGATAGTATTTTGTGATATTATGTTTGGTATTTTATTTTACATTATTCATTATGCCTTGTTAATAGTAGAAGAGTTACTTTACATTTTCAGAATCCTTGAAGAGATCATCATTAAGCTCATGCATAATTTTCACTGAAGCATCTTTTACTTGCTTCTTAAGCCAAAAGACCTTCTGTTTGATAATGGAACAACTGGACACATCTACATTGCATACGCATAGTGTATTTTACCATTACTATACCCAAATAAAGCAAAAGTTATAAAAATATGAAAATTAAAATAATAAAATACAAGTTATTTTTAAAAAATACATTACATTTTACAATATCTTCAATATACTTTTCATCAAAAATCTAAAAGGAAAATATTTCAATATAATGCAAAGCAGAATTTTCATTAAAAATATTTTGTGAAGAATTTCCACTCACTGCTGTAGGGAATAATCAGGAAATAAGCTTGACTATTAATCCCAGAATTAGGAGATACGAACATCCAGTTCTCTTTTATTATTTATCTGGAAGTATGAATTCCTGTAAATTGTTATTATTCACTTTTCTATAACAATATAAAATGATAAAATATATAAGAATAAAAATATTTTATGATAAAACTGGGGGAAATATCTCAATACAACTTTTTTCCTAAACCTTACAATTTGGAATTTCTGGGGTTTGTGAGAGAAACAGAAATATCGATAATTTTCGTTATATTTCTTCTGGGAAACTCCTTTTACCTCTACAATGAGAAACTCAAAATTCCACCGAGATGCTAAAATGCTGGTTTCCCCTGCTGGAAAATTAAAGGTCTAACTTTCATTTGATGCATCTTTGATTTCCACCGCACTGAGGGACCAAGACCTCAGTGCCAATCACTCATCTCCCTTTCTCATTTTACAGAGGTGCAATGAAACATTGATTTCTTTGTGCACTTCATCGTAGGATATGAGTGTTCAGGTATTAATCTGATCCTCATTTTAATTTCCCTGGTAGCAGAGAAACATTTTATTCTTTTAAAGAAGTGCACTAGATGCTTCTCTCACCCTGTTTTTTTTGATCTGGCCACTTGTGATGACATCTGTAATGTTTTAATTTCCCACACAACCTTCCCAGCACAGCATGACCCAGCAGACGGCTTGTTCTCCTGGCTGGACTATGCAGCCACAGCCCACAAGGCACTTCACAAAGCCTTCGAGCAAAAGCCACCTTGTGAGACATGAGCAGCAATAGCTATGAATTTCTCTAGAGTAACAATATTTACAATATTTAAATGACATCAGGAACCATTTGACAGGCAGCTCACGCAGTTACAGTGAGTTCATTCTTCACGCAGCCTTTGCTCAGGGTTTTCCACGGAAAGTACCTTAAGCCCTATTATCCACCCACAATGCATTGTCGCAGTTCCCCACCAACAAAATCAGAACTGCAGCTCAGCTGCTGTTGGTTTTTCCCAGACCTACTGTCTCCGCAATGGTAGATCTGTTCTGGCCATGTCTCTCTCGCGATGCTGAGGAGGGGGCTGGGTAGTCCAGCAGCAGCAGGAATGCTCTGGGCCATGGTCCATCACAGGCTGCAAAAAGCAAACTTCAGAGCTAAAGCAGGAACAAAACTACATCCAAGAACACAAGTATTTTCCCACCCTGTTTTATCTCCAGTGCGCTTGTATCAATGAACTTCTCTTGCCTATTTGAAATCAGTTCCTATCCTATAGCTCTGCTCCTATGTACCCTGCTTTCCCTCCCTGAGGAAAGAATTTACCTGTACCAGGAGCTTCCATATCCTCTGAGCCTTTGCAACCACTGTCTGTGGTCACTGACGTTGCCCAGTAAGCAGTCTCCTCATGAAGAAAAGTATGTTCATCTCCTCTTTGACAACTTGAAGCATCCTCAGGGATTAAACAGCAAAAAGAATTAAACTGAATTTTGCAGATTGTACTTTCTAGTTGTCTGTTCATACCAAGATTCAATTTTAATTAAAATCTTGCAAAGTTTTCAGCCAATTCTTTTCCTTTGGAAATGTTTTTACTTAGCAATAACACTAATTTAAAGCAAATTTCCTAAAATACCTTACCTTTAAAAAAAATTCAATGAAGGTAAGTGGTTTACTGTTTTATCAACATATCACCCCGTCTTGATAAACAAAGAATTAAATGAAAACGAGTGAAAACTGAAAAGATATTAAGTGCTCTTTTGAGGTCCCTTCCAATCCCAAACATACTGTGATACTGTGATACTGTGAAACATAACTTCACTCCCCAAGCCATTGGCTTGAATTAAAGCCAAAAGGAACCCAATAGGATTCTCCTAAGCTCAATAAGCTTTAGATTAGATCGTATTAGGCAAGAGTCAGAAGTTCTTTGTGCTCACTGCAGAGTTGATTTCTACTCTCCATTTTCCCAGGATAAAGAAATTGATTTATTTTTGAAGACTCATGGGACCTCTACCAGAATCGAGCCTTCAGGGGATGAGGAGGCAGCAGGTCTGCAAGACAAAAGCACCCCAGTGCACCCGTGAGCAGTGTCGGGGGGAGCGAGAGCCAGGAAAACTGTTCCTGCTATGAAAACAGAAACTATCTCACTTGGCTTGTTCTGGAATCTGGGCCACTGTCTTTTTTATCTTTGAAAAACAAAAGGTGAATAAAAAAATGTTGTTATTTGTTCTGATAGCTATAATGATTTTTAAACCTGAAATGTGGGCTGCTAAGGCATTCTGTCTTCACAGTCTTTCTTAATTCCTATGCAAAAATTAATTACGCACATGTCCTTGGAGTAACTACAATTATCACCCTGCATGGCTGCAGGCAAAGGCAATTTCCAACAAGTTGGTACCGACGTCTGACTCTTATTGGTACGAGGCTTGGGGGACTTAGTCCATCGGCTGGTGGCCCCCACGCAGACCCAGGGGCTTTGTGTGCTTCAGTGCCTTGTCACATGCAGAACCCAGTTAAATTCTCTGCAGATGCAGAGCTCGTTTGGAGAAGTCAGCCAGGGCAAGTCACCTCTCCTGTCAGGGGCACTGCCTGCTCGGCACTGCATTTAATGGCCTTTTGTAGAATTCAGTAGCTGTCTCAAGAGTCCAGAATAGAAATTTGAGGCTTTCACTTAACCAAGTAATTTGATTACTTAGAAATCAATCCCTTGCTAGGATTTGATAACTGTAACAGAATTTCCTACCAAATTTGACAGCACCTCTACTTAAATCAATCTATAAGCTTGTGCTTAAGCACTCTCTTAAGCGAAGACTCAAAAGAGGAAGGCAGTATCTCTGTGCTCTTCTTTGGGATTACAATCTGAAATGCTTCAAATTGGGTTTGCAGGCCTTTGCATCTTTTATACCATTCCCTAAATCAGAACTATCACCTGCAGAAAAAGAGAAACGCTGGAAATTTCTCATGCAAGAAACTGTTTCCAAGATGCATTTATCTTGAACAAGATTCTAAGGTTGTGTATTACTACTAAAGTTAAGTTTCAATCTTTTAGGCTGTAAGGACTCTAAATGTTGCCAGTGTGCTTAGCACACTACTCCTGGAATGCTTGTAGTCTCAAATTCGTTTACTGCAAGTGTGTTTCCTGAAGTTTTTGCTTCTTATATATTGGAATCCATGACTACTTTTTTTCTTTTTCTTTTTATAATTTTTGTATTATTAACCACATCTATATGGGAAAAATCTTTGTATGTTTATAAGCTACATCTCTTCTTTAAGATGTCATCATTTTGTAGGGGAAGAGGGCTATTTTAAGAATGAGAGATAATATAAAAGCACAATTTCCTCTCATCAGACTTGTCTCTCTCCCTCACTACTCTTCTCCTAGCTCTGCATCTAAATCATCACTTTCCTCCACATCTTGGAACACATGTTTACAGCCCACAACACCTGGATTTTCCTTATGGGCATGCAGGGTCAGCCCAAGATCTGGGATTTAATGATACACATAGATTTTTTGCAGAGATGGGTAAATTTCACCAGAAATAAAAGGCAAGAGCAATCCTGGTTATTTGTGTGTTCCTTTCTCCACCATTGGCTTGTCTCAGTTCAGTAGATGGAAGCACACATATTTAGATTAACACCTGCAATTTTGTGGTGGGTAAAAATTTTGTAAAATGTGCTGTGTAACACTTATTTTTTTCTCTTTTTTTCATTCAAGCTAAAAACCCGTGTTCTATTACGCACTGCTGATGGAAAGGCTGTGCTCTCTATGAGACACTGAATTTCTCAGTGAGCCCTCACATTCAACAATATTTTTTGGTGATGTAAGCACAAGACGTTCATTTCCATGGAGAGTCAAAGGTTATCGCAGCCTCCCAAGGTTCAGCTCAGCAGCGCTTCCCTCAGTGTCACCACGAGGAAGGAGCTTTGCACACAAAGACACCAGCAGATCCTAAATGGCCACCATCCCAACCTCAGCGGCAAGCAGCTTGCAGCAGTGCTGCTGGAGAGCTGATCGCGCCTCCTCTCAAGCATGGTGCATAATAATGTTGTTTCTCATGAAATTATGAACTATTAAAATATGTGTGACATACAGATGAGAGAAGAAAAGTTCACAAGCCCACTGTAATTTATGAACATGTGGTGCACAGATGTTACATGCAATTTTTCTTCCCTTTACTTTTGAAAACTTGGATTACATTTTCTCTCCTTCTCTCTTGTGTTCAAACTCTGTACTTGATGCTTTATTATATGTCTCGGCAGGGTAAATGGATGATTAATAATTGCCGATGATAGAAATTTGGTTCCTATAAGCTGTGGAGTGAAAGATAAATATGATGGGAACGTATGACAACAAAGCCTCTTTAAGACTTTGTCAGGGTTATCCATGATTTATGGGGATGTCACCACTGCCCCTAGATATGGTAAACCTCTTGCAATTTCTCATGTTGTAATCATCACTTTTTCTTCAGATACCCGGGGAGAAAAATCGCCCCCAAAAATTAAAAAGAAAGATGGAAAGAAAAAGTTAACTTTTTCAGGGTCAAGAAATATTCCATCAAACCCCCAGCTCCTGATAGTAGGACCGTTGGAGCTTTCTTCAGAGCAATATACACTCTGTGCTGCCATGTCTCAATTAACCCATGAGAACAAACTCTCAGAACGAGACCATGGTGTGTGTGTGCTGAGTTGTGGGGTTGACTCTGGTCCCCACTTCACTGCTATATTGAGAGGAAAATCCAACAGACTATTCTGAATCCCTCCTGAGCAGAGATGAGCCATGCAGTCCTGATCTGGGTCCTGGAGTGCCATATTACCAAGGTAAGGTTTTGCTTCAAGACCATTTGTTTTCTAATGAGAAGTGGCTGGCCACAGTACGTTAAATCCAATTTCCAGTCCTTGAAATTTGAGGAAGGGATTTTAATGGATTAGGTTGGTCAACTGAATATCTCAAAGCAGTTGGCAAGCCAAAAGCCTTCGCTCATTTAGAAGTCTATCATATTCTAAAACACAAAATCCTCCTTTGCAGAAATACATCAGTTCTGTTTCTTCAGGTCATATTTGTTGGCCAAACAGCAAAAAAAAAACCCAACAATTTTTTTAATAGTTCTTTCTTATACCTTTAGTTCTTCTAAAAAATAAATGTTGCCGTTGTGATATTAATTTGTTTCTAATATCAACTATTGATAATTGCAGAACCCTGAATAAAACTGGAAATACTATATGCAACAAAGTGTACAAGACAGGAACAGAGGAGAAGAATGGTTGAAACATAACCAAGGGAATTCAGCTATAATAGTTGACAAAAGGAAATTTACCTTGCAAATATATAACATCTTATTACTATAGCAGCACTATATGTGCTAAACAAATCACAATCTATTACTCATTATTCTATAAAAAAGGTCCTTTTCAATATATAAGCAACTACTGAAAATACTTTTCTCACTCAAAACTTTTGCTATGAAAAAAAAAAAGGAAACTTTTATTTCTTCTGAAGTTAAACAGCTTAAAAACTACTACAAATTTCTTGGACTCTCACTGTTAGTGTCATCCCCCTTTGAGTCTGTAGGAGGACTACACACATCTTCTCATCTCCATGAAGTTTTCATGAGTTAAATTTGCATGTAGATAGAGAACAACGCCCTCACAAATCTGGTAATTAATCTGGGAAATGTACTGATACAAGAGATTATCTGCTTAAGAACCCTAGTCAAACTTTATTTCTATAAATTATTCTTCCTAATTAGTGATTATGCATATGGATAGAAACCTCATCTGATTTTTGTTTCAAGAGAGTATGCAGCCTGATTAAGGGTTTTTGAGAAAGGATGGGAAGTCCACTTTCTCTTTGCAAAGGAAATATCTGCCATGTTAAGATTTGGCCCTTACACTGCTTCTTTGAGTGCCAAGCCCATGTGCACCTAAAAACATAAAGCAAGACTGACTGACAGCACAGTTAATTTGAAGAGACAGGAGGGGACTGTATGAGAGAGGCTCAAATACTCTGCACTGACATACTGGCCACCCCCTTCTCCAAGACTTCAGAAAAAAGAGCAAATTTATTTTCTCCTATCTGCCACTTTGATCTGAGCTGCTGGAAAGGCGTTCCTCCACAATATGAATTACCAAAATCAACAAAAAAATCCCCTCAGTTTTAATTGGGTTTGGAACAACTTATTTTAAACATTACTGAATTAGCTCTGATTTGGATCGCAACTTAACTGTGGACAGAAGAGATGGAAAAGTTAGAAACAAGGAACCTGTGCCAAACGTTCTTATGAACCGTCAGAAACGGTTTTGTTATGAAACCCCACTCCATCGTGCCAAAGCAAAATGACAGCTCCTAATTGCTTCAGCAGACAGACGAGCCCGAGGTGCAGCTCCACTCACCCGCGGCTGCGTGGCTGGCAGGAGGCGTTTCAGGGACACACACAATGGCTCAGTAGAGACTCGAAGAAAAACTAGCAGGAAAATCCTCTAGAGGGATATAAAGCTCTTTTAACCTGACCTCACTTGCTGCAGAGGGCTCAGAGAAGCCCTGATGCCCCGACAGCGAGTGCCCCCAGGCTGCGCGGGCTGCAGGGGTGTCCTGGTGCTTCCCACCGTCTGTGGCAGCTCCTCCATGGCCTCTCCATGTGCATAAACTCCTCCTCGTATGAGGATGTGTGATAGTCACCGTCATGATCTCAGCTTTGAACCAGGGTCTCCAGAGCTGATGCCACTGTTACTTTCAGCTACACAGGCAATTTTCTTCAGCTCTGCCTACAGCAGACCATCTTTCATCTCTGCCCTCCCCTCAGCACAAAGATGGCCTGACAGAGGATTACACAGGGTTGGAACAACCTCCATTAGGAAAAAAGAATATCATTTTTTACAGGTGGGAACAAGTATGTTTTAATTTGGAGATGTTTTGCTCTGGAGCAAAGCTCTCATTTTAGAGTCTGAAGCAGGATGTGCCTCTGCATGTGTCCGGGCTGAAGGAGCAACCAGACCCAACCCAACCCGACAGTCCTCCAGCCATCTCCTGGTGCTGGAGCATGTGTCTTTTGGGTTGAACAGCAGGGCCAGAGGGATCAAACCTTTTCAGTTTCTCCAGCTCCCAAAAAATGCTCACACTGGCACATTCTCACTCATACAGAATAGTAACCTCCACTGTCCCATAGCACCATGTGGGCCTTTAGTTAACTTATTTTAGGACATTTATTTTAGGATTATCAGTAGTTTTCAAGCCAGTGAAAAACAAGAGAGACAGCTTCCCCCCATTTTGGCAGTTCGTAAATTTTCATGCCACCCACAAGGCTGAGATGGATGTCCACATTAATTCTAGGTCAGGGGTGTTGAAGACAATGAATAAATAGACTGAATAAGTTTGGAATCTTACTGTCCATGATGGCTCCTATGATGGTCTTGAAATCACTTACCACCACTGAATTGCATTCTTATTGCCTAGCTATAGGCATTATCTTACTAGTCCACTGTCTTGTAGTCTATCTTATAGTCCAGCTCTACAGCATGATGATAGCTGGAGAAATGTACTGGAAGGGATTCATGCCACGATGGATGTCCAGGCCAGCCACGCAATGTACAATATAGGTGTGCACAGAGACACAATTCTGCTGCTCCACACCTTATTGCTGTAAATCCCGTCTCCGAGAGCTGACCGACTCTGGAAATGTGCACATTTACAACACAGAGTACAACACAGAATAATGATGTGCCAGTATTGCAAATATTGACAACTTGCCCAAAATAAAATCTAGTTTTCTTTTCTGGTTTTCTCTCTTCAAGATAGCTGAGACATTGCAGTTCTGCCAGGTGGATCAAGATGGTGGATAGTGCAGTCTCTTTCCACAGAGGCTGACAGATAGAAGGACAATGATGATTACCCTAAAGTTTAAATAAACATGAGTTCCTCTGTTTCACAACTGTATTTTGACATTTATTAAGCTATTGACTGAACAATTTTAGAGTTCTTTTTTCCTCAAACAACTGCTTGAAAATAAATACTAATTAATCCATAAAGAGAGCAATGAATTCTTCCAGATATTTCTCCTAATCTCACTGTTCCCACCAATAATGTAGAAGAAACCATAAGAAAGAAAGGTGCAAGGAGAGAAAAATTGGCAATATTGTGGTTTTCAGTCTTTTATTCGGAGTCTGGCACGCAGCGATGCTGCAGAGAGAAGATCTGTCTACCTAGACCACTCGCACTGATGCAAAACAACCTGTGTCCTTATGTTCTGGATCCTGGACTGAGCTGTACAGGAGGATCTGAAGTACTGTCACACTGAGGTACAAATCTCACTCACAGCTTCTGCTTTTGGTCACCTCCAGAATCCTCAGGTTAATAGCAAACCACAAGGCATGAAAAAAAGGAGAACATGCATTTTATAACCACTAAGAGAGGGATGACGCACATATTACCTTATATCGAAGGATTCATGCATAAATTTCAAATATTCTTGCTTTGTCTTTCATACTTCAAATATGCTGCCGCCCTGAGCTAATGAGAGGGAAAAAAGGGACAAGCTTTCTCCTTTCCCTAGTTGACCTGAGCTGGATCCAAAAGTCTGGCTTTAAAAGTCTAACTGGTTCCAGCTGGATCCTACAGACCCTACATCAGATTATTTCCTCTTAGGCAGATCAGAGAAATGTAAATTATTCCCATGTCATGACAGTGACAAGCACTCAAAGCCTCCGCCATTGGGAAAAGTTGTGGAGGGTGATACAAGAGCATGTAACAGAGAACAGAAGAATTCTACTGGGGAGAAAGAAAATAATCCATACAAGAAATTGTAATAACTAGATGTACACAAGAGTGGACTTCATCAGGAAAGCATAGAGAATCATATCCCATGAGTTATTAAAAAGAGGTCTGGGCAAAGTAATGCAAAATATGCTGTACTGAACAATCTTTCATTAGGAGCAGGAAGGATACAGTGAAATATCAAGTCATTTTTTCTTATTATGCATGTCTTTTATTGCTTTTGAAAATAACCTGGCTTGCCAAACAGATCCTTGCTGTGGGACAGAAGAGCCTCACATTTATCATAATAATCCACAAAGAATGAGTCAATGGGGAACCCTTTGTAAAATGCATCTTTGACAACACTTTGTAGGTCGAAATGTGTTGCTTTTTATTTTACCTTTCATAAGCAAGTAAAAATTAAAACTGTAAGTTTTAATGGCAGGCACATAGCGCATAAGTGAAGCAGCTTCTTGTAAAATACATGAATGCATTTAAACAAATGATCTAAGGCAGACTTACCACAGTGAATGACAAAAATGAAAATCAGTATAATCCTGAGTTAAACTGGTGTGTGCTCTTGCAATATACACCTACTTAGTTTAGAAGTGTTTCGAAAGATTTCTTTCTCTAATATTTCTTGAAATGGAAACTTTCCCAACTGCTGATGGCAGATGCCATATACTTGTGGTGGTAACAAAAGTGGCAAGTTTCTGTTCCTATGGAATGTCTCATTTTAGCTGTATGCAAAGAAACACCATATTGTAAAGCTGCACTGGAAGCCTGTCAGTGACACGAAAATATGGAAAAAATGTAATTGTTTCCATAATTCCTTATTTGAGTTAAATAAATCTACTCAGACATGTACCTCCTAAAAACCTGAAAAAGCTGCAGATGTTATAAAGTTAAGCAGTTTGTGGTTCTCTTGATAGCAAATCTTATTAAACAAGAACCAATAGGGTTTATGCAAACATACAAGACACAAAATAGTAGGATCTTTTAATGTAACTCTGATAACAAATATCATCTGTAAATATTTAAGCTGGGACAAAAGGTACTGGCTGTTACAGATTTATATACAGCATTCCATTAAAAACAAAACCAATAACCTAGTATGTTCAATTATAGTATAATGCTGGCAATGGCTGCCGCTCCATCCAATATTTTCTTACAATGTCTGTTACTTTCTCCCATTTTGTGATTGCCCTGAATTTCTACTCTTCTTTTATCAAAACCAGGCCTGAATCAGTTTGGTTTATTTCTTTCTTCAAACCAAGGAAGAAAAGGTAGTATAATTCCCACTAAATCTTGGAATATACTTTCTTTTGTACTAGCAAGTATTTTCTTTTTCTAAAAATACAACATTTATCCATCATTAAAGCTTGTTGTAAAATAGAAACTGAACTGGCAACACTGAGTAAAACCACATATCCAAACACCAATTCCTTTACATCTGCTTTTATTTCTTGAACTTCTTCAGCCCTGCTCAGATTTCAGCTCCATGTACCAAGTAAGCAAGAATTTTGCAAGGGATAAAGCTATCAACCTGTAGGAACAGAGAGTTCATCGGGAAGGCTCCACAGGGACTGAGAGGTAACAACAGACATGACGAGGTGGCATCCCAGCACAACCCAGACATGAAGCCACTATGTGAAGACAGTGACCATGTACTAATTACAGATAGTTTACTTTCTCAGTTATTATTTGACCAGTATTGCTAACTAGTAGCTACTCTATTACTAATAGTCTCAGAGTATCACAGAGAGATGAAGCATGTTATGGACTTACTGTCTGGATGAGTTTTTCTTCTGTGTCTGAGGAAAGAGGTCTCTTTAGAAAGGTGGTGAAATTGAACTGAAATATGACCCAATCACCTGAACCCATCAGAAACAGGTGTACTGACTGCAGATCCTTCATACACACGGCTGGCTGGGCAAAGGCAGCTGAATGACAGCTCCGAGTTTGTCACAAGCTCAAATGTTCCATGACACTGGCCAAAGAAAAGGGGTGACCATGCCTGGCACACAGCATAGGTCAGTCCATGAAGGAGTGGGAAGATACAGACCCAAGACGGAATTGTTCCTTAAGCCAGTAATGAGTGTACCCATCACACCTGACATATCTGGACATAAATCCTTTATCCACATCATAGAAAACCATAATTTTTTGTCAGAAGAACTGCATCTCGGATATTAACTTTAGAGTCTCATTTTTCTGCTTTGTTCTCCTCTAGTCAATTAAACAAAGAGATGTAGAAGAACCAAGGAGGGAAATATGAGCAGCTGAAAAGGAAAAGTGCTGTCATGGCTGTACAATAGGTTACTGGCATTTACAAAGTTCCATGTATTCAGATCCAATATTTTCCATATGAAGATCATCACTTAATATTAATGCTGAAGCTGTATGGATGATACACCCGCTCTTCCAGGAAACAATTTGCAGATACAAGGACAAGTACAATCCCTGCCCTGAGGAGCTTGGAAATAATATCGTGCTTATATAAGTTGAAACAGAAAGGTGTTTATTTTTTTACAATAAGTGCTTAACAAGCAATAACTAAATCAAAACTATTATTTCAAAAGGATTTAGAATAATATTTTAATTATCCCAATGTTTATAGAATTGAAAAAGCAGGAACTTTTAGCTACTAATAATGACAGTCTCAAATACTTTTATTTTTTTTCTTTGAAAAATCCAGAGATTGGTATAACAGTATGCATTGTAAAAAAGAAAGCAGTTGGACAGACAAGTTCTTCCATTACAGGATTTCGCCTAGAGGAGTGTAAACAAACCAGCATTCTCTTCAGGGCAATTTACACATATCGGCCTCCAGAAATTTATATTGTTGAGGAACTTTGGGAGTTTTACCATGCCAAATCAGAACACACTGTGAGTTATTTATGAGAACAGCAAAGAAACAGTAACCACATAAAAGACTATATAACGCTTTATTTGAGTTATGTAGGAATACAGAATACAAAAAGTAACACAGAAAAGGGTCAGTATCTGGACCCAGGAAATGAAAGTATTGTGGGAACTCACATACTCTTTTCAGACAATTCTTATCAACGCAAATGCTGAGAAGCCTGGAGCCTTCATTGTCAGCCAACTTAGGCTACATCTGGCTCTTAAGAAATGTTATTGCATTGTCTGCTTAGCTTGTTCATAAAGTATGTGATACACAGAATATACATGAATGAAGACTGACAGGTTCGTTGTTAAGTTACTACCCCTCTGTAACACAAACCAACATGAACAGAGGGCATCAAGGAAGAGATTAATGGCAAGTACACATACGTGGATATTTGGATAGCTCTGCTACTGTGAGACAAGTACGAAGCAGAGCCAGGACCAGCTCCACGTGTGCCACGCAGGGACCTGCTGGGCTGCCCAGCAGCTGTACCCGGGCTCTTGTCCTTGTCGTGCTCCTGCGTCCCCACCAGCAGTACCCGCGTCTCCCATTCAGGGGATCTGCTCACTGCCCGTCAGCTGGGGCCTTTGCAGGATCACCCATCCATGGAGGAGCTCCAGCACAGACAGGATGAAAGAGCTAAAAGAAAAAATACCCAGAAGAGAAAGGAGTACAGAAAGGAGAGGAAATCACCGCTTTAATCTACACCACATGTACAACATGGCTGAGCCACAAACTCGAGGGAATCATAACTCTGAACGTCCTGACTTTTGTGTGTTTAAAATGTCAACTGTAGCATTACAACATAGGAGGGTTTTTTTGCATTTAATTTAATTTTTTTCTTTTGGGAAAAAGAAAGTATGCTTTAGCATACAGTCAAAGAGACCACATGACGGATAGTCAAATAAATATCATCCACACATTCATTTGCATGATTAAGCCATCAGACAGTCAAGTAAATGGAATGGAGTGCATTTATTTGAATAACCTCCAAGATATTTTGGGGCACATAAATAAAATGGGGATAGTAAGCCATAGCCAGTAATTTTCTCAATGTTAATATAGTGCAACTGTAGAGTAACCTCTGGAACAGATGTAAAATCAATGGAAGAACAAATTGATACACATCTGACAACCCCTCCGCCTTCCCCATCATCATGCTACACAAAAAGAACCACTGAATTTAATTCTTCGTGAAATACAAGATATGTGTCTAGACAAAATTGAGGGCCTCAGTGGCTAACCACATACATAACACAAGATGGTACAGTGCCCATACATTCTTGTGCTATAAGGAGATGAGAAAGTTAAAACTACTTCCAAAGAGATAAAAAAGAAACATGGACAAGTTTCTCACAACTCCAAAATACTCTCTTCTTCAAAAGCTTGTAACATCTGCATTGCGTGCTGAGTTTTCTACATCAACAGAAGACCGAGAAGAGAGAATCGGTAGAGCACAACACTCAGTGTGGAAGATCTGACATCCACAGTACACACATTTTAAAGTTTTTTTTGCTTTCATCTTTGGTAGTGATGGCTTTTTTTGTGTGTGTGTGTGGTTTTTTGTTGTTTCTCCCCCCAGCCCCTGTGTGTGTGTGTGTGTGTTTGTTTGTTTGTTTTTTAGACAATTCTGTACTAACTCTAGACTGGTCCCATAGACTAAATACCCTATTGTGTCTGGAGTGCATTAGGTGTGCTCTGGGAGTCTACACTCCAGTTTAGTTTAATCCAAAGGAATCTAGCCCATAAGCACCACAACTACCCTACAATGAGAAGCAAAGCACTGTCAGTAGAGACAATTGGGAGTTTTGTTTCAAAAGAGCACTCCTAATGTGCACTAAAATATTAATATAGACAAGCCCTCTGAAGGAGGGGAAAGATGACTTAAGCTGATGAATGATGCCGTCTACATTTTTCTCACAGTAAAAGAATAAACCTTAGAAAAAGCACCCAGTTCTCACTTCTCTCATGGTGTGGACAAGTTAATGCACCTACAGCTGTGGAACCTTCAAGACATAATTGTGGAAATGCTTCCAAGGAAGTGCATATGAATTCTGACATTACTTATAGTCCTCTATAACTCAGGCCTTGGTATGATGCTTAGTCATGAGTCCTGTGCTTAGGGAGTGACGACAGAAAATGCTTTTCTATACAGAAGTATCCAAATACCAAATGTATCTTATTTTTACCATCTGAGACAATAGTTTAATTCAATAATGGTGAGAAAAATGAACTTTGTTTTAAATCAATAGCGAAGGCAATTCAGTATGATATTACAAATCACAAAAGTGGAAAAAGTGTGAAAATTACCCAAAGAGGTGTTATAAAAAAAGCTAAATCAAGCTAAGGAAAATGTTCTTTAACTTTCTTGTGTTGCCTTAAGCCATGCAGCATTTCCCTTTGGGGCAGGCTCATGATCACGGCCATGAAAACAGCAAAGGTTGTAACTTCCACATTTGGTGAAAACCGGTGATTTATAGTGGATGCATTAGCCACTCCAGAAACGTGTCCCAGGAGCTGGGTATGCTGCTCTGTATCATGCAATACCCCAGCATGACATCATATCTTCCAGCAGATGAACTACATCACATGAGTACCTCAGTGGACATGTCTGCACCACACTCCATGGCAAACTCCCAGGTAGTGTCACCTGCCCATCTTTCTCTCCAGCCTTCTTTTGGAGAAAATCAGCTAGCTCCCTTCACACCAAAGCACAAGGGCAGCTCTGTGAGTAGCTCACAAAAAACTGTTCCCAAAAAACAGCACGGGTGAGCCTGCACCATGTTTGGGCCCTGCTTAATGTAGTCCTCCAACACCATTGCAAATAACCGTACATTCCTCTCTGTCATACCCCAGAGCCTGCAACACATACCTTAATATTCATATAATGAAATCACCACTCTAGAAGACTGAAGTACAGCCCACACATTACACTCTGAATGGAAAAACACATAAAAAGTAGCACACCAGCTCAGGTTCAGCAAAGTCTAACACTATGGACATGACCAGTCTGTTTCAGAGTGCAGTAGCCCTGAAAAATATGATGTGACCATTCTGCACCAGATGGTCTATAAGCCAGGCCTTGTGGGCTATGGCAGACACATGTAACAGCAGAAATCTACTAACAGCATCTTAGTTCCTTTACAGGAAACTCCTGGATACCTGAGAAGTTATTTCAGGAGAGCAGGATGGATTAAGCCTGTTCTTGGATCTGTAATGTCAGTGGAGACCAGTGCAAGGTATCTGACAACTTTGTCACCAGGTGCAGCAGTGCAAAGGAGAGACAGCTGAGCCACTTCCAGAAAAGTTAGTACAGCTTCCTAGAGAAGCAACAGGCAACTCTCAACCAAGCACTTCTGTAGCCCCTTGAACCTGATCCACTATAGAGAGGAACTCCTATAGAGGTCTCCTATAGAGAGGAACACCAGCCATATGGTGATGTGCCAAAGTCTAGCAAGTGAAGCTACAAGGCAGGACAGTGATCCTGCTGCCAGGCAGCTATAAATTGTCATCCCTGGCACCAGCCTGGATGCCTATGAACACAGGGGGAGGAATGCTGCTCGCCCAGGGCAGGTGGGCAGTGTGCGTCCATCAGGTTCACTGGCACATTCTGGGTGACAACATGTTAGATAGTTCAACTGTAACAGAACTAATGGTTTCATAAAGAGATTTATTCAAATATTTAAGTTTGTATTTCCACTGAGGACTAATTGAGATTAAAACTATTGTAATTAACAATAAAAGCTTAATCTGAAATGAGTTTGCCTGAGTAAGGATGGACTCCAAGCTACACTAAAACAGTTTTACAGACAAAACCAGCAACTGCTGTGAAAATGAGAGCATTCTTTGGCAAGAAATGAAATTATACCATGTTGAAAATATTTAAAGCAATGCATATTACCATAAAAACAAACCTTAATTACTCTATCACATTACCAGGAGGGATTGTTAACTCCCTCTGAAACAAATCATATCAGTCATCCAATAAAGTTTTAATGATCAATCTAAATTGAGAGAGAACCAAGCCATAACTTCTTCAGGTTCCTCATAACTACTCACAGAATATGATCTGCTATTTGTCCCTGAACCATAAGCTTAACACATAGGTTGCTACTTTGAAAGTGTCTGAAATTCAGTATAGACCTATTCCAGTGCACTTTTAAAAATTTCTTCGCAGCTTCTTGCTGAAGAAGCAAAAATTCAGTTGCCAAGAAGAAAAGTCAAGAGAAGGCCAAATGCAAAAAGAACAAGGAGATTTTTTTTTTTTTTTTTGCAAAAACTTTAAAACCCAGCATTGTTGTTCAGTACACAATCAAGGCTTTACCTCGTCAGTACTCACATTAGCTTAACTTCACTAGTGTGAACCTGCAACCAGTTGAGCGGAATCCCTGTGGCAAACTGTGACTGAGCTTTACTCAGCAGGGCACTGACTTGAGTCTCTCTTCTTTAATATCAATTTCCATGAAATGTGTAAGACCTTGATAGTTCTGAGACCTCTAATCCTCAGTCAAATTTGGTTGAAATTGGCTATCAGGTTCTGAAATTACTAGAAGACTGTCAGATAAGCAGCTGGATAGAGGAACAGAAGCAGAGTATAATTAAGTAATTTGTCTTTCCTTATAAAAACAGTTTAAAGGAAAAGGGGTACACTGAAAGTAGGCCATGAATCAAAGAAAAAGTTCCTACTGATATTCCTATTTGATTATCAAGAGTCTTCCAAAGAAGGTGGTGGAAATGTCATCCCTTGAAACCTTTCAAATGTCACTTGACAAAGTATCTGTGAATATATGACAATAAATTACCATGTAGTTAAAGTATTTTTATGGTGAACAATTAATATTTTCGATGGAACTGGCAGACTATATACAGAGACGGTTCCTTGTCATATCACTCTTCATGTGAGCAATATATCTGCATACATATATATATATATACAGAAGTTTATCAAGGTATGAAACAGTTGGTAAATGAAAATCTTCTTCAGTGAGTCTTCTTAGGATATAAACAAATGTCACTGTATCAGAATGGAAACCCATAAGACTTAAACAGGACACTATAGGTGTTAGACCAAAAATGTGTCCCTGTTGAGCTGTTTATTAAACCACCATTTCAAAGAAGTACAATGAAAATAATTTGTTTTACTTAACATTGGTACCTGAATGACTCATTCTCAAAGTCAACCTGAGTGTCTGGTTATAGGTACTTTGCCATTATTTATTCTGAGGAAAAACAATCTTCACTATCTCCTTAAAGCATTAACGGATAGCTTTATGGAAAAAAATGCACCCTGGCAGTTAAGGAAAATCTCTTTACTTGTACAGCTATCAGCCAGTGTTCACTGTGTGTACATTTACAAAAAAAAAAAGAATATCCTTTACTCAGTCCCTCTGCCAATATAAAGCAAACTAATTTCCTTATGAAGAACTCAGTTCAAATTAGTTTCTCCTCACCATCTTTATTGTTAAACATCATCTTTGCTGAAATTCCTCGTCTGACATTTGGAGTTGTGTTTCATTTTGTTTCACATACCTAACTACTGCAGTCTTCAACTGCTCTGAGCTCCACAGTGTGCACAGACATATGGTGATGAGATTTGGTAATGTAAATGCAACATTCATTACAGGGTCACTGGCTGGGAGGTGGTGTCAAGATTCTGGGATCACAAAAGCTAAAAGTATCATCATGTAGTTTATTGAAAAAAGACTCAAACATTCACTGGTATGTACAGACACAGAGCCATAATACATAAGGATTATGTTAAGCAAATATCACCTCTGTCTTAAAAAAAGGTAAAAAAAACTATTGAATGCCATATTCATAGATCAGTTCTGATTTTTACTGAGATTTATTTTTATATTCAGCCTTTTATTAACGGCAATGGCAAAGAGCAAAAGCAGGGAATACTTTGGCATGCACAAAGGAAAATCCCATCTGACTACTCATTGGTAAACAAGAGAGAACATTTGCGCTTTTAGAAAATTTTTAGGTGGCTACACAATGCTGTGGGGTTTCTAGGTGCTCACCTTAGTAGTAGCTAGAGGTAGGACAGGTATTACTACTTTCCTTAAAATAATGGAGTACGTGAAAGATCAAGTTTAACAGTCTAAAATTGCTCTCCAATTCTTATTTAAGTTAGCAGATGAAAAAAATTATCTTTTGAAATGTGAATATCCAAAGTCCTAATGGCCACTTCACATTTTCGACATCACAGAATCACAAAATGTTAGGGATTGGAAGGGACCTCAAAAGATCATCTAGTCCAGTCCCCCTGCCAGAGCAGGAACACCTAGATGAGGTTACACAAGAAGGCATCCAGGCAGGTTTTGAATGTCCCCAGAGAGGAGACTCCACAACCCGGAGTTGGGCAGCCTGTTCCAGTGTTCTGTCACCCTCACAATGAAGAAGCTTCTTCTCATATTTAAGTGGAACCTCCTGCGTTCCAGTTTGTACCCACTGCCCCTTGTCCTATCATTGGTTGTCACCGAGAAGAGCCTGGCTCCATCCTCGTGACACTCACCATTTACATATTTATAAACATTTGAAAAGATCTGGAAACTTTTAATTATAAGCCAAGTATAGGCCCCCAAGGTGAAAGTCTAATCCTACTCAAGTCAGTGGTAACCTCTTGCCTTCAAACCTTCCCATCCACTGCAACATCATCAAGATTTCACCAGCAGGTTTTAAAAGATTCTTCACAAGTTAACCAGAGCCATATCCTTCTGGGTTGAGCTACCTCTCAACTTCAAAAACTTGGTTTGATTTCAAAGCTTGACAGAAAGCTGCATGAAAACACAGAACTGTCACTGAGAAGAGGACGGAGGAGCTCTACCCAAGCAACTCCATCCCCCCGTACCGGTGTCTTTCTCCCACGGCTGCTAGTGTGGGCCAGGTGCCAGGGCCAATGCGTTTCTGTACAGACTACAAGTAATTTCCTTCTCTCCTGGCAGCACCTCAGAAGAGCTAGGAACTGATGAGCAGACGACAGAAGGAATTCTGCTTGTGAACCATGCCAGACTTCTGACAATGATGTTTAACTACCCATGTAAAAAAAGTTTAGATGATATGGAGACTTAGTTACAGTATATTGCAATGAATCTTTCCATCCATGTTGCCTATAGGACCATTAAAAAGATTATTATTTCTTTTTTCAGTGCAGCTGAAGAAAATTCACTGAAGATTCCAGTTTTGCTATGTGCATTTGGCAAACTGTTTTATGGGACTTGCAGCCTAAAGCCCCAGAGAACTGCTTGGTTTTGTGAATTTTTCTCTTAGGGACAACTCATGGCATCATCACAGATTTTTCTCTTTCTAGTCACAGTCCTGCACAGATGTACCGACATCAGGAACTTCCAAAAGAATTCAGATCTGCTGCCCCAAGCCACAGGGGACACAGGGATGAAAGCAGAATAACTGGGAAGATGAATGATGCCTCTTCGGAACAATACAACGCAAAATGAAATGCAGATTAAAACAAAGGGGAAATTTAGGTAATTTTACTTGCAAAGTGAATGGAAAGCTGCCATTTCAGCCAGCCAGCCTGCATGTTGCCTTTGTTTTCAGTCACCCAGTCATGTTTAAAACAATTCTTACCTGCATCCTCTGCACTTTGGTGAATTAAATTACTCTATCTACTATTTATTTAGAGAAGTTTTATCATTCTGTGTCATGAGCAATTCTAAATATACGCTGCTAAGAACTAATTCCTTCAGTTTAAATGCAAAACTTACTGTTGTCTAGAAAGGTCAGAAGGACTAGAGCATGAAGGCAGCTGATCAGACTTTTGGCCTTTTGTCCTACTGAAACAGTTACCAAAGCTACAGTGAAAGTTGCTTTAATACAAATATGCCTGGAATGAATTTCTTCACCTCCTGGCTCAGTGATAACATCAGAAAAAGTGTGTCTAAAAATCTCTCTCTTGAGCGAAGTTAGACTTAAGGTGTCAAACTCAGGATGCTGTGGCAAATTAAAGTGGGTCTCAGAGCAGATCACTGCTTCTCAATTTCAGGTCCTGAGGCCTTGCTGAAATTCAGTCTTTTGGTGTCCTTTCACTGCTAAACACCACCATGATGATAACACCAACAACCTTGATAATGGTGATTAGAGCACTTAGAACTCAGAAAGGATGAGCAAGATGAAACCTGATCTAGGATTACTCTCCTATACTTCTGCAGGTAAGCTGCATTTAAGTTGTGCTTGAAGCACGCGAGAGCTGGTTTATGATTTATCCTAAGTTCAAAATCACTCTCCTACAACCACTGAGAACAAGTATTAATGCTGCTGTGGAAAAGCCAGGATATATGTTGGCCTGAAAATAAGAAATATGCCACTTCAAAATACTTGTGATGAGCAAAGACCTTCCAAAATTACTGAGAAAATTAAACTGCAAGATGCTTGTTTCTACTATTGCACTTCGGGCAGGTTCTGTAGATGCCTGCTCTAATCCATGACCAACGGGCTGGCGTCCTCTAGAAGGTGAGATGCTCGAAGTTTTACAGGGTGTTAGACCTACTGCATTATTTCTGAGCTCTGAAAGGTTTTGTGAAATGCTGCCAAGTGCTTCCTATACAAATATTTCTGCTTTTCTACAAGAACAACTGTGGATTTCTAAATCAACAGTTTGAATTGTTGAAATAAATCTGTATTTGTCAAACTGCATTTCTATGTATATGTTTGCTTTCAATGGCAAAATCCTATATAAGGAACATTAAAGCAAAAGGTGATCAATCAATCATATACAATATGAAAAACTCTTGCAAAAGCTTGGTGCTAGTGTTATACCTCCTGGCATGATCAGAGTTGCTTCTACATATATGCAGTTGGCACAAAAAATAAAAAATGTGAGTAAAAAAGTATTTATGGTAGGAAATCTTTTGTGTGTGTGCTCTCTTTTCTCAATCTATGAGACAATTTATTTTTTCACGATTTGAAATAAATCAGAGACATTTTAATCCTCAATAAACATATCCTGAAGTTAGTTATTCCTCTTTTGCAACACTGTTCTAAAGAGTTGCAGAAGTAGAAGGATGTTCCTTGGTATATTTTTTTTTTTTTGTCAATGAAAACTATCACACACTAGCCCACAGATTTAAATGTACATTAATCAGTATTGTTCACACTTGTTCAGCGAGTAGTTCCATTAAAATGAATGAACCATCTACTGTTTCAGCAGTATCTTGATCCAGAGCCTAAAAACGTCTCCTAATCTCAGTATACCTAATGAAAATAGAAAAGTACACTGTGCTGTGAGTGAAATCTGAAATATTAATATGTTGAACTGGATTTCAAGCTAACTTGAGCTCTATAATTAAAAACTGGAAGAGTGAATTTCATCTGAGTGGACTGAGGTGGCATGTTGTTCATAAGGCAGCATCTTGAATCATCTCTTACTTCTTACACTTTGTAAGACAGCTTATTAGTGTTTTGCAGTTTGCAAACTAAGATGTATTGTAAATTCTGGAACCCAGATATCTGCAAAACGTTCTGCTTTGGGCTGTTTCATATGAGCTTCTGGTATCAAGACAGGCAGCCAGTCATCTTATTGAGTTCTCTATGAAAAACAGATATTCCCTCAATGTCAATCTTGTGTACATCACATTGAATATTTTCATTAAGGGATATAATTACATTTTCTACCTACATACGGACAGCTGCATGTTTCAAAGTCTATATCCTGTTATCGCAGGGAGGGTAAAGCAACATAGAGAGATGGCAAGAAATTTTAACTTCTGCAATAGCAATAGTCAGTTTTTATTTGAGCTCAGAGTATACAGCTATTGAAGACATCTTCAGTACTTGGTGTAACAGCTGTGATTCCTGCACACATTTTGCCAATGGGAGGACAAGCACTTTCCTCTGAGTAACTAATCATACCTCCAAGGGGCTGCATTAGCAACATACGCATCCTTTTAAGGCAGTAGAGAACGCCATTCTGCTACAAACTTGACCTCAGTGCAGAAGAGCCAGGCCCTTAGAGTCGTGATTTCAAGCAGCACTACCCACACCTTTCACCTCAGTCACGTACTAAGATCTTTACTTCACCACCATGGGAAAAGAAGTATGAACAAGTTAATTTCTGCCTTTACATTTTTCATTATTTCAGCAGTTCCTGAAGTTTGATATATAGAAAGGTCTTGTTAGAGACTGATTATAGGCTCGTTGCCAGAAAGATCAAATAAGATATTTTAAGGTTCATCAACCATATGGATGTGTCTTGGCTTTTTAGGGAACAATTTTCCCTGAAGATTTCCAGCAATTTGAAGTTCTACTATACTGAGTAGAATTTGTAATAATTTCAGATAAATTTTGGATGACTGTGAGACTCAGCACAGAAGTGCACAAAACTGTCTGCAATTTTCCAAAAGTACTAAGTTATTTGATGTTATATTTCTTTAACCTGTGTGATATTTTCACCTGTAGATACATTAGATATAAATTATTATTAAATTATATTGTTTAAGGTTTGTTACACACTTGTTACACACTTGCAAATATTTCTTGGTAAAAATGGTTTTGTCTTCCAGTGTTGTGGCTGAACTGTAACACCAGCAGCCTGCTCCCACGCCTCAACACACTCATGTTTTACAACTGTATCTTGAAGGTCTTCTTACCTACTTGTATTTGTTTTCTGTTGGACAAGAGACATAATGCTCCACACCTGGCGGCTAGATACATACATACCTGACAGGCTGACTAACATGTAAAGGTTCATCTGCTTGGCTGCCAGGAAATCCACATGAAAACTCATCCTCCAGCAGATGAACAAAGGTTCAGGGGCTGTCTTCGGTCTCTGGAACTACTGCAGAGGATCTTCCTTCTGGGATCTCTACCCTATTTTTAAACTTGCCTGAATTGGCCTCCAGGCTAAACAACTGTCACAAGCGGACTGAGGCACCCATGGCATGATTGCAGAAGCCTCAGTTCCTCAGTGAACTGGGTTAAAAACTCATCCCAGAAATTGCTACACATGAAGTAATGGCTGTTGAACACAACAACTATTCCTCTGAGCAGTTAAACTAAGGATTTACCAGATCACACTCGTAGGAGGCAAAAGGAGGTGGCTCTATGTTTTAACAGTGCACCTGTCTCACTACCTCACCATTTCCACTCTTTCAAATGCTCTAATCCAGTGAAGCTCACTGCAAAGGGCTCCACAACCGCACGTCAGTTCAAAACTCTGGCAAGAAATAACCTTTTACATTTGAAAATCCTCCTTCAAGTCCTCCCTATCCATACCTGAAGGAAGAATGGGATGGATAGAACAACATGTTTATCCCTTGTACACTGTTACTGAAGTTTGTGAATTAGGAATTTCTCCTAAAATAGAAAATGGCCCTGAAAATATTCTAAATTCTGGGTAGAAAAATGGAAAAGTAAAAAACTATAGTAATGCATACCACAAAATCAGCAGCCCCTAAAACAAGGCACTCAAAGCCTCTACAGAAAGAGATATATTAAGTGCATGATGACATTCACCAAATTTAATTATTCAAACTCTGTGAGCTTAGAGAAATGGGAGCGGAAAATACCAGTGCTACGGAATAAAGAGTATTGTTTCCCAGCAGTTTATTCATTTCAGTCCCTGAGAAAGCAACCTATGACTTCCAAGAGAGTTTGGTACACTTTTATATTAATTAGATTTACCTTGTAGACTGATATGCATTTGATGCCCGAGTTAAAGAATATCAAAACCCCTAAAACAAAATATCAAAACACAAAATTTCCTAGAACCTACCTCCTGCCCTGCCTTTATGCCCCAAAAGCATCCCTGATTAGAGGCATACAAATGTAATGAACTATTTTTTTGGCAAGTTTTGCTCATCACTTAAATGTTCATTACATGTTTTGAAAGTAGAACAAGTATGTTTGATCAAAACTGAATCTTGGAAAGGGAATCTTGCTGGGAAGCTAGCTACTAAAAGATCTACTACAGAAACACCACCAAAAAAAGGAATCCATGTCAAGTGGGAGAGCAACTATCTCATTGATTTCCACAATTATTATGGATATGTAAAAATCGACACTCTAGCATTTAAGTAATAACTGCTGATCTATTGCACCCCACAAGCTTTTCTTGGAGGAACACAGAGGACAAAATTTACAAGCCAGTTATATTTTTATTGAAGTACCAGCAAGACATAGGGATAAGTCACTAGGGCTGCAGGAATGTTGTCTCACCCGATGAGCACTCTGTGGTACAGCACATGTACATGTGCACAGCCTCCCCTCTTCCGCCTACTCCTGCATTTGGCATCAAGACAAAACAGAGGATGTTGGCAAAGGCAGAAGAAGCTCACGAGGAAACCACAGCTTCTCTAAAGAGCAGAGATTGCAGCCCCTAGAAACAAGTGCAAAGGCACAGGCCATCTACAGCAGTAAATATATGGTATAGAGCACAGATGCATCCAGCAGATGCAAACTTCCTCCCACACATTAATGTGAAAACCTTCCAAATCCTTCCCCCACTTGTCATGCTTTGTTCAGGGAGCTCATGGTGGGTTGACCCTGGCTGGACACCAGGTGCCCACCAAAGCTGCTCTATTACTCTCCTCCTCAGCTGGGCAAGGGAGAGAAAACAATGAAGAGCTCGTGGACTGAGGTAAGGACACAGAGAGATCACTCAACAGTTACTGTCATGGACAAAAACCAGACTCGACCTGGGGAAAACTAATTTATTACCAATAAAATCAGAGTACGATAATGAGAAATAAAAACTAAATCTCAAAACACTTTCCCTCTCCTCCCTTCTTCCTGGGCTCAACTTCACTCCCAATTTTCCCTGCCTCCTCCTCCCGAGCAGCACAGGGGATGGGGAATGGAGGTTGTGGTCAGTTCATCACATCTTGTTTCTGCTGCTCCTTTCTCCTCAGGGGGAAGACTCCTCACACTCTTTCTCTGATCCAGTGTGGGGTCCCTCTCACAGGCGACAGTCCTCCACAAACTTTTCCAACATAAGCCCTTCCCATGGACTCCAGTTCTTCATGAACTGCTCAAGCATGGGGTGCAGTTCTTCAGGAACAGACTGCTCCAGCGTGGGTCCCTCATCAGGTCGCAAGTCCTACCAGCAAACCTGCTCCAGCCTGGGCTCCTCTCTCCACAGGTCCTGCCAGGAGCCTGCTCCAGTGTGGGCTCTCCACAGGGTCACAGCCTCCTTTGGGCATCCACCTGCTCTGGTGTGGGGTCCTCCATGGGCTGCAGGTGGATCTCTGCTCCACCATGACCTCCACGGGCTGCAGGGGCATCTCTACTCTGGTGCCTGGAGCACCTCTTGTCCTCCTTCTTCTCTGATCTTGGTGTCTGCAGAGTTGTCTTTCTCACATATTATCACTCCTCTCTTCAGTTGTAGTTGTGCAGTTTTTTTCCCCTTCTTTAAATACCTTATCCCAGAGGCACTTCTACCATCACTGATGGGCTCAGCCTCAGCCAGAGGTGGGTCTGTCTTGGAGGTGGCTGGCACTGGCTCTACTGGACATGGGGGAAGCTTCTGGCATCTTCTCACAGAAGCCATCCCGGTAGCCCCTCTGCTACCAAAACCTTTTCAACCAACCCAACACAGAGCATATCCTTCTCCAAGCAGACAGAACTTCAACCTAATGCTCTACATAAATATGATCACAAAGAAGTTTACCATAAAGAGTAACACCTGAATGCATAAAACCCCCCTAGTTCAAATACAGAAAGAAAACCATCAGCATCACTTGCTCTCTCTTCTGTAACTGCACATGCATAAAGTATCTTTAACCCACATGATGACAGCTATGACAATTACATTTTATTTAAAGTGTATGACACTGCTTTTAGATTTAGATGCTCTCACAGTATTTGAAATGTAATATAAATATATTATTGCTGTAGTCATGTTGTGCTTCCTGACCATATTTCCTTAAAACGTGATGTACACACCAAGAAGACTTAGTCCCCTCTCCAGGGATATATTAAATATCTTGGGAACACACTGCCCCAAGCAATGGTTCTTTTTGATATCTCTATACAAGAATATGTCCAGAGTTTTCACTATCCCCTGGAGTAGTTCCCAGAATAATGTCAGGAAATTTCTAGGCCTTTCTGTATAAGTAAGTTTTTCTAAGATACACTTTGGGAATAGACTCTAGAAGCAGATGGATCACAAACACTGGAGCCCAACAGGAAACATTATTAGCAAAGTCAGCATTTACACACTTGCACTTCCTTAGGACCTTTTTTGTTGTTGTTGTTAAAAAGAGTTATTCATGAAAAACTAACATAATCCATTTTGGTCTTCTGAACAGTCTCTTAGTTGTATCTGTGGCATCTCACTATATTTACCTGATACCTTCATCCTGTTTACCTTCATGCTAGTTCCTGAATTTGTGCTAGAGATACAATGCTCTGCCTCATTTGATTAAACAAATAATTAAATTTCACATCACTTTCTTGTCAATGTGAGAACACCAAAATGATTCTTGAACAAAAATGTGTCTCTTGTCCTTTTTAGAAGAAACAGCCCTTAGAGATGTAGCAAGCGGGCTATTCCAGAAAATAAAGTGACAAAACAGAGAGAAGTCAGTGATGAATCTCAAGGCCTATTAATTGCAGTTCCCTTGGGAACTGTACTGTGTTTTGCCTGACATAACAAAAGATAGATAGGTGTGAATTACACTCTATGGGAAAGTGAATATGGGAGCATACTAAAAAGCGGTAGCCAGGTCCTGCCCTCTGAACCAAGTTGTTCTCTATCCCACGTACAATGTTTATCCAAACTTTTCAGCACTGAAAAGAATGAAATATATTCAAAGGAAAATAGACTGGCCAATATTTGGGGCATAGGTCTTTGATTCTTTAATGTTTTCTAAAAGGCTATAAAAAGAAGTGATTTTTAAAGTATTTCATATTAACATAAAATACTTATTTACTGCATTGAACTTAAACATTCTGTAACTACAGTAATTTCATATTTACATCTGACATAACTATGCATCAAAATTTACATAGAAACATTTGGTTGAACATAATTGCACTTGCAAGCATTCTCTCCCACTAATATTTAAACTTTTATCTCAAAGTATTCTGAGAGAAACCATTGGTGTATAGCTAAAAAATGTGGCAAGCATGAAAACCAACAATTCTTCAACTTATTGTTGTGTCAGCACAAAAAAGGCCATACTCCATAAAAAATAAAACATCTCTAGGGTGTATAAAACAAATTGTTTTTAACGCAGCAGTTTTGGCTCATATTAAAAACATAAGTAGATTAATTTCTTTCTGAAGGTACAATGAGTTAACTCTGCCAACACCTAGAGAAAATGTTCTGATGCTCTTAAGCACTCCATAAAAACACCCAAATCCTAAAGTTATTGTCTAGTGGCCATGCAGATATCATTTCATATGCTACCCATCTAACATTTAAAATTTATATAACAGATTATTTTTTGCAAGCTTTCAGGTAGAATAAAGAAACTTCATTTCTAATTTCATCCTAAATAAGTCTTTTTCATAAATCTACATCTTTTTCAGGATACAATCATCCAGCTTGATCTGATATTAGAAGCAAAGTGTCAATAAATACATGCATTTTTATACTCTTTTGAAAATGAATATTGAATAGAATACTGCCACCTTTTGGCTACGGTCTGGACTTAAAAAAGAGACTTGTCTGTAAAGCTTCTAAAAACATTTGACATAATAATTATTCTGAAGAATTCAGTATGTCAACAGGCTGATGTTATGCTTATCATTAACATACTGTTGATGTAAGACTAAAACTTTTCAAACTCAACTGCATAGTAGTATCCTATTGTTTCTCGATAATGAGCAAGCACTTTCACAAGAGCTTTTGTCTTTAGCAGAAAAGAAGCAGGCATAGCTTTGACATCAAGCTAATGGAATTACTACTTTACAATCATGGTAATTCCTCTACTGCTTAGAGGAATATAATACTTTTGTGTAACTCATACACTCAAGTTCATAAATATCGACTCACTAACTGCTTCTCAGACAATGCTTCCTGGAGAACTGTTGAGTATAATATTAACATATAAGCTTTTTAAAACATAGGGGAAAGGCACATAAGTATTTCAGCAACCTCTAAAAGAAAGGCTCTTACCATGAACAAACAATGCCGCTAGAAAATGCGGAAGAGTACAGGGCCTGGGATTTGGGGTTAATCTCTAGCAAGTGTTCCAAATCATAGAGAGATTCTCCCAACTGTGAGCTAATCAGGTTTCAATTTAATTAATTTATACTGAATAAATTAAAAAAGAGGATTTGATCCATCTTTGGGGAAGAGTTTGCTGATTACAAAGTTTAGGAAAACTAGCATTCCCTTTTTTGTTGCAGTATTTGTTTTATGAATTGGAGTGACTATCAAGCTACATGGAAAATATTTATATAGAAAATTAGCGCTTCATACTTAATCAAGTATAGAAACAATTTCACTTTAGACACTCTTTTCCTGATCTGTCCCATTCAAAATTATTTTTACTAAAATAATCTGAAAAGGACAACTAGTACTATTTACAAACTACTTTATTTTGGAAACAAAATTTTAAGCAGCATTTAATTTTGACAAATAGCCTTCACTAACCTTTACAAATTTGCCTGTAGGGATAAAATGACAAATGACTCTCACAATGGGGCTCATTAGACTCCTAACATGGCCCTTCAGGAAATACTATTTCAGATTATATCAGCAAGTCCATTTTTCAGGGCCTAATAACTCAGCTTGAAAAAAATCAAAACAAAAAAACCTCACACACACCTTCCCTGTGGGGTGAAACTTTAAACATAACTCCCTGAACAAAAGCTGCTTCAACAACTTAAAATGCATCAGTTTCATAACATTCTGTGCCTGTATGCAGCTCATGATGCCGGCATTTCTGAAACACAATACTGTAAACGATTAGCATAGGCAACTGAAATGTTTTCAGTGTTTTGGGAGGGGAAAGGAAAAGTGGACCTCTTATAGAAATTTCTTTAAATATCTTAAAGAGATTTAGCATAGTGGGGAAAACACTGTGCTGCTGCAGGCAGTAATATTCTGTTACACTAACGGTCTGTTCCGAATCTTATATCTGTTTCTGATCCTCTAAAACCCACTGAAATCAACTGATCCTTCCCAGTGCCTTCAACAGGTTTGGATCAAACTACCCAAGATTACATCATGCCACAGGAGAATAGTCTATAAGGATGTGATACTGGATATTTAGAAATACCAGTCTCGTTAAGTCAGGACGGAATAATTGTTGAGATCTAAGATGTAATATTCTGTTGACTGAAAACGCTAACTCGAAATGTGCAGATCAATATGGTATTATGCATACAAGAGTGAGAAAGGAAAGCTGCCTTTCCCTTCACCTTCCTCACTGAGGCTGCATTCTGAGCCAGTTCGTATTGGGAGAGGCAATCACAGCACTTAAGTCAGCAGCTGATCTGCCTTTACTGTCAAAGGAGAAGTTCATGACCACAGGTAAATTTAGACATTTGACAGGTGTGCCTATACCTTTCCTTTTCCACTGCTCGTTCCTAAAGCAGCCACCTGTGCCTTTGTTTATTACAGTATTTGCTATAAAGCCCATGTTAAGTGGTGGACTGACTCAGTGGATGGATGTTAATAACAAGTTAATATCTTCACATACTCCTTTAGTAATAATTTCTTCCCACTGCAGGCTGCATCTTCCCCTTTTTCATTCACTTGTTTAACTTCCTTGTTATAAAGGTCTTCCAAAATGCTCTCAAAATGAAATTTGCTGAGAGTTCAAAGTGCTCCAGCCATACAGTACAACTGATTAACAGCGAGAATAGAAGAGCTGGGAAATGTGAAAACACCTGGTTCTCAAAAACCTTCACATAGAGATGGTAACAAATGTATAAATGGTGTCTCAAAAAAAAAAAAAAAAAAGAAAAAGAGAAAAATAAAAATCAAACCCCAAACTAACTTGGCTTGCTCTCTGCTCTATATCCTACACTGAGAGGAACTTGCATTTTGTAAGGCAGTAATCTCTCCACTGTTGCATCTTCCTGCCTCTTTGATTGTTTCTAGACAGCTCTGTGGTGTCTCGTGGTCCCAGGTCCCCAAATATCCAGACCGTTCCTGTACACCTGGATTTCCTACCAAAGGAAAAAAGTGCACTTAGACCTCCTTCTGATATGCGAAAAAAAAGTTGACAGAGTGCATAGGGAGTACAGAGCTCTTAACGAACATAGAGAATTAGGGGTTTTTTTGTCCATGAGCTACCTACTATATTTTTTCTGCTTTACCTATCTGTAACAATTCAACTCATGTCTTGTTATGTCACTTGTTCCAGCGAATGTTTTAGTTGCTGTTTCCTTTACCCATTTTTATCCCTATTTGGATCTGTTGTACCATCTCCCACGTTGTACCCCAAAAAACTTGTCCTTTGCGTAATTTATTATCTCCATATGATCTTCTAGTAATATTCTTACACAACTTTATCTCATGTATCAATCATCATCCATTCTACATATTGTCCCACAATTATCACAATGAATGTAGGCTACTGCAGCTGTGCAAAAACAATGCCTTCAAAGACAGCTCTCAAACAAAAGAAGAGAAATGAACATCTTCACCGCAACCCCCACCCCCGTGAGAAATTCTGCTTTCCGCTGTCTTAGACTCATTACCGACTGGAGGCCCCTACAACAATTAAGTACTGCAAGAGACCAGACTGAGGTCAGATCTTCTCCTCTTTCCTTGGTTCTGCCACCAATCTATTGTGCTAGCTCTGAGTAAGTCTTTATCATCTCCCTGCTTCAATTTTCCTCCTCAACAAATGCGCCTAAAATGTTATCCCTCCTGGAGAAGTTAATTTGAGATGAGTACAGGGAGCACTGTAAGACTGGAATGTTTTTCTTGTAGCTAGCATGGTGACTCAGCCCACTTCCCATGGACAAAGCCCCAGAGCAGCGATGGTTTCTTTTTTTATTTTCAGACATCTTTGGTGCATTACTGGTGTAGAAAAAAAAACAAAAAACAAAAAACAACAAACCAACAAAACTTGAACACTAGCAGGCAGTTGATAACTGGGTCTATACCTGCGTGAATGTCTGAAACTGAACTTTTGAACTCTCGGGAAGACTGCTGCTGTCTACCAGCAACCAGTATGGTCTGACTATAAATTTTGATAAAACTGGGACTAAGGAGTTGCACATCCCAACTCCTCCAATTAATACAGAGAAAGAACCCCCAATTAGGAGGCTGATCATGCATTGTGTTTCTCCACATACACTACTTGAGAAAACGAGAGGCTAGGGGCCTCAAAGAAGAGCTCCCTGAAAAGAAGACATGGCTTTGGAGGGAAGAAAGGGGCCTGGGAAGAAGGTGGTGAAAATCCCAGCTGGAGGAAAGATCCTGGAGATCAGGGGGTATGTGTGGAGATGACTGGCAGGGGGTGCTCAGGGACCTTGGTTTGTAATGTCCCAGGTCAGTAACTGCAAACAGTAGCACACCACAATCCAACATGACTTGGTCTCCAGTGTTGCCAGACCAGCAGTGACCTCTCTGCTGGGAAGGAAAGCCAAGAGCTACTGACCTTAATGCTGGGGGGGAGCAAGTGCCTGTGAGATAGCCTAGTTGGGCAAAAACTCTAATCTTGTTAGTTCTTGAATAAATCTCAGTACTCAGATCCACTATGGCCTGTTGGTTATTCTGCTTTGCCCATGAACATTACAAGCTAGTATCCTGCAGCTGTGGCAGCGTCTCGTCCTTCATGAAAAAGCTCAAAAAAATCTTCTGTTTCAAGAAATGCACCCACATGCAATACAATGCTTTCAATTTGCAACCCTCACACTGAAGTCCTCATGAAACAAACACCCTCTCAATTTTCTGTATATTAAAAAGACTTCAAAAATACTTTAAAATACTAAAGCTGGAGGTAAACATCTTAATCTAAAATAGCTTCAAGCCCTGAACAACGAAGAGAGGAATAAATTTTTAAAGCCACAGTAAGAAAATATATCTGAGATGAAAAAAATACCATGTAACAGGAAAAGAGGTTGTTAAACTTGTGGCTACAACCAGGTTTATATAAAATTCAGATGGTTTTCAAATGCTGTTAAAAAGCCTGGTGATATAAATATCTGTATCACCTTCAACTCAGATTTTCATGCACTATCATGCCACAAATGTTTAATTTTTCATAACTGAACCTAAACTGAGCCAACAGTCAAGAGCTGCTTGCTGTTCATCAGCATTTAGAGTTTTTTTCCTGTATATTAACTTATAAATAATATTCCCTGCAAGCTGCTGTACACTGATTGTATTGGAGCTTTTTCATAATACACCATTTTGTTTCCCCAAATACTTCCTGGATATATAACATTTGAAAATACTTCTGCTGGGAAAATTTCTTCCCTTCCCCCTCTTACTTAACACGTGATTTATTGTACCTCTTAATGTATAAGGCTATGTTGAAAAATAACTTCAGGACATGCATATTTTGAAAAACCTCATGTGTTTCTCTGATCTCCAATTCAAGTATACTTGAAGGCCAACAACTTTTCTCTAAATCTCTTTCCTGCAAACAACTTGGGATCAGAAAGCAAAGCTGTTTTCTTTCATGCTCATCCATCATCACCAATAATAAAGATCTGAGATGAAATTATGCCCTTCCTCACTGATTCCAATACTCTGGGATAAAAAGCTTTACTTACAATTTCCTCTGCCTTATTTGGTATATTTAAAGTGCACTATGTCATACTTAGAGAGCCAAATTCATTTATTCCTGAGCAATCCAACTAAGCTCACTAAAGTCTTCTGTAATTCCCAGATCTAGTTCTGCCTTCTAACAGGCCTCTCAAATCTCTCTTGAAAGTACAGAATAGGACAAGCTGGTAACAGTGAAGATGCATTTACTATCTTCAAATCAAATTATACTTTCTCCTACCTTTTTCTGTTACCTTGATGAACAAAATCAAAATTGTACCCCAGGGGTGGAAAGGTAAAGACTACTTTTGTGTAAAAGATTCCCCCTCCACTCCTTTGATATACTGCATTCTCTAAAGCAATAGACAGGCTCAAAGACAAAAGACATATGAGACACATGTAATTATAATTTTAACCCTATCACATGGCAGTATATTATAATCCATGATGTATCCTTTAAGATGATGTCAGCAGAAACATCTACATGTAGAAGAGATTCAACTCTTAAACCTTTTTTTCTGACAGGTATCCTATATTTTTAAACTATCAGAAAGGGAATGTTTTTCCCCACAAGTGGAACATACACATAAACCCCCTTTTGTTATGAAATCATTATGCCCTTCCTTCCTCTGTTCATCACCTCTGTGGATGGAAAAAAAAAGAAAGTATTCCACTTACTTGTTTCACAAAAACGTATGTTTGGTTGAAACCTTGAGAGATAATGTATTAGAACTGACCAACTTCTAATCAAATGTTCACTTGACCCAAATTAGAGTTCCGTAATTTTTTTTAACACGATAAATATCTGTAAAATACGGAAAATGACACATTGAAAGTTGAGGATAGAGCTTAACATTGGTAAAGTACAATCAGGTAGGCATTGCTGCTCTCACCTTTCTAATATGGCCACTCTTTCAAGTGAGGAAAACCTGCTTATACAAGTCCCACTAGTATAAACAGAGAGTAACTCCACTGATTTAATTATCATTCCATTAGACAAGTTTTTCACCAATATTCTTGCACCAGAAAAAGTTTTTCAAATAATTATAAGGTTTTAACGTGGTACTTCCATTTTGGACTCTTGTGTTTCCTCCTTTACTTATTTTTCCAAATAGTTTAAATAGCACATCAACACAGTCATCTTCTATTTTATGATAACTCAGCTGAATTATGAGATAAAAGCAGTGTAAATTTGATTCCTTTCCAGAAATAGTTGACAGCACCAAGTTCTTCTAGATGTCACATTCTTGATTTCAGGAATATTTTTATTTGAACAAGTGTAAAAATATTTATGGAATGCAGGAATTATTTTTCCCCATAACAAAGCCAAAAGAAAAAAAGAAATATTATTTCTGAATTACAAATACCAAAATGAAAAAATAAACAAGTAGTTACGTAAGATTTCAATCATATAGTCTATCTTCTGTGTCAAAGGATATGGAAGAAGTTAATAGGTTAAATTTCCACTTGAAAATGTGAGACAGTAAAATATTTTACCATGATTTCCTAGTGATTGTTTAATTCTAACAATCCAAAGAATGTTGGATTGCATCGTTTTGTTAAAAATAAGATAAAGTACAACCAATTATGTAAATGGGACCCTTTAAACAAATGTTCCTCCCTACTTAAGAACTATGAAATCAAAAGAGCCAGCCCAGGCAAGATATATTTCTGCTGATTTTCTTAAGATATTTTTCTAGACAACTGTAGCCAAATGGTTTTTATTTCATGAACCAACCTAAAGATTTTAAGCAGACTGGTACTTAAGAATCTTAATTACAGTGGACTGAATTGCCAGAAGGGAAGCACTCCACTAGGTTAAAGCACTTTGGCTTCAAGTCTGGTCTATGTCCAAAATGAAATTTGGCCTAGAGATTACTATGCCTTGTATAAATCCTCGGCCAGGTGCTTGTGCAAGAGTTCAAAATAAACCCAAATTTCCAGTTATTCAGTTAAGACTGGCTAAGACTGTTTTGCCATGAAATGTATTTTGGAACAATTTTCACCAAGATGAATATAGCTATTTCACTAAATCATACAGTTGAAACAGTTGGATATGGTTTTATTTTCTCAGAACAACAGTCCCCAGCAGAGAGTATATTCCACTAGTGGATTAAAACAGTTGTCCTGATAGTTCCACTTGGTGCAGTATTGTAATCATCTTTCTGCTAAAAGGCTCTCCTCAGCTAGTTCTTTACATCTTTTCACTCATTACTGTACTTGTTTCTTGCAGACAGTCTCTCATCAGATAGAATCAAGCACTGCACAGTGTCTTGGCCGCTTTAGCCTTACACTGGCAGCTTTGTCACCTAACTGCCATAAGGAGGAACAACTAACAGCAAGTTTGAATTGGCCCTCGTTAAACTCATATATTTATTACAAGAAAAGTATTCTAAGGGGATGTCCTTCACCATCAGAGGTGATGTATGCCATCAGCAATATGTAGGTATCATATAGGTACCATTTAAAGCAAGCAGTGTCTACAATTACTATGAAAAAGGTTGTCTTGCAGATAAAGGGATTGTTTTCCACACCTTTTCATTACAGGCCAACTTCTAACATTGTAAACATTGATCTGCTCTGAAGACTTACCTCTGAAAACCAGCTTGCAACATCCTGAATTCTGTTGCCTTTACAACGTTCTCTTAAGGCAGAGAGAACATCACTAGCAGCCTGAAAAATGCCTTAGTAAATGTCCTATTTCTCATTTCCCATTTGCGCTTAGACAACTAACGCTACAACTAACCTGTACTGCAACTAGATTAACTCACTATTCAGCATTAACAGCTACTGTAGTTGCCATAGACATAGTCTGTAGTTATATATGATTCATTAAGCAAATTATTTAGGCCTCTGCTCAGAGAAGGAAAAGATTCTTTGTGACAACTGCCTGAGTCACACTTTACGTGAAAAGATGAGGCTTGACTCACTTGAATCAACACTGACAAAAATCAGCAGAAAACTGTCAAACTATAAAGGCAAAAAGTACCTTTTATATCTTTCAATGTTCTGGTCAGTTAACATTACCGTGAACTTGCTGTTTTCCTTACCTTGTCTACAAGAAATATTCAAGTTATCAATATTAGTGATTTCTCTGTTTCTGTTGCTAAACTCAACAATAGATTTCCACAACTGCATTGATTTCACCATGTAAACCACTGTCCACCAGCTTCCCAGCCTCCTTATTGCATCCCATCTATCATACTCCCACCACTAAGAGCTCAGAACCATGGCCAACACAGACCAACACTCGCTATTTCACTTGGTGCCAAAGACAGTTTTAGCCCCCACTCAAGTTCGGCTTGACCAGGTTAAAAGAAGTCAAGCTCCCACACCAAGCACAAAGTGGTGGGGCTGGACTCACACCTAAAAGTTACACTATACTTTTCAGAGAAATTCACCACTCCAGAGATCGAGCTCTATCAAGTTGATCCCATTGTAAGAGACAAACTCTCTCTGAGCAGTTACTAAGGCGCTGTGCTGGCACCTTCACTCAGCCCAAAGCCCAGGCAAGGCAAGGCCGGGAGCAGGCAGGGTCTAGGCCAGGTAAGACCCCGCCTCATCCCCACGGGGCCCCAACCCCACCGACCCCTGCACGCAGCTAGGACCTATATCCATCCCCCTCAAGCGAGGGAGCGGAAACCAGCCTAGGACTCAGCTCAGCCACTCCCTCCGCACCGACACAGCAGACGACTCAAACTCCCGGAGACGCCCCGTTCACATCCCCCGGCCAGGCCCGACACCGCCACCCCGACAACTGCCCACAGCCATGATCGCTCCACTGCGCAGGCGCCGCCGCCCCGCGCCCTCCGGCAGGACCGCGCATGCGCAGAGCCCATAAGGGCCGAAGCCTCCCGCCGCCTCGCGCGCCGTTGGGCTCCGCCTCTTTCTTTTCTTTCCTGTCGCCAAGATGGCGGAGTACGACCTGACCACCAAGATCGCACACTTTTTGGACCGGCACTTGGTCTTCCCGCTGCTGGAATTTCTCTCGGTCAAGGAGGTACGTGGCTTTCCCGGAGGCGGGGGAGCCGGCCCTGCAGCGAGGGGAGCGGAGGAACGGCAGTCGGCACCACCGGCTGCTGCCGCCTCTTACGGGCTTGGGCCGCGCGGCCGCCGTCTCCTTCTTCAGATGCTGCGCGGCCAGGCCCGGCCCATGAGGCGACTCAGGGTTCGCTTCCTCAGGGAGGAGCTCGAGGCTTCTGCGCCGCGTAGGGTGAAGGCGAGGCCTGTGGGTTTTCCCGGTGACGGGGGGAAAGCCGGGCCGGGGGAGCCTCTCCTCTCAAAGCGCCTCGCATGTGAGGCAGCGCGGAGCCGGCTCCCCTCCCTTGCGTGGGCTGTAGCTTCTTTCCCTTCCTCGTGTTCGGGGGAGGGAAAAGGAAATTCTCTCCCTGCCAGCGGCGGTTCGTTTAGTGCCCGCTTCCCGGCAGCGGGAACCGTGGGCAGCCCTGCTCTGGCTCTGCGGCCTGGCCGATCGTGCTGTCACAGCCGTCAGTGCAGACCCTTGAATTTTAAACTGTACTGTCACGAGTTTATGTTTAAACCAACTGTAAGTCCCTCCTAATGCTGGCTCTTGTTGGTCTTCTTATATATTTTTAAAGTATATTTCTGTGAAGCTAAACTCTCTGAAGCACTCATCTGATCCATTTTAAATTGGAAACAAAATGTGTAAAATAACATAAGGTTTGATTTTAAAACATATATTGGTTTATGCTTAAGAAGTTAACCAATTCAGCTTATATACATTGACATGACCTAATCAGTTTTCATGTTAAGTGTATGGACTTTGTTTGATGTCTCTTGTCTTTGGGGCACTTTTAGTATTTTGGCATTTGTAAATCAGCTCAAGTTAATGAAACAGACTTATTTTTGTAGTGTTTATCTTAAACAACATGGTGTTCTGAGCCAAATTAAACTTTTGCAGATTCTGTATCTGAGATGTATGTGAATGTGATGTGCTGAGTTTTAATATAGCCCTCATGCAAATATGTTTTTGAGGTATGCTCTAGTTTAGGCCTCATCTACAGCTTGAAGACCTAATAGCAGTTTACAACTCGTGGCTAAATTATAGGGTAGGAACTTTAAAAAACAATTTGACAAACTTGAAAGAACACCATCTGATTACACAAGCTAAATTAAATTGTGTCTTCTGTTATAGATCTACCAACATATTTTGGATTAATCTGTGCTACAGTTAAATTATAAATTTGATCTTGAGTGTCTTTTATGATATCCACTTTCAATTATTTGATTAGCCTGCACTGTTTAGCATGTTATTTTATGAAAAAGTGTTAACTGAATTTCAGAAATTTCAGGAAAATCTGATTAAAGCTTTATTTTTAAAATTATGTATATATATATATAAAAATATGTATAATATTCAGAGTTCTTTCTTGTTGGATTTTTTTCCCCAGGAGTCGTAAAAGGGATTACTCTTCCTACTAAAGGATTACTAACATAGAATGTTACTTGTCTTCTAACTAGTCTTTGAAGTTCCTGCATTCGTAAATAGTAGGAAATTGCTGGTACATTGCCGAGACTGGAAATGCAGATAGGCTGTATAGTAAGCACACTAAATGACAGAGCTGTGAGATCTTGCAAAGCTATGAGATTTGATGTTTAAAACTATTCAATTGGACAAAAGTCTATAAATAAACTGTGCCATAAAGGTAACTGCATAATGTGAATTGGAAAATATTTCATAATATTCAAAGAAATCTGTTCATAATTCCTGTTTCAGATATACAATGAAAAAGAGTTACTCCAAGGAAAACTGGATCTCCTTAGTGATACCAACATGGTGGATTTTGCTATGGATGTGTACAAAAATCTTTATTCTGATGAAATTCCACATGGTAAGCTATTCATTTAAAAGTAAAATTCGTTTTACAACTTTTCTATCTAAAATAATAAATAGTTAATGGTAATTTGCTTGTTGCACTTGAAAACTAGTGTACTGTTTAACTTTGGCCTTAATGAAAGTGTTTACAATACTGAAACAAATAGAATCTCCTAACCCTGGGAAGTTTGGGTTTGTTGGTCTATCAGGAACTTAGTCTTTGAGTGACACGTGAATTATTCAGTGCTAATTTGGTCATTTCATGCACTTAAATAGAGTTGCACTTATTTTTCATCTGTCCAATTAAACACTATTGCACAATTACTTGGGATTACTAAACTTTTTTTGAAGCATCCAGTATATTAAGTAGTGATTGCATTAATCTGTCTATGGTTGATTTTTAGACTTTGAGGAAATACAGGTGTTTTTTGAAAATGTATGTTTTCCTCCCTTCTGTCAATATATGAATTGCTGTTTCTCCAGAATAAAATAAATAATAATTCCTATTATAATAATTAATATGGAATTTAATTTCTTACTGTCTTTTCCAATATTTGGGAAACTTTCCTGTTTACTTCTTAAATGTATGTCTTCTTGAGGAGTGCTTGAAGAGGGGCAGAAAATTATAATATCTTGTGTTCTATAATTTCTATTTTTCATGTGTGTGGTTTTTTTTTTTTTTTGGTCTTTGAATATACGATTTCTACATATTTCTTCAGCTTTTCTCATTTTGTGAAATTTGTCACCATTTTCTAAATTAGTGGGACTACAGTCTGTCTTGCCTGCAGTTTAGGAGGAAGAGACTCAGGAGCTTTATTTGTCATCAGGTACAAGATCCAACTTTCTGCCCATGGGTCTTGTTCTTTCCAGGCTCTTTAAACTGCAGAGATAGCAGCTGGCCTCTTGGGGAATACATGAAGAGAACTGATAGACTTATGGATGTTGGATTCAATGTTTTGACCAAATCTTTGATATGCTACCATTAGATGCTGTTGTTTATGGGTGTATATGCCATGATACATGAGACTGATAACAAATAATGAGAACCAGGGTTTTCACTTCTGTAATCTAAGAAACTTTCACCTTTAAATCAGTTCTACTGATTTAAAAAGAAGTCAGACCTTCTCAAGTTGAATAGATCTTCCTCTTTCTTTCCTTGTTCCAGCCTTTCTAAACTGTTGAAGAAGAATATTACCGTTATCAGAAGTGAAATGCTTAAGTAGTAAACAGTACAAGAAATAGCAATCCTAGCACATTTTCACTAAGTAACTGACTTTAATATTCTGGTTACAGCCACTTATTTAAGCAGGTTACTGAGTTTGTAATTTCATAAGGTCTTGGTTTCAAGTAAGTTGAATGAATTTGGTCACTGGGAGAGCTCTACATTAATGTAGTGCAATGGTTTCCACACTTGTAATGTTTTTCGTATACTTTTTTCAAACATCTCTCTAAGATTTTTATGTGATAACTTAGCTGTTGTTTGATCTTGGCTTTTATACAACAGTACAAAATTAATTTAAGCAGAGGTCAGACTTCTCACAGAGTCAGTTGTTCAGGGTGCTGGCTTGTACGGCGTTCTATGAAAGGTCTTAACTTTCTCCGAGATCTTTCTAGTTTTTGTCATCTTCATGCATCAACACTTACCAGAATGTATGTATAGACAGGTTCTTTTCATTTGTGGAGTCGCTGGCTTCATTAAAATTTTATAATTTTATGCTTTTTTTTTTTTGGTTAAGACCTCACGGTTTTAAGTACATACAGCTAAATTCACTTACCCTATCATACTTAGAAGTGTCTCTGTACAATTTATAGTTGCCTTTGTCTTGTCTTTCATGAGATCAGCTCACAATTACACAGCCATGAGATGTCACAATGAAACATTTTTGTACCATTAGTAAGTCAACTGAGTGTTTTCTCTTTCATATGTTTTTCCCTTCCTCTTATATAATCTCAAGATTCATCTGAAGTTGGAGATAATTTCTCCTTATTGGAACACTTCCTGTCAGGCAAGTCATTCTTGAATTTAAGCTGGGTCACCATCACGGTGTTATCCACTTTGGACCTCCTTTACAAATGTGTGTGTAGTCAAAATACGAAAGAAGTCTAATAGATTCACTGTGGCATCAGTTGTCCTGGTGTGTGGCTCACTTTGTGGTTTCTTGCATACTGTTGTTGTCTCCTGGGATTTGGTCTTGGCTTCTCTGATCCCATGTGTTTCTTGGCTCATACAGGCAGTCTCAGGGTGCTACTGTGTTTTTCTTTACTTTGTTTGGTTTCTTTAAGCATATAGACTTTTCTGAATTTTATTGAAGTGTTTATTTTATTGCACTGGTAGCACTTGGTGAAGAAGTTTGGGTCTGTGTAGAATGATCAACCCAAGCTGTTACTTCTATTTCCTAATAATTTTTCATAAAAGGTTTAATGTTCTGATTAAGCAGGCATAGTATTCTGAATCATAACTTTGCAGATTGAGTTGCTTTAAATTCTTCCTGTCAATTTTCATGTAAGTATTCTAAATATGTGCTTTCAGAACCTGATCAGTTAGAGGAAGATTAATCTTATTGGTATCATAGTGGTGTTTACTTTTTTCCAAGATTATTTTGCATAAGTGAATATACTTTAAAGGTAGTTTCGTCTTTAGTGGAAGTCTAAAGATACCTTGTCTAATAAAGACTCTGCTCCAGCCATATGGGGTCCTTAGTGGCTTGATCAGGACTCCATGCAGGAGGGAAGGAACTAAATGTTAGAAACTTTTTATTAAGTTAATGAGTTGTTGGATACCTCTGGATTTGTGACTTGACTGAGAAGACACGCGAGATAGGAATTGGAAGACGTGTTCAGATGTGCTGTCAGCACCATGTAATTACGGGTTGGTTTCTGTAAAAACTTAAGGCATTACATTAAAATCTTTTTTGTTTCTGTGTTTAGCATTGCGTGAGAAGAGAACAACTGTTGTTGCACAGCTAAAGCAGCTTCAGGCTGAAACTGAACCTATTGTCAAGATGTTTGAGGATCCAGAAACTACAAGGCAAATGCAGTCCACTAGGTAATTTCTAATATAATTTTGTAGGATGGCTTGTTAGTACCTCTTGGGTGTTGATGATAGGAATGTTCTCTGTGTAGCAGCTGCAAAGAGAGACAGTTTCATTTCTAACCAATGTTTAAATTGTGCTTGTGGTGAGGTAATTGAAGTTGCTGGACACAATTTACTGTTTACTTCAACACTTTTACATGCTGTGCATAAAACTTCTCTGTTGTTCTTAATGTGTATGAGTCAACTCAGGACAAGTGACAGGTATCATTCAGTGCAGTCAAATCAAGGCCAAGATTGATTTGAGGGGGGTTGTGGGGCTTTCATTGTTTTTTGAGGGACGTGGTTTCTGGGTTTCTGAGGGGAAATACAGTCTGAAAAAACTCAGATTCTTTTTTCTAGGAGACCATCCTTTTTACCTTCCATAGAGCATATTGGAATGTTATCTTAGTCTGGGAAGACTGGTGGATAGGCATCCTTTCAGCTTCATAGCATGTATTTCTTTCAGGAGTCCTGTCCTTTCCCTTTACCCTCCCTCACACCCTGAATTGGCCAAGTTGTTGCTGTAAGGTAGTGCTCATAATATTTTTAAGATATATCCAGTTTCTTCTCACTTTGCTTACAGGAGTAATTAAAGTAGAATGAGTTTGTCTGTGCATTATATTTAAGGACTATGAGAATTTTCTTATGGTTAAGCCTGAATTGGGCCTTGTAGGAAAAGGTTCAGCTGTAGTCATTGAGGAAGGAACTGTGAAGCTGTGAAACAGAGAGGTGGGAGGTATTTGTTTAGTGTAAATTACTGTTTGTCTGCCTTTACATAGGAAGCATTGTTATTACTGTTGCAAATGTGTCTAACCAACTCTGAAAAATTAGATCCCTTCTTAGGCCTTACCTGCTCTAGGATTTGAAATAGAGCTTACTACATCATATAGAGTACCTGTGGCTTGACTTGAGTTTGAAGTTGAAGCCTGTTCTTGGATTTATTGTTGGCGAGCTTTATGCATCTCTTGATATGGAAGAGTAACATTGCTTCTGGAATTTTCTTAGAAAAACATAGAATGCACAACCTCTGCATAAATCTTCTTGATGAGGTGTATTTTTGTCTGGGAGTAACCCACCTGAAGAAAATGGGTCTCCACAGTAGGAGGAACTTCATTAGAATTTATTCCTTGTTTCAAGTGTGGATTATCATCCTTTTTTCCTTTCCATTCTTACCCAACTTGCTGAGAAACCTAATCAGCCCTTTTGGCCTATGCTTTTTCCACTCTGAACATTGTTTTCAGAATTTGTTATAGTCTATTTTACAACTTGGTCAGTGCAGAAATGGTGAGGTGCAATGCATTGGGTCTTGATGTGCACATGTAACAAGATGTCAGCAGAAATAATGAAATCTGTTAGCTTTCCAGCACTATGGAAAAAGTTTTTATTTTCTGTTCTGATATCACCAGGATATACTTAAGCTTCTGCTGTAAAAAGCATTGTTAGGATAAGTAAGCCACCTTTATATTTCAGCATGGATTTTTAATGTCAGATAATTATATTAAGAAAAGGAGTTACATGTGCTTTTGACTTGCAGTGGTTATGCAAAACCAGAAGCCACTTGACAGCTTTTAGAAGTACACCTTTGAAAGTGAAAGGCCCAGTTGGTGTTGGTTATCTGCCTTCAAGTTATTAACTGGGACTATGTTAATTTTTTTTTTAAAAAAAAGGACTTCCTATCACAATCCTGTTCAAATCTGATTTAATTTCTGACCCATGTACAGAGATCTTGTTCAGTTCTTCCTTTGCCTTTTTAGCCAGTTTTTATAATAATAGTTGGTCTAGAAAAAAATTACGTTTTTGCAATGCTATGTAGTAGCATTTCTTGATCTAGAGAGGTTGGTCAGTAGCACTTGCTTCAAAACAGGATGTTTCTCATTTGCAGTAAGAGATAAGTATTTCTATGTATTTTTTTGATTTTATCTAAAGCTGTAAAATATTAGCCCTGCTACTCTCATGCAGCAAGTTCTGTTTCAGAACTGATATATCATTTTTACTTTCAAAATGTCTGAGAACGTTGCCGCTCAGAAACACTAGTTTTGGTTATCGGCTTGATGGAAATTCTAATCCAGATTATTTGGGTTGTACGGTATTAGGGAGAGTTGATCTGAAGGATGTCCATCTGTCTAGACCTGAGTAGTGTGCTTTAGATAGTAGAAAGCAACCTTTGATTTTTTTACTTTAGTGAATTGCTGCTGGTGAGTTGGAATATGTAGCAAATTCAGAGCTGTGTATTACCAAGGCCTTAGATCATGGTTTTTGATCCATGACAGTGCTGTTTGGAAGATCGAAGTCTGGGAAACAATAGAAGATGATGTGTCGAGGAGACTTTGCAAGTGGAACTTCTTTCAAGAAGCAGCCAAAACATTTGACTTCATTTTTTCTGTGCAGCTGTTGGAGGACATTGACTACAAAATGATAGAGGACTAGTCAGTATTCCTCATCCCTGAAGTATGTTCCACTGGAAGAAACCCATGAGACTATTTCATTGCTTCCACAAGTATTACCGAGGATTGTCATTCTTGGCTACCTTGGCAATGTGCCATTTCACTGTATAATCTTATACCAAAAGTTCTATTTAAACAAACAGCTTTACAGTTGATTCTGGAGTAAATGGGAAAATTGTCCCCTATATATGCTTCTACTGTATCGTTGTCCCAAGAGGAATTTATAGCTTGGTGTTCTCCTCTTCAGTTAAATCTTGGTACTCGTTCTATCATATGTCATAGTTCCATGAGTTGTCCAACTCATCTTCAGCACATGACAGAGTGCACAGAAGATATGAAGTAGCGGGTAGCTACAGGTGCAGGAGTATGCCTAGTGGGGTGTGGGGCTAGAGAATAGAAAAATGTCATTAATTCTTTCTGTGTTGTATAAAGCAGTCCATACAGTCAAAGTGCCAAATTGAAAATACTTTCTGTTTATGAATATGGATTCAATTATGTTTATGAATTCAGCTGTGGTTCTTGTTGCCAGATGATTGCAGCAGAATTTGAACAGAATTCTTACTGTGTTGAAAAGCTGGTGTGCTAAAATTTCATTCTAGGAGCAGATCAAGATTCATTGCAGATGCTGGATAAGAAATTATTCACTAAGTTAATTAGTGTTTAAAAATACCACAGGTATTTTAAACCCTGTAGTCATTAATGTGGGACTTGCTGGTGGTAGATAGTTTCATGCTTGCCTGCTGGAGGCACGAACTTTCTGTTGATCTAGATAATACTTGTATTTTCATTATCGATGTTGAATTAAAAAAGCTTCAGAAATGTAATCGTATGTGGCATAGATGTTTAGAACTTACTAAGTATTGTTAATAGTTGTACATTCTGCAGGCATTTGCTGTGATAGTGGTATTCTTTTTAACCACTGTGTGCCAGTGCTAAGTGGCTTAAGTTTCACTTCTAATTCTATTTTAGTCTTTGCCATTTTTCCCTGTCTCCTATTAAATTCAAACTGCTTGGCTTGAGTAACTTGTGTAGATTTAGAACATGAGAGTGGGAAGAGTTCTAAATCAGAATGTAACTTTCATACTGAAAGCTAAGGGTACCATCAAATTTAAAACAACTTTCCACCCTTTCACTTCCATTGTTGCATGTGACTTTCTCTGTTTTAACTTCTTGTAATTTTAAGATTTTGAAACTTTGTCATGACACTTTAGGAATAGTTGGCTCATGATTTCTGCAGTTGCTTTTGCACAGCAAGTAGCAAAATATCACTTCAAATTTATACTCTGCATACTTGACCAGCTAATGGTGTGTAGTGTGTTGTATGGTGATAGTTTGTTTTGTAAAAACAGCAGTTTTTATCTTTTTATTATAGGGATGGTCGGATGCTGTTTGACTATTTAGCTGAGAAGCATGGTGTAAGTGGTTTAATTCTTATATATGTTAGAATTAATTTCTAGATATCTCCATCCAACCTACCCCCCAGCCAACAGCTCTGAGCAGTTATGGACGAACGTTGTGGCCTGTCTCATATCAACGTAGCTAATAGGCAGAATTCCTAATGATAAGATATTTATTTTTAATGTCTTTGAACTTTCAGTTTTTATACAAAGAAAAATAAAGCTGGAATTCAATGTTAGCTGCATCCTTTTAACTAAGGTGTGCTTTACTTGATGATACAGAATTTCACTTCTTTTCCAGTATTGGTATAATCTTCAATTCACTGGCATGGATTAAGAGTATAATAGTTTCATATTTTCTTTCTTGTGTACAATGTCTTTCAAAGAATCTAAAGACTGCAAAGGTTACTTAATTTGTAAACTTGACTTGTAATAACATTTTTTGCTTTTTCTTAGTGAAAAAAGCTCTTTTTGTGTTCTTTTTCAGTTTAGGCAGGAGTACCTAGATACACTCTACAGGTATGCAAAATTCCAGTATGAATGTGGTAATTATTCAGGAGCTGCAGAGTATCTCTACTTCTTTAGAGTTCTGGTAAGTTTTGGGTGTGTGTTTGGGTTTTGTTTTGTGGTTTGCTTGGTTCATGTGGTGGGCTTTTTTTGTTGTTTTGTCGTTTTTAGTTGTTTCTTCAATGAAATACTTAGACCAGTAAGTTGTCTGTATTAATTCTTAAAATGTAATACTTTTGAACTTTTTTGAGACAATTACTATGTACTAAGGAAAAGTTGAAAATAGCTGCTAGTACTAGACCTTGACTATGATCTAGCAATTCTGTTATTTTCATGCTGAATTCAGAATTGTCCTTTAAATTTGTGGGTCTTGTGGTAACATTTAAATATGAAATACTTCTCTACTGTATCCTGGAAAAATAAAACCCAAACAACCAAAAAACAAAGAAAAAACCCCACCACCCAAGAGTGACAAAAAGCATACAAAAAAAAATGAATCAAAAAATGTATACTTGTTTTTGTGTGCAGATGTTTTCGGCAGTAATGAAAAGCTTGCAGGTGAATTGAATGTAGTAGGTGGTAATGGTGAGCTGCCAGCTTCTCATCTGAACTGTCACCTGCCTTTTCCTGAATCTTGTGATGGATTTAAGAGTATAAGTCATCTGCCTAGGAAATACAAACAGCTTAAATGAGAATTGTAGAACCAGATTAATCATCTGTGAAGCAACTTTTTTCATGTGGTTTTAATTCATATAATTTGTTAATGGTTGGAGTGAATTTTGAGAATGGAATTGCATTGTCTTGTCAGAATCTGAACACAGTACATTTATTTTTGGTGGTCAGTGGATGTGCTGTTTTATTAACAAGTGGAAATGTAAGGTTGCTGTGCTTGAAAGTTCAGGTACTGTAGCTGGAACAGCTGCATTGCCTGAATGCAGTTATTGTGAATAGATAACTGTAATTACATGATTTGGAACAAGCACAGTGTGTGTGTACCTCCTCAACTAAAAGAATCTGCTAAATTGGTACACAGTTTAGAAGCCATTATCTTCAAGGTAAACAAGGTATCTCTCACAGATATGTAGAGTGATTGCTGAAAATATGTAGTGGCTCATACGTTGAGGTTTTTTTTCTTACTGTCTAATTTTTAGTCTCATCTCAAGTGCTACTAGGGTAAAAAACAATAATTCCTGTAATTGCCTAATATTAAAGAAGCAAAATTGGGAAATGTAACTGATCAGAGTAGGGTTTAAAGTAGGAGTGAGTTAAATTCTTAGTTTAGATGTTGATTATGATAAGGTCGAGTTCTATATGACTTTCAGTGTTATAGGTACATACCGTGTGCTGAGAAGGGAAGTAAAAGTTAGTTACGTGGGTAGGTGGGCAGCTGTCCTTAATTCTTTGTGCTCTCATTCTGGGTTTAGCATTATGTTCATCTATGTCAGATAGCTAATTTCATAAAGTAGTGTTTTTGTGCTGGAATTGGCTTGATACAGGACTTTTATTAATTCAGATGGGAGAAGAGTTAAGTTCTTTGTGAAGAAACATAACCTATGGAAGAACTATTGTAACTGATCTGAGAACAGATTTTGACACTGTGAATGACCAAAGTGTAGTTCGTTCTTGTATAAAACTAACACAGCTTGACCTTAGGACTGCCCTTCCAGGAAACAGATTCACTACTGCGAAGTTCCAGTTCTACTGGACCCTTCTGTAGGAAGTGTGCTTTTTGTCACAGCATTAGCAGAAAGAACTTTGAGTACTGTTGTTTTTTTAAGATAGTTACCTATTGTCATGAGTTCTTTGGGAAGTTGCTTTGTAATAACCTTGGTTTAGTAGTTAGAAGCATTTTTATATGGTATTTTGAAGAAATAAAGAACAAAAAACAACAAACAAACAAAAAACCCCCACAAACCAACTGATCAAACAAAAAAAAACCACACCCTTGGAAAAACTTGGAACCAGTGTGTTATCTGATGCCCACCCATTTCATTTTTTCTTTTTTGATAGTATTTTCTAGTTTCTATTTTAGCAGCCTTACTACTGTTTTTTCTTCTGTACCTAAGTTGCATTTTTAAAGAAGTGCTTCATTTGGAAAGATAGGATGATGCAAATTTGATATCTTGTAAATTAAAAATAATGCCAGAAAATAGTTTTCTTATTTTTTTAAATAATACTTTAAAAAATACTAAGAGTATGGCTTTGCTGTTGTTGAGAATAGGTTCCAGCAACAGACAGAAATGCTTTGAGTTCTCTGTGGGGAAAACTGGCATCTGAAATTCTGATGCAGAATTGGGATGCAGCCATGGAAGATCTCACAAGACTAAAGGAGACAATAGATAATAATGTAAGTAAAATATTTGTCATGTTAGTAAGGTAAGAAATAAGAGGTGTTATTATTCAAGTATTATTTTGAATTGTGCAGTCTTGTTTAGGAATAGTTTGCCACCTTTTCACTAGCAAAGTGGGACAGTATACTGTTCTCACATGAAAATAACACTTTTGACAGAAAATGCAAGGAAGTTTCTTTTTGGAAGTAGTTTTCAGCCAATTCAGCTTCCTCACCACCTCCTGAGTTCAGATGAGCACCAAGAACATGGAGGGGAAGAGTGGACCTGCAGTACTAATTCAGAGCAAGTGAAGTGATTAAGGACCTCTCAGTCTTTCTCTCTACTTGTGGGGTTTCAGTGGCTGTATCTGAAATGGGGAAATGCAAGAGTTTTACTCTCCTGAAACAGAATGTTGAAAATGCATTTGGTGTTTTGAGTTTGTTCCTGCCTCCCCTCCCACTGCCTGAATCATTCTTTATCTATGTGGCAAATAACTGATGTTAACACATCTTCTGTAATTTTCTCATCTTTATGAACCTATATAGTTATAATGGGCTAGTAAATTTGACTTGTTCATTATGGTTGGACTCGATGATCCTGAAGGTCTCTTCCAACTGAAATGATTCTATGATCATACTCCAAGATTTTCTTTTTTTTTTTTTTTTTTTTTTTTTAGGATAGAATCATAGTAGCTAGTTATCATGCTCTCCAGAGTGATGATTACTTGCTCTGTCAGTTCATTCTCAACACATTACTTTGCAGTCCTTGAACTGCTACTGAAATTTGGACCTATTACAGACACTTAGAGCTGAATCATTATTTGTGTAGTATCAGCTGGTTCAAATGAAGATAGTTACATTATTCTTTCTTGGCTGAAAGTGATTGTGGTGTTTCATCATTGTCTGAGAGTGTATGGCAAAAGAGCTCTTGTGAAGTTTTGGAGAGGAAGAAAGACTGAGAAGCTAGAGAAGTCAAGTAGTTCTTCAGATCACATCTGAAGAGGGAGTACAAGAAACAACATTACAAATTAAAAAGGGAAGTAATAACTTATGTTAGTGTGGTGGTCTTTAGAGAACTAAAATCTACGCTCTTGCCATAACAGAATACGCATTTTAGCAAACAATTTGGAATATAATATTGGAAGATTTATCTTTGTTATAATTTTTGGCAGATTTATCTCTAACAGAGGACAGTTTAAAAAATTGGAGATCAAACTTGGCCTGAGTGTGATAACAGCTAAGAGGAGCCAGTAGAAAAATCACAAGTTTTTGAACAATTACAGGTTTCCATGCATTAATATTCATGCAAACTTACTGTATTTTATTTGATGTAAACCAACGTTGTTTTCTTTCAGTCTGTCAGCTCTCCCCTGCAGTCTCTTCAGCAAAGAACATGGCTCATCCACTGGTCTTTGTTTGTGTTTTTTAATCATCCTAAAGGGAGAGACAATATCATTGACCTTTTTCTCTATCAACCACAGTAAGTTGTTTTGTTTTGTGTCGGGGTCTTCAAATCAAAATGAAGGCAGATGATGAATATGCAGCCTTGTCGAACGCTTTTCAGCTCAAAACCTCAACCTGTTTCAGAAGTTCTAATGATATTAACACTTTGAATATTTTTTTTCTGAGCCTTTTTTGAATTTTCATGTATAATTTGCATTTCTTCATGATCTTACTTCCTTTTCAAGAAGAATGGGCAATGAAGTAGGAAGAACTGTCTTGGTTTTTTTCTGGTGCTTGTGGGGGATGGAATAACTGCTTTTACTGGATTCCCAGCTCCTTCCATATCTTTTACAACTGTAGGGGAAGGTATTGTTCTGTTTTGATTTTACAAAACCTATTTATGGAGAGTTCTTTAGGAAAATCTGAGAAGAGTAAAATTATATAGCCATTTGTGGGAGGAGCAATTTTTGTGTAGATCCAGGAGTCTAGAACAGCTTAGCACTGAGAAATCAGTTATAAGTTTTTGCTCTCCTTTTAGTACCTTGTTGGAGGTGATGTATTAGAATAGGAAAATAGTGCTAAAGAAAAGCAGTTGAATTTTTTGGATTATGATCCCCGGTAGACTGGTAGTTTGTAGTGAGCTTTTTTACCTCCTTTTTGTTTCATGGTGTATGTTTGTTTTTTCATTTTAATTTATACTTTTCACTTGTAAATATGGGCTAATTTATTGAAAGATTGAATGGGGAAAGTTGCAGGTTCGGGTGGAGATACAAGGAAGGACTTCCTGTGGTTCCATGTGCCCATGCAAACCCCTTTTGTGAAATCATTGTAACTGACAGACCAGTGTTGACCCGAACTAAGCATATGGACTGTTAGTTTGCAGAGGCAGCCCCTTTGCTACTCTCCCCAGGGCGCTGCCTCCTTCTCTTCCCCTTGCTTCCCTCCTTCCTCTCCCTGTCTGAAAGGATTATCACAAGGTTAACAGAAATGAATCATCCCCCTATATTTGAATAAATGGTCAGTCATAAGCCCTGGTATTATATTGCATTAAAAATGTAAGGTATTCATCACTAATACTGTTTTGATGCAAAATCGCATTATCTGAGCTTTATGTAAATTTTGCTTTCTAGGTATCTCAATGCAATTCAGACAATGTGCCCACACATCCTCAGATACCTGACTACTGCAGTCATAACAAATAAGGATGTTCGAAAACGAAGACAAGTGCTGAAAGATCTAGTCAAGGTTATTCAGCAGGTAAGGACTGAAATATGTTATTTTCTACCCTCTTTTACTGAGACTTCATGATAACTTTTTTCTAATAATATGCCTGTTGCCCATTTTCTCTCATTGAACTCCCTTTTCTCTGTGAAGTAAAATGTATGTCAGTCAGTAGGAGAACAGAATTGTTTTTTCCTCTTTTCAACGAGCAATGAGTAAAACAATGTTTTCAATTTTGTTTTTTTTTTTCCCCTGTGTTATTAAATGCGGAAAATTCAGTGAGATATATAAAATGGCTTTGAATCTGATTCTTCTTCTACAGCCATCCCTACAACAAATAGTGTGAATAAGGGATCTAATTTGTTTCAAAACAACTAAGCTGTGTGCATTGTTTTGTGTTCATGTGCATTTTCTTGAAAAAGCCTCCGTTGTCACAGTTATATGTGGATATAGACATGAACAAGAGCAATCAATGTTGTACTTGATAGCAATCAAGGGGGCTATGGCAAAGACTTTTAATTGAAATCAGCGTACAGCTTGTATACAAGCCATCATGCTAGAAAAAACATTATTGTAATAACATTTTGAATAATGAACTATGATATATATGTGACAGTGCAGTTGTTACAGGCTAGCAGTCAATTATATCCACTTCAAGCATCTATGTCCCTACCTATGCAAAGCACGATCAATGCAAAGATCAAATTTTAAGCACATCTTAATCTGCTTTTAAGCATTGGTGTTCACAAAAGAAGTTTATAGCTTCTTATGCTACTAGGTGAAGTTTTAAGACTCATATTTTATCTTAAACTAAAATGTGATTTGAATCTTGAACTTCTAATGTAATGTGAACTTCTAATATTGGAAGCAAAGTAACATTCTACAATTTTTTTTTGCTTTTGTTTCATCTTGCATAATTGCTAGGAATAAAACAAGGATCACTAGGGAGTTCATTTTGAAAATACCAACTCTGTTTTTGAAATACCTGTTAGGATACTTATTTCTTAGTACTTCCATACTCTGTATCATTCACTATATTAAATCATGAAGTGATAGAAGTGTTATAGATCTGAAAGCAGCTCAGACAGTAAAACTAGTGACTTGACTACACAAGAGAAACAAAGCATTGAATTAACTGATTTGCCGAATGTCACATGGTAGGCTGATTGCTCTACTAGCAATTAGAGATAGCTAATACTTGCAATATTTTTGCAAGTATTGAACTGATAGGTAAGCAGTTCGTTGTTCATCTCTATTAAATTTACAAGGTGATTGATCCAAGAGTGTGTTACATAGTGAAGCCCTGTAACATGGTTAGCAAGTAAAATGTTGCTTAAAAACCCCTTTTTTCTGTAGAAAATGTTAAACCTAAATGATGAGACTGTAAATACAGTTCTTTTGAGAAGGAAAAATGTCTTTGATCTAGAAAAATAAATCTTAGTAATTCCTTTAATCTGCTGATGTTTTTGTATGAAAAAGCACATATTGACAGATACAGAGTGGAGCTGTCTTAAAATGCACATTAGAGACTGAGAGGATATTTAGTTATGTCTTAATTTACACACATGTATAGATCTAGTGTTCCTGCCTTGTAGTTGAGAAGGTAGAGTAATTCCTGTGATGCTGAAATAAATTCAAGTATTTGCTATGTAGAAAGTAGCATTATTTGTGTTAGCTATGGTCTGTGTAAATGAAATGATCATTCAGTTCCAAGTATGAAGGATTTGATGTTGGACTTGTCTTTGAAATCAGAATTTAGGAAGGATATCTGTTCTATGATATTTTAAGAAATGTCGATGTTTGATACAGATCCAGCTCTAGTCTGACTTTTTTTTTTTTAACCTGAAGATTGCAGCACTGAATGCTGATGTTGAAACTTCACTTCTGGTTGACTACTATGAGGAAAAAATGCACACATATAAGCAGCTTATATAAGAAGAATTGGGAAGTTTACCTTAACATTTTATTTAAGATGATGTGTGGACTTATTTCAGTATTAAATTTTGTTTGAAGAATATAAAGAATTCTTGAGTGACCTTGTGGCCTTGATTTCTAATATTGTTCCTGGTTTTTTTGTAGGAGTCCTACACGTACAGGGACCCTATTACAGAGTTTGTGGAATGCTTGTATGTTAATTTTGATTTTGATGGTGCACAGAAGAAGCTGAGAGAGTGTGAAACAGTAAGGCTAATAACATTTATAAGACCTTAAGCAACCATCTCAAATTCATAGTGGCTAACTGATTTGTTTGAAGTGGCCTGATTCCATTGACTGTTTTCTGATGGGCTTTAATTCCTGGGTATGTGTGGGGATGCTTTTTGACAGTTGGTTTGTGACACTGAAGAGATTTAACAGTGAGGATATAGCTTTAAAATTATATTTAAGCGGTTCTAGAACAAGGAGTGAATAGGTAATCATGCATTTGGCAGAACTTCAGCTTTTCCATTAGTGCTTTGGGAAGTGCATGAAGAAAAGCTTGGATTTGCTACTTGTTCTGAATGATACTGCATCCTGGAATGGTAGTGGTGAAAAGTAATGTCAAATAACATTATGATAGTTAAATTCATGTTCTTGGGAAATTCTTAGTTAGTCTACTATGAACACTTAAATACCTGACACTTGAGTTGCCTAGTGTAAAAGTTAATATTTTGAACACCTGAACGTTAGTACCAGTTCTTATAGCCTCTGGTTTGGCTTTCATTAGTCTTAGTCACCTAAGAAGGTCTTATCTTCACTGAATAGGACTGGTGGTCCTGTAATCTGGATTTTATAGGCCCGCTTATACTACTGAGTAAGCTGATTTGCTTGGTAAGGAGAATGTTGATTGCAGAGTGAGAGGAGAATCCTACAGTATGAGGGGGAAGTTAAATTTTATCTGTTGGAGGGATCTTCAGTAGACTTCCGACAGCAGTAGACCTTGTTCCCTTCTTGAGTCAAACCTCAGTGATAATGTTAGCATGCTATTTTAATTTAGCAAGCTGCAGGGCAATGGTAGTTTCTGCTAAGTCCGTAGCTTTTTCTCCACACCTTAGAATGTACCACGAACTCTTTTCAGCTGTACTACTCACTGATCTTGCTTACTGACCATGTCTACCAATAAATTATTATTTCCATGTTTGTTCTCAATGTTCGCTTTCTCCTTACGCTTGCAGGTGCTTGTGAATGATTTCTTCTTAGTGGCCTGTCTTGAGGACTTCATTGAGAATGCCCGTCTCTTTATATTTGAGACTTTTTGTCGCATCCATCAATGTATCAGCATTGGGTAAGATAACTTCTTAATAATGCCATTTCAGAAAAATCAGTCATAGATGACAGTTTGACAAACTGAATTTTAGTAGTAAAATATTCAGTTATCAGATGAAATTAAAATAATTAAAGACAATTGGATAATTGTCTTGTTTTATAGCTTTAATGTGATATACTTCAATTATAACAATCATATTTTAAAGCTGAGTTCTTGTGGTTAACTTTAAAACAACCTCTCTTTACCCTGTCTACCACCCCAAACAAACAGTACTTTCAAGCTAAAACTTTCTCATGGTGTCAAGTTAGATTGATACTGGGTTTAATGGGAACTTTAATAGCCAGTGTCGCCTAAGTTCAGGTGTCTTAATTTCAAACTCAGTTGCACATACACTGATACAGATTGTTAATATTAACTAAACATAAACTGCAAATACAGCAATTACTTTGTATTTACCTAACACAAGTAAATTTGATACATGTCTGTCTAATAGATCTCTTCTTTGGAAATTATTAGAACTGTACTACTTTTTTCATTAATTAAATAGAAAATAATTGATCTTATTCCCTGTGGCACAAAGTGAGTGATCTGGCTGCAAGAAATTATATTCTTCTTGGCAAGGATGCCTGTTTACTCAAATTAATTTTATAAAAACAGACTTTTCAAATGGATCAGCTCCGATGCCTCTATTGTAGAAACTAAGCAGGAAAATGTCGTCATGCATGCTTGAGATCCCTTTCCACTTGGCCTTTGCCCTCATTCCGCATATTTCCACATCCCTTAAATTAGAAAGGAAAAAAGTAAAGAACTCTGAAAGCTATAAGAATCTGAGTGCTAGAGAACAGTGCAGAGATCTTGAGACAGCAAAAACCAAAGCTGTTAAATCGATCCAAGTTCAATGGACTCTTGTTACCAGCTTGCATCCAGAGCAAACGTGTGCATCTGGTCCTCTGAGGAAGTGATTTAACGCTGCTTGATTTCAAAAGAAGGACTTGAGAGAAGATTGTCTTAGAGTTTTGCAAGCCTATTGAAAGGATTACTTTTTTCTTGGATATGTATAGTTGGAGAAAGAATGGAAATTCTTACGGCTTTTAATCTCTTCAATGTGTGACACCTATGTCTTCAGTGCATTTGGAAAATGATTCTTTGTCCTTTATATCAGCTTAAAATAGCCAGTGAGTTCAATGTAAAAGGCAAACAGTGAATTTGAGCATTTTAATCAACTGTGGTATATTGCTTCAAGCATAGTCGTAATAGTAAACTGAATTAGATGCAGTGAACAAAACTTCATACTTCCTTTTTGTAAGGAGGCTAATAGTTTATCTGAAATCACTTTAAGCAGAGTACTGCATATTTAGTGATAAAGGGGTTTTAATTAAATATTTGGAAGAAAAAGTATAAATTAAGTTCTCCTAGGGATGAGTTTTCTGGAGGATAAAACCCTTGTAGTGTCTTGCTGTTTCCTGTAAATGTTTTTCAGTACTGTGAATGCTGCACATATTCAAGCACAAGTTCTTAATGAAACTAGATGGTTAAACTTTTCTAACTGAAGACTAAATGTCTTTCTAATAAGTGTCCTTCTCTGATCTGACTCCAGTCAATGACCAGAGTCCGGAGGATGTATCTTAAGTGTGCTTAAAATCTTTGCCAAAGCATACTGATAAACTGTGGATAATGTACCAGTGATTAGTTACAGCAAAATTACAAGCTTTATGTAACAAATCAAGGTTTAGAGTAGGTGGCTGTCATTTATTTAGTGTTTATTACTTTACAGTTCATATTTTTTATGCAATATGTGGTATTTCAGTGTCAAATGTGACAGAAAATGTTGTAGTTGGCTCTCCTTGTTATGTGTGATTCACAAGTATAGGTAGCAGTGTCATTATTTTATGAGCATTATGATGTGTTCTGAGGCAAATGTCTGGAGTTGAGACATTTCAGATTGACATTTTTTTCCTACCATGGATCAATTCAGGTAATTGCACGTGGAATCAATCATCAGTAATGAGATTCCTTTCAGTAGATCATTGTGTTTTAAATGATAGACATAAGTCTTAAATTTCTACGCAAACTGCAGCAATCATTAGATTCGGGCTTCTTAAGTGGGGTGCATAAGCATTGCTTAGTGCATTTCAGACTTGTTTTTGGAGAAATTAGCCAGTGTAAATGCTTTTAATTAAACACTTGTCTGGGGTGTAGTTCTTGTATTTCTTTGTCCACAAATGATTTGCACTGCTATTCCTGGAGCTGAAAACTGGCTGGTTGTACCACAGTACTTGATAAGTACAGTTTAACTATTCAGAACAAATTGGAAAATTGTTGAGAGGTCTGCTAAGCCTTATAATTGTAATCAGGATATATCTTCAGTGTGTTTCCTCTGCAAGGATGGAGAAAACCTTGGCTATATGTGTTGCACATTGTATATCCAGGCACTTTGGGTGGTGCTGGCTCCTTCAGTACAGCTTGCAAGGAGACCTTAAAATAGAATCCAGTTGCTACAAGTGCTGAAATACGGTCATTTTTTGTTACAAATGTGTGATAAAGTTTAATTTTTTTTTTAATACACATGCTTTTATTTCAGTGAAAGATGTTACTTGGTAACTTTAGTTATTTTGTATTAAAATTTTAAAGCCTTGTGAGTTTCAAAACCAGAAGATGAAATAAAATAGGTTTTTATGTCCCTTTTTACCCTGTCATTTTCATTCTGTGATTTGAGAGTTTTCCCAATGTGCGTGCAGGAAAAAATACCTGTACAGAGATGCATTATTTCAGTCAGGCAGCTGCATATATGCTTTATGTTTGTTCATGTAACACTTAATTTTAAAAAAGCCCACCTCTGAAGAAGCTGGGCTAGTAAAATTTAGACATAATAGGAAAAGATAGCTATCTGCTAGGTGATATGGAACACTTTATAGTTTGTAGCTTGGAATTTCTTTCTAGAAGTCTGTGCCCTCTTCCATTTAAGTACAAAGAGACTTTAAGTTACGAAAAAAGCACAATCTATGTGCTGTAGGTTGGAAGTGACCTCTGGAAGTCACCTGGTTTAATCCTGTGCACCTAAATGAAATGTTCCATTATGCTACTGAAGGTCTTCTCTAGTTGATTCTTGACTGTCTTCAGGGATAGAGCTTCCACACTTTAATCTCAAAGGTAGGTTGTAGTGTCAGTAGCCATTCCTGCGGTCATCTGGAGGAAGAGTTATTTTGTCTGAAGCCTGTTGGTGCTTCTAAAAGAAAAATATGAGAATTCCCCTAACACATGCATACATCCCACCCTGTGTTCTTTGAGTTAAAAATTTCTTTCGTTTCATGTCAGGTGCTTAACATCACTGATTCAAAGGTAGTAAAGCAATTTATAGCTTCTTCCTGTTGAAACATCTGTCTTCTGCCTAATTGACTCATAATTCCACAAAAATTTGCGTTCTTGATATCTTCTATTCTTTTGTCTACCTTAACTCTCTACTCAACCGTAGTTCTAGTGGAACAGTAGCAACTGCAGTTGGATTTTAATTCTCCTTGCTTTGCCGGACTCCAGATACTTTGTTACCAGTTTGTTGTGTCATTTCACCAAAGTGAGTTCACTGTAGGTGTTTTAGGTTGCTCATTTTGTATTCACCTCACTTCATGTCATCTATGACAAAAAGAAGGAATTTACTCTTAGTGTTGGGGTGAGAGATCAAGAACATATAGGAGAGAAGACTGTGTAAAGAAAAGTATATAGTCTAGCCAGGCAGATGAGCTAATAATGGGTAGATTATTAGTATCAAGCAAATACTTTATAATTGTCAAGAAAATAATTACTTTTTCAGGCAGAGAAAAATATGCTTAAACAAGATTCTGTAAAATGGTGAGAAATTGACCTCTTGTGCAACTTGGCATAGCCAGCTGGCTTTTCGGTCATGTCTATGGCTCTTACCTCATGTTTGTTACCTTAGTCTGAAAGCTGATGGAAGAATGAGCATTACAAATGTCCTGTAGGAGCCAACTGCCAGCAGGAAGCTACAGGAGTTGGCTGGAAAGCCACAGGAAATGCCATCAGAAGGAATTATTCCTGGACAAGAGTGCTTGTTTCGTTAAGGATTTTCCATTCTTTGTGTTCCCCCACCATCCCTCATTGAAATTGCAAGAACTTTGTGCACAGTATATCTGTCACATCTTCTATACCAAACTGTTGTTCCTGAAACTTCAGAATGAAGTTGATTACTAAACACTTTTCTTGACTACTTAGTCTAAACTTTTTTGATTGCTGGCTGTATTTAAATAAGAATGGAAGCAATTTGATTGTTCTCTTTATAATGATGGCTGCTATTTTATATTGTGATTACTTAATTGATAATTTTCCAAAGAATGTTGATGTAGGCGAGGTTTAATAGGAATATATTGAAATTGTGCAGATCACGATTTAAGTGCAAGATGATGTAGTTCAGAATGACTAAGTATATACTTCAGAACGGGAATTTCTCATTCACAATGTCCTGATGTAAGCAGTGGGGATGGGAGATGTGCAGGAGTGCATGTATATAAGCTTTAAAGTCACCTCAGTCAAATGAAAGTGTACTTCCCAGATATGTGCTAATTGCTGAATACAAGTCTTGGGCTGTGCTGAATTTTCTGCTTATTTAACTTGTATTCCATAGTCCCTAGTTGTGTTTACCAGCATAAGAGGGATTCTCTTTCACCTTTTGATAAGTCTGTTATCTTTTAGTATGTTGGCAGATAAACTAAATATGACTCCTGAGGAAGCAGAGAGATGGATTGTCAATCTAATTCGAAATGCACGGTTAGATGCCAAATTGGATTCCAAGCTGGTAAGACTGTACAGACAGATCCAAATGAATTTGTTGAATCTTTCATTAAATATATTTTACTTAATTTAGGAACAGTGAGTTCTAATTTCCACTGTTTGTTTGTTTTGCCTATGACATTTGTTGTGTTTTGATCCTGTGTGCAAGATGATCTGTGAAAGCTCTGAAAGCAAAGCAATAGATTAAAGACTGAGGCATTTTGAGTGTTATTTAAATTTGCTGTATCTTTGCTGTGTTTTAGGGCCATGTAGTCATGGGCAACAATGCAGTCTCACCTTATCAACAAGTGATTGAAAAGACCAAAAGCCTGTCTTTTCGTAGTCAAATGTTGGCTATGAATATTGAGAAGAAATTGAATCAGAGTGGTAGATCTGAGGTTGGTATAAGTTACATTTTTCTGAATTCCTGCTACCTTTTTTGTGAGATATATTTAAATATGATTCTTAACCTGTTTGTCATAATGTGGTTCTCTACTTTCTTTAAATGGTCTTCATCACCGAAAAAGGGCTAATTTTGAAGGGTGACATTTCTGAAAGTACTTATTTTAAAAGTATAATCCCCATTTGAAAAAGTATCTGGATATAGTAGTGAGAGAAGAGTAAGTGATACTTTAGAGTGTAAAATGAAGGAAGAGTTGTGCAATACCCTGTTAAACCCATTTCTTGTAGTACTAGATAATATAATTAGATCAGCCGGAGGTTTAAGTAGAACCAGTGAAAATAAAAAGTTGACAGGATCACCTGGTTTTACCTCTGTCCATCTTACAGTAAGGGAAGCTTTGTGAGGGCAAACAGTATAAGGTGTGTGACTCTGAGGTCCACTAAGGACCTAGCCATATACTCAAAACAAACAAAACCACAAAACACACACGAAAAAAATTACAAGAACTTTAAGTATTTTTTAAGTTTTATTTGGCTTTCTTGCTATTTGGCTGAAATATTGATGGAAGCTGGACAAGCAGCGGTGGATGTTTATTCCATTAAAGGGGAGTCATTAAACCTTTACATGATAATATTTTCTTTAAAAAATATAGCTGCCAAATTATATTTGTATTTATTATCTAGATCTTTTCCCTTTTGGAACTACTAGCTTGGGGGACTCAGGCTGTACAACTTAATTACAGCATGTATTTCTGCTATATGAACACCTGCTTTAAACTTAACAGGAGATCCTTCAGTAATTAACAATATTCCTGCTTTATAGTGATATGTCAATATTATAAGTTTTTAAATATTTTTTCATAAATTTTAGTAACCAACAGATAATATAGTAATTTCATTTCTCCTGATCCTTATTTATTTATTTTTAGGCACCTAACTGGGCTACTCAAGACTCTGGCTTCTACTGAAAAATTTTGACAAGAGGGGGGTAAAAAAAAATCAGTTTTCATTTGACTAAAAAGCACATAAGTATGTAACTTTTGAGGAAAGGTGATTGTGTTCCATCTAATATTATTTGAATAAAATTGGCTGATTTTAAGTCTGTGCATCTTTCTAACTTAAATAGATACTTAATTATGTTGTATAGGAATTTTTTAGCATAATGGTGTTCTGAAACATTTTGGATCACAGTGTGTAAACTTTAAAATGTCAGTTCTGTTAATTTGTTTCTACTGAAGGATGCTACTGCTCTCAGCTGTCTGAGCTTGGAAGGAGGGAATTATAGTTATTTATTATCTTTTGCAAATGTTACATTTTAAAAAAAAATGCTAAAAGCAGATGGTACAAACAAATGGATCCCCACTGAACAATTTGGCCAAACAAAAATATTTTTCTGCACTTCCATGTTGTTGTTTGTTACAAAAGCCTGGTGGAGTGGAGGCATGTGTAACCTACACCTTTTATAAAACCTAACATAATCTATCTGCAGAACAGCTGAATAGACCTGTGTGCTCATGCTTCAGAATTTTTCCTCGTTTGAATCTCATTTTTCGTCTTGCCCAGTCTTGGAAATTCTCTGGAGTAGAGCTTTTTGTTTCAGGGGGAAAGAGTATTTCAAAAGGTTTGGTGTCGTTTAAAGCTTTTATCTCGAAATCTGAAGTTCTGAAGATTCATGACACAAATGTGAAGCAAGCAAACCATCTGTTGTTCAACTGCTGTAATTTGAAGGGGTTTTTAAGTTGTGGGTGTGTGGGTTTTTTTTTTTTTCAGCCAGTGTTTCACACTACCCTGGGTTTCCTTAGCACCTTTGCACTGCAGAATATGTCATAGCACCTCTAAGCCAGAAAATCCAAGAATCTTAATGGCTGTTTGTCACCTTATTCCAACTATTTACCTTTTTACCTGTTTGCTCCTGAAGTTCTGGAGCTCATCTACATGTGGAAAGTTGTTTTAATTCACCAACCCTCCTCCTTACTGTCCGTGAATTAAATGCTGGCTGGGAACAGTTGCAGGAACTGATTTGCCCATGAAGGTGGCAAGTGTCTCTCTTTAGAAGTGTTTTTTGTGGCAGGTTTTATGTTTACTCTCCCATGTTGAATCCTGTAGTATGCCAAACGATGCAGGGAGTGTCCATGTGCTGAAGGGCAGGGCTGCAATTTGGGGAACTGCAGCAGGTTTGGAGGAGTTGGCTGATGGGAACATCTTGAAGTTCAGCAAAACCAAGTTTCAAGTCCTGCATCTGGGATGGAATAACCTCATGTAGCAGTAGAGGCAGGGGTTGTGGACTAAATTGGAAGCAGCTTTCCAGAAAAGAACTTGAGGATATGGTGGACAGCAGGGTGAACACAAGTCAGCAGCTGTCCTTGTGGAAAGAGTTATGCTCATAGCAGAACCACAGTGTCCTGACTGGGATTTATTAGCAGGGCAGAACCAGCACGTTCATGGAAATGATATTCACCTCGTGAGAACACTGCTGGAGTATTGTGACCAACTTTGGGCTTCCTCATCCAAGGCAGATACTGATCCTCTACTGTAAATCCAGGGGAGGGGTGCCAAAATGGTGAGGAGGCAAGAGCATGTGACATACAAGGAGAAACTGAGAGACCTGAGTAATGTTCAGCCTTAAGAAAAGGTGAAGAGCAGATTTTATTGCTGTCTTCAGTCCCTTCAATGGGAGGATTCATATCAAGGCTGATCTTAAAGGTGTGTGGAGCCAGGATGAATGGCAATGGCCACAAACTGGGACATGGGGAAATTCTAATTAGTTTTAAGGGTGGATAATTTTTTTTTTTCATGAAAATGATCAAGCAGTAGAACCAGTTGCTTGGAGAGGTTATGGAATCTCCATCCTTGGAGATGCTTAACTTGATAAGTACCTGACCAAGTCCTGATGGACTTGCACCTGCTTTGAGCAGGAAGTTGGACTCGGTGACCTCCAGAGGTCCTTTCCAGTCTAAATTATTTTATGATGTAATATGTCATATTTATTAATATGCATTCTAATAACTTATTTTAAAACATCTTAATACAACAGAGTAATGGAAGTAGCTTCGGGCACATTATTTGGTCTTAATTTCTCATCATGCTACTGTAGATTCATTCTGTATCATTTTGGCCCCGAAACACTCACTTTAGAACAATCCAGATTGTGTAAGAGTCATGTTCCCTGTTTGATAACACAATCACAAGGGTTGTGTAATAATTAAAGAATTTTAATTATTTAATTTTAAAATGAGATAAAATTGGAATGTTTTCTTGTAAACAGCAGGGAAGTGGCCCATGTGCAGCTTTCTTTTTGACAGGAAGAATTTACTTAAATAGTGAGAGTTTTTAAATTCTCTCAGGAGCACAATACTGTGCTATCATAGCTCTCCATTCTTTTTTTCTGACCTTGCACCTATCAGGTGTGCATGCATAGAGAAGATAAATGTGCATTGTAGCACTGCTGAAATTCTTAGTGGTTTCCCTCATACTGAGTGAAACATGAGTTACATGGACAGTTTTGAGGCTTGAGAATTTTTTCCATGTGTAAACTTTACAGGAAATCTTCAGGTCAAAATGGTTACAGTACCTTCTGTGAATGTATTTTGCACTGAAGGAATTTTTGTCATCCCTACACTTGAATTCCTGCACCAGCAAGTCAACTGTATGTCTCAAAGGGTCCCGTATTAGAGGGTTCAGTCCAACTTATAAAAAACCAACCCTTTTACTGCATTCAGATGCAGTAAATGCTTGGGACTATTTTTTTTTTGTTCACTTCCAGGAAGCTGAAAAGAGGAAGTTTATTCAGCTTGCTATAGATGTAAAACTAATGCTTTTGTGGGTTGATTTTTATTTTTTTGAGGAGTGTGGTGGGTGAGGAGTGTCTTGGTTTTGCACTAGCATTTGAATCCTGGCACAGTGATCACTGAAACTGCTGGTTTAAGTACACAGTCAGGTAAGTTGCAGAACAGGAGTTCAAAATGAGAATACGTATCTCTTTCCAGAACATATACTCGTCAGTCAGTTCATTAAAGTCGAGATCATAAAAATAAGGTCAAATTCAGAGCATATTATATTCATTGGTGACATCTCAGGTACCTGAAGTATGGTGTAAGTAATGTATTCAATTCCCTGAAATTATGATTTCAGATAAAGGTTTTTTTTAAAAGAACTAATTGTGTTCTTCTGTCAGCCACCTGAGATTGTCTCGGCCTAGGAGAAATTGTGAAAGTGTTTGTGTTGCTCTTCTACAAAACAAACGAAAACAAAAAACAACCAAACAAACAAAACCCCAAATGGTTGTATGGTTGGAGAGGAGTGCATGTGTTCTGAAGCTGATCTACTGTTAAGTAGTCATGGATGTTGCTAAAATAACTCAAATTGCAGAGACCTGGTCTGGTTTTGATGGGTGAAAGAGTAATGCATCATTCGAATTCCAGGTGACTCTGGTGAAGTACATCTACTGCCTGCTTTCAGTAGCCCAGTAAGAATTTATCTCCCAATTTTTCTTCTATATGTGCCAGCACAGCTATTCAGAGAGGAGAGCTTTGTTGAACCTAAATCTTAAAGTTTGAGCCTTCTCATGGGATGCGTAATGGTGCTCAGTGTGTGCTCAGCAGAGTTTGTCACTGTGGATGTGGATAACACGCTGTGTTCCTTGCATGGTGAATCAAGAACGTCTTCACAGAATGACTGAGTTACGCTTGAATTGCACAGGGAGGGAAGAGCGAAAGAGGGAAGGCAGAGCATGTTCTCAGCGGAAGCTGGCCAGAGCATGAGATTGCAATAGTTTGGCAGTAGATTAAACTTCTCTTAGGCAAATTCTGTCATAACTTTCCATTGACTAAGCTTTAGCAATCTCATTAGTAGCAATATTTTATAAACAGCCAAGAATAGTTGTTCTCCTCTTTAAATTACATGGAGATAAGATCCATCTTGTGCCTTTTGTTTTGGCTTTGCTTTTACAAAAACTTTTGTAGTAACTGCTAAAAGAAGCCCCCTTGGAAAAGGGAAAGGAAGAACATTTTAGGAATTTTTTTCTCCTTTTGGAAGGGAAGAAAGGTGGAAGAGGGAGAAATCTTGTACGTCCCCTGCTGTCAAGGACTCTCTGACCAAAGTTGATTTTTTTTTTTTTTTTAACAATAAATTTGTTGACCAGTTAACAATATAAATTGTAAATTTTCCTGCTTCTGTAGGGAAAAAAAAGGGAAAGATTGTAGTTTTCTCTTTAAGCAAATGTAACATGCAAGGTTATGATTCTCTGGGGGTTAAAATGTTTCAATTCTAAAATCTCATTTAAAGAAGAAATGGTCTTATATTTGTAATTTTTTTAAATAAAATTTCTAATAGTTCCTATAAATGTCTTCTCAATTCTTACTGTTGAAATATGGTCAGAAATTAAGCCTGCAAAAGCCATTCCATGATTTTTTTTAAATTAAAATTTAATTAAAAGAGGAAGGTAGTGCCAAGTGGACCAGTGCTGCCTATTGATAATGGGCTTCTTTTATAGCATGTACAAGAGGAAGAATGATGTGAGGAGCTCTTCGTCTTGATTGTAATTATCTTATAAAAATATAAGCTTGTTAATATTACATATTAAATATTAAAATATTTAAACAGATTCCTACCAGCAGCTTGGGAAGGCAGATACATCATTCTCTGCTCCAGGTCACCAGCACGTTTTGTGGCCCAAGGCTGTGCTGTGCCATCAGGAGGCACTGGCTGATGGGCTTGTGTGTCAGAGCCAGGACCAGGTGAAGCGAAGAGAGGAGCGTGGCCCAAGAGTGACCTTGGCTTTCCTGAATTGCTTTGTAGCTGTCAGCAGAGGATTTGGTGTCTGTCCTATCTTTGTGAATAAACAACATGGTAGCAAATACCTACCTGCCATCAACATACTGCAGCAAAGGCCTATGGGGCTGGTGGTTAACAGCACTGCACAGTGTTTAGTCCTGAGATGGGACCACTTCTAAACTGCACAGGAGCTGTGTGTGAGCTCCCTGCAGAGGGGTCTGTGAATTCAGCATCTGTCAAAAGGACGGTGACTGGCAATAGGAGCGGAGTTGTGAAACCAACTCATTACCATGGCTGAGCAGCCAGCTGATGGCTGTAAAATAACTTTCTTCTTTACTGGTATAATGCAGTCATGATTCAATGAGCTGTAATTTAAAGATATGGAAATGCAAAGCTGCAAGCCTCTCACTGAATATTTTCATTCTATATGAGAATGAGCAATACTTTTCAAAGTGTGAAAACATCATTGAATTATAGTGATCCAGAGCCACACTAAGTTGCTCAAGTAGAGGAAGGCTGTGGTTTCTTAGCAGCCTGGGCTAGGGGCTAAGTTACACCTCAGCAATGGCCTGGAGATCACACATCTTCAGAAGTACCACATTTGTTCCTTGCTTGGTTCATCCTCAGTGACAGGAGAGCATTTTGAATTCAGGCTGTGTACAATTCCTACCTCCCCTGGTAGAAGCACAAGCTGCGTACAGCAGACTGGACCAGCTGCAGCACAGCTCTCCCACCCACACTGCGCTGGGGGTACACAAAGAACTTCTCTATCTGCTGAGTCCCAAAATATCGCTATATGAGGGATTGCCACCTTACATTCATTGTGACCACTGCACAAATTTGATCTTTAGCATCAGGCAAAATCATAATGCATTATAAATGTAGTCCATAGCTTAAGGAGTTTGAAAACATGTATGACTTAGATGTTGTGATGCTGGAGCTTGTCTTCCTGGAGTTAAGCAACCTTGAATATACTAAGTTGGCTATGATGAGAAATTTTAATGCAAACAAGATAAAAATATAAGCTTGTTTTAGTCTGTTGAGCTTGTTGCAGTGAGCATCCAATGTACATGGAAGAATTTGTCACTGAAAAAAAATGGATGCTTGTGGAAGCTTGCACACTGTGCAATGGAAGTGTGGAAAGGTGCTGGTGCTGCTGCTTGGCTACGGCTGGCTGGGCTGAAACAGCCACAGGCTGGAAAATGTGCTGCAGGAGTATTTGAGAGGTGGGAATGCAGATCATATTTCTCTAATAATGACCCTTGCATGGTATGTGGAAGCAACTATTGAGGACAACTGGCTGTTTATACCCATGTTGGGAACACCTATTGTTGTCCCTCAGTGATCAGAGATTATGGTTCACCCACAGTGTGAACTGTGGGGTTGTCACGTGCAGGGACAGGAGCTGGATTTGATGGTCCTTGTGGATCCCTTCCAACTCAGGACGTTGTATGATTTTAGGATAAATGGTGCTGTGCTGAAGAGACATTTATTGCATGCGTAGAGGTGTCCACATTGTGATTGAACAACGAGACTGAAAGATTAAGATTCTACACGTGGCTTAGACACAGATTTCTTGTTTAATCTCACAAAAAAAAAAAAAAAGAAAAAAAAAAAACAAACAACTTTGTGTTTTGGAGTATTGGGGTATTAATTAATTATTTCAGGATGGTTTTGTATCCAGAAATGTGCACTTTGACAATAATTGTTCAGTTAATACTTAATTTGGGTTTCTTTCCCTTATTTCTACTGCTTTAAGGAGCATTTTTCCTCCCATGATACCAGTTTGCTGTATTTTTGAAGAGACAAAAAGGTGATGAGAGTTAATCCTACATAAAACCGCAGCTCATCCTTCTCCCTTACGTGACCCTGGTGTTGTACAATTTCCTCGATGTAAAAACAAAATCCTAATGATTTTTGGAAAAGAACAAAGAGATTTTGTTTGTAATACAGGAAATTGTGAGATTTGAGCAGTGTATAGAATAGATAGTAACCTGTTTCTATTCTGGAGGCTCATTTTTGACCTGACTAGGACTATTTGTGCAGTGCCATGCTGCTTTTCTTACTGTATACATAGGAAAAGGCTTATTTCAACTTCTTTTCTTCACCATTTCTCACTTCATGCTGCCTTGTAAATCTGCCTGAAGGATCTGAAAATCACCCAGGACAGACAACTTCCAACACTTTGAAAACGTTCGTTGGAAATTATTAGTAAAAAAAAATATAATCCAATATGCTGTATGATTTGAATACAAAGCAAGTGTTACCAAGAATGGGAAATGTCGGAGAATTTATGCAGGGCTCCAGGAGGTTTAAATTAAGTTAGAAGAAACAAGGGCACTTATCTATTTTGGCTTTTAACATCCTTAGATACTTGTTTCTTGCACAAATTCAATCAGTATTTTCAAAGAATATGCAGTTTCAGCTAAAAGTACTTACACAGCTTAAAGGTACTAAAACTTGGCAGCACCCTGCCCTGCCAAGTAATCAGAATTTGTGAGAGGTCAAACACTTGTGATTATCGAGTTACTACTGATACGTGCAACTATAGATTAAGTTAATTTAGCCAACTATGTCGTTTCAAATCTTGGCTGCCTTTTGTGAAGTGCTCTAGGAGCCTTTTGGATCAGAGGTGCTTTATTTGAGTAGTACGGTGAAGAAATACCCCTGATGTGAAATGAACTTTCCATTTTGACTTCACTCAGCCTTCATCCCCCCAAAAAACTATCCGACTGCATCTTGTTATATAATTTAGCTGTCAATTCTGTCAAAAAGGAGAGCTTGTGTTACTTGGAGGGCCTTCATGCCAATTCCAAAATGAAAAGCGATGCACGCTGCCAGTACAGCAATTGCCTGCAGGCTTATTGAATTTCTTTCTTCACTCCTACTCACTACCAAAACCAGCTCCGATAAAAAAAATCCCTAAAAAGGCGTGTTAGAAGTCCGCAGAATTGAAAGCTGATAAAATACTAAATACAGAATTTCCTAAAAAAAAGCAAAATTCTGTTAAACGTTATTATCAGGCTATCATATATGTGCTTATTAACAGACTATCAGGCTTTACTCGTGTAGAGCCAGACTCTGTGGCCTGTTGAACATGTAGGCAGAGGGAGCCACAGTGGTATACGCTGTGTTAGGTTAAACCCACATATTTTAGTACCCCACCACTTTATCTTCACTTGCTCTACAGATTCTGAGTTCATACTGTAGAGAGCCAACACAGCTCCCCCCTCTTTCACCCCCTCTATGTGTTAACCCTACACTTGTGAGAAAGGGCAAAAGAGAATATCTATCAGCTGGCAGGACCCATCTGTTTAACTACCAGTGTCCATTGATTTGTGCAGGATGCACCAACCCAGAATTGACAGTTCCAGAGCAACAGGGAATCTAAGATGCAGTATTTACCCCTGCAGGTTTTTCAGCTCTATCATTCTGGAGCTGAGAAATTCTTATGGACTTTTATCAGGGATTAAAGATCAGGGATGTGAAGGGAAGTCATGGAGGGAAGCCTCCACCCCAGAAGAGTGTTTGGAAGAGATGTCCAAACAAACAGGGCATAGCAAATTGAGGAGAAGCCTGGGGAAAATACAAACCCAGTGTAAACCAACATGAATCATGTTATGGAAAACAGAGAGAAAAGAAGCTGTCGGCTAATCAAAAGTACTAGGCAAAATTAGAAGGAAATTAGAGCAGAGATACGGACAAAATAAAATTGTTGATAACCATGGATGTGGGAGAGAAGTGTTAAAATTGCATCAACTCATGGGGCTCATCAGCCAATGATATTTATTGAAATGTAATTTCTAAATAACTGTTTGCTTTAGTAAGTGGTAATAATGGGGATGTAAGAGCTGGACAAAGCATGATGGGAAAAGAACAAGGATAAAATAGGCTCTGGTGTTTGTCTCTCAATTTTATCTGTTGTGTGTGTGTTGGCTCATTAGGTGGCCTGCCTGCCTGCCAAGAGAGAAACCATTTTGGTTTTGCATAGTTGCAGCCATATGGGGGAAAAAAGATACAGTGTCCTCCCTGAAAAATTTTGTTTTCTCTCTAATGTAAGATAAGATATTTTGGGCACACCGTGCTGTTTGTATGGAAATATTACAGTTGAGAAGTTAAATGGCAGAAACAGGAATAATAAGCTTGAGGAAAGTAGTCTGGTTGGCAGCTTATTGGAGGTTTTGGTTAGTAGGCAATCCAAAGGCTTCTAGTACCACAAGCATCTTTCTTTTCTTTTTGGTTTATTTGTGATGAGAGAAGAATGACAGAAAAGATCCAATTTTAAATTTCCAACTTTTTTTTTTTTTCTGTTGTATTTGGAAGGGTGATTTATTAAGTGACACCAAAGCAGGCTTGCCACTGGGGCAATGGCACACTGCAGCTCTCGCTCGATCCAACAAAGGCTCCAAGCTAGAATTTGCATAGGAGCTCTTATACAAAATGTCAGAAATAAATAACATGATGTGGGGATGGCCGAGAGCAAGAAGTCACCGCAGTCCAAACCTCCCAGAGCTAGTGGAGAAATTTGGCTGAACGATCTTTAGTTTAAACAAGGGAGAGAATACTTCTCATACTGGGGCAACCTGCCAGGAACCATAAGAATAATTTTATTATTGCTAGATTGATCTAAAATGAGGATAAAAAGTTAAAGAGCATAGTTGTTCCAAGCACTATAGGTGGCTCGTGTGTCTTAATGCTGTCAAATGGCCTGGAATATCGAACTAGAAATGTAGCTGTTGTGTTAGTCAGGAGCTGCCAACGTCAGACCTGCTTTCAGGATCAGCCCCATTCCAGATGCATCGGTCAGACTGGAGAATGGAAAAGGTACAAAGCTCACTGAAGAATTACAGCATTAAGCCACTTCTTTAGATCCACCTGAACCGCCTGTAAAAGTTTTCATAAATTGCTGTGTGTGAACAGGGCTTGTACAATCTAAAGCTTTCACAGAGCTAAGGATGTATGCCACAAAACAGAGGTGTGACCATTGCATAAGAGGATATATCCATACCAGCTTGAAGCTACCTGATCTAGATCCCAGCAGCAGTGGGGGTACTGTGCTGCAGGACTCAGGGCACATTAAGAATCTCAGAAAGGTCTCAGTGTTCTCAGCAGGTGTGCATGGCCCATAGTGACGGCCGCACCACTGCTGCTCTTCCGCTACCTGCCTGCTGGCTTACACGTGCAGCTTCACTGGCAGCACAGGTTTAATTTGTGTGTTAAAACTATAGCAATGTTAGGATTGTCCTGTAAATATATATAAAAAAAAAAGGATGTATCGTGGTTTAACCTGAGCTAGCAATATATCCATGATAGCCGGTCGCTCACTTCCCCACTCCCACCCCAAATAGGGGAGAGAATTGAAAGGGACGGGAGAAATGTCTGCGTTGAGATAAACACAGTTTAATAGAATTGCAAAATAATACTAATATAATACTACTACTCCTTCTCTATAAAAAATCAAAAATAGAGTATAAGATACTCGAAGCAATTCCTCACAAACTCTGTCTGCACCAAGCAGCCAGTCCCAGGAAGCAGCACCTGGTTACAACAGCCGATCCCAGAGAGAGAAGAGAAAAAAAGGCAGAAGGGCCCAGAGGCCTCTGCAAATGGCAGGATGGCAAAAAGCCAAACTCCGAACAGGTCTCTGTCCTGGCTCTGAGAGAGCTAGCCAGAAGATCCTGACTCTCTTCAGATATGAAGCATGACACCAATGGGATGGAATCCTCTCATTGATCAGTCTGGATGTCAGTCAAACTCTGCCCCATCGATGTCCCCCTTCCTCAATGGGAGACGCCTGTGGCCAGAGCTCAGAAATGTCCTTGGCTCTCAGACTACAGCAATTAGAAACTTTAAATATGTCCCAGGATGTTATCATCTTGTTTCCAAACTAATTCCAAACAATGACCATGCTAGCTATGAAAAAGAAAGGTTTCCAATTGCATGAAGAAAAATTAGTTCACTTTCAGTCAAACCAGCACAACTTGCCATGGCTGGTACAGCAGTATTGTCCCAGCTACACTGTGCATTCCCAAAATTGTCTGTCCCTTTTTTGGGTGGGCAGCGTAACTAACTGTACTTGTACATCTGACATCAGGTCTATGGGAGATTTCCTGCAATGTTTACTCAGATCCTGTAAGACTTAGAATATGATGTTCCCTTCATTTTTAATTTTTGTTTTCAATCATTACTGTTGATAAAGAAATCAAAAGGAAGACATAAGTTAGTTAACACGCTAGGCTGTGAGACATGTAAAACTGACCAGCATTCATCCGTCTTTCTTCAACCAGGCAGTGGGATCAAAGTAATTTGGTAACATTTTTGATAATTATTACACTGTCACCAATAGTGACCCCACAAGAAGAATTAGTGATAGAAAATCCTTCTTTCGCTTCCTAGGTGCCTACATCTGAAATTTAAACCTGAGATGCCTTCCACAGCTGCAATCTAACCCTTGAGACTTCTAAATTCCATACATGGCTAGATTCCCGATTTCGTGCATGCATGCTGAGCTTTGCAAGAGCTGACGGTGTGTTCCTTTGCCTGGTGTGCAATGGCATCCATCCTGCGTGGTGGGCACCCTCCGAATGTACCCGTGAGACCTGGCCTGGCAGGAAAACAGACAAAAGATGAAGAGGGATACGACTGCTGTAGAGATGGACACATGCCTGAGACACCCAGCAGGAGGCTTAAGTCCCTGTTTTCCCTCATTTAGAACAAGGACCTGAACCTCAATATCTCACCTCTCAAGAAAGCACCAAGGTAGCTCTTCCTTTTGCTGTTTTTACGCTTCTACATGATGTTTGGAGCAGGTCTGCCCTAGCAAGTTTGAAAGTTTTTCCCTTATAATCAGTGTTGAAGTGCTTTATTTAAAGCAAACGAGGTCTCTCTAAGAAAAAGAAGCCAGTAACCCGGGCACAAATACTTTCTATACGTTGTATACAAAACAGTGCTGTTTATGGAAAGGTTTTGGTTTAACCAAAAATCCCCAGCAGCATAAACAGAGTGCCAACATGGATTTATTTTGACTGAGGTATCAGCTGATGATATCTGAGACATATGAGACACCTGCAACGGGAATCATTCTTAGCATAGCTACGCTAATTTCTTACTTCAGGCGTCTGGCTCAAAGAATGGATTTCTTCTACTACTTGTTTAAACTATTTATTTACACAGTATTGCAGGATTTTTCTTGTGTGTCCACAGTCTCATACTGGGCATGTGTGCCATACATAGTCTGGGGTTTTTTTGATATATACATATATATAAAATACAAGTATTACATTATTTTCATTAGCTGCTCTGGTACATTTTATCTGTTAAGGTACTACTTGCGTTTATGAAAAATCTCCACATGCAGAGTATCTTGCTGGAAGAGTGAAAAAAAACAAATCATAAAAGTGAATAAACTTCTTAATCAATGTTGTATGTATTACACTGCCAAATGCAAAAACAGTTGCAGACAATTTGGGTTTTAATTAAACATGCTGCAGCTACCTCTGCCAAATTTCTGACTCAGTATAAACAGACTCTATCAGGTTAGATGTTAAAATAATATTTGTCATGTAATTTTGATACGGACTCTGCTGCATCTAAGACTGTATGTTCATGAGAGTTTATCAGCCTGATTAGACTGTCCATAGTCAGGCCTGGATCTTTTGTCCTTGGGCTTCCTAAGCAGTTTCAGGCCTGTGTCCACCTCACCTGGCCTTTCTGTGCCAGCTCAGAAGAATCACCATTCATTTTCCCAGTTCAAGAGAGGCATGGACTTACTGGACTATGTCCAGTGAAGGACCACAAAGAAGATTCAGAGTTTGGAGCGTCTCACATATGAAGAGAGGCTACGAGAGCTGGGACTGTTCAGCTTGGAGGAGAGAGGATTTAGGAGGATCTTATCCATACCCACTTGGAGGGAATGAAGGTGAAGGGGCCAGACTTTTCAGTGGTGCCCAGTGACAGGATGAGAGGAAATGGTAACAACTTAAAAAACATTAAATTCAAAACCACTTTTTTTTTACTCGGAGGATGGTCAAACACTGGTATAGTTTGCCCAGACAGTTTGTGGAGGTATGCAGAAGCCATCGGGGCAACCAGTTCTAGATGTCCCTGCTTGAGGAGGGGACTTGGAGCAGATGACCTCCAGAGGTCCCTTCCAACTTCAGCTCTACTTTGATTTTGTTGTAAGGCCCTTGTACGTGAGACAGATGAATGGAAATGTCCCGGTACCAAACAGTGCATCTTGCCCATATTTAATAAAAAAGTATGACATGGCCCTGCAGCTATGCCAGAGCTAAAGTCAGGCCCCAGAACTTGCTAGGAGTATATTCTCCAAGGCACGCATGATAAGCTCCCTCTTGCCTTGGACAGAGGTCCAGGATCTCCTCTAGTGTAAACCATCTGCACAAGTGCACTAGTTGGGAATATCCAAAATAAATTGCACCCAGCAACTGCAATATGAATGTGGCCAAGGTCTGGCACAGGACTGGCCAAGACTGAGTTCTGATGAAGGTCTGGAAGAAAGATTGGTTTGATGGGTGCTCTGGAGACAGGGAAGTATCCTACTTCTGGTGTGAACACCTGAGTCACACCCTGGGCACAAACATAAATGGAAGTGATTCTGGAAGAATCATCTTCATTCAGAGGCATTCCACATTTTGCACTTCTCAGGAAAGCAGCATAATATAAGAATGACATATGACCAGTATGAGTGAGTGAGTGAGTGAGTGAGTGAGTGAGTGAGTGAGTGAGTGAGTGAGTGCGTGCAAACAAACCGTCAGTAGTATGGAGAGATCTGCTCTAAGTCTTGCCAGCAGAGCTTCATGCTTTTATTGCTACTATTACCACCAGTGAGAAAGATGATTTGCTGCCTTCCTACCTCATATGTTTAGGATTAGGTGTTCAAAAGTTCGCACCTCGTTCCATATTCCTCTTGAATAATGGCTGAATTTACAGTGGTGAGTTATGATTTTCCTTTCTTTCAGCAGCTGCTGGGTGCAGTGCTGCTGGTTGGGCAATAGCTCTTCTCTGTGTCCCCACCACAGACAGCACCATTTGCCTTCTCCAGGCCTCTTCCAAATGGACAATAGGCAGTTTGGATAACAAGTAAGCATGACAGACTTTTCTGACAAAACTATGTGTTGTGACCATATCAGCCTGTTATCAGACCTCTTCTGTGCCCATTGCTTTTTGCTCCAGGTAGATCACAACATGGTAAAAATCCTGAGAATTCAAATGCAGGCACAGACAAAAGCAGAAATTTTGAGAGGAAAGGAGGGAAAGAGAGGGGAGGGGAGGGGAGGGGAGGGGAGGGGAGGGGAGGGGAGGGGAGAACAAATCAAACTTCACCATTTTCTTTCAAAACAAGCCTGGGAAGTTTATGTCTTCCTTCTATGCAGTAATTTACAGGCCAGGCCACGCAGTCATGGAGCAAGAGATGGATGCTCAAACCCGTCCTTAGCCTCAGTGTTCCTTCACATCCACTTCTCCTGCCCTCCAGATGCTGGTGGTCGGGTGTTTTCCTAACTGGAAACCAGCAAGAGATGCATTTCTTCCTTCACTCACAGCAACTTTGTCTTTATTGATCGCAGATGGAGCGTGTCATGGGCTGGTTGCTCCAAAGGAGATGTGTATCTGTGGGCTCTTGGCCTCCCCTTCTGAGATGTTTTTGTAGCTTGACACATGTAACATTTTATGCAGTAACTGATGAATGTAAATGTATATATTTTGAGGCCTAGAAACCAGAAACACAAACATGTTTTTTTTTTCCCTAGGCTGTGGGTTTCTTCCTCCTGCTTCTCTCTAGTCTAACAAATCCCGATTTCCCTCCTGCATAGAGGCCCAGCTGCAATATGGATGGTAGAGATCGCCTCCTCCCCACCCTGCCTTCCCCTTCTAATTCCTTAGGATACATTCTGAGATGTAAGTTTTGGTATTATCAGGCAAAGGAGGGAAAATAGTCATTTGGTGCATAGCCTGAGTGTACTCTTGCTGGCTGTGTCTTTCACAAGTGAGTCATCACAGCCCTGGTTTGGGAGGGGACCGTTCCCAGAGATTTTATCAGAAAGTGTCTGACAGATCATACTGTCAGGGATAGGGGGACAGACTGAAAATATTGATACACATTTTGTGCTTGTTTTGCATATAAGGTCTGAGAACGTTTCTGTCAGATAGGGTCTCAGCCTTCCACATTCACTGGTTTGAGGTAGAAGCAAAGCTCTGTTTCTCCAGGATCTTTGAAACTGAGATACATAGTGCCACTGAGTTCAAAGCCTCCAGGTAAGAAGCAAGCCAAGAGAGAGGTTTTTACTATTGTTATTTCCATTTTGGATTCAGGTGCATTGATTCAGGTGAAATGTAGTTGCAGATATTCAAATATGTTCCACTTGATTGATCCTTAAAGTTCTTCAGGTGTCTAGCCCTTAGTTTCTACCCCATAGAGATATATGGTATAAGATATCTTTTCCTAATATTTAAAAAAACATCTTAAGCTTTGAAGGTGACACTTTGCTAAGGGGACAGCAGTAGCACAAGATGAATTCACGTTTAAAAATCCCTTGCCTGAAATTGTCCCAGCCATATACCTCTGTGTCCTTCATGCTGGGCAGATAAAATATGGATTTTGATACCGCAGCAATTGCTTACTGTGCAAGATGCTCTTCCCCAGAAGTACTAAACAGTGGGGTGTGGACTTAGGCCCAGTGTTATTATTAGTTTTATTCACCAAGCCAGCTATCAGTCAGAAAATATTCAGCGACCAGCTGTGAGCCAAACCAGGATTGGGGTGAAGGAGGGTTTGAGAGTGTCATGAGGCCATTGCAAATCATCAGTAGCTGTTTTTAGACTTGGCTAATTGTTAATTGTCATGCCGGCTAAAAACGCAAACCTTGTGTTTTGCCCAGAGAGAGGAGCTGACATTAAATAATTAAAATCATCACTGAGGTCCAGCCAATCCAAAAATATCCATTAAAGAGATGTTAAAAACTTCAGTGTTGAGTTCAGGAAAAGCAAGGTGAAGTATCTGCATTGGGCATGGCCTCACTTATTCTCTTGCTTTAAAGGGCTCAGTGGAAAAAAAAGAGTCCCAAGGAAAGCAGAAATTAAAGGCAGACAATGTCTTCAAAATTACCGTATGTATTATTCTGGCAGTGCAGGACTGAGTCCTTTAATACTTACTTAAGCCTTTGAGTCCCTAAGGAACATGATTTATGGGCTTTCCGCTGATCAACAGAAGATAGGCATGGTTGAAGTCTGAAGCTACTTATGTGCTGTGGTTCATGTGTTGGGCTCCAGTGGTCCCCTCAGCCCCTGGGATATGGTTGAAATGGCAGGCATCACAGTTTCTCTGTCCTATTTTCTGACTTCATTTTACTCTGAAGAATTATGACCTTAATTTTTTACTTTTTTTCTCTTATAGTTTAGCTCTATCTTACTATAAATCAGTCAATGTTTTGTTCCAGAAGAAAGATATGATACACCTTTCCAAAATCTGCAATGAAACAAAAGCTAACATTCATCTCCCATAAACAAAACAGGATTCCAGTGTGTTTTATGCACTTTTTAAAATTAAAAGCTGTATTTTGTATCTTTCACATTCTCAAAATATGTCCTCAGGTGCACCTGTGCAATTCCTCAGACAAAACTGAATGTAAACTCTTTTCTTGCGCTTTCACTGAAAACCCTATTTTCTGTGCTTAGATATTTGTCACAACAGCAAGTCAAGGGCAGCGAGATCATACACCTGTGTCCTACAAGTGTCACTGCTTGTTGCTCCTTTGGGGTCGGATTATCTGCTGATCCAGCCTTTCTTCTGAGCTGGATCAAAGTGGCAGTCTTTCAGACAGAATGCTCATGACTTCTCTTTTAATTTGTTTTCCTGAGCTTTGTTTGTTAGATATATAAGACAAGGTGTAATCAACAATGTGACAGTGGAGAAGTATAATATTCGTCAGATTATAAAAGTGTCTTGAACATATGTTTTTATATTAATGGACATTATTTTACTTCTGAAACTCACCGCAGATTAACTGCACGAATTGTTAGGACTTTATCTGGGGATTCTTAGCACTCCAAAATTCTTCTTTAAACTCCCTTCTTTGTTATCATTTGGCAGAGATACTTCTTGTATATTCCAACAAATATTGCAATCACTTTATTGCTAAATAGATATTCTGGAGAAAGCATGTGCTTAATATCACAACATCTAACACTTAGCCTTTATTAAGCAGTAAAGGTCTCTAAATTGCTCTTGGAAGATATCTCCAAAACCAGTTACTAAATTAGAAGGTTATTCAGAGAAAATGTTGAACATAAAATATGTCTCTGCGAAACAATGCTTCTGTTACAAGAAAATATTCTACGAATTCTGACATTTCAATTTAAAAGCTTCCATCATATCACTTTCCCCTTAATAGGGGATCATTTTGAGAGCCACTTCTGATTATCAGTGCTCGTGGTGATAACAGTTCTGTGTTTACAGCTGTCCAATTATCTTTGCTCCTCTTTCCTTCTGTAATCAACAGCAACAGTGGGAAAACAAGGTAGGTGTCTTGAAGGGTTAGAACCAATATAAAGGATGTCTTTTTCTTTTTTTTTTTTAATCTTAAATACTTTATCTCATGTGTGACTGATAAAGAAACATAGGAAGTAAAATGTAGAAATAAAAGCTAAAAATATGTTCAAAACATAATATAGCGGCAATATATATTTCTACTCTAGGTGAACCTGCTTTAGCAGGTGGGTTGGACTAAGATGGTCTCCAGAGGTCCCTTCCAACCCCAACCATTCTGTGATTCGATATAATTCAATAAATATATATACAAACAATAATATAAATATACATATTCACATATAAAAGGGAGCTTATAAGAAGCTGAGGTGCACAGAGAAAAGCCAAGGGACAATGGTCACAGCTTACAATGGGGAAAGTTCTTGCTGCATATGTGGAAAAAAATTTCACCATGAGGGTGGACAAGCACTGGAAGAGGTCACCCAGAGAGGCTGTGGAATCTTCCATCTTGAACATTTTCAAAACTCAGCTGGACAAGACCCTCAGCAACCTGACCTAACTCTGAAGTCACCTCTGCTTTGAGCAAGAGGTTAGACAGATGATCTTCCAAGGTCCCTTTCCAAACTCGGTTACTCTATGATCTTATGTGGGTGGATTTGTATGTGTATGAGAGATAAAGCAGTGATTGTGTAAAGCTTAGGGCAGAAGATGTAAAATCTATGTAGAAGTGTACAAAAACTATATAAAAAATGGTTCACATTTCATCTTTGTGTTCCACAGGTCTTTATGATGCCATTTTTCTAAGGCCATATTAGAGCAAATTTAAACTCATATATACATGTTGCAAACCTCTGCTTTACAGTTAATAGTGTGATGAAAAGTATTCCAAAACAGAGACCCTGAACTGGCTTGGAAGACATTGATTTTGCAGTCATTTTCTGATCTATATGCTACCAAACTGAAATTGCTGTCCTCCAAAAGAAGTGAGTTATCTGCAGCTGCCAAGCAGGAATTTGAGCTCTCACCTTCAGAAAGCGATATCCACACATGAGCACACTGGCATTTGCACACTCCACGAGAAACATGGTGTCCACAGCTGACAGGCAGGAGCTGGTTGTCTTGTGCCAGTTCAAACTGGGAGAGAAGGATACACATCATTTAGAGCATATTTTTCTTATTTTTTTTTCCTCTCTCTTTTTTTTTTTTTTTAATTTCAGAAAGATCTGGGAATTTAGCTCAAGAGTTTTAGAGATGCTACCTCTTCTTTCCATTTGCTTCTCCAAGCTCTTAATGAAAACATACATTTTTAATGAATTTGTTCTTCATCAGGCAAAATGCTCATGGAGACTGCTGGAAGTGCTGCATGAGCAAAGCCTGCACAAGTAGATCAAAAACTGTGGAGTTTGATCGTATTTCAGAGAGGGAAGAGAGTCAGAAGGAAGACAATCTTTGATCCCTTACTCAATATGTAAGGGAATTTAGTTGGATTTGCTTCTAATCACAGTCTCTTAATATCTACCATCTTCCTTCATAAGACATCGGGTATTTTTGCTGAGACATTTTTTTAAATTAGCCTAGTTTGAAATCTCTGTAGCCCATCAGAAGAATTTGGGAGAGTTTTGCTTCATTGGCTTTACACAGATAATATTTTTTTAAGAACATTGAAACTTAAAATTAAAAATAGAATGATTGCTTCAATTATTTCATTGCTTCAAACCAGAGACAATTTTATGAAAGGTTTCATATGTGTTGTGGATGTTGCAGAGATACCAGATGGCCAGGTAGCATTTGAAGGGAGGCTACATGGGTGCCTAAAAGGTGCACGGGGCAGCCTTCTCCCCCTATTTTGGGAGCTCATGGTTTTTATAAGGTTGCCAAATCATCCAGGTTGGCAGGGATCTTGGAAGATCCCTAGTGCAACCTCCTGCTGAAAGCAAGATGAGCAGAGTTCAGGGTCAGTTGCTGAAGGCCTTGTCAAAGGAAGGTGAGTCCACAGGTTCTCTGGGCAAACCTCTCCCAATGCTAATTCATCCTTGCAGGGAAAATTATATTCTCTATACTCAGTGCGAACCTCTCCTGTTTCAGTACCTGAACTTGGTAAGGAGCCTGGCTCCACCTGCTCAGTAGCCCACTTGTAGGTGGGTGAAAGAACTGTTACATCTCCCCAAAACCACCTATTCAGGACAAACAAACCCAGCTCCCCCAGCCTCCCCTTCAAGGGCTCCAGCCCCCAAACACCTTTGTGGACCTCCAGTGGTTTTGCTCGGCCCAAAACTGGGAACAATAATCTGCTATTATTTATTATTGTGGATCAGATTTTGAATAATGAATTAACTGTATTTTAAGAATTTAAAAGAGGTGAAGATTGATGTGGAAATAAAGAGTGGGAAGCTGGGTTGTGTATTTTTTTTTTTTTTAAGTTTAGATGTAAAGCTCGTCAGGATCTCTCATTTCTGTCACTGAAAATAAAGACACATCTTCTCTACTTGTCCTGGTTTTGTTAAAAAACAAGTTTCTCTTTTAGTGAATTTGCCTGTCAGCTAAAGCCTTCATATTAGCTGCATTTTCCTGGAGAACCAGGTGCATGTTTGGTAAACATAGCAATGAAATGCAAACTTATTGATAAGTGTGGATGGACATCTTGCGAGAGGGGCTACGAGAAACTGGTGACCAAGAAACTGACCAACTGTGTATAACATTCCATTCACGTGAATACTTCATATAAAACTGGGAGATCACGAGGATTCTCTTTGCCCTTCTTTGTCCCTTCTGCTTATGGCCGACATTAGGAGAGGACCTTGCTGGTCGTCCCTGCGAACTGAGGCCTAGTGAGAGACTGAATCCAGCTCCAGTCGGCTGCAGAGTCCAATCCAGGACTTTGGGTGCTGGCTCTGCAGTTGCTGAGACTTACAAGATTGTTTTTGTATATTTTGTATTATTTTCTCTATTCTTTTTAGTAGCATTAGTAAAACATCTTTAATTTTTCCAACTCTGTTCTCTCTGTCCTTCTTTCCCTCCCGATCGCCTGTCCTGAGTGGGAAGGGGGAGAGGGAGGGGCAAAGGGGAGAAGTGGGGAGAGGAGGTTAACAATACATCTGCCAGGGTTTGATTGTCACCCAGCAATCTTAACCCTTGACACTACTTCAGTGTAAAGCTACCAAAACATATATTATTGCTGAGGCTCTGGTCTTAGAAAAGATCATGACTTCAGTGTAGAAGAGATGAGTCACACAGTTATAAGAATATGGAGAAATATTTTTTTAAAATAAACTTTGTTATTCTTCATGTTAAGATCTCTCTCTGTGACATGATGAAGTTAGGTTATTTGCAGATCACATCCTATGAAGCCCAATAAAGAATGGAAAAGTTCAATTACTGCATATTGCAAAAGCAACAGCGCTTTGGCTTTAATGCAGCTGAAGTGCAGAATGTAAGATCTTTTACAGCCAGTGAATTCTCTGTGGAGCACAACACATAAAACTGAATTTTCAATGAACAGAACTGTAATTCTATAAAATAATATGATTTCAGAATAGTTCACTGTCCAAGGACATAAATTTGGCTGCTGAGACTTTTAAATAGCGTATCTAGAATACACCTCTTCCTAGCTATCAACACAGCTGAAGCTGTGTCCCAGACTCTCATCATCTGTTTTTTCAATCATCACCACATCATCTTATTTGGCTTTGACTAACGCATTATTTCTACGACCATGTTCATTCAACACATTATTGCTCAGACAATTTTCTCAGTTCCTCATGTTAACAAATTCCCCCCTAGGATGTGTGCAGAGTTCATTAGTGCCCTGTCCTGCGTGGTGGCACACACACAGTGCCGTGCCCACAGTGAATCCCTCTCTATTGATGTCAGTGGGACTACATACACAAAGGTCTGCCGCATCCTACTTAACCCACCCCAGTACTTTTCCTTCTTTTGCTCTTTAATATCTCAAACCCTTGACTCTTTTCTCTCTGACTGTCAACATGCTCTGGGCTTTACAGACTCTGATTTGGCTTCTTGAGCCACTGACATGATTCCCAAAGTCTTTAATGACTTAATGTCTTAATCATATCTCCAAGTTGTCTCCATTCTTCTTGATTTATTGACCATCATAAACAGCTAGCCATGTGTTTGTATTCCTGTCTTCCATTAGCTCTGTGCTTCTTTTTATTCTTTTCAGCCTTTTTTTCTTGTTATCTTTCAGAACCTCACCCAAAGGTGATCCCCTGGTGATCCTCATTCACTTTGCAGCTGCCTTACAGGTGCTGGATAGTTTCTTCAATGTATCTCTTCTTTCCTCCTTCTACCCCCTATCTCTGAGTAGTCTTCTCTGAAAGTACAAATTCAGACATTATTTCTGTAATGGTGACTAGTCATCACCTGAGACTTACCTGCAGATTTGACAACTAAACTATATCTAGTCTATATCTAGAGAGAAGGTTATTTCCATGCAACCTATTCTAAAACATTAACTTTCCATGTATCATAGTGTCGAAACTATCATCCAGATTATCTTTGCTAAATATTTTGCTTTTTGCAACGTGGTATTCTGTGACTTTAATTTATGGTTTAGCCTGTTGTCTGTGTAGCATTGTGTTCCTGACCATTAAGTTTTTCCCTGCATAATTCTACCATTTTTTTCCTCATAATAGGAAGCATAAGGTGCCTGACTTCTCTTTGAAAGCACTTCTTGCCTATCACACCTATGCAATACTGAGAGTTTACGTCCAATCACAATTTGATCCAGAATGCAAGTCTCCATCACATAATTTCTGGATCTCTCATACAAGTGCTTTCATTCTATCTCCTTAAAAGCCCAACATGATTGGAAAGAACTCTTGATAGATACTAAAAAAAATCCAAATTACAGTCCTTTAAAGTTGCAATGGCTGTGATTCCTACCAAAGTCTTGAAAATGCCACTCATGCTCAGCTGCTTGTCTGTAACAGACCAACAGTGTCTCACTGTCTGGAGATGTTCCCATCAGCTGTCCCTTGACACAAATGATGTGAAGCAGTCCTGAGGAGGCAGCTATGCCCTGTACTGACATGCATGATAGGGTGCTAGCCCATGGCTAGAGCTGCCGGGTACTGTGTGGGCTGCCTCTGTGTGGTCAGTCCTGCCTGGCTCAAACTGAACGTTGAAATCCCAGTCAGTTCCTGAAGCACTGACTGCAGATGTCCTCCACAGAGCTGTCTCCCACTTGGGCTGCTGCCTCCTCTCTGGCATACAGGAAAAACCCTGTGCTGAGGCTTACTCCTGCTCTCAAAGGCTGGGAAGTTCACCTGGAGACACTTTCTTTGTATTTATTTTGCAGGTCTGGGAGACCTTCAAAAGAGTCCAAGCTATCCTTCCTTAAGAACTAGGGAAACATCAAGACCTATTTCCCCTGAAACCCAGTACTGCACTTTGAGAGACCTCAGTCATCTTCAGTGTCAGCAGGGCACCTGTATGAAAATCTGTTTATGCTTTTATCCATTTGAGACACATCCAGAAATGGAGTTGCATTGGTGGGGAGGTCCTAATACCACTATTTACACAAGGGGCTCCAAGACTCATCTCCAGGTGGCTGTTGTAGTCTCAGAGCCCCATGACTATGGGTTTGTAGACCTGGAAACAGTAAAGGAGATCAGTTCCTGGAGTCCTCACAGAGGTGTAGTTAACACCTCTGTTGGACTTCCCCTGCCTCTTATAGTCTGATATCTCCCTTGCATTGCAGCTTGGAAGGATCTGTGGAGTGGTGACACACTTTTTATTTCTGCATCAAGAAATTGTAACTATGTAGCCTAAAGATACCACTAGTACAAAATGTCTCAGTCTCAGCTGTCTATGGTACATAATCTGTCACATGAAGTTAGAGTGGATATGGGGACTACATGTCTCGAGGAACTCCGGTTGCCAGTAAACATCCTCCACTAAAATAAATTATGGCTTCTGTTGTAACAAGTTCTAGATATATATATATACACACATATATTTCTACACATCTCCTTTGGAAAGCTTCACTGTGTAAGTAGATTGGGGAAAATAAAGACCACAAACCACATATATGCATACCTTAATTTTTACATCCACTCCAAATCTGCTTGGAGACCACTGACACTGAGCTAGAATGACCTTGACTAACCCAGTTCTTAGGTCTGTGTTAATTAGTTCACAGGTCACCTCTCTGCAATTCTTAGATTACAGCAACGCTGAAAGGTACAGGTGCTCTGTGTAGCACGGTAGGTTCTCATACACTATAACCTCATAATGACAGTTACGATACATAAAGATGTGGCACCAGAAGATATATACTGTCATGTGGCTTAAAGAAAATCTTCACATTTCATGCTAGCATTTACACTAATATAGCACTAGCACTGTACAGTAGAGAAGCATAAAGAAGGTCAGCTCAGGGGTTACAGCACTGTTCAAGAACTTGGGAAACTCAGGACCAAGTTTTGACACTGTCTTCGTAACAAAGTCTTCTGTCTGGAAACTGAGGATGCTGACTGCTTCTCTGCCTCAGAGGAATTTTATACTGATAAATACCATGAAAAGTTGTGAGGTCTCAGGGTACTATAGTAAACACCATAGTCAGACTTCATTTGTCTGTGGTCAAATTGCCTGGGCCGTGGATGAAAAGCTAGTTTGAGTCCAGCATGATTTATTAGCTCAGGCACAGCGTCACACGAATGCAGTTACGCTCTTTCTAGGGCCAGCTCTGCTCTGCAGGAGCACATCTGCCTTTGTGAGAACCTAGCTGGCTCCATCCCGAGGCAGCTCAGGTATTTCAGCAGCACTTACCCACAGCCAGAAGTGTCAGCGGGCGGAAAGGAGCAGAAAAACCCAGCACAGAGCCAGCTTGGATCCCCCTGAGTTTATGAGACTGTGCTTTGTGCCAGCTGTGCCAGACCCACGCTGCCTCCTCAGCTTTTGCACCTGCTCTGCAGCAACCCGGGTCCTGTGAGGCTCATTAGATCAGGCACAACATGTCCAGCACCGCAATCGAGGAGCCATGGTCTGCCGGTACTTACAGTGCTGGGGAACAGGCTGTGACCAAGGAGCAGAGAAAACAAATGGCTCTGTGGGGTCTGTGTAGCTGATGTGATGAAGAATTAACAGACCCTCCTACATCAGAGCTAAATTCACTTGGAAACTGTTGGGTGCTCTCTTGTTTCATTCTCTTATCTGTACTATTAGGGTTCCTGTTTTACCAGCTCTACAATATCTTTGCCAAGTAGAGATAAGACTAGAAACAGCTAAAAATCACTTACTGAAATTATACTTCAAGACTTCGAGAGCCACCTTCCAGGGACAATGAAAGTGATGCTTCAAATAAGGGGCTTTGGAAACATAAGAGATCAGATTTTAGGAAGCCAGAAGAAAAGGAGTGGAGAATAAATAGATCAGAGTCTTAAAATCAGGGGTGGAAGAAAGAAATAGAGTTAATTATCAAACGCTGCGTGAAGTAAATTAAAAAAAAAAAAATAAAAAAGAAAAAGGAGAGAAGGGAAGAGGACAAAGTTTCCCAAGGCTATAAAGCAGTGCAATAAAAAGTCAAGGAGGCTTTGCGGTGAAAGGGAGAAACCCGCCGAGGAAGAGCCTCCAGGCAAAAGCTCCAGCGGCTGCCGGGGCGCGGGGCGGGCGGGCATTAGGGCCCGGCGGGGGCGGGGGCGCGGCGGCGGGCGGCGCTAGGGCCGGGCGGCGGGACGGTCGGAACCACAGCACCACCTACGTACCGCGGTCCCGCATCCCCCGCAAACCCCGCAGCAGCTGCCCCCGGCTGACAGCCCCCGCCCCGCCGCATTAAAGGAGCGGGCGGAGGCGCGCGGCTGGGGGAGCAGGCAGAGCGGAGGAGGTGGGGGGGAGCCGGCGGGGACGCCGCTCGCATGTGGCCGGGAGCACCCGCCGTCCGCCCGGCCGGCCGAGCCCGCGGCGAGGCGGCCGTCGGCCCCCGCGGGGCTGCCCCGCGGCGCGGAGCCGCTCTCCGGACCCGGCGGCGGCGCGGGATGGCCGCGGGGCCGCGCCGCAGAAGGTAGGGGGGGCGGCTTCGCCCCGCCGTGCCCGCGACCTGAGCGCGTGTGGGCGGGGTGCGCCCCTGCGCCGGGATAAATAGCGCTTTCCCTCGCCTGACAGCCTGTCCCTGGGGCGCACGGGGGTGCTGAGCGGCAGCGCTCGTCCGCTGCTTGCGGGAAAAAGAGTTGGGGCTCTCGGTGACTGTGCTCTGGGGCCCTGCTCCGACCTGGGTTTTTGATTTTTCTCTTTTTTTTTTTTGTCTGGGAGAGCTGGAGGAGGGGAAGGACCAGGAAAGCCAGGAGCCAAGCTTTTCCCCTCTCTCTCCGTGCAGCTTGGGGGAGATGCTGGAAGCGGCTCTGAGTTTGCAGCGCCCGAGAAAGGGAACCAGAGGCGTGTGAGCTCCTGCCGGACCCTGCGGCAGCCGCTGCCCCGCGGCGCTCCACCAGCCCCCTCCTCGCCCGGGGCCGCTCGCAGCCCCGCACACAGTAGGACTTCGCCGCCTCTCGCTGCTGCCGGAGGAGGCTGCCCACCCCAGCGGCCCAGGATGCAGTTTCGCCTCTTCTCCTTTGCCTTGATCATCCTGAATTGTATGGATTACGGCCACTGCCAAGCCAGCCGCTGGAGACGCAGCAAGAGAGGTGAGTACCGCCGCCTGCTCACCCGGGACACCCGCCTGGGGCGGCGGGCAGGAGTGCTTGCGGGGCAGGAGGTGCTACCGGAGGACTGCGTGCCCCACGCCAAGGACAGGGAACTCTCCGGCAGGTGAGGTGCGTCCCGGCTGCCGCCCGCGGGCTCCGGGCCAGCACGTGGGGCGCGGAGCCGTGCCGGCGTGGAGACCTCTCCGCGGGGCTGCCCGCCTCCCTCCTGCTGGGGAGGCCGGGCCGGGAGCGGGAGGAGCGGCGTGGACCTGAGCTCCCATGGTTTCGAAAGGACGGGCCAGAGCGGCGCGGCTGCTCTGTGACCCGCGTGGTGCTGCCGGGGACGGGGTCATCGAGCAGTAGGTAGGGCTCCCCCCGAGTCCCTGGCGCAGCGATGTTCTCCTTCCCCGCGGGGTTGGCAGGGCCGGGGGCTCGCTGGGAGCTGCCCGCCGCGGGAAAGGCGCTGCCACCTCCGGCCCCTCGGTTGGTGCCAGGTCCCCCAGCCGAACCGCAGCGAGCGGTGGCCGTGGCTCATGTCGCCCTTGTACCTCGTCGAAGCAGCTGCCAGATGTTCGCTGTTAGCCCCGGCGGTTAAGGCTCGTGTGTCCGTGGGGTGGACTTTGAGGCCGCCTTCCGTGGACCATCCTTAGAGCGACCGCGTTTCCGAGGCAGAAAGGCGGCTTCTCCCCTCCCACCCCGCGGAGGCCGGGCAGCCCACGGCCGCACCGCTCCCGCGGAGCTCGGGCGGCTCAGCCCGCGGGAGAACCGCGGCGGCGGAGCGAATCGCGCCTTTCCCAGCTCCGGGGGGATTTCTGTGCCGCCAACTTTTGCTCAAAGCCTGCAGATCCCTGTAAGGAAGGAAAGAGAGAAGCGGTGCGGTGGGGTTTAATCTGTTTTCCGAAGATGCTGGTGTCGGGATTACTGGAGTTCAGGAGTCGGAGTGGTGAAATGTGCCAGTACAGCACTCATGTGGACGAAAAGGTTACTGCAGCTCTTCCCCAGCTGTCAGGGCGTTCTGTGGTGTGTGTATTTTGGGGGCTATGGTTTGTGTGTGTGGTCGGTTTTTCTTTTGGTGGTGGTGGGAGAAGAGGTACACCTTCAGTATAAAAAGTTTTGTTATCTGCATCTTCTGTCTTCTGTCTTCTGAATTACTTTGCTGTCCATATTCCTATTATTTTCTTGGCCATGTCTCCCCGTCCTGTTTCTAAAGTTAGAAAATCAGGTGTCTCAGGTGCTGAGAAATTCGAATTTCTGAAAGAATTGCACTAAAATGGCAGTGGTTTGGAAGGGGAGGGAGCTAACATCTCCAGCAATAAGCTGGTACAAATAGTAATAAAAATGTGAAAGGAAAATAGTTCACACTTTCATGCCTATATCACCTTTGTGCTAGGTACAAATAACATTGTAAAGCAATTTAGTTTTGAAGGTTTTTCAACAGATGGTTTCCAGAATTTAATTTTTGTGTGTGTGGCTAAAACGATAGCAGTCCTTTTAAAGTGACCAGACTATCTGTGCTAACAAAGGGTATACTGTGTCTTTAATTAAATGTGGAACTACTTAGAGTGCTGGCTAGACAGCGGAGGGTGATAGTGGTATTTCTGCTTTACAAGAGAGCTTAAGGATTGCATTGTGGGAGTACTGAAATGAATAGACATCTAACTCGAGTTGTGTGAATTGTCCTCCTACAAAAACTTAAGCTGGTTTTAATTGATCTCATGTTCACTGATTGATCTTAGACCAATTGTTGTGCTTGTTGAACAGTTGGCTTTTCCAAAGGAGATTGGTTTAAATTAGTTTTTAGTTTAGTTATTGGATAAATAACGTCAGTATTGATAGTTGACTTACTGGCACTGTTTTGTACTATCACCTAAGGGTTTTGTTTTGTGCTTTGAAGAATGCAGTCTTTTTCAGTTAATAAGTCTAAAGAAGTAACCATAGCCAGTTCTAAGCGCCGAAAGAAAAAATCTAAGAATGTATTCATATTGTAATAGACATTTGCCATGACACATGCAGTCTGAAGTAATGCTTTCGTACAGGACCCAAAATTCCAATAATTTCACAATTTTTCCATATTCCATCTGCAAATAATCAGGCATTCACTGTGGGGTACTGGCAGTTAAAATTTCTCTGGCATTCTGTTTTGTCTGTTACATGATCTCAGATGCTCCATAATATCATTTTCTTAATGAAATAAAATTTTTGGCATAAATTAAGTCTCCTGTGTGGTAGAAGTCAATTGCATTCAGTCTGGAATTATGGGCAAATATCATGTGTAGCTTTTTAAAATTTTTTTAAAGCAGCTAAATGTATGTTAAAGTCTGTATGCCTGTATTGGAGTTTGTGTGGATTTGATTTGTAGCTGATGCAGAATACTCCAGTAGACAAGAGTTTAGTAAATTTGAGGCGATGTTCCCAGATTTCTTCATTCCGCTTCCACTTTCAACCCTTGTCCAAACCAAAGCATGCAACATTGCAGTAGAAGCAGAATGAAAAATCAGAGTTTAGAATGTGGTTCCTACCTGGCATTGATTTGTGTTTTGTTAGTCAGTGTCACTTGATTAAAGATTATTTGATAAATGCGTTATGATAATCAAGTTCTGTTAATTGCACTGCTGCTCTTAGTTACTTTTGCAGCTCCTTAGAATACTACTGTACTTACTTGCTCAGAGCAGAATCCTACTTCCCTTGAAACACCCCAGCAAATTCTCCCATTGTAAGTCTCCATCCTGAGCAGGTAACTATGTTTATTTACTTTTCCTGCAGAAGCTATTCTAAAATATATTTAAGGGTTACATAGCTTATAGGTCAGTGATGTAATCTCACAACCAGTGTAGCCTAATATCAAAGCATCTCCTTTCTCTTTCTTGTTTAATTGTATAACTTGATGTTTTCATTTCTCTTGGATACCTCTTCACTTGTTCATTTCAATGTAAACTTTTCTCTTTTAATCAGAATTCTTTCTAGCAGTCAGTATAAAATGAGCAACTGCATGTCCTGACATTTCAGTGAACATCATGGAATGTGTGAAAGACCAGTGGTTTTGCCCATGTCTTTGAGATGTGGTAAGAACAACTTTCCCAAAGAGAACCTCAAATCAAGACGAGAGTATATAGAAATGAAGACTGTCAGGCTGGCTTACCGGGAGGAGTGATGGTTTTCTGCACAAGCATTGACAAAAAAGAATATAGAGTTCATTGTAATCAGCTGTCAGAAATCAGATGCTAACAAAATTCCCTGAGGGGTGAAAAAAAAGTCAGTGTGACAGCAGTGCCTTCACTGATGGGGAGACATAACTGTAGCACAGAGCTGCTCTCTGAAGTTGATGAGACCACTGATGGAATAAAGAGGAGATGTGAATGGGACACATTCACACTGGGAAAATGAAAGTTATCTGTACCCAAGAAAAACTACGATGTGGAGAATTTGTCCTTCTGTTTAGTCTGTAAGAGTTTATGTTCAAGGAGCATAAGGGCTGTGGTATGGATCCAACTCCTGGATGCTCTCACTCCATTTGTGTTAGATGTAGCCATTTTCTTCATGTACATCTGTGGCAATGAGTCAGTAGTAAGCAATAGTTGTGGTGGCAAATATCTATAGGTGGAAATAGGTGCCTGGGGAAAGCAATTTCCCCAAGTGTTGAAATGGTTCAAAATAACTCTGTGGATGGTGTTTATAGGAGTATATGCATATATGGAGGAATACAGTAGATGAAATCAAAGTTATGTCAATTAAATCCAAGTTATTTTAATGTAAGATGGGTATCTGGACCACAAAGCATTTATTAATATAGGAAGGTGTTACATGGAAGAAAAACCTTTTCAGATACTGTGGATTGTGATTTGGCTTTCATGACTAGGTATTTATCTGTGAATAGATAATCTTGGAACTTGTCTCAGTTGGAATGTGTGGTCAGGCTTTGTGAAAGATCAATGATTTGAACATTAGGGAAAAAGGAACCTGTATTGGAAATACTTGATTAAGATAAATAGCACATCTGCTTTTACAAGGACTGTATTAAAAAACGAGAAATTTACTAACCCCAGCCCTGCCTCCCCCCAGGTCATATTACAAAGAACATTTTTTTAGTTCTCCAACAATTTCAAAATATTCTACCTATTCTATCCTCCTCTCTTTGAACTTGAAACATGTTTTACATTTGTAGGACAGTTAACTTTTAGTCTGCTGGTTAAGGCTTAAAATCTTATGAGGAAGCTGTACTTTGAGATATGTGTTTTCCCTAGCTGTTACACTGGGTGCTTGTAACAGAATTCATGGATGAACTGAGAGATGTTAACACTTAATGGAGGAAATTCCAAGGAACTTGTGATCAGTAACAAAGCTTTGGAGGATACCTTCTGTTCCTCAGTCCCTTACTACTTCGGATAATTAGTTGTTAAGCATTCTTTATAAACATATCACTACTACAGCAGCAAGAATATCCTAACACTGTAACCATTTAAAAGCCAAAACTTCTAAGCTTTTGGTTATGTATGCACTGTTATCTGGTAAGTCTGGAAGTTACTTAAGGTGAAATGTCAGCAGAAGGCAAAACTTCTGTGTGAATGACTGAATACCAAACTAGCTAATGATGCAGAGTCACTGATAACTGATGCTGAAGTGGAGTGTGAGCATTTGTAGACGAGATGGTCAAAATACCAAGAGCAGGATTCAGCATGAAAATGAACACATGAGTTTGAGTGCCCTATTTGGTTGCCCAAAGTATGTTTCTAATGCTATTTGTGATATTTAAAACATATCTTTTTGAGGCTGGCATATAGGTGACCTTCTGGAGCAACAACCAGAGAGAGGCCAGGTAGCACACACTGGAGCAATCCATATGCATGTGACACCCTCAAGGCCTGTTATGGTAAAAACTAAAAATGGAGAACGTGGACTGGTGCGGTGTTGCCGTATGTATGTTTCTTCTTCCATGTATCCATGCCTTGGCTTCCAATACTGGTCACTTGGAGTTACGATACTGGGTTTGGTGGGGGTGCCTGGTTAGACCTTGAAGTCTATGCTTACAGGCTTTTGTATTAAAAACTGCTGGAAGATTTACAGTGTGATGAAGAACTTGTATTTATCTGCTTGATAAACTTGACTTGATTTTGTTTTCCCTTTTTTGGGGGAAGGGGGGGATTGTATGTTTTCCAGGGCTTGACTGAAGTCTGTTACTAAAGTGGTTCAAAAAAACATGATAGATACCAAAAGTGAGGTTGTATATTAATATAGGGAAGCTAAGATGATAACAACAAGAATGCAGTTTTTTACTTCAATATATCATTTACACCATAAAGGCCAGTATAATTACTATGATAAATTATGTTAGCATGGTGTTGTTTACATAAGCTGCTTTTAATGAAAAATATAACATTTAAAAGCTAGAAAGTGGAAGAGGTATTCGCTATCAAAATTTAAGGCAAAAAGAAAGTCTTTCTGTAAGCTGCTTCTTTTGGGGCGGTAGTGTTGTGTTTAAAACATGTTAAATCTCTTACCAAGTAATTTTTGGTGTAGAGGATAGAACAGATTTGCAGTATGACTTTTTGATACTTGGATTCTGACAAATACATTTTAGGAAGGAAAGTGTCAAGTGGATCTGGTTCTTAAACCCTACAGGACAGCTCTAGAGTTTGGGTTGTGCAGCTGTTTCTCGTGTCTGTGCTATGGCTTTGTCTAGCCAGCTCCATACACAAAGGCCACTCGTTGGCCAGGTTTTACTTTTATACTTGCTGAACTTCATATACCTAGGGGCAGTAAGGTGATGTGCAAACCTGACTTGAGAATAACACGATGAAGCTATGTTTCTCTTTATCTGGCTGTTCTATCTCTTGCAGGATTTACCATGATATGAAAAGTCCTGTCCATTTTCACTAATACTTTGTCGAAACTCAGAGGAGGAAAGAAGTCAGAAGGGATCGGGGTGGTGGTCTGTCCAGTGTGTGCTCCCCAAATGGCAGATGATGGTACAAAACTGTGTGAAGCACAGGAGAGATGAGTGAAATAATGAGTCGGACATTCTAATTAATGTCACCTTTCCAATGCAATATTTTCCTGTATATCCAATTTCTGCAGTGGAGGTGGGGGAAAAAGAAATTTCAATAAATTGGCCTTTGTACATAATCTGTTTTCAAAACAGTTAATGTGAGAGTTGGTGTTCTGACTGTGGAATAGAGACGACGACTGTAACTCATCTAACATGATGAAGTAATGCAATACTGTCTTCTGTAGATCTTCCTCTGAGACTAGAAGGCTTTGAGACCTTCATCGTATGTCTGTAGTTTGGGATTGCTACCTCCTAGTGCTTTGATTTCAAAGCCATCCACATCTCTGACCTTTATCTATCAATCTGTGGTCCATGGAGCACATGTGAGCATTTTCTTGATATGTACAGGTCACACTACCTCATTATTGTGTTTGTACTTAAATACTTTTAAATACAACACTCCAATGGGTTTGTTTTCTGCTTTAATCTTACTCAATTTTGATGCAATTCCTTGTTGCTTAAATGTGAAGTTGTTGCTTCTGATTCCTTTTTAGGTGCTAGCATGTGAGAGATTGGTGATTAAATTTCCTGGCCTTTCCTCTTGTTTATGGATTTGAATGTACAAATGGTGAAGAGTAAAAGGACATTGTCACGGAGGCACCCCGAGGTTGGTTTAAGGGACAAGAGGGTCCAAAACAACTTTTATTAAACTGGTGAGAAACAGGGTTTTAGCACTCCGAAAGTGACTTGAATACAGGTTCGGATATCAGTTGAGGAAAATTATTAAGGGGCAGCGACTAATACAACAGGCGGTCCACAGAGTGCATGCACATGGCTTCACCCAAAACAGTACCGGAGCTGTCCCTGAGTTCGGGAGGAGTACACACTTGCCTGTACATGGTGTGGGATTATTTTAAAGAGACCCATATACTTACAGTGAGTACGGAAAGTGTACACTTGCGATTCTGCGAGGGTAAATTTATAATACGCTCGCAATCCTGCGAGGGTTAATACACGTACAAGTGTGCATGGAATATTAAACGTGCTTATGTGCAAGCACGGGAGGTAAATACACTCGTGGTTGTGCGAGGAAATAATTTATATGCGTGCTCATATTGAGCACGGAAAGTTACACGTGCTTGTATTAAGCCTGGAAAGTACATGTGCAAGGTTGCATGGAAAGTTACACATGCCTATGTGGAAACATGCGAGGAAAATACATCCACGATTATCCGAGGATTAATTTTACACGTGCTCATATTGAGCACAGAAAGTTACACGTGCAAATGTGCATGGAAAGGATAAATACACTCACAATCCTGCGAGAAGTTTTACTCACACACGTGGCGGCAAGGCAAGCGGAGTCTCCATCCTGGGGAGAAGGGCTCTTGGCAGCAGCATCTTGCTCGTGCTCCGAGAGACCTGCGACAGTGGGCGGAGTCTCGACGAGAGTCCCGTTTTTTTATAGGCTGATCAGATATGACTGTAGGCATTCCAGAAGCTTCTCTGCACCCCCACACTGGCTGTGGGGTGCCCCTGAAGCCTCCAAATGTCCCCCACACTGACTGCGGGCACCCAGTGTCTCACTGGCGCCTTGGCACTCCCTTCTCCTAATGGCCCTGGCCAGGGTGCTCTGGGGCCAAACAAAAGAAGCTGTTAGCCTGAAACAGCAGAGAGAGAGGGAGATGTGTCTACTTCTTCTGTACTGAAGGAGGGAGGGAGGGAGAGAGAGGGGGGTTTGCATGCTGCCACAGATATTAAAAAAGATAATAAAATTGCATTATGGGGCAGAAACAGATGATTTCTTTTCTTTTGAGGTAAAGCAGAGAAGCAACTGGTGTTTTAGGTACCTTGATTACATGACCAAGGGAAGGTTTTTGAGATCCCATCTGTCAAGATCTGGTGAGCAGTGCAAAAAGTCCTCATGTTCTCTGTTTCTGTAATAGTAGAAATATCCTTTGATTACAGGCAGTTTGCAAATTTTGGCATCCAGTAATTAATCAGTTATGTATTTCTTTTTGAAATACCAATTTCAGTAGAGCCAAGTACTTGATGTATCTGTAAGATTTGTCCATTCATGAGGGAATGGAATTTATGCTATTTATCTGCTCTCATTCCTTTTATTTTTTTGTTCTGTTTTTATGCAGTGGTGTTTGGATGACTGTAACAAGGAAAGTGTAAATAATTGCAAGTAATATTTATGAGAGGCATACATGAGATCTGTTACCCTCTTTATAATTCAATTTAAAAAGTGTTTATTTTGAAACATAATTACAGAACTGTATGTTTAACTTAGATCCAAACCACTTTGGAAATACTTCTAGTATGATTTTTGTGTCTTTAAAAACTAATTTTTGCTCTCTTGGATTTAAAAAATGTGAATCTTAAAAAAAAAAAAAATCCTGGAGTGTATGGTTTAAGGCAGGGGTGTCAAACTCATTTTGACCAGGGGCCACATCAGCCTCACAGTTGCCTTCAAAAGGCCGAATGTAATTTTAGAACTATGTAGATGTAACTACTCCTACTTTTATGAAGTCCTGGTTTAGACATTGAGTTTCAAATTAACCTTGTGGAAACTGCTGTCTATTTTTCTTTTTGAGAATTGTCAAGATTTTCTTCACCTTGGTGAAACTCAGATCCAAACATAGATGTAGTGAGACAGAGCAAGGGACCTAAAAGATAAAAGCCAACATCGCAAAACTATTTATGTACTACCTAAATTGGTGCTTTTTAAAAAAAAAAAAAATCATTGGGCAGTTGTATGAATGCTATGTCCCAAGCAGACTGTATACAGCAGTGAAGACACTGCCTGTGCCTTTTTATATATTAGGAGCAACTTGTACTGATTTACACTCCAAAGGGACAATGGTTTTGTGTTAGGGAATTGCAGTGATGTGACAAAACATAAACTTCTTGATCCAGATACAATATTTTCTTTTTTGAGTTGAAGTGCTGGCTGAAATACGTTACACACAAATATGTGCTCTGTGCTAATAGTCTCTTCAGCCGTATGGTTGCCACCTTTGAAATACCAAAAAACCCCAAACTAGCCACATCAGACAAATGGCTGTTGTGCATGCACAGATTCATCTGCACATGTACAGCAGCTCTGACAACACCCAATGTGTCCATAATAAAGCTTGCTGGGCAAGCTGGGAACCACTGAGACAGCAACTATGCTTAGCAAAGATAGGTGTTACTGATTTGCTCTTGCTTCTTTATCAAATTATTACAAAATTTTTGGTGAGTATGATATGTTCTCATCATAAACCTACTGACTTGCCTGTTGAATCCACTGAAAAACATGTGGCCAAGATTCTTTTGAATGGGAATTCAAGTTTCATAATCTTTCACTTTATCTATATTGAGCTATAGAGTACTTATGGACCCCAACTGAGGTGAGGCTCCATAGTGCTCACCCTGCTTAGACAACAACCTCTGAACTAAGGTTGCCAGAGCAGATCTGTCCTGGATTTCCCTCCACTAGCAGAATTGTTCTTTGGCCTTTCATTACAGCAAGTTCAGACCTGGTTTAGGTCTCATTTTGCACAGTGCATGCTGAAGTGATGGACGTGAATTTGGTTTTAACTCAGCAAGAGTAACTCAACAGGATCACTGCAAGGCACCCAAGGTACCTTAGACTGTATTTACAGCAGAACAACATAGCAGCTAGTTGTTTTTAATTTGTTTAAAGCTGTTAGCAGTTTTTGAGAAATGCTTACAAGTGGCCTCTGATCAGAGATGCTTCACTCTTGCAAGAGACCTAAAACCAAAGAACATTTTATAGATGGTTTGCTTATTTATCTGTCCTCATGGAATTATATGTTTTAATACTTTCATGAGGAGCTTTCTCAGAAGGGTTTTTTACCTCTAAATTTGGTCTCCTGTCCTCTCCAAAATGATCAATATTCTTTCCCCTACATTGAATTGTCACTTGTGAGAAAAGTTGACTTTCTGAGGTACATTGGAGGAGCAGCACTTTTTTGTGTCTTTGCTGTTGTGATCTAGTTCTGTGGCAACTACTGATGACAATACAGTTCTTCACCTTAGGCTCCTTGCCTAGGCCATCAAAAATATACCTGGCCTGCATGTGTTTCTCTTGGTGCAGTTCAGCAAATATTGACTGCACATAAGCAGATCACCCATTTTGTATCTGTGTTGTCTATCTGACGTGGTTCAGTGCCGTGAGAGGGTTTGTTCAGGAAGTCAGAGGGATTGCTGTCATTAGTCTTCCTGCATGTGTTAATTAAACTTTAGTAAATACATGTATGCATCAATGATAGTAAAAAATAAATCCCTGTCTTACATAAACGCTAAGTAGTGTTCCAGTGTGAAATGTTAGATGCATACATTATTAACTCCTATAATACTAATTGAAATGGTGTTTCTCAACAGGTGCTTTGGCTTCCAACCGGGTTTCTCACAGCACTGCTGCAGGATACTGGAGTGCAGCAACTTTGCTGAGGTGACAGTGGGTCATGGTTTCTCTTTTCAGTTGATGAAATTGCAAAATCACAAGTGTTTATCATAACTCTTTTAGGCAGTCTCTAGAGTTTGCTGACCTTCACCTGTTGGACTAGGTCTTCAAAAGTGTTTTTGGGAATTGAGGTTTAGGAAACATTCAGAGCTGTAGTTGGACAGTAAAATGAGAGAAATTCCCAACACTTTTGTAGTCTTTAAAGTTTTTTTTTTTTAACTATAAAGCTTTGATTCAAGTTTACTGTGTTTTGTTTGTGTTCTTTTTTGAAATAGATTCTTGTAGAAGCAGAAAACTGTGAACTGGTTCAATGCAATTTGTATGCTGTGAAACAAAGAAAAAAATCTTCTGCAAAATCTTATATTTAGGTGAAGAGAACCTGGAGGCCACCTAGTGCTACACAGTGTGTACCACTACTGCTGTGCAGATGTGTAGTAGTAAAAATATGTACTACTTTTGAAGAGTTCAAGTAAGAAAAACCAGCGTAGGGTAGGAGAGGAAGAGTCATCCCAGAATAACCTTGTGATTAACAGTTTGGGACAAAGTTTGGTTTCTGATCTCCGGTTTTGATTTTCAGACTTGTCCATGCTCACTGGGTTATGCTGCTTCTCTGCATTGCAGACATATACTAAAACAAAAACCACCACCACAAACAAATACAAGACACCTCACCCCCCAAAAAACCCAAATAAACAAGACCCAAAAAACCTAACTGAAACTATCATTTGCTCAGGGGGGATCTTATCAATGTAGCTGAAGGGAGGGTGTGAAGGATCCAGGCTCTTCTCAGTGGTGCCTAGTGACACAACAAGAGGCAATGAGCATGAACTGAAACACAGGAGGTTGTTCCTTCTGAACATCAGAAAACACTTTTTTGCTGTGAGGGTGACTGAGTGCTGGCATGGGTTTCCCAGTGATGTTGTGGAGACTCCATCCTTAGGGATGGTCCTGGGCAACTGCATCTGAGTGACCCTGTTTGAACAGGGTGATTGGACCAGCTGACCTCCAGAGGTCCCTTCCAAACTCAAATGTTCTGTGAAAGGTGGTTTTGAAATGTAACAGGTATCTACCTTGTGTCTACTTGGTCTTAGGAATAGTCAGCTGTGGAGGAGAAACACGGAGAGTCCATTCCCTTTAGGAGTTCTTGGGATATGTGACTGAATCAGGTACAGTTGCAATCACCTTAACTTTGCTGGAGTACTGAGATCAACCCAGAGGAGCTTCCAGGTGACGCAGAACTTGCCAGCTGTCAGTTTGCCCTCAACAAGACTCCCAGTCAAGCAGAGTCTTGAGATAGCACCTGCTCCACATCTTACTTCCCTTCTCCATCCCATGCAGGCTTCCATGCAAAAAAAACCCAAAACCAAACCAACAAACTGATGATGCACAGTGGAAATGAAAGGTGAAAGGTGAAATCAGAGGGAAGATGAAAAATTAAGTTTGACTTGGTGATCTGAGCCATTTCAAGTTATCATAAAATAAGGTTCTGTATCATACTAATTTTTCATCTTATGAGTTCCTTGCTCCTCTGTTTTTCTTCTTTCTAAATATTTACAAATACCGAAGAGTACATTGCAATAGTAATGATAAAGATACTAGCTCTAAGTCCAGTCTCACTCATTTTGTTGTAAATCTGGGGTATTATCAGTCTGTCTCAGATATACTATATATTTCTGAAGTGGTGCTTGCTCTGGTATATGATTGTCTTATGCAATATTACTGTTAGGTCCTACAGAAAGACTGAAAGTCAGGCATGTCTCTTTTTTTTCTTTTTCTTTTAGCAGCTATAGTTCACTTTGCTAATACTGTATTTGAGAACTCCAACTCTTTTTCACTACTTTCAGTTCTTTCCATCAGACTCCTGGAAAAAGTCTTGCTGCTTCCAACTTTTATTTCAGTTATTGTAACATTAGCAGTGGCATCAATATGTAGGGTTTTTCAGCTTTTGGAAAAGGGGTGAAATGTGACTCCATTAAACCTGAATCTGAAGACAGACTTGGTTTCATATTGTTTTCTCTTAATAGCTTTCCAAGCAGCCACTAAGTGAAACTACTGGATAGTGAGCCTGGTGTAATATGAGGCTCATTGGGTAAAATAACATTAGTCTGTGCTACTTAAACACAGTCTGGAAGGCTTAGGGAGGAGAGGAAGGAAAATATTTGAAGAGATCAACTGGATGTGGTTGAATACAAGTAACGTCACCTGAGAAGGATTAGAATTTGCCAAAGCTTGACCTGAACGAAAAACCTCCATTTAGGTCTTGTGTTCCTACCAGATCAGCTGCAGTAGTTCTTTGGTGCACAGTTTTCTACCAGCAGTCATATAGTGAAAGAGTCCAGTGACTGACTTGGCTTTTGTGTCTGTGCTGCAGTAAAGTTAAAAAAAATAATAATCTCAGTTTAACATTCTTTCTCCTTATTAGCTGCAGCTGGCTTTTTCTAATTACTAAAGGCTTTTTTTTTTTTTTTAAATCTACATTCTATTACTTTTATCCTTGCTGGGACCTCAGTGTACACACTCTAGCTGATAAACAGCTAACGCATGTAGTTCATATCCGTAGATGTGAACAGCTTCAAAAAAATACATGCGTTGACACTTAAAAATGAAGAGAAGACCCAGTGGCATGGTTAGTAGCAATGGTACTTTATCCACCATGGTCTTCGTTTTCTGAGTATGTGGGGTTAGTGAACCCAGTGGCCTCATATTCTTAATAGCATGGCTATTGTGATAGTGTCTTTGAAAATCACTTAATTCTTGTGTTTTGGAGTGCTCAGGACACCTTCTTGTGCACCTCTCTGAGGTGAAGGGTATCTCTTATAGGTGTAGAAATTGACTCCTGGGGTTATAAAGGCCTGAAATCCTCCGTAAGGTAAAATAGAATGAAGACTGGAGGTGCTTAGCATGTCTGGAAAAAAACAAACCAAAACAAAAAAACAAACCAACCAAACAAGAAAAACTGACAAGTCACAAGTGATTTTTCTTACTCAACCCTGGTATGAGTTGGGATAGGGGTAGAATAAAATGAAATGATTGATTGTGCCCACATCACATGATGAGGTGGATGTTCATCACAGCAGGCCACTAGAGCCATTCCTGCTAAATCTCGTATTTGGCCTTTGCAGGGTAAGGTGGGAAATACTTCTGTATGGAAATGTAAAAAAAGGTACTTCAGATTAGAATCTTCCATACTACTTAATCTTATGCTTCTTGGTTTAGACTTGCGTATCACAGACTGGGAATACTTTTAGTGTGGAGATGAATTTGCCTTTACTAATAAGAGGTTTCTTGTAACTTTCCCTAAAGCATTATTGATTGCTTCTGGAGTGAGCAATGCTTTTGCTCAGTATATCAATTTCTATGTAAAATTTTCATTACAAAGTTTTTGTTTCTACAAACAATAGTACGTGATTCTGGGTTTTTGTGAAGTTTAGGATAGCATGTGCCTTTGTGGGCTTGAGGTTTTTTTCTTCTTAAAAATACCTCTAGTCACAGTTAAGCCTGGTAGATACATAATGAGAAAAAGCACACAACAGATTGCAGTGCTGTGGAGGAACAGCATGTCTCTCAGGGGACTTGTATTGAAATGATTTCATGTCGGAGCTATTTAGTGTTATCCTTCTTTTGCATTTACTTCTCACACTGCTGACTTATGAAATTGTGACTAAGCATTAACCATCTTGTTTAGCCACAAACATAGTTGACTTGTTTTTCATGACTGTTTGTTACTGTGTTAATGTGTTTCCTGATTTTTGTCATTCATGCTTAGTATGTAGCAGAAACACTATCTCCTCTCTCCGTGCAGAACCATGTAGGGATCCCCATGATATTCTACTGGATGGAATAATTTCTTTTTTTTACGTATGTTTAGCCAGGGAGAAATCTGATTAGTTGAATGCTCTTGCTAGTATTCAAGTACATCCTTGAGCTGTTTGATGTTCCATTTTACAGCTTTATTTAAATGCTCTGCAGGGATTGTGGTTTAGTGGTGAGAGCATGAAATTTGAATCCAAGGTGCCTGGTTCTCTTACCAACAGAGCTGGTCAGTATGTTTAAAACCAGATTCTTCTACACCACCACTCCCATAATAGATTTTTGCATGCGTGTCTGCAAAGAGGTTTTTTTTCTCTCTCTTCTTTTTTCTTAAATAAATATTGACCATTCACAGCTTAAGCAGGCACTGCAAGTGTTTCTTTCACTTCTGCACCTCAGTTCCTCTGGTGCAGAGTAGTGTTTTACCTCAGTGCATTCTAAACTATATCAGTGATTTGCATGACCAAGAGGTCCTGAACTGTTAATCTCTGGGCATGTATATGGTTATTATGAAGGATAATAAGCACATAAATGAGCTTCCTGCCTCCCCAAGTTTGACTGAGCAAACACCTGCATGTGGAACATTGCATCTGTGGCAATGATCTGAGATGTAAAGTGTTGGCTCTGTCTGATGTGAAGTATTCAGTGTTCTTATGTCTGTCAGAGATGAGATAGCAAGACCTATGTGACTCTGTATCCCTGCTCTGTAGTGTGCAGAAATGATTGCTGTCTTTTTTTCATCACGAGCTATGTGTCTGACAAAGTATTTAAAAGGGGTTTTATCCTGACATTTTATTAGCTTTCAGATACGAAGGATGGAGCCCTTCGTATGCACATAAGCATTTGCAGTAGGCTGACTTATTGTTATAAGAGCAATTTATGTACTCAACAAAAAAATTATATTTTATTTCATACCAAAATAAGATAATAATATTATCAGATTTTGAAAATGACAAGAGCTTGTGACACCTCAGACTTGTGCTGCAGAATTAAGATATTTCAAAGAGGCTTGCATTTAGACATAGCTGAACACTTTACTGACTTTAACTTCTCTGAAAATGGAAGTACAGCTGTAATAATCTAGAGCATTCTCATTTCTATTCTTACATTAAGAATAGAAACCATGTATATAGCATATTTGTTTTTACTTCCTCAGAACTGCCAGTGTCTTTCCTTTAATTCTAGAGACCATTATTATTCATATTACTAACCTCATCTACGAAATGTGAGCCAAGTGGTTTTTAGTTTGTTTTGAAGGCTGTATTTGCATTCCCACAGAATAATAAAAAAAAAATTGGTAACCCCATGCCAAATACTGATTTTAATTTCTACTTGAAATGTGCTGAATACTAAGCACCTGGAGTGCACAGGTAAATTTAATACATTTTTAATTTTTTATGTTCTTCATGAGGTAATTCTGATTTGGGTTAAAAAAGAAATTCAAATGCCTATGGCCATTAAGTGCCATTCTTCCTGGATGAGACCCGGCCTTCTGTGATTTAAGTGGATCTGAAACACAGAAGCTACTTCATTTAATTCTATTTTTAATGGTATTCCGGCAAGATGAGGCGGTAAAACTATATGTATCTGAACAGCAAATGAGCTCCATCTGTTCTAGTTGAAGATTTCTAAGTCTGGTCCATTATCATTACTATCTGAAATTCTGCCTTGGGCTGACAACAAGGAGGGTGACAGAATATTTGGTGGATGTTTTGAATGTACTGAATACATGCAGGATGCAAACCCCATTGCTGTTGGATTGAATTAAAGTGACATCCTGTAGCTAAGTGTATATTTGTGTAGTGTGGAAACACTGAGAGTTTGAGCTGTCTTTTCCATACATCTTTCTCTAAATTAGATACATTCATATTTGGTAATGTATGCATGTTTCCAGATTTATACTTTTCCAATCTAGTGCTTCCCTGCTATGTTTAAAGACACCTATTGTGCTCTTCTGTCTTCCTCTTTCTAATTAGATTACTTTGCTGCTCTCATCTCAGTCATGTGCAGCTTTAGCATCATTTTTAGCATTTATTCTTCCTTCAGGTTTTTTTCCATATTTCTATAAGCTCTTTTGTTTTGCCTGCAAATCCTTAATTTTCTCTCTGAGCTTACTGCTGAAACTTCCATATTTGGTGGAAGTATCACCTTTTCCCTATTCCACAACCTCAAAAGCTCCTGTCTTTGCTGAAAATAGTTTTATTGGTCCACCTTTTTTGTTTTGGAAGAAAACTTTGTAGAAAGTTTTGAAGTCTTTTAAAATTTAGTAATATGAACTTTTAAGAGCTCTCTGAATTATGTTTTTGCAGTGGTTATGTTTATTTTTACTAAAGATTTATAACAGGATGACTGCAATAATAGGGAGCTGTCTCAGGGTACAGAAGACCTATTTTCACTTCCTGATTCTTGTAAAGTTGTTCAGTCCACCTCCAGTCTCCATCTTTCTTCACCAGGAAAATGGGACAACAGCTTTGGTTGGATATAGACTTGTAACAGTCCTATAATGGTGAAGACTCTGCACATCTCTTAGAAAAAAAAAAAAAAAAATCATTTCTGTTATCTAGTTCTGTTTCTATTTGAATTCTGCTCCATACCTTTTTTGTTCTCATTTTTATAACTAAAAGACCTCTTCATTGACATTTAGTGTTTTCTGCTTTTAGTGCCTTTATCCAGCATGTTCTTTGGAATCTCTCTCCATAAACAGCAACATGATGGTCAAAACCTCATGCTTGGACTCAGAACAGTGTACTTCTATTTGTTTAAACTGTTCTGTAAGTTCTTTAAGGCAAAGATATAGGGAGGACTCTAGCCCTATGAAATGAATGGCTCATTTTCTGTTGACTTGAGTGGAATGAGAATGTCACCATTAGTTCTCAAATGCCAGGTGAAATGCTGTGACGGTTGGATATGTCTTTGAACAAACTTTGCTTATCCAGTGATTTTCCTGGGTTCTGGTAGGACCGTGTTCCTTTACTTATTTGCCCAATACTTCCCAAGTCTTACGGAGATTATAATGAGACTTTAGGTAGCTTAAAAGTAGCTAAGGTGAGCTGAAAAACAGGCTCTTTGCAGTACGGAGCCAAGCTTGCCACTAATGGTCAATAAAAACAAAAGCATAGGATTTCCTTTAGGTTTTTGAATTCTTATTTACTCAGCATAGTTTTAGTATGTAAAATCTTATGGGCATGAATGAGATTTAGTAATGTGCACTCTTGTTAGCATTGTTTCAGACTTGGCAATAAAGAAGCTGTGCACTTTCCAGCCTCTCGGTAGATAAATGCTTCATATTTTATTAGAACAATTTGGCTCCTGACATGAACTGTAGCCCATTAATCCTGTAATATAGCGAATAAGATTGGAAAAATACAGGATGTGAATATGTTCTTCATTATGCACTTTAATACCAACCAGATATATAGTGTGCATTCTAGAACATAGTAGTCAGAGTGTACTAAGCAACTAGCAAATTGTTGACAAGGCTCATCTGCTATTGGTTTATTTTGGGGTTAAGAGCAAAAAGCCTTAAGAAATTTCAACTGTTTGACATTATATGTTGATGCCTATCACATCTTGCTGGACATAGCTTAAATAGATAGAGCCAGTGGCTTTATTACCTTCAGCTCAGTATTCTTCATTGAACCCAGCAAAAAGGCAACTTAAAGAATATGTGAAGAGTTCTTCAGTAAGTCTTAAAGAAGAAAAAGGATCTTTGCTTATAAGAATAGTTACATTTTTACATTGGTGATAATAAGAATACTAAAATAATTCTAGTCAATGAAGAAGTCCAAGCTCTTCTATTTTCCCATGATCTTTTGATTTGGTTTTCCTTATTGAGTTTAATCTGGGACTTACTTAGATCGCTTAAGAGTAAGAAAGAATAAATTCCTATTGGCACCATAGCGCGTGCTACAAGAATCTTAGAAGTGATGATCGTAATGGTCTCAGTGACCATATGTTCAGTAAATTAGTTGGTGTCACTCAGTGTGGAAAGTGGACCTCCAAACTGGAAAATATACTCTATTGCCTAGCCTGTGTATTTTATCTGTAGCTCATCCATGAGGAGCGTACAAGTGGAACGGAAGCTTGAAGACCTTTGACCCGCTGGAGGATAGGAAGGCCATACAGAGGGATCTGGACTGGCTGAATCATTGGGCTGAGGCCAATTGTGTGAGGTTCAACAAGGCCAAGTGCTGGGTCCTGCACTTGGGTCGCAACAACCCCAGGCAGCGCTGCAGGCTTGGGGAAGAGTGGCTGGAAAGCTGCCTGGCAGAAAGGGATCTGGGGGTGTTGGTTGACAGCCAGCTGAATATGAGCCAGCAGTGTGCCCAAATGGCCAAAAAGGCCAACAGCATCCTGGCTTGTGACAGAAATAGAGTGGCCAGCAGAACTAGAGAAGTGTGTGTGACCTTGTACTCAGTACTGGTGAGGCACTACCTCAAATCCTGTGTTCAGTTTTGGGCCCATCACTACAGGAAAAACATTGAGGTGCTGGAGAGAGCGCAGAGGAGGTGACAAAGCTGCTGAGGGGTCTGAAGCACAAGTCTGAGGAGAGGGTGAGGGAACTGGGGCTGTTCAGCCTGGAGAAAAGGAGGCTGAGCGGAGACCTCATCGCTGTCTACAACTACCTGAAAGAAGGTTGTAGCATGGAGGGGGTTGGTCTCTTCTCCCAGGTAGCAAGTGATAGGACAAGAGGAAATGGCCTCAAGTTGCATGAGGGATGGTTCAGACTGGATATTAGGAAACACTTCTGTCATGGTTTAACCAAAACCAGCAATACAATCATGATAGCTGCTCACTCACACCCTCCCTCCACACGCTGTACCCCCCTCTCCCCCCCCCGCAAATAGGAGAGAGAATCAAAAGGTAAGGGAGAAACTTGGATTGAGGTAAACACAGTTTAATAACAAAATACTAATACACTACTAGTAAATATATATATATAATAGAAATAAAAGATACTCAAGGCAATTCCTTGTGAACTCCACCCACACCAAGCAGCCAGCCCCAGGAAGCAGCACCTGGTCCCAACAGCTGATCCCAAAGAGAGAAGAAAAGAGGAAGAAGGCAGAAAAACCCAGAGGCCTCTGCAAAATGGCAAAAGGCTGAGCTAAAAGTCCCAACTGAATGCCCCCAGCTCTGATGAAGGGAAAAAAAAAAAAACACAAACCCCAAAACAAAAAAAACCAACCAAACAAACAAAAACAACCAAAAACACACCAAACAAACACATGCAAGAGAAAGCACCAGAGAGTGGAAGAGAAGACTCCTTAAATATGGACCGTGATGCCAACAGTATGGAATACTCTTATTGATCAGTCTGGATGTCAGTCAAGCTCTGCTCCATCCATGCCCCCACCTCCTTGATGCCTCACACCTGTGGGCAGAGTGCTCAGAATGTCCTTGGCTCTCAGACCAGAGCAATTAAAAACATTAACTCTGCCCTGGGGTGTTATTTCTTGTTCTCAAACTAAGTCCAAATAATGACCATGTTAGCTATGAAAAAGAAAGGTTTCTAACCGCATGAAGAAAATTAACCTATTGTCAGTCAAACCAGCACAGTTTGGGTTGTCAGACATTGGAACAGGCTGCCCAGGGAAATGGTGGAGTCACCATCCCTGAAGGTGTTCAAAAGGCATTTAGATGAGGGTCTTATGAACAGGTTTTATTGCTAGAATGAGGTTATAGTTGGACTCAATGAACTTAAGGGTCTCTTCCAACACAAGTGATTCTATGATTCTAATTTTCCCATGCAATATTTTCCTCTAGGATTGGCATTAGCACCGTCAAGGTGCCAGACTTTTGCTTGAAATTTGTGAAAAGCACAATATTGATCAAGAACCTTCATTATATGTGATGTTTTAAAAGTTTATGAGGTCTGTATTTCCAGAAATGCACCCACTGTGTACTGCTGAGTTTTGTCTTGTTTATATTGAATGGCATAATGTGGGTTTTTTTTAATGAAGTTTCACTTTCTCCCTCATGGAGTTCATCCTGAAGATATTTCAGAGCATTGGCTTCCAGGATTGACAGACTTTCAATTCATTTGTGTAAGTAAAAGGACAGTTCCTTTATAAATGAAAATGGAGACATTCTTTTGGGACCACCTAGTTAATGCCTAACTACTTACATGATAATGCTGCAAAATTCTGATATTGCATTAGTGTGCTGCCATATTAGTTTTTTTCCTCTTCTTAAAAGACAGCATTGTAGAAAATTCACATGTTCAATAATGGCATTTGTAAGAACAAGTCAAGTTCCAGGACACCGAGCAGTAAAAGATGGGGTAAAACAGAATATGTAGCCTTACTTTGTCCCTTTCTTAAGCCTCAGATCTTTCCTTTAGGACCGAGATCACTATGTGTCCACAGCTCAGAGATGCTAATTTGGAAAAAAGAGCAAAGGAACAGCAATAAAAACAAGGAAGTGTTTTCCAGTGGTGGGGAAGGTTAGGCAGAAAAACAGGAAAAAACCAAAGCAAACCCAGAAAATCTTTTTCATAAAAAGCGGACAACTTTCATAGAAGGTATAATGTAGTAAGAAGAAAAACTGCCAAATGAGACACCAGTGTAGAATCTTACAAGCAGCCATAGGAAACAGTATCTAATTCATTGGCATGAGATTTTGGGGTGCAGATTTTATTGGGTCTGACAAAGTGCATTGTGATCTCTTTGGAATGAGACTTCACTGAAATATAGTTAACAGCCTGTGCACAGATTCAGAAAACATTCCTATATTTGAAGTGGTTTAGCAAAATTCATTTATCCATTAAATCAAGAATGGTGTTTAGGCTGCAGGACCTGATGGCCCACATAATGTGCACTGGGCTCCTGGCAGTCATATGTAAACTGTCTAATCACTCTCAGCTGTGTTATAACAAATAATTGGAAACTTAATATCTACCAGCAGTGGTACCTGTATCTGTAACAGTACTAGACATTTCTCTTACAGTTCCTTAAAAAAAGGTGAGATGACTCAGAAAAAGTGGTTTATTTTCTTCTATTTATTTATTTATTTTTTCATTTTTACTGCTCTGTTTAAAAGCTGCTGTTACAACTTGGCTGCCTGTTGTCCATGTTGCATTGTTTTCTTTGAACAAAAGCCAGTCCTTTTTTGGCAAGTACTTTGCCATTTGAACAACTGTCAGTAAGGAGAGTTGCATTTCTGTGTTGACATAATGATGATTTTAACAGTTCACTGATGCAGTGTAGGATGCTCCGGAGACATTCCTGGATACAGAGGTCTTTGCTATGAACCATGCATTGTGATTCCCATGGCGTTGTACAGTGGACAACTGTCTTGTCCACTGTGATGGCTTACATATTGGTTAAAAGACCAGAAGACCCTTTTGCAGTAGCATTTGATATTACTCCCTGCTCACTTTGTGTGCATAGGATGCAAAGCAGTAGAAAAACGGCACTCTTTGTTCTGTAGAAATATGATTTCTGTTTTTGTAATGTTATCTGATCTATTGGAATTTTCTAGATATTGAGTTGGGGAGCCCAGATCTGCTGAAATGTTTTACAAGACCTGGGAGAGTAGCCTGAAAGTAGGGTTGTGGTGGGCAGATAATATAACTGTGCAGTCCTCTTAAAAACATAAAGGATGTATTTATGTGAAAAACTGTAAATAGTTGAAGTCATAATGAGATCTCTTAAACAATCATTATGTACACATTCATTTTAGCTCATATATGAAATAAGAAATCTTTTTATTTTCCTCGCAACAGCCGTGTCTGAGCAGATATAATGATATTGGTGTTCTATAGTTAGCACAGTAATTAGCTGATGATTGCTTAGCAAAGAATCCAGCAAATCAACAATATAAAGAGTACAGTGATTAACCTGAGAACATTTGCTGTATGTTATATCTGGTTATTAATTCTTGATTACATGATTGCTGTATGAAGTATTCAAGGTTTTATACCTACTGAAAGAAGATGGAGTGTAAGAGGAAAGTCTTTTATTGGGTTCACATGGAGACTACTTTTCTCTTTTCCATTCAGAAAAAAAGCCAGTTGAGGCCAAAATTGGAAGGAAAACCTTGCCATAACATCACTACAAGGTTGCAGGTGATGATATCTGCTCGATTAAGCATTCAACTGGGAACTTCATGTTCACCTAAGACTGGCTTCAGCTTTGTCTGTAATATTTAACAGGTGCTGTAAGTATTGACTGCCAACATCTACCAGCATATGATCACCTCCTATTGGTCTTTTGAGTTGAACCAAGCTGGTGATAGGCTCAGTGAGACACAGGTCTGCTCAACAAAGAACTTGCACATCCTCGTCTTTGTGACATTGAAACATGTCACAGGCTGAAGGCTGGCATGTGAGGGGAACAGTCGTAAGTGGACTGTTCTTTCCTCTGATTTTCTTCAGTGTATCTACTTCTGATGGCCAGCATATGAGTAAGATATTGTATTTGTGGACTATTGGATTCCTTTAGATCTCACGGCAAAAGCTCACACTTTTTGGTGCTAGATGTTATATTGTTATATTGAATGTAGTGGTCATATGGACTTGAAAATTTGAAATTTTCAGTAAAAGAAGGGACTTAATTCCTTTTCTCTTATTTAAGTCTTTGAAAATCTTTATTCTTAACTACTTGAGAAGTTTAAACCTGGTGTCTTTTGCATTTTAACTGCATTTCCCAGTTGATAGAGGGCTGAGTAAAAATAAACGAGCTTTCCTGTGTTGCTTCCTTTTAGTTAGTCTGCTGTGAAGTTTTCGTCTGAAAATCCATATATGTTTAAGTATGTGTGCAAGTGTAATGCACTTATATTTTCAAAATATCTCTTAAGTGTTAATTCCTTGCTGCTTATTATTTGGGCAGTATGCTTTGCAAGAAGAAAGTCACTTGAACCTTGAGTGTGTGCCCTGGTCCTTACCTTCTGGGATCTTTTACCTTAGCCCTGATACTGAAGTAAGTTAGTTCATACTGAACTCCACCGAATTCAGAAAACACATGTACGACTGAGACCTAATTGCTTTAATCAGGAAGTCCAAAAAAGCGTAGTAAGGAAAGGAAGATGGGGAAAGATGATGCTGTTGTAACAGGGTAGAATGTGGCACCAAGAGAAAGGAACAGTGAAGAAAGCAGTTTTTATTTTGGAAGGGAGATCAGCTGTGAGTTGATTAGTTTCATGTGTGGATTTCTTTTTAAAAATATTGATTTAAAAAATTAAGTGTAAATTCCTTACTTAGGAATATTGTGGTTGAGTATGGTAATGCATGTGTGACAGAGGATAGCATGTATATGTTGTTGCTTTTTTTTTTTTTAAAGAGAATTCAAAATATCAGGTTATTTACAGGAGAAGCATGTCTTCATTGACTTCAACAGCACCTAAATTGTGTGTCTCTGACTTAATTAATGTAAAAGTTATTTGGCTTTCTTCATATTAATCTTCTGTTTGTTACAGTTAGCTGAAATACAGTTCTTGACGTTGTTTCAGTTTTAGGGGCTGATGACAAAGTTTGTGCATCTTATAAACTGCATGCAACATGTAGAACTCTTATTAATTGCTGGTGGAAGTTACAATCCATATTTTAAATAAGTAGCATAATACAGCCATTCAGAATTACACCACAAAAAAGAGAGGGGTTTAATGGACTCCATATGTCTGCTTTTAGAACTGTTGAGTAAAACTGTGCTACACCACATAATGGTAAACCATCAGTGCTATAATGTCTTTGGGGTCTTTTAAGAACCTTCTTTATAGACACTTTTCTGACAAAGACTAATTCATGAATGGATTCAAGCCAGCAGTACTATGGTTTATATTGTTAGAATAGGCATCAGTGTTGGTTGCGTTGTCTCTTTAAATTCCTGAAAACTGAAATGCAATATCCCTGCTCTTGAGGAAAAGCTGATTTTGAACAGGTAACTTTTTCAAGTATATAACTTACATTTTAAAACAACTGTTTTAGTGCATATTTTAATTAATCCTGTTTCAGAATAAAGACTACAAAGAATAGATATATATGTAGGAAAATATGGACTTAGGACATAGTCTTCCTGCATCACCAATAATTTTGTTTTATACAGAAATGTTAAGAAGTAGCTTTTATAAGTTGTTTCGTGGCTAAACATTTAGGTGAAGCATCTTGGTTCATAATTTTTAGGGAATAATGCTTAGGCAGTAATGGGTAGCAAACCTAGGGCCACAACATGTAGGAGCTCCCCCACCTCCTTCTGCCAAAATAGCACTTCCACTGGGAGTATTTCTGAACCCACTGACCCTACATGTGTACTGCCTGGTCTAGCCACTCCTCTAGTAGTGAAAATCAGATCACTGGGTTCTGTATCAACATTCCTGTGGCACGGACCATGTTAAGGAATCTGTAGCAATCCCTCCTTTGTTTCCACCCCTTTGGCAGAGGCTGGTGTGGGAATGTCCATACCCATGTCATGTCAGAGGGTGCGCTGATGCCCCATCCAGACACAGCTGGGTGAGTGAAAACCACAGAGCGGCACTAGGACATATGCAAGAGGCAGGACAGAAACTGTGGGTGGCCCCCAAGATGGGAATTCTGGACACTGGCATGTGTACCCTAAAGAGACAAGCATGTTTTGGTAGAAAACAAAGACCTTGGCTCTACTAAAATGGCATAGGCAGATGGTCAATACACCTTCTCTGTCTCTCCAGAAGTTTAAAATGGATCTTACTGCTGTTATTCCCATATAACCAAAAAATATTTAGTTTGGTAAGTGATCTCCGTGTCTGTATTTTGACCTGTGAGCTTTTTCATCTCATTCCCCATCCCTCTTCTGTTGAGGAGGGGGCATGAGAACCCAGCTGGGTGGGCATCTGGCAGCTGACAAAAGTCATCCCACCACACTTGGTCACAGACAATAATCACGAGAAGATGTGTGTATTCATATGGACTGTGGAAGTGGGAGATGTACCTGAACGAGGGTCGGTTTCTTTGAACAGAAGAACTAACTTCTCTGAATGTGACTTTGAGGGGGTGACTTCAAAGGGGGTGGTAAAACAGCTCCTTTCGAAGTCAATCTACTTTTTTTTGACACTGGAATGATACCACAACATTACCTTCTGATAGTGAAGTAAAACTGTTTCCTCAAAACTTATCAAAATTGCTGATATATCTATAAAGCAAGGGGGATAAAGCAAAAAAAAAGTTCTTTGTGATCTGTAAAGTAGTTAATGCATTTCAAGGCTGTTATACAGACTGACTGCAGACCCAGACATGGCTTCTCCTATTTTTCCTTTTCACAACTATTTTTTCTCTTTAGAAGAAGAGAAAGAAATCCTATTGCTTGTCCTTCTGTTTATCACAGGAATCCAGGACCTCAGTATTTGGGATCCCATTGCCACACATCTTAAGTGTTGGTAATGTCACCTTTTGGGGGCTCTGCATCATTTTTTGAATGGCAGCTGGGATTAATTACTCTACCAGGGCTCATCCACCCATGTATTTTACCAGAAAACCAGATTGCTGCTGGAAGGAAGGGAATGATATAGCTGTCACAGAAGAAAAGGAGATCTCTCATCTCATGGTGGTTCATTTTAAGTCCTCCTTTCTGTGTTTTGTTTTTTTTTTTTTTTTTAAAGCTTATGAATAATTTAGTTGCTCATCAGCCCACATTTGATAAAGAGGTAGTTACTGTAGAAACAAACATCCGTTTGTTATTTCAGATGTTAGGATTTAATACATACTCGCAGTTACCTTCTGCACATGTGTAATACATTCTAGCTTTTTATAAGGCTGTTGGTTACAAATAGCTTTGAAATAACTACCATGCCTTCCAGCTATAAAATCCCATAATAATTATTCATTATATCACCATCATCTTTATTATGCTAAAAGGGATTCTTCCACACCCCCTCCCACAGCAGAGTAACATTATAAAAGGGATTTCATTTGCCCACATGAACTCAGGGTTGTTCAAGACAGCAGTACAGCTAGATCATCTTTGTTTTAGGGAAAATTGGATGGAGTGCAACAGCTGCTCCATGAAACTTCAGTAATTGGATTCATGTTTAAATAACGTGTGGGGAAAAAAAACCCTTTAGCTTCCTAGCTTAATTCTTTTTATTATCTGCATGTAATCTGAGTAGGTTCTAACTAGAAGTTCTTGAAGAATTAGGCTAGCTGGCTTTATAGCTATAATTTAGGCACAGTTATACATACTTCTGACAATTCCCTCTTCCTTTTGCATATTCAGTACTTAAAAGACGAGGATGTTGAGGTGGTAATTTGTTTCTGAAAATGAATTCTGATTCTTTAACCCCTTTCCCCCCAAATTTTAAAAGTATTTCTGGAGCTTAGGGCCATGTATTTGTGTGGTATGTTTTTTAGAGTTTTTTTTGTTGTTTTTGTGTTGTGTTTTTTGTTTGTTTGTTTGTTTTGTGTGTGTGTGTGTTGTTTTTTTTTTTCCTTTCCTTCCTCCTCTCTCTTTTATGTTTAAGCTACCAGAAAAAGTCTGATTTTAACTTAATTTTAATGTGGTATATACTGTTATAACATCCAACATAGTTTAGGCTTTAAAGTACACTCATCTAAACTGCTTTGGTTCCAGAGCATCTGATTTAGATACTTGTGCATTCATTTCTTAAATAAAGTGAAAGCATATTGTGTCATACAAGATTTTTTTTCTTCATTATCTGATCCTTATAAATTTGAACTTGGGCTTCTGTGACAAAGACACAGTTGTTTGTCTGCTGATTGATTTTAACAAGAAGCTGGTGTTCTCAGAGTTCCTCGTTTCCTATAGCATAACAGTACAGTAATGCTACATGCACATATGTACAAAAAAAGCATTAAACCCCAGAAAATCCTCTTAAATCTCAAAGCTGGAAATTCAGCCACTGAAAGGTAATTGTACTGAAATTTAAGCCAAAAGTAATTTTCTTATGTGGTTAAGGAGTTTTAAATGTAATAAATAAGCAGTGATAAAAGGGATCTTTAGGGGAAACCTCAAGGAGATGGTATGAATACATGTGCATTTAGTGATCATGGTTTCCAGCCAAATGTATAGCAAAAAGGCATTTTCGAACCTCTTTTGAAATAATAGGCAAAATAACAGTCATTATACTGCAGCTTCTCATTCTTTCTGTTATATATTTATGTAAATATGTGTTTGAGTAAACAGATACTACTGGCAAGTGTCTGTCTGCTTCCCCAGAATGTAGCACCCTTGTATCATGCAGGTTGTTATAGCAAATAGAGGAGGAAAAAAAAATCATACATTAAATTTTAGAGAGGGACCCATTTCACTTAATTTTAGCCGTCTGAAGGTTAGATTCAGTCTGACATAGCCAGTAGTCAGTGAAATGAAATTGGCACCTCAGCAAGGATGTTCAGCCCACTTGGCTTTCAGGTTCTTCCATAGCAAGTGGAAGAGATGGAGCATCTCCAGAGAATAATTTGTCTTATCCCTAAGAGTGAATCCTTAAGGTTTTAGCTGGTGAAGTTAAATGAGGTGAATTCCATACTTAGTTTGCTGACTATTGTAGCTTGTTACTAGGGCGTACTTATTTACAACTTGAGAATGATCCAGGGTGTCTGTGGTGGAAATTAAATCATGTTTGTTATTAACTTTAGTAAGTTAATGCAGAACATTTGTTTTAATGTAGTTGAGCAAAACATTTTTTTGAGTTGTGAATTTGTGAAAAGAAATACCTTTGTCAACACTCAATCCGCCCAGATGGGCTCTTGTCTAGGAAGTTCTGGTAGAATTTGGAGGCTGAAGTTTCAGTGAATTTTCTATAAACATCATTTTGTTATGGAATGATAGTGGAAGGGAGTTTGGTAGAAAAACACTTTCAAGATGATACTTAAAAAGCTTACGACAAGAATTTACGTTGTATAACCTGCACAGATTCTTTCCTGTTCTTCATTGCTATATTTTCAAAACCTTGACTTTGCAAAAGTAGGTCGGAGTCAATAAATCCTGCAAACTTCCATGTGCACAAAGCTAACACAGTTCCTATGGATGACATCACAACTGTCAATGAGCTGATGGAAATACCAAATAAAGAAATATACTTGTCTCCAATTCTGTTAAAGCAGCTTAAAAGGTAAAACTTTTTCAGCAGTATTTGTGGAGAGTCTTGCCATGGTAGGTTGAATTTGAGAATTTCCTAGAAAGCACTTTAGGATGTTCTGCCAAGCTCCTAATCTTGGTATGTTCACTTGCACAACAATATTATTCTCTCCATAGTATTCTGCATAGGTAAATAGATTATTGTTTTCCTCTGGTTCCTGTCTGGGTCTGCATAGTTACCATCCCGGGCACTTTTTTTTTGGTGTGTGTAGGGGAGTGTGGAGAGCTGGATTGGCTCTTAAATTGTTTCGCTTTTTGACACTGATGCTTGACTGGCTTCTGCCTTCTGTTTAATTCCTAGATTTTTTTTTTTTTTTATTGTAGTTACTGATCATTATCTCTAATGCTTATAGTTGTGGTGATGTTGATTTTAGAGCTTCCACAGTGTGCTATAATTTCTTCTTTGTATTGTCACATATGTACACTAACTCACTTGGAGAGCAAAGGGAAAAAAAAGTATATGAATTTTTTCCAACATTTGTAGTCACCACAAAATACACTATGGAAAACACAGTTGTGTCAACAGACTCTTAAAGCTGAGACCCGGATAAAGTTTATAGTTTCAATGGGACTCAAGGGAACATGCATTTTCTGTCAACTCTAAAAGGACTTGAAAATGTGTTGAAATCTTATATGTATTGTATTTGTTTTGTCTGTGTAGACAAGTGCTTCTGTGTGGCCTGTGCTTTTCTTGCTATTCTCTACAGCTGACCTTGTAGGTGGGTTTTATGTCTCCGGTGTCGATCAAAGGAGGTTTGTAAAATGCTTTTAAAAAGTGCTTTAAGAGTTGGTCTGACTCAAGTTTCATGGCTTCGAAGGGTTTATTGAAGATATGTCCAGCATTTTTTTTTCTATGAGGAATTTGAATTCTTTCTTGAGTGTTTAGATTTTTTTCCCCCTCCCTACTACAAAAAAAAAAAAAAAGGCTTTTCCTAAGGTGTTTGTCTTATTTCAATAGAAAACAAAGAATTCCCATTTTATTCTCTGATTCCTTGTAGCTGAGTGTGTAATTTTTCTCATGGTAAAGTTACTGGCCATATGCAGGTGAAAATACTTGACTTATATGCACCTGTACATTAAGGTAGGATGTTTAGAGTGGTATGTATGGTCTTGCAACTTCTAGCACCTCATTAAATTCATTATTTCATTTGTGCTTGTCCCTTCTTGTTGCTCAAAGTCTTTTTATTCCAGTTTCACAAACACCTATTACTGTTAGACAAGACTCATTGCAGTTAGGGAAGGGTTGGTGTATTTTCCTGTGCAGCTTCAGCTGGTAAGGAGAGAACAGGTTCTTGATATTTGATGTTGAGTGAAATAACAGGACTTGGTCTCTGGGACATGACTTGATTGATTTATTGTCCCAAGTGTGCTTGTTTGGTACCATATATTGTCTAGACTCCCCTATCACTTCACTTTGAAAATTACTTTCCATACTCAACGTTTCCAAACAAATTCAAATTTGTACAGATGTAACTGATTTTACATATTTAGTCAAACAAGGCTGGTTTCAAGACTGTGGAAAGTATATTGGTACTCCTTATTTTCAATTTATGACCATGGCACAATTGTTTTCATAGAGTTGCTTGGCAAGGTGGAGTAAGCTGATAATGGATTCCTCTCATGACAAGTGGAGCTGAGCAGAATTCAGCCTTGTCTCTGTTGGTGTCTTCTTCAGAAGTTTTCTGTTCTTAGTCTGTGAAACTGCTCTGCACAATAAGTGTGTAAAAATGGGAGATGTCAGAAGAACATACTTGAAACTGCATCACATTTGTAAGCAGATGTTATTTTGTGGTTTATCAAGCTTATTTTTTTTTCCCCCAGCTGTATGCCAGAATCTTACGTTTGCACACTTTATGAATATGGTCAAAAGTTGATCTATCAGTTTAACAGAAACTGGTCTGTTCTGTCATGTATTTGTACCTAGCATTGTGAAAGACACTTAGATACATTTGAATGAGGTTTTTCACCTTTGGATGTGTTTTTGTTTGTTTTGACTCGTGATATTTTGAGATCACACGTGTCTGCAAGAGCAGCAGCCAGGAGATGAAAATAACGCTTAGTTTAAGCAGTTCAAAGACTAAACTGATAATAATTGTTTTTAGAATCTTCAAACTGCTTTGTTAATAAAATAATATATTTTACTCTTCCTAATTAAATAAATGCACTTTTATTTAATCATCCTCTCCATTTGAGAGAGGGTAAATTTGAGAAAGAAGTGATTTGGGAGATTGCAGTAGGAGATGATGTCAATCTGGGCTGATATCCATCTTTTAGTCATACTGAGTCATGGTCTCTTCTACTAGAAGACCACTTATCGGATAGCAAATGGTGGAGGTGTTAAGCTACAGAGATTGTGTGTGTATATAGCTTTCCTTTCTTGGCATTATTTTCTGAGATGTATATTAATTCCTGTTTCTAAGGACAGGTACTTTTCCTCAAACTCTTGTATTGCAGTGTCAACATTCCTGCCAGCAGATGGAGAACAATTAAAAAAGGCAAAATGACCGGATGATCACTCCTCTTTATGAAAGATGACCTTTTCAGAGGTTTTCAGAATATCTAACTTCATTTTTCCTGTTCTAAATCCCTCTTCAGCATATCCCATTAAGTTCTGCTGGCCAGACAGTGTATGCAGAAAGTGATGTTTGAGGGAGATTTCCTGAGCCACAGGAACCTTTGAGGAAAAGCTGATGAATGGGCAGAGATGTTAAAGCTGCCCAGCAGGATGCCAGTAACACTTTCTGTGCCTGGAAGAGTCTGGTGATTCCCTGCTTTTCCAGCTGAATCCCACTGTGGGAGTCTGCTCCACAGGGATGAAAAACCTCTGAGACGTGTCTGAGCTCTGCGAAGTGTCATCTATCCCTTTGTGTACATCAAATGGACAATTGCTACTGCTAAGTGAGAGGAAAGTTTTGAGATTAGCACATTTGCAGTTAATAGTTTCAGTCTTTCTGGTTTGGTTCCAAAAAGCTTTTTTTAGTCTTCTTTTTTAAAGACTTCACAGGTAACACACCAGAGGAGATCTGATGGTTAGGTTTTTAATTTAGCCTAAGGTTTTCACCACTGGGCATGTGAACTAGATGTCAGTTTTGGGTTTCTTCTTGGGAGGCAGCAACAGTAGAAGCTCAGGACAACCTTGAGCTGTGCTGGAGGCCAACCTTTTCTGCTCCTGTCTCTTTTTCCCTCTGGTAATCTGCAGCTTGCAGTTCTGCTGACTCTTCTTTCTTCCACACTTGAAGAAAACTGCAGTGGTCAGGTTTCTGCAAGGCTGTGATGTTGTGGGGTGGCAGATGCTCCCACTCCAGCTGTGCGAGAGGCAGCTGGCAGGGCCGTGCTGCCTGGCTTGCCTCCTCCAGGGAAAAGGCACGGGGCCAGATTCAGCTTGTGAAATTCCAACTGGATCTTCCTAGTTATTCTGTCCCAGCAGCATGCAAAACCAGCAGCTGACTTCAAGGAGGTAAGCATGGAACTGCACACTGTTAGAGAACAGAAGAAATTTGAAGCATCTCTTAAGGTATGGACTGGAGTTTCATAGTATGCAGAATTTATCCAGTTATCAGTTGTCAGTTCTTGCATTTGTAACCAAGATAGCTAGGAGATGAAATCAGCCAGCACAGTGAAACAGTGTGTTAACAAACTCCTTTGCTGGCTTTACCTTAGTGTTTTTTTTTTCCCTTTCCCACAAGAGCTTTGTTCTACATCCACTCCTCTGCACACCACCTTCTCCAAGAACCTTTCCTTGAAGCCTGAGGAAGTGGTTTAACATCAGATACAGATGCACGCACACAGACACACACAAGCGTAACATCCCATCGCTGGAAAACGAGTGTGACTTCCTGCACACAGCGGGACTGATGGGGGTGGGAATGGCAGTTGCTAAAATGCAAACAGCAGAAAGACGGTCCCCAAAGTATATAAAATTCCTATAACTTAAATTACTAAATCAGCTGAATGTTGCAGTGGTTCAGTAGAGAATCCAATTTCATAACTCGCAGACTTTCTGACAACCAGACAGACTGTGGAGGCAAGAAAAAAGAATGGAGGTGTGGGTAGTGGAAGAAGATAGGGAAGGCTTTAAGCATCTTACTACTCAGAACTAATTGCCATTTTTCTCTCAATCAGAAGATGGGGAATCTAACTGCAACATAAAGAATTTTTGTTGAAATGTAACCTAAGCTTCCTTATTACAGTTCCTCTGCTTCTTGTTGCTAATATGTATCTCGTAAAGAACTGAAGAGCCGAGGTCAAATGCATCCTGGCCTGAAGTGAAGTTGCTTGCGGTACTTTTTCTTCTGATCAAAAAGGTGGAATAGCATGAAAATGGTGACAATGTGATGGAGTCATCTTCCTTTTTGAATCTTTTCTTGTCTATACTTACTTCATACATGTTCTTCCCCTGTAAAACTGTGTTGCTCGCGAATTTTCTTTCAAACTTGGTGGAATTTCTTCTGTATTCTGTTGATGTTTGTGTCCCTCTGGGCCCTCAGATGAGCCTAGCTTGTGGCCCTCTGGGATAAAAAGTTGGTGTGACCTACTTCTGTGCTGCAGAACATGTTTAATTAGATACTTGGGTGTGTAAGTACTTGAGTATTGCAGCAAACTCTAGTGCTACCTGTGCCATCAGTAGGAACAAAGCTCTGAGAAAGACCAAATTCATGTTTAAATAGAGAAAGGGAGATACCAGCTTGACCACAATCAGGTGGATGAACCCAAGAAAAGCACTTCAGTCTGCTCATTACCAACCAAGGCACTTCTTGCTTCTCCATTTTTGGGGAAGAAAGGTATTTTTGAAAAGCAGTGGCACTGGAATTACCATCTCTTTATCTGAGACTTCTTTGAGCCTTGTGGTGGTATCAATTTTTAAGAGCACAACTTGGACTCGGAGTTATGACAAGCCTTTCTTTCTCTCCTAATCACTAACTTTTTTTCAGAAAGATTGCTCCTTTAGACACATATTGTTCTGCATTCCTTTTCTCTAGTGTTCTAGAATACGATAAACTAAGTTTTACCCTTAGATAACCTATGAAATTTTATTTAGGTGTCCACATTCCTAAAAATAGTGCATGAATGAAGTGTTCCAAGCAGCAAACCACAGCTTCCTGAGGTAGCAATGGCTGTAGTGCAGTTTCTAGTTCAAAGATTTTGTTTTGTAAATGGTATGACATTGCAGAGTCTACGTCCAGTTTTACAGCATTGTTTTGCTGTGTGCTGTTTGTTCATGTTCGTTTAATGATACTTGGATGCAAAGCATGTGTCATTAGTTGGCTAATATAACAGAAGATCACTAAGGCATATGTTTTGTGGTATGTGTGCCCACTCCACTACTTAACAAGGCTGTTTAACCTATATGTTGTTTCTAGCCTGCGATGATCAAAATGCTGCCCACACGTTTTAGTGATGTATTTTATCACTTATGTATTGAAAGTGCACTTTCCCAGATGATTCCAAGTTCATTTGCCTGGAACAAAACTAAGCATGATATGTGTTAAATTCCAAAACTAACTCAGCAAAATAGAGTTGGGGGAATATAAAGAGGAGAGTGAAATGGTCACTTAGCAATACCAAAGTACTTAATTTTCTCGAGAAAGTTCTTAATATTTGAAAGCATTTCCATCTTTTGGACAGAAACCATACACTCTCTAATTACTGGCAATAAAACTAAGTAAAGGATTTAAGACCCATGAATGTTACAGTTGGAGGAAACTATAATTAAGGCTGGCAAGACTCTGTTTCCTTAAGGGAACAGAGAGTTCAGACAGCTTTTAAAAGGAGATGGTAATTATTTTACCACTGAACTTCCGTGTATTGATAAATGCATGTTCTCTAGTCTTCGACCTGTAAGTTAAGCAGTAAAGCATATCCTAAGTAACTTATTTTGTGTTTCCCAATGTGCTATTTTATCTCCAAGATGATTTATCTAGTAATAGGTGTAGTTTCTTCTGATTGTAAATCAGGACTTTTCTCTTCTTGTATCTTCTGCTGAGGGGGGAAAAAAAAAAGAGGTGTAGTACAATGTTAAATTTAATCAATATGGTTAAAAAGTAAGCTGGTTCTAAAATACTGCATGGTGCATGTATTTGTATGTACTCTTTTGTAGCCTGTCTGCTTCCAGTGAGCCTGGGAGACTCCGCTACTGAACACAATAGCAGGAAGATCGTTAGTCATCAAACAAATGTGGATACACAGAATTATTGCCAGTCAGCAGGTTATTACATGCAAATGAGTCTGGACCATACTGGAATCACTGCAGAAACCAGTAGCATATTTATAATTTCTTAGTCTGGTGGGCTTCCCTGGGGCAGTATTTCATAGGCAGGAAAGGTGCTGTTAAGACTGAAGCTGGGAGTGGTATTTGCAGCTCTTGAGCTCTGGGGTTCCCACTTTACTGAGATGTTCCAGCACTGTCAGGACTTTGGCTGCCCCAGTAGCTTCCCAAGCCCTGTGGGAAGAGCAGACTGGTATGTGTTGGTGCTTGTCCCTGGGGGCTTCCCCTTGGCCCACTCTATGCTGTGAAAGGGAGTGAGTTGCTGGGAAGCCCTGGGGACGCCAGTTCCTGCTGCTGGTGCAATGTATGACATACAAAATTCTCTTCTCCTTTATCATTTTTCTAATCAAATCCCTTTTTTTCACAATTGTTATTGAATTGGCAGATTAGTTGTTTGAGGAGTCAAGCATTTGTGGTAATTTTATTTGATGAGGCACAGTTCATGGCGCTGGCATATAACCAGTTCATTTTGTAAGTTTGCCTCTGAGTCAACTTCATCAGAAATTGGTTTTCCCCTGTTAGAACAGTGTACAGGTAAATTGACTGCTGCAGTGCTGTGAACAGGTTGTGTAATGCGTTCATGCAACCTTCTGTCTGTTTCTCCAGGTGTGAATTTAGCAGTTTTTAAAAGCTAAATTTAAATGAATGCGTTTTGCAGCACTTGAAACAAAGCAGAGCTAAGCGTAGCACAATGTTTTTGTACAGGTATGTGGCACAATTATGTTTTTCTCTCCATCTTTGGAGACGGAGGAGGCAGTTATTCAGCAAGGACCATAGAAGAGAAATCCGTGCATTTTTGGCACCTGTGATTCTTTTTCAGTTTGTAATTTTCACATGTAACCAACCTTAAAAAGACACACACAACATTAAAAAAAACAGTGCTAAAATTACTTTCTAGGTCACAGGTTACATTTTAAACCAGACTTGTGTTATGGTTCCTGCTAATATTTCTGGAGCTAGAAACTTGTCAGTGTTTCCACTTGGAGAGAGGGAGCATAGCTGTCTATAAAAATATGTTCCCAGCCAAAGCATGACATGTGAGGTTGTTGCCGAAAAGCAATTAAAGTCTGGCAGCTTTGAAATTAAATGAACAGCAACAAGACTGGGAAATCTGCGGCTTTCTGACTGTGCTGCACTCCCAGAAGTTGGGAAATGTGTGACAATAGGTGTACACTGGCTGTTTGGGGTCTGCTTCAGAATCAGGTCTGGATGGATGATTTGGGGGTTGTGTGAATGTCTTCAGTATTAAGTTTTGGTGTGCTCTGGATGTCATTTCACAAATTATGCTCTTGATGGATATTTTAACACCTTCTATCCATTTCCTAAATCTTTAGTGCAATGGTCCTTTTCCTCTGGTTCACCACAGCTTTAAGTAGCTCCAGCACACTCTTTCAATTTACGACGTCTCCCTGACTCGCCAGCTGGACTCCACACATAGCCTTGGTGCTCCAGGAAGGAAGACTTGGCATCAAGTGAGTCTCGGGTTAATGAAAGCCTGGAGTGGGAGGTTATAAAAATCAGATGGTTATAGTAATTGGAAGGGGCTATACGCTGAGTTTAATAGCTCCATGGGGAGTGGTGATAAATGAGGAGTGTAGGAGGAGAGAATGGGCATAGGAAGGTGCCATTATATATATATATATATATATATATATATATCCCTCTTTCCCCTGTGCTTTCATTCCCTCTTTGCAAGGTCTTTTATATCTTTTTGCCAAAATTTTAGTCTGACCTGACTGTACTGCATCATCAAACAATCACTACAGAAAGCCTGCAGTGAGGGGAAGCTGTTTCCAAGATCCAGTCCTCTCCTCCGGCTGCAATGAGATATGTAAGCCTGATAATCACATGTGATTATCACTCTTGCATTTTCCATGGTGATGCTAAATCATCTACTTTCTTTTATCTTGATCAGATGCTTATCTGTTTCATTTTATGGTCAGGCAGATGTAAGACAAGCGTTTTTTTTAAAGAAAAACATCTGTAAAGTTAACATCACCTTGTATTTTGATGTGCCCTGAGTTCAGGGTCAGTCACATGGGCCAGTGCTCCCACTTGAGTGGAAAGAGGAAGCAGCTGGAGACAGGTCTGCTCTGAAGGGTTGGTTGTGATCACAGAGTTACCATCACTGGCTTCCTCTGATGAGCAGTTGTGGTGAACCAGAGGTTCACAGCTCCACACAGAGGCACTGGCAGTCACTGGATGTACATGGCTTGGTGCTTCCATCCCTCTACCTTCATGGAGGTGGCACCACTCCTCAATCTTAGTAAGATGGACTATTGTGTCTTGTCCCATGATGCCGCCTGTAAGGAGACGCTGATGCTACTTTATAATGAACATGAAAACTTCAACAGAACGGACACCAAAAGTTAGGAGTTTCCTCATGTTTAGGATCTTGCTATATCTGGATAATTATAATATTTATTGCTGAAAATGAATGTTCAGACAACAGTTAACAGTACTACACTTCACAGAATCACAGAATGTTAGGGTAAATATCTTAAAAAAATCTTAGGTAAAGTCTTTTCTCTGCAACTATCTTGCATGCATTCTCTACCCTTCTTGCTTCATATAGGAAAAGTATGGTTGTATGTCTTGTTTGCTTTGTACAGCAAGCATTTTGACAAAAAATCCAGCTTGTGTATTTAAAAAATAATGAAATAAAATTGCACTGGCAACCTGAATTCTACCTTTGTTTACATTTCCTTTTAATTATGAAGGCCGTGATTTTTAAGTGATGTAATAGAAAACACAGTGAGTACAAAATCTTGGAGGGAGATATGAGCACCTTTCATGTCATGATTTAATCAGTTGTTTTCTAGAGCTGGTTTTGGCAGGGAATATGTATGTGTGTGCATATGTGTGGACATACACATTTTCATGTGTGCAGCTCATAACTTGAACAAACTTTGTTCTGGAAGTCCTTGAGGCACAAGTGTGGAATGCAACAATGTTGGGTTTGCAGTCATGTTTTGGAGAGGAGCTTAACTTTAAAGAATATTTTAGCAGCATCAGTTATTCAGTTTTTTTAAAAAATGTGCTTTGGGTTAGGATAGCCTGTTTTCTATATGCTTCACAATGTCAGGAAATAATAGAAACTAACAAACAAAAAACTAATGCCATAGAGGTTATGTAACTTGAGGTTTCAGATTAAGTCAGAGTGTTTAAATATAAATTTAAATATCAATGTGTTTGATGTTTTTTTCAGAGGGAAAAGTGTCATTAACTTCCTAAAAATTGCCTCAGGTAGTAAAGATGAAAATGTGCTTATGTTTCTTAGCTGCAGTTTTGTGTGTCACAAATACCTCATAAAAATATTAAGGAATTATTACACAAAGTCAGGTAAATCTGACATATGAAGTGAGAGAGATTTAAATATTTTTATTTCTTCTTGTGAAATAACTGTGAAGAAAACAGGTATATTAGGGTTCATTTGAACACGTGCTCCTTCTCAGAGTATGAGCTTGCAGTAGTCTATGCAATGAATTTGTTCTCAGTCACTTTCAATTGTCTTTTTAGAGCCCAGACCTGTCCACACTAAGGCTTCTTTTTACAGATAGATATGCGAATGAAGGGTTTTTTTTTGAGGTCCTGGTATGTGACTTTTGACAAATATATATGAGAACATATTTAATAATACTAATTTCTAGGTGGCTTTCATTAAATGACAGTATAGCTAGGATTTTCTTTACTCAGATGATGCTTTTTGGGCTCTCCATGTGCTTTCCTTATAGTCCAGTTCTTAGGGAGCTTTTGCCTATCTGTACAGAAAACTTGTATCACCTATTAACTTCCAGTGGGAATGTATGTTTTCTTTCTTCCACTTAATCACTTCAAGTCAAAAATCTAGTAATGAGACCTGTAATCATGATATGAATTAGCAGGCTGACTTAAAGACCACAGATGCACCAAGGCTGTACTACACAGTCTTTCCTTTCTCAAAAACTATGAGTATTTATTGTTCAGAAAACTGTACCAGGAAACTCATAACTGGAGTGGTCCTGGCTCCTACCAACTTATTTGAAGTGACTTGAGTTTGTTAAAGTACAGCAGTGTTGAAAATAAAAACCCATTTAAATATCAAAGTATTGATTCAGCTGCCAGGTTTCAAGTGCCTCATTTGAAAAGACGGGGGCCGTTTCTCAGTACCTGTTTTTTTTCAGTAGCTTATGCAGTTTTTACCTCTGGTGGTTTCTAGGATGAGGTGTTTTAAGAGCTGAGTGGACAACTTTGGAGAAGTCATTTCTCTTTTATGAAATACTCCAGAAATGAGGTTTTCCATTTTTTTTAAAATGGAATTTATATATATATATATTTATTTTGTTTGTTTAAGTGACATGAGCTCATATAGCATCTTACTTTAAGGCACTGGCACTCTTTTTATTCTGAGATAGTGAAGTACTATTATCTCAATTTTAAGAATGAGGAATTCAGAGTAAGAAAAGAAAATTATTTGCCCAAGTCATGAAAACTACTGTGGCTAAATTATTTCTTGAACTTACCAAAAACTGAGGGCTCCCTTGCATACTTAATTCCTTCTCTCAGAGGTACAACCTTTATAATAAAAGGGAATAAAAAATAAACTGATTTATTTAGAATATCCTAATTTGGTTTTTTATGACCCGGAATTACTGTTGTTATAATGTATTGCCAAGTATTACTACCTTTTACTGAGACATATGTAGTTTAAAGATCCAAACTAGCATAAAGCACTTCAATTCACAGGGGACTAAACTATGTGTCCCAGACCACAGCAGTGACCAAGCAGCCACAAAACACTTTAGGTCCTTGGAAAGGCAAGACATTAACTAAATGAATGAAAATTGCCCAGACAGTCCCAGCAGGTAAACTGTGCCACATGCTGTAAGTCAATTCTGATTTGATGGAAGAAAATTCCTTTCTCATTGTAATCTGATAACCAGCACGACTGAGTATATAGGGGACATACACAAAGTAGACACAAGTTTTGATCTGGCATATTACATGCCCATAGTTATGACCATTCGCTGATCATGCAGATGAAGAAAAATAATTTTCCCTTCCTTATTCTTGGGAAACTACATCTGCAAGTTGCATGTTAAAGTCAGTAACCTTTTCAGGTCACTGGCTGGGCCCTGAAGGATGAGACTGTATATGATTTATAACTAATGTCTTTACAGGAACAAGATTACTGAGGCCAGTCTGGACATTTGTGTTCTACCTGGGATCAGGAGAGACTCACATAGCAAGAAGTGAGGTCCAGTGGGGTGCATTTATAGAACTAGACATGTAGTTCTGGGGAGCTGGTGCTCATTCTTTACACATTTCAGGGTTTTACTCTGGGCTAGCTCTCATGTGGTCCTGTAACCTGGATACATACTGCTTGTTGAAGAATGTTAGGTGTACACTTGGGGCATATTTTCCAGTTCAGGTTAATTTGAAGGCAATGCAAGTCCAAGACTGCTCTGGCATGTAGAGCAAAGCTCAGTCTATGGGGGATGATTTGGATTTCTGATATGAAAATATCCAAAATGTGAGAGGTAGTAACAATTAATGTATTCTGCAGTGCTTGCATCACATGTCGAGGGGCAAGAACCAAGTACTTTATCCCAGAAGTGCCTCTCTGAAGAGAGAGTAATCTCCCTAACAAGGACTTCAAGCCAGTCCAAACCTCTTCCAATTTCCTTTTTCCTTTGCCTTCATCTTACAGGTAGAATGTTCAGTTTTTAATTACTTGGTGGACACATTCTGTTTTATTTCAAGCCTAACTTGAGCTTCAAGTCATCATCAGCAAAGTGGATCCCTGCCCTCCCTTCCCCTGGGTAGCTGGTGTTTACCTTTGTTCAACTGCTTTTTTGGGGGTTGTAAATATATAGTTGAGACTTGAGATGACTCTATACCAGCAATGATTCCTCCTGATGACTTGGTGCTTTTGTCATTTGGAAACTGTACCAGCAAAGGTTTTGTATATTCTTTGGAGCTTTTTCGATAAGCACTGATTCTTCCTTAGTACAGTGTACATTTAGAGAGTAGTCAGTGAGCTGCATTTTAGAATCAAAATGTCACGTTGTATGAAGTCAGATAACTTGAAAATAAAGTATTTCTGATGCACAGTTTCTTCTTTCCTGCTCATAGAGAGTTACAGTTTATTTTGGTCTAAACCCATGCTTATTCATCTGTATATTGCATTTGTATTATATGCATTTGTAGTCTTTGCTTCTCAATGACACAACACTTCCTTAAAGATTCAATTTTTGCCCCCTGAAACTGATATCAGGTTAATGGGTCTGCAGTTCCCTGTTTGGTACGTAGGCTGTCCTCTGAGCTGTTGGGCAAATATTTATTAAAAAAAAAATCTAGAGGGAAACATTAAGTTAATGTATTTAGCAATTGACTGGCAGTGATAGTTAATAATTTTTATCTTTTTTCTTTGGAAATGGTTTTGTGTAGCTTCCTTTTGTATGGATGGCAAACTTTTAATTACAGCTGTGTTATCACATTGGGTGGATACATCCTGCTTTATTCCAAACATGAGATGTAACTGTTATGCTCTTTTGCTTTCTCTCTGCCTGTTATTTTAAGTGTTAGAAATATGGTTTGTTTTTCTGGTCTCTATTCACTACTGAGTTTTGGGATTTGAGGGCTTAGAGGGGTGGGGTGTGGTGTTTTTTTTTTTTGGTTGAGTTGTTTTGAACCTTTTGGGATATTTGTCAACTATATCAACTTTTTAACTTAGATTATTTGCTCTTTACATCTTGTTTTCCCATCCTTTGAAGCTGTGCTTTGATACCACTTCCACATACTTATTTTTTTCTTTTAGTCAGAATGGCATTTTTTGCCCTACTTTGTTTGCTTGTTTTGGTATTTGTGGTACTATGGGTTGTTATTTATGCAGTAGAATATCTTTAAACAATTACCAATTTTAACTCTTCCTAATGTCTAATTTTTGTTCCAGTCAATTATTCAAACAAGTAATTTAAACCTGGCAAATTTGGCTCTTGCAGTTTCACATAATCACATTTCTGGCTTATGGGATGTACTGCTTGTACAGAGGAAATGTAGCCAGTCAAAAACTCACAGGTACATTGTCAACTACTAATTTTTGATCAGCAGCTACCTGGTTTTTGTCTTAGAAGTTAATCAAATTTTGAGTTGCCCCATAATTAATTGCACTAAGGTAGTGGTCTTTATAAATACAAAAGGACACTGCCTTATTAAAGAAACTCTATATAAAGTTATTTAAATGCTTACATCAGAATTCTCTGATGTGAAAGTTTCTGGGGATGCCATTTTTCTTTTCTGGTAACTGATGGTTACAGAAGAATTTATCCTGATCTCTCATTTCTTGGGCTGGAAGTCCACCACCACTAATATTTTAATCTTTTGAGCGAGCTTTATAGGCCACGGAGTTGCTGTACAGGGTACTTAAAAAAGATGGACCCAATTTCAAAGAAGTGTGATTTCATACTGGATCCATAAACACCCTGTGTTTATGTATGTGAGGCACTAAAGGGTAATGCTGATGCAGATTACTGGCCCTGTCACTGCTTATCAGAGCCTCACCTGGAACGAGGAGGGGTGGGTGGGATTTTTGGCATTTGAACATATGCACCCCTTTTTCCTCAGTCTTAGTGATACAAAGTGGGTATCTGTATTCAAACTCTCATGTTAGGAGTGCGATAGTGAAACCACTGTTCCAGTGTCAGAGTAGGGCAGGGTGGCTTGTCATTGTGACAGGTCCTCTGCTCACAGGAGGCAGGAAGTTGCCACCTGTTCTTCTGCAACATTTCTGCTCCTTTCAAAAGAAAGGTATCTCTGGAGGCAACTTTTGGGAGTTGCTGGCCGATGATCAATGTTGTCTTGTGTTTTCCTGAACTGAATTTAATTTCAGCTGAGCTGCATTGCTACCTATAGGTCTTTTCCTCTGGTGAGCTTTTTTTCCTCTTAAGATGGACCGTTTCCTGTGGGAAAGGATATTTCCAGCTGTGAAGGTATCCTTTAGGTTCCCTTATTTGTAATTACAGCACATTTCCAAAATGCTTTTTTCTCATTTCAGTCATTGATACTTGTAACCCCCATCCATGGGATCTCCTGTGAAAAGGGATATATCTGGACATCCAGATAACTTCCCATATCCCCATGTGCTTTGTTAACAGTTCCTCCTCCATCAGAAATGTGTTGCACATCATGTAGCTCAAGCTGCCCCTTTCCTCAAACAAGAAGTGAAATCTGGCACTTAAATTCAGGTCATAGGAACACAGAATAAGTCAGTCTGTAAGAGACCTCCTAAGCAGGAGATTTGGCTTCCCTTACCAGTGTTCTGCTCAAAGCAGGGTCAGGTGTGAGGCCAGACTGTGTTAATTGGGGCTTTATCCAGTTGGGGCTTGAAATGGCTGTGCCTTCCTTTAGCTGTTCAGGAGGGTTGTGATGCCACTTGGAGCCCTGGACTCACTGAACCTGTTGGAGTCCCTAGTGTCCCTCTAGCTTTGGATTCCCTTCCTGTGGAATATGGACAAGGGGACAGCAGTATCTACTCTCTGACTAGTGTTTCAATACAGACTTAAAATGGGTTCAGCCTAAGCACCCCATCTGGGAGCTTGTAAATGCTCTTGGTTTTCTAGTGCAAACATAATTATTGACTACTCTGTCAGCTGCTGAGGAAATGCAGGGCTGTGTCTACATAGTACCCAACTGGGTTTCTCTACAGACTTGTCATATCTACCTGGAAACTACCAGCCCAGTTCTCTGAAATACTGTGAGGAGCAATTTTACTTCTGTGTAGTCCAAGTTTTATTCTCAGCCTAATGCCTAACCTGAAACCCAGGTTGCCTCTGTCAGGCATGGACATCTGGCAAATCTGCTTGTACAAGCTGCCACTGAAGCTTTACTCAGAACTGCAGTTTGCTCAGTGTAAGGACTTGTACAACATTTCTCTGCAAAAATTATGATACTGTGAATATAACTTTATGTGCATTCTAAAGTTTCCTACTCAGCTCATGTCTGAGGCCGTTAAATCTTCCGGAGTATTCCCAACTATCTAAACAATACACTTATTCATTCTTAGAGGGTATCTCTTTCTATACATTTCAATTTAACAATTTAACATTTCAGAAGTTTGGTATTCATGAAACACTAACCAGTGTGTCCACTGCTGTAGAAACTGGAAAAATAAGGTGTGTTCTTCACTGTTACAGATTTACAATCACAGTCAAATATTTAGTTATTTGGCATTTCCTTTACATGTTGTTTCCTGTTGCACAGTAAAAATGTGATAGTAAACAACAATTAAGCATGTAGTCATTAGTTTAGTGGTGTCTGCTATAACAGTTAAAATAACCACATAATCTTTGCCTTTGTTTACTTCTGTTTGAATTGCACTATGGATAATCTAGCTTCAGAGTCCGGATTTGATATCTATCATTTGTTAAAGATGCTGAATTTAATCTTTGAGTAAGTAAAAAGAAAGGCTTAAGCTCCTTCTCTAACTAAATTTTTCTGTTCCTCAATATTTTCTACCTTTTCTACTTTAAGGTTCCTCTACCTTTTCTACCTGTTCAGTGAAAATATGACATGGCAAATCAAAATATCATGCATCATACATAAAATCTTCTTGTATGTCATTGTACATTGTGTCTGAAGCAGGGTGTTCTGGATCTTCACCTCTTTAGCTTCCATGCTTCCAATAATGTTTTGTCTTCAGCGGTTTGGGTGGATCTGGGTTTGGAACTGTGTTTTTGTTGGATCCCTGCTGTTTTCAGTACTTGGAAAAGTTATAACTTACAATAGAAGACAAAGTAAACATACCATCAAAGGGGAAAAAATTAAATCTCTGTTTATTCACCTGCATGCTAGAGATGAATCTTATTCACAGCAGCTAGCTGAAATGTTCTAGATATTAAAAGGCTTGAAAAAAAAAGAGTTTGTTTAAATGCCTGGGACTTTATTCCAATAGGATTTGTGTCCCAGATGTTGATTTGCAGCAACAATATGCTGGATCAAGTTTGCTGTTGCATGTGCCATCAGATAGTGGCACACAGAATAAATACATGGGGAAAATTAATTCCTGTGAATTTCTGTGCAATTTTGTAATTAAGAAAATAGCCTTCTACAGCCTGTGCATTTCTGGGTGACTATATCATGGGAACCTGAGATGGAGAGTTCTGAGATTGGTGTACAAGTGACTTTTAATCACCTGAGTGGTGGGAATACAGTGGGTTGTGAACTCCCGCTGATGAGACCTCCTCACCAGCACAGTGTTATGAGGAAAGTAAAGGAGCGTTTGTGTTTATTTTTGTTTCTCTTTGCAGATTCCACATTAACACCATATGTAAAGAGTTGGTTCAAGGTACAGTCAGCCTCTGGAAGGTGACTTTTTTTTCTGTATTAGAAGTGGAACTACCAGCCTCTGTTTGAGCATGTGCTCATGCTTCTCAATGCTATTTATTTTCAATGGAAGGCAAACAAACTTCCCACTTCAAATAAGCTGAGTAACATTGGGGTTGTTATGTATTGTCTTCCCTGATTCCCTCATCATACATACAAGGCCCGGAAGGAGATTCTGGGCCTTATATGTAGGTGAGATATAGAAGACTTAAGTTAAAAAGAGCTGAAGCCTTAATTGAGGAATGTGATTTTCAAAAGCCTGTTTGGGAAGACACAGCAATTAGGTTTTGAAATTTCCTCATTCCTGCTGTAGATGGTGTAAGGTTGGGTCTGTGCAGGCACAGCCAGGCAACCCTGTGCTCACCTCTTTGGTACCTGGCTGTCTGCAGGAGAGCTGTGACAGGCGGGTGACGGAGCAATGGCCTGGTGGGAGCTGTAGGCATCCTTCCCTTGAATCCAACCTGCTGTGTCACTCAGGCAAAAGAGCCCTGCGACTGCAGGTATGGCATACTGGAGAGAGCCAAACACTGGGACAGAACAGACTGCGAGGCTGGTCTCTGTCTTGTCCATTGGTTTATGCAGTTTCCATCACATGTGATTAATCTGTGCTGTTGCCAAAGGTAATGATTTCTGGTGCTTTGCCTACATGTCTGAATTGCTTTTATTTGGGAAACAACCCAGAATCTCAGACGTGATTATTTTATTATTTTTAAGTAGTGGCTTTGGGGGATTTCTACATCTTACTGTATGGACCTGTAGAAAGCATAACATGTACTTAATGCAAAATCTAAATAAGAGGAACCAAAAGGCAAGTTATCCTTCAGAAGTATTGCATGTTAAAAGTTCCTTTGGGTTTTACAGTTGAAATTTTTTGAGGTTACTATACATGAAACTACAATCATTTAATCAAATTATCTTGGATTTATAAAGTATCCTAAACTATAAAACTACCTGATGGATGTTTATTTAAAGCTTATATTATGGATACTTTTACAGAGACTGAAGATGCGAGATAAGATAAAGAATTTTGAGATCTGGAGTAGACAAAACTACCCACAGCTGTGCAAACAGTACAGAAATGGGCATGTATTGGCCATGTTTTGGTACTGCAGGACTACAGGGCTCTGTGTCTGTGACGCTTGGACCTTTTATCCCCAGTGTTTCAAGTGTGAATTACTGTTAGTGAAAGCAGGAAGACCTGAGACAAAACTGGTCAATCTACGAACAGCAAACAAAAATAAAAGCTAATATTTCCTAGGCTACTTGGACAGAGAGTGGGATACCTTCCTCTCTGTGTCTTTTCCTATACTTGATTTTTAGGATTGCAGGTGATGGAGTGGTGTTGGTGACCTGCAAAACTGATGTTCCTTTTTTTTTTTTTCTTTCCATCCAGTAGTCAGAAAGGACCTCCTGTGCATAAAATAGAAATTGTTGACAGTGCTGGATTTCTGAACTGGAAGGACTAGTGCTGTCGCTGGGGAACACTGGGGAACTAAACGGAAGAGGTCTGAGCAACCAGACTGAGGAAGCATTGCTGCTCCATTTTCAGGGAGAGAGAAACTGTCCCCTAAATCTCTGAACAGAAAGCAATTGTGGAGGAGGATTCACATCAGAAGTAGGAGGAGGAAGCAGCATGCAATAGAGTTGAAGGCAGGTGAGGACTGGTAGGCCATGAACAGCAGATGGAAGAGGACAAGGAGAATTAAATGTTTCCAATTGATGGCAGATATCCAGAAAGTCCAGTATGACAGATGTCTTTGAAAGATTCAGATGGCTGAATGAAGAAGCATGGCTGAGATATTTCTGTGACTGGCAGTTCAGCCCAGCTGGAAGGAAAGAAAATCAATAAGGTTCTCAAAACATCTAAGCAACCAAGGCATCAACAACCAACCTACAACATATCAATAAATTGACAACAAGACTTAGGAATTTGGTAGTCAGTATCGAATGCTGATAATGTGTATAGTCACTAAATATTGAGGAATACCTCAACATGTAGGTGATTTCTTGAGACTTGCCAGGGTGCTGAAGAAGAATAATCTCTAACTGATCTTCACATTGATTCCTCCTACTGTGGTGGTGGGGAAAATAGTATAGGAAATTCTGAAAGTATTCAGCTGGACAGCCATGTAGCAAAAGTAAAAATTTTTTATTTAAAAGTGGACTAAAAGTCCACTGTCTTTCAAATATAGACAACATGAAGACAAATCTTCTGATGCCTAGACTAGAATAACCAGAATGACATTATATCAATAGAAAGAGAATGAAAGGAGATGACAACTAAGAGTAACTTAACCATAAAATTATAATATTGAATATATAATTAAGACCTCCAAAGGAAGTGAAGAAATTATTTCATAATAAGATGGAAAATTATTCGCCTATGAGCATAAATTTGGTGAGATGTACACCAAACTCATTAAAGTGAAATGCCACCCCACAGTCAGTCTGTCTTCAGAGGAATAGTGAAGGACATGTGTGTTTTCTGAGTTGTCAACAACTTTGGAGAAAATGGTTCTGAGCATTTAATGACAAGTGTCCTGAGAAAGAAAGCACTGGCTGGTCTCCTGCAGAACTCCGGAAAACGGCTGCTTTCTGCCCAGGGCAGTGTGGTACTTGGCCTTTGTGGTCAGAAGAATTTACAGAACAAAGGAGAGTTTTGTGAGAGTAACATCTAGGAATAGTAGAGAAGTTATATCACTTCTCTATTTGGCACTGGTACAATAGCTTTTCCATTGCTGAGCTCTTTTTTTGGTGTCCAGAAGCCTGTTGATAAAATGGTAAGAGGTTGATCAAAGGACTGAATACTTTGCCTTGCGGTGAGACATTCTGGAATCTTGCTTTGTTTATCTTACCCACGAGAAGGCTAAGACTTGACCTGATCAGTGTGTCTGCATTGGGGAAAAAACACTGAAAAACTGTTAACAATCTGGAAGGCAAAGATGTAAGTGGTTGCTATTTGAAGTTAAAAATTCCACTGCAGATTTTCAACAGTGAGAGTGATTAGCTCTTATGATATCTTAACAAAGGTTGTGGTGGTTTCCTTACCGCTGACAATTTAAAAATCAAGATTGAATGGTTTCTTAAATGATATGTTTTACTAAAGCACAAGTTCTGTGGCTTCTTTGTACAGGGCATTGGGCTAATTGGTCACAAAAATCCCCTTTGCCCTTGAAATCTTTTAATTCTCTTAATTTAAGATGATGACTAGAGTCAAGCTAGTCAATTTTCCTCTTTTTTTTTTTTTTTTTTTTGGTGGTTGTTTTGTTTTTGTTATTGAAGTTTTCTGTCCAAAACTTACTTTTCCTTTTACAAAGCTTTAATGAAAAATTGGCATTTTTCTTGACCAGCTCCTGTTAACAGTCCATAGTTTTTAACTATAATGATCTTGCAGTCTTACAGTGTTGGTATACTACATAACATTGGTATATCTTTAAGGCTGTATTCTTTGGTCTGCTCTTTGGTACCCTGAAGACATATGCCAAACATGAGTGTATTTTAGTTGGTTTTATTGAGTTATAGATATCTTTATAGTTTTTAATTGAATTTGGGATTATGAAATCTACTCTTTTTGAAAGAAGTGCAGCTTGTCTTCTAGTTGATTCTCTCTTCTGAGTCCCGTCTGTACACCTCATGTTTGCAGAGAGGTGTCTTAGGGACACTTCTGCTAGATCTGAACTAAAATCCACTTACCAGCTGCCTTGGTTTCAGCTGGGATAGAGTTAATTTTATTTCTAGTGACTGGTATAGTGCTGTGTTTTGGATTTAATATGAGAAGAATGTTGATAATACACTGGTGTTTTGGTTGCTGCTGGGTAGTCAAAGACTTTTTAGCTTCTCCTGCTCTAGCAGGTGCACAAGAATCTGGAAAGGAGCAAAGCCAAGACACCTGACCCAAGCTGCTGAGAGAGGTGTTCCTTACCGTATAATGTCAAACTCAGTATATAAACTGGAGGTGGCCAGGGGGGCAAATACTGCTGCTCAGGAATTTATGGGCTATTGGTGTCATGGGCAGTGAGCAACTGCATTGTGTATCACTTTATATATTCTATTGCTACTATTATTCTTGCTGTATTATCTTCTTTTTTTTTTATTCTTTTAAATCATTCTTATCTCAATCCATGAGGAATTTTGTTTTGGTTTTCCCTTTCTGATTCCCCCATCCTACTTGGGGAGGGAGGGGTTGGGATGGGTGAGCAGCTGCATGGTCCTAGTTGCCAGCTGGGGTTAAACCACAACACCAGCATTTATGTAGCTGCAATCCCAGTTAGGGCAAGCATGCCATTAAGCTGACCATTGTACCAGTAAGGCCAGTTTCTGACTTCAGAGAGTTCAGAAAACTGCCAAATAGTGAGACAATGAGCAGGCAGTGGGTGATGCTAGGAACATAATGAGCATGTTAGTCTGATTCTCTGAAGTTATGTTTAGGTAATGACCTTTTCTACTGCTTGTTTGTCTGCCAGGCCCTCCTCTTTCTCCGATTGGTTTTGGATCCATGTGTCCTTTTCAGCCTGTTTTTTATGGAAATAAATAAATATCAGGTTTTTGTGGCGAGCTGGAGCACCAGGTTCAGAAGAGGTTTGTGACACCTGACAAGTGTGTATAGAAGAAAGACAAATAAATAGCAGTAGTTGTGCTGTGGGCTGCGAGACAGCAAGATCAAATTCTCTGTTTTCTTGCTTACAGAACAACTTGTATTCTTATGGGGAACAGACTAGATTCATTTTGTACTGTTGATTCTCTTGTAATTTATAATAGTTATAACAATTAATTTAAAACTGCTTTAGCAATATGGCTTAAATACATTTCATCCAGACAAGAGTTAAGTAATTAGCTAACATTTGCTTTTACTTGATACGGATCCAAACAATGAAACTTTGAACATCTTTGGAGTTCAGAAGTGTTTCATTCGGTGCTTGGGTACTAATCTGTTTTTTCAAGTAACTTTTTCAAACTTGACATATTTAATCTCAGATTTAAAGTAAAAAAACACCTTAGGAAATCAAGTCTATAAACGCTTTTTCTTTGAATGTAGAGATGCTCTAGAGTGTAGTTGTAGAAAGAACAGAAAAGGCATTATCTGTATAAAGGTGTGTGTGTTTATGTGCAGTGTTCACACCTGGGTACATGCTTATGTGGATCCTGCTGCAAAGACCTTACAGTCCTAACAGACAGCCAGGGTAATCATGCGCTTTGAGACCCAGAGGATGGTGCTAACTTAGAGCATGTGTGCATTTTTGGTTTTATGATGTGATGACAGCAGCGCTCTGACACTGGTTAACATTTGTGGGCCTTGTGGAAGGAGTGAATTTCCATGAGGGATTTGGCTGGACGAAACCTGCCTGCCTGGCATACAGAGTTGAGGAGGGTGTTCCAGGCAGGATCAAAATAGAGATGTGAGAACTGAGAGTAGCGTGCTGTTTTACACTCTGTGTGATGCAGCTGGTAACTTAGAATGTGACTGACTGTTTTGCAAGCTTGTTATTTTTTCTTGCAGTCTAATACAGAAGGAAAAAGAAGAGGTTATGAAGAAATTCAGAAGGAAATGTGTAGCTGTTTCTGCTGAACACAGAAGTGTTCACTTCCTCCTTCAAAGAGCAATTATATGACAATTGAAAAATCTGTATGTGATAAAAATATATTGTATTTGCTTTGTTAAGAAACCAAGATGGAAAGGGAAGACTTTGGGATAGGAGAGATGTTCTAGGAGTCAATTATAGCCTGTGTACATAGAGACAAAGAGAGAAAGTTGGTATCTTCAAGATAGCATGCTGATTTGACAACAAAAACAGTGCTATAGCATTTGATTTGTTAAAGTATATGTTCAGTGTCCAAGTAATTTAGTAGACCACATCATGATTTTCCCTGGTTTGAGATAAGCTGAACTGACAGAAAGGCCACAGAAATCAGCATGCTTCCCATGAAACTCTGAAAATAATATAAGCAGCAACAATGTGGAAGAACATAGATTCTGTGATTTACACTATACAAAACTTAGTGTGTGCAAAATACCTGGAAATGTCTCAGTTTTGTTCCTAACTAGCACAGTGGGAAGTTTTCAGAGTCTTTCATGAAGTTTGCTCTCTGTATTACAGATTATACTATTGCCTCCTACCATTGTATAATTTTTCACTGTTTTTTCGTTTTTGCCTAATGTGGCAAAGAGAGAAAAGAAAAAATATCTGCTACATTTAATGTTTTTATTATAGTTTAGTAATTAGGTGGGTAACAACAAAAGTCATCACTGTCACTATGAACTATGTGACCGTCTTGAACTGTTATCCAAATTCAATGTGTGAGTTCAATAATTATTCATGTAAGTAACAATAAATGTGTCCCATCTATAACATTTCACATTTGAGGATTTCAGAGCAGTTTACAAGTTTCGAGGAGCTGAATCTTGCAGCTTTACTAGAAGAGAGAAAAAAATAGAGGCATTATAATTACAAATGACCTGTCAAGGTTACTCAGGAGATAAGGAGGAAGGGCAGTCTAGATATGGTTTAGGGGAACCTACACACAAGTCAAAATTTTGGGATAAACAACTTACAAAAGTACTATATTATTGAACTCTTTTATATACCTTGCACTGTCCATCTCCTAAACAAAGGATAGCACAGGATACTGGAGGATCATTTTATGCTGTTAGCTTCTTTTCATGTGAGAGTACGTCAGGGCAGAACTATGATTGAATCCCAAGGAGATCTGCAAAACAAAGAGTTATCAACAAAGACATCTTATAGAAATAGGAAAAACAGGTAATTGAAGAGAGTAACATGTGGATACTCATAGATAAAGGAAAGTTGGACAGTAGAGTCAAACAGAGACACATTTTGTAGCCAAGAAGTCAGAGTTTTTAATGGGGGTCAATCAGAGAAGTTGGACATGAGACCTATATTGACACTACAAATCTATCTGCTCCAGAACCTAATCCCTGCTCCCCAAGCCACACTATCGACAATAGTGGCCTTTAGCTATATCTGTGCTGTTTAGCAATTGACCTGACTCCAAGAAGTCATAATCATATACGTGCTGTATCTGAGATCCTGGTTTCAGCTGATTCAGATTCCAAAACCCGCTTTGAGTAGTGGATAAATTCAGGCATCTTGCATCTACTTCTGCTTTGTTTCTTTTAACTCTTTTGCCAAAATACAGCCTTCTCTGAGGAATCTTGAACAAGCTGGAGTTACAGATTTACTGAGAGAGAGATGCAATGAGACTAAAAGGGGAATCAGAAGTCTACAGGATAGCCTACCATGTGTTAAGCAACAATTGCTTTAGAGTACATGGACACATATTATTTGATGTGGTTACAGATAGGCAATCCCTACTGACAGTGAGATGAGGCATGCATCAAAGCCTAGCTCTAGATCTATTTGCTTCTCTTCTTGTATGTCTTTGAAGATATGGATTGTGAATGAGAATAATTGTAAGGTGAACTGTAAGAAAAGTTATATCTGAAGTCTTGTGAGCAACAGAAGATGGGAACTGGTTTAGGAGTATGAGAGAGCTGGCCTGGTAGGGTGTGTCTTTACAGAGGGGTTAAGAGAGCCAAAGAACTGTGTCTGTACCATAGATGATAAGACGCTATTCGCATCAAGAAGATCTCACGAGGCGAGCCTGGTGCCAGAAGACTCCACCACTCAGAGGTGTCCCACAGGCTGAGCTGTTTCACACTGGTTGCTTGGCTTCTTGTCCTGTCTGCCACCCACTAGGATTTTGTACAAGATAGAAGCTGAATGTTGTTGTGCTGAACATGGTGAGGCATGTGTGAGGGATGGGAGCAGAGAGGAGTGGGAATGTGGTGTGCAGATGTGTGAAGGTGAGAGTAAAGCATATCAGCTACTGGTTCCAGAGGCTGTAGGCCTTTTTTTTTCCTGGCTCTACTTCCATTGAACAACCTCAGTTATCCATGCGTCCAAGATAAAAGTAGCAGTGTACTACGTTAGGGTGTGAATACTTTTAAATATTTTAAAACATAACAATTAAACATAGTCCTTGCCCTTTTGTCCAGCTGCCCTCAGGGTGGCCTCTATTGAAATGCTCTTGAGACACCAAAGATACTTTCCTTCTCTTGCGTAATGTTTTTCTTTTGTTTCCAGTAAACCAGGTTTGAACTGGCAAACTCCAGTGAAGTCCTGTAGCCAATTTAATATTTAAAACAGACCTGTTAAATTTTGCTGGTTTCAGGAATGTCTTGAGCTATCCTCCCTCTGCTAACCTGCTGTGCTGACTCAGCGCCCGAGGAGGAGTTGACAGCCTGTGGGGACAGGGGAGTGCTCTGCAACTTTGCAGAAAGGCAGAGTAATAAAAGGTCATCAGGGCAAAGAGTGATGCAACTAAGGTTTCTGTTGCAGTTATCAGCCAAGTAATTTAAAGCAAAAAAATCCAAGAGAGAATAGAATTGAAGGCATAGCAGCTGGTGACCTAAAATGGTAATCATTTATACTAAATACCCTTCTTCGGTTATTTCTGCACATGGTTTTCAGCCAATTTTGGTTAGGAACTTGTAGAAAAAGGCTCTTAGAACTGTTACTCTGTTCTTGGTGTGTGGTGTTTTTTTATTGGTTTGTTTTTAAATATTTGTCTTGACATTGTCATTGAAAAGACCAAGAAGAGACTGCAAGAAGACAGCTGTTCTAGGACCCTGAGAGCTATGGGATAGCATGCATTGCCGGTGCTGTACCTGTTCTCCTGAGTCCACTACTCTTAATGTTACTCTCTTCACAAGTCAGAAATTGCATTAATGTGGTTGGAGTTCCATGGACATGTTATTCCAGTTACATATTTCAAGGGTGCTGATGTTTGAATAGTTTGTTGCTGTTGAGTGCTTATGTCCCCAGCTTCAACCTAGAATTCAGCACCTAGGTTTAACTTAAGTTACACTTGTGAACTTCATGTAGCTTGATCTCTGCTTGTACCTTTATTTTAAAAGTGCGTACATTCATTAAATGCTCTACATACAATTAAAAAAAGATTGTATTTTTTTTTTTTCGCTTGCCAATGCAGATGTATGATAGAGTGCACTTTCAGAACCTTCCTTTCAAATCTACTTGTAATCATGTGGTAAATAAGCAACACTTTAGAGGGAAGAGGATCTCCAGCCAAAATAATTTCCAAATGATCTTAAAGTGTAATTTATCTTCTTGTTTTACAGCTAGCTATGGACCCAATCCAATTTGCAAAGGCTGTTTATCTTGTTCAAAGGATAATGGGTGCATCAGATGCCAACACAAGTTGTTCTTCTTCCTACGAAGAGAAGGAATGAGACAATATGGTGAATGCTTGCATTCCTGCCCATCAGGATACTACGGACTCCGAACGCCAGATATGAACAGATGTTCAAGTGAGTTTTTTGTAATATCACTTTGATAGGAAGGCCATAATTTATGCTCATTTTTCAAGATGATACATTGTGGAACATGGTGATACTTTCACAGATGTCTCAAGATCACCATAAAACTTCTTTGCTAAGGAACATCCCAGCATATTGCAAAATATGTAATAGTTGATATATTAACCTTGTTTTTATTGTTTTTGTTTTTATTGTTATTATTGCTTTAATTAGAAAGGAGATTTAAAAAAGAATGATGATTTAAGCAGATATGACTAGTTTTAACAAACTACCATTATATGAAAATAAAAAGGATTAAACATTCATTTAGCAGTGCCTCATGTAGGTACTACTCAGTATATGCACTGATGTATGGGTGGGCTTCTTGTAATGCTTTTTATTCCCACACAAATTTCAGGTGACCAGACACCTCATACCAGACACACTTTAATATGTAAGTGTTGCTATTTTAATAAAACAGATGTACTATTAAAAACAAACAAACAACCTTTCACTTTTAGTACTGCATTTTATTTGGAAATTTACAACCTGCTAATGTGCAACAAGATTCCCTGTTTGCATGTTTGTACCTAGAAACACAACTGTTAAAGCCAATGGGTGCTCTGGTATCTCTACACATTACTGTCTGGCAGTTTTGCTGATTTATATTGATTTTCCCATATGCTCATATGTGGAGTATTACCCATATGGATTATTAATCATTGCTACAACCTCTAATCTGTATTTATGGTTGTGTGTGATGGTTGCCTTTGTTTGGGTGTTGGTTTTATTTTGTTTGTTTGTTTTTAATGTGTGTCATAGTGTGACCAGAATTAGGTCAGTATCCGATGTGAGAAACAGCTTTTCTTTGCTTCCTGGAATAACTATGAGTCTGTTAAATGTACAGAACTCCGTGCTCAGTGCTATGGCACGTCACTGGGCTGCACCATGTTGTGAGAAAGTAGGTGCTGCTGTTCACATCACAGATGATCTTGAGAGCCATGTGAGGTCCCTCTGTGGCAGCCCAGGCTGGTGAGGACCGCTCGTGGCTGTGCTTGGACCCATCCCAGCCCATGCAATGATGTCCCACCTTACCCACCCCATTCCCTGCATGGGCTCCATGCGTATGGTGTTCTTCACGTGTTCCCAACTGCTGCGTAACATAGCTGAGTGCTGCCTAATCTATACCAGGTGGCTAGGTTTGGAGGAAAATTTAAATGAGACCAGTATATGGTTTATGTATCCCTTCTGTAAAGTAATTTAGGATCTTGGCCTTAATTTTCAAAACACGTTTGTGAATTCAGCAACTCATCCACTTTAAAACTTTTAAAACTGGCCTGTAAAAACTTGTTCATGTAAGTATTTTTAATATAGTTACAGTTTTGGGGAATAGATGAATTTATCTTTATTAGCCTGTGTACTGCTTGTGAGTTAGGAAAATTAGTCTGTACTGTCAACCTTTCTTTACTTGAAAAGAAAAAAGTTATTTGCAGAAGGTGGATGGTGAATTCAATGCAACTTTTTTTTGTTTGTTTGTTTCTTTGTTTGTTTGTTTGTTTCATTTTTGCCACTCACAGAAAGTGGTCCTTTTCCCTGAATTACAGCATTGCTTTTGAAAAACATAAATGCAAGTTGTGTCCAAGCCATACTGGCATGTGTTGAACACTGGATATTTAACTCCCCTCCCTGCCTTTGGCAGTCTCCCCCTGTGAGAATAATGATGCAAATGCATTTACTGACCAGTCCTGGTTCCTCTCCAATGATCTTTGTACTGTGCGTTTTTATTTTAAAGTTACTGCCAACTAGTTTATCTATAAATCATATCTTTGCTCTTGGTTTGGTGATCTCGCATGGCACATACGTGGCATTGTGGACACACAGACATTTTGTGGATTGAAGTTGAGTTAAAACAAACTTTCTTTAGAAAACAGAATAGGTTTCTTCCTACTTCATGTTAGATACTTCCAGATATGTTTAGTTACAGACTCCATACCTCAGATAGTATTATCTCAGCTAAAAATAACAAAAATTCTGGCTAAGTTATAATCCCTTTGGGAGTTACAGGGCTTGAATTACATAAGTTGAAATTATTTCTACCCTGTTAATATCTTTATAGGCACAAAAGCTGTTTGACATTCTATTACTGGAACACTTGCCCACTTTTGTTAGAGAAGCTATAGAACATATTTTAAAGGAAAATCTTTATTATTTTAAAAACCAAAATTATTTATTGACAACAGTAATGCGATAAAGACCACAACCAAGTGCAGCAGCTCTGAAATGATGGAAATTTTGAATTTCAGGGCTTTTTCTGCATGTACTATAAGCAGTATGTCTGTCTTGAATTTGGCAGGTAATTCTAGACTTTTTCTAGTAACAACGAATCATATTATTTTGAGACTTGTCTCTAGGAATCAATGTAGAGTTCCCTGCTGGAGGTGGTTTTCCTCTTGAACTCTGCAGTGTGAGAATGCAGTATATTTGGACATGAAATTGGAAAGTGGTGAGTCTCTTCTGTGGAAGGATGTCCAAGAGAAGAGCTACACTTGGTTAATTTTCCAAGAGATTTTAATAATTAATGACTTTGAACTGAACCGCTACAAGAAGAAATAATCTCACAAGAAGAAAAAATAAAAAAAACCCCACCACAAACACAAAACAAAAAACGAAGCAGCGAAATTGAATTAAAGAGGTAAGGTGAAATCTGTCACCTGGGTGGGTGGATTAGTATGGACTTGACCCTACGGTCAGACCAATCTTGAACGTTTCAACTTAGTCTGTATCCATAGTAACCTTTACATTTTTAGAGGTGGGAAACACTCAGAGCTTGCAAACTACAGCTCCCTTCAGCTTTGGTTGGCTTTTGTGTAGGTTCACTTTTTCGCACAAGAAGGCCAGACTTTGCTAAAGTTGTAATTACCACTTCCATGCATCTGGGATAAAGAGATAGAGAGCAGCTTTCAAACAAATTAAAGGATTTATTAAACACATGTGACTAATTCACTGTATTTTAAAAAGTAACTATTTTTTAAAACTTTGTTACAAACATAGCAAGACATCATCAATATATCATGGCTTGACTGTTGCTTATGTAGTATAGTAGAACATATGATGTTCTGAAACTATTGTAGCCAGAGCAATTGTAACAGTCTGTCAGGATGTTCAATTAACACAAGAGAAACGTAATATGCTTTAAATAAGTTTTTTTCTTGCTTTTTAGAAATAGTTTTAGTGACTTTTGTTTTCTTCAAATATAGCTTTTTCTTTTAAAAGAAAGCTCACCTTAGCCTTTGAGATTTTGTTAATGAAGCTGGATGGCCAGAAATTGAGGTCTACCTATGATTATTTATAGGCACCTTTTTTCTTTTGTTTTGTTATCTGTGCCACTTTTTTTCTTTCTTCCAGTTCCTCTTAGTAAGGATTTGGATTTTTTTTTTTTTTTTTTAATTTGGAATTGCTTTACTTTCAGCCTTACTTTGTATTTTGATGGAAGTTTCCTTCCATTTGTCTGGCAACAAAAAACCATCATAGTGCTTTGAATTGACGTTTATTTAATCTGTACTCAATTTAGATTTAATAGGACAATTGTATATTTGTAAAATACTATTTGAAAAAAGTGTGGTTTGTCATTTCTTTAAAAGATCTCAATTAATGATTCAAGATTAGAACATACTGTGGAATTGTATTGCTAAATGTTTATTAAGTAAATGTATTTAAAAAAAAAAAGTCCACATTATAGTATTTTATAATTAGCATGTTGTATTCCAAGTGTGCACCTCCATGGATTTTTGAAGTCTCCTCTTGCTCAGGAAATTTTGGAGAGGATTAGCACAGAAGGCAGTGCTGGTCCATGGCAGACTGGTGTGAAGGGCCAACGGACACGTCAGGATGGTGATGTGAAGTTAAATCTGTACAATCAATGCTGTTTTGCTGAGCAGCAGTGGGGGGGACCCGTAGTTGGGATGAGTGAGTGTGATGGGGATGGGGACAGTCTGGGGACTGGGGAAGTTAAAAGGTTCTGGGCTAGAAGAGGCAGAGAGATCTTGGGCAAGAAGACTATGGAGCCGTGAGTCAGAGCTCACTGTGAAAGAGCAAGGTAGGTGCTTTGGGCCAAGCAAGAGCTGTCACACCCTAAGATTACCAGCCTCACAGGTTATGGACCCAGAGGCTCCTCTGGAATGGTGATTCTGACCTTCAAAAGGAAAACCCTGACTGTAGTGTATCATCACCTCCTATTACTTTATCTTCTGAAATGCGAGGGGGCGCCAGAAGCAAGAACCCACTTTCAGTGCAAAGACTACCAAGCCTTTCAATCTGGGAATGCCACATTTCCTTCCTCAGCTTCAGTTTTGCAGCTTCCTTTTGCAAAATATGGTCATTATCTCTCCATCTTGAAGGTGTTCAGTACAGTTCTCTTTTCTATGCTGCTGATTGCTGGTTTCCACTCACGTAGGTCCTTTCATGCATTCTGGCTTTCCTTTCCCATATTCTTCATTGTTGTCTGTGTTACATGTGAAGCAAACTGGCCATGAATTGTTGTTATTAACGTTGCTAGGGACTGACCAGCTGTCTTTTCTACTATGTGTACTGCAAAACATCTTTGTAATGAAGCAGGTTATGGATGAATATTCAATCACATGGGTCATGTTTAGAAAGGAACAATGTGACAATGGAAATGCTACAGAACAGGGATCTTTCACAAAGGCAAAATAAGACTTGGGTAAATTTTTCAAGATTATGTAGATCAATAGAAACACTTAACAAATGAGTAACCACTCTTTACAGTTGAGATAGGCATCTTTTGACCTTAAAATTCATCATATTGCTCTTAATGCGAGAAAGTAATATAGTAAATCTTCTTGTTAGAATATGTTAAGATATGGGGCACATGCATCTCAATATGGAACATTTTAGGCTTTATTTTGAGCTTTAAATGAATTATATTTCCATAAAATCGAGCTTATTCTGCCTCACCTGATCAGATGATGGCAGGTTTTACTGTGGAAGGATAGTAGTTGTTTTGGTAAAGTTATGTTTTTTGTAATTATAGTTGTGGGTGTTTTTGTTTTTAATAGCAAGCCTATGCACCTGAGTCTAAATTCAATTCAAAGTCTCAATCTGTATTTTGAACTACTGGGCTTTTGATTTCTTCTCTAAAATGTAAATATGTCAGTTCCTTAATGCTTATTTTAAAAGAAGGAGTATGAGTGACGATTAGGAAGCCAAAGTAGGTCAGGAATCTTTTGATATCACTATGATTCATCTGCTTAATATGTATTTCTAATTCAGACATTATTTTTAATCTGGGCTTCCTCCTTCTATAAAGTTCTTTAATGCACCATGTATGTAATTTATGTAGTTTTTTATGAATATTGTAAGTTTCAGTGACATCAATGAGTTGTGTTTGTGAGGATTTTTTTTTTTAAGTAAATGGCTGAAAAACATTTGTGCCATATAGAGGTTATAAAGCCTAAATACAAATATTTTATTGCTGGCTAGCTAAATGCACCTTTTACAGACTAGATTGGTTGCCCTAACCTTGACTGAAACATGGTTTATGGGTATTACTTTTTAAAAAAATTCTGGTGTATGTGCAAAAGCACTTCAGAACAAAATTATATCTGAAGTGCCCTGGGGTTCTAGAGGTCCTTGAAAATTAAGGAAAGGGGGACTTTGTCCCCTAAGTCTTTGCCACTTTGTTTCAATAAGGAAAGTCAAAGATGTTTTAAATTTCCATCTTTGGAGTTTTTCTGACAAAAATCTTTTTGGTGGAGATATTATGATCTTCTTTTTCTCCTCTGCAGAACCAAAGAATCTGGTCCTTCAGTTCTGTAGGATTCTTGGCCATTGACTGGGGAGTGGTGCACTATTAGCTCATAGAGTTCTGTTTCTTTCTTGAGCATTTTCTGTAACTGCTCCCAAGCATGGAGGCAATTATTCCATACTATAATCGACCCTTTTGCTGCCCTGAAATGTCAGTCATTCAGATTCTTGCTCTTCTGTCTGTCTAAATGAAGACTGCACAGTATCAATAGACTTTCCATTGGAGAAGGTATCTGTTCCATAGATGTACATGTCAGAGCTCTGTTGAAGGGATAAGTTGTTGTTTCACTTTGTTTTTTTGAAACACTGAAGATACTTGAGCAGAACGCTTCTGTTTCATTTCAGCCCATCTTAGCTTCACCAGGCAAAGCAGTGACTTCTCTTCCACCCTTTCCCTTGAGAGGTGAAGTCATGGAGCTGTGAATTTATAACCACTCCTGTGACAATTTGAGATTGAAAATAGACTTCTAGAAAGTTAGTTAGCTTTTCTAACTTATGTAGTACTGCTCTTCTTCAGTTCTCACTTTTAACTTTATAAATATGTATTTATCATGAAAGATTATATCTCTTTAGGGTTTTCAATGTTAATTTTGCCCATTGAAGTCATTGCAGTGGGCTCTGGTCTGTCTGATGAGAAAAGAGAGTCATGAGTTTAAAGTTCCCCTTGCTGAAGCAGTTAGGACCTTTGCCATGGATTTCAGTGAGGTCAGAATGTTATTCTTTTAGCATTTACATACAACTTTTGTGGGAAGTTTGGTGTAACATTTTAAAAAACCTAATCTGTTTAGACATAGGCTGTGTTAATCAGACACACCATGAGATTTCTCTGGGCCTCCCTGAGTGCTTTTTGTAGTCCAGTTGTGTGAGGATGGTACGAGTAGAGATGTGTAGTCTTCATATGGAGGTGGTTTCCAAGGGTGTTTTATACCTTTCACGTGGAAGGATGGAAGCAAATATTTGACTTTCTGGCTTTCCCAAGATAGAAACACTGAAAGAAAATAAGAGGTTATGCTAGAAGAGCTGCAGTAAGAGCGTTAGGATGAGTCTGAGAGGTCCTGGTTATGTAGAGGGTAGTAGAGCCAGTGGAATATAAGGAGACATGATACTGAGCAGGAATAGAAGGCATTTGAGATCTGGTAGGAAGCACACCTTTGATGAAACACTGCAAAGTGAATACAAGCGAAGGAAGAGGTAGAGACTCACAAGTGTCTGCCCCTAACCTACAGACCTTCTGTTGCCAGCTAAATGGGAACAGCAGTGGTGAAGCACCGTTCTTCACTCTCAGATTCTGAAGGTTATGTTTCCAACCTTGTCAGTGTTGCCCTGCGAAGGGTATGTGATTGCTCTTCAGGGTTCTTCTGCATGACTGAATTTATCAACTCTTTTCTCCACTATAACACCAATCTTTTCCCATACTTTCTCCTAAAGCTTCAAATTTTAGGCTCCCTTTCTTTACTGCTTCTAAAATCTCTCAGGCAGTTACCCTTGTCTATCTGGAAACCTCTAGTGGGCACCATTTTTTGTTTATTGTTAGAGAAAAAAAAAAAATCTAAGCGCATCTGAAGAATACTCTGGGTTATGCAATATCCATTCATGATTTGAAACAGTGTATGGAGGATGTCAAAAAAGAGTAGTTGTCAGTTTCAGTTGATCTTCAGCTACAGTGTGGCATATTACTGACTTAAATTATGATTAGCACTCAGTAACCGCAAGTGTTGTGCTGAACATCACTTTGGTGAATTAATATTTTAACTTCAGAATTCTTAAGGCATGTCTAATAGTCTTTCAGTATTTTCCCTTAAATCGCATCTGATACATATTACATGATAAGCATTTAATATTTGGCATAATTTATCTTAATACAAAAACACTGAAAATAAACTGCCTTGGTGGAAATATCTGCCCAACCTTAACCCAGGAGCCCCTGCTGATGCTTCCAAAATATAATTGCCATGGGAAAGACTCTACTGTGATACAAAAGGAAACGGGCATAGGGCACAGAAGGCAAAGCAAAAGGTATAAATAGGATGGTAATTTTGAAGCGTGATCAAGAAACTGAAAGAAGATTAATTCATTTAATGTTTAAATATGGGGTATTCACATACGTACTGTTAAACAGTGAGTTTTACAGAGGGTATCCCTAGTGTCAGTTGAGGCTGGCTTTTGCCTGCTAAGCATCTTTATGTAATATCAAAAGGCAACTTATACCAAGTGTTTTTCATTTAATCCCTCTTCCTCCCAAAAATGTTCAAATGGAGTAAACTTTAAACATATGACTCCCCAGCATGTTTTGAAAGCAATAGTTGAAACATTATTTCACAAATGTACTTGCGTAGTTTGTATGTGAAGGAGGGTTGCATGATAATGATTTTTCATTTAATGTTCGATTCCACACCTCATCATTGGACTAAATAGAAAAGGAAAAATCTCTTCAAACTGTCTTGTGTGGGTGCGCAAGAGGAAAATGTTTTGCGTTGTGTTTGGTTTTTGTGTTTTTTTTTTTGTTTTGTTTTTGTTTTTTTTTTCTCTGAATATTTAAGCACACTGGATGTTTGATTCAAGCATTGCGATTAATAAAATACTTGCAATACATCTTGACTGTGACAAACCAGATTTGCAGTTAACTTGTGCAGTACATCTCCAGAGCAGCTGTCCTTGAGCTCCACCTTGCAGATGCAGTGATTTTGCAGGGTCATTCTATGGGCATTGATCAGGTGTTCTTTGGAGACTGGTTCAACCCTCATGAAAAAGAAATTATCATTCTTGGGAATTTCCTATAATTTGAAGCATGGATAAGAAGCCCAACTTGTGCTGCTTATATGGACACAAGTTCTAAAAGCCTATTTGAGAAATGCTGGTGTTGGTAACATGCGGGTTGTGTGTCTAAACAGAACCTGCACAGATTCCCTGTGGCAGCACAAGACTCCAGACTTGCTGTTCATGTTCTTTCTAACCAAAGAAAGGTGTACCAGCATTTCAAATATTTTTTTTCTTTCCTTGCCCCTTTCCTTGCCCCTTTCCTTGCCCCTTTCCTTGCCCCTTTCCTTGCCCCTTTCCTTGCCCCTTTCCTTGCCCCTTTCCTTGCCCCTTTCCTTGCCCCTTTCCTTGCCCCTTTCCTTGCCCCTTTCGCAATCTGCCGATTTATTGTCCAATGCCACAAGAAATCTCCTCTAAGAAGCCTCATATTTCCCTAATTGCTAACAAAGAATAATTTCCCACCACAACCCAGTTTAAGTGTTACGATATACCTTATTTTGGCCTGCTGACATTCAAGAGTAAATACAAAAATCTGTTTTATAAGTATTGCCTGAATTTTAAGTGTTGTTAGGGAATATTTACCAATAGCTATTTCAGAAGTCCTTACGGTTTGTGATTTTTTTTCTTTAGAAATGAATGAAGAATAAAAGAATTACATAAGTGACCAAAAAGATTAGTATATTGTTGCACAACATGAATAACAAATACTTTCTGGGGTGACAGCAGATAGCTGAAGACATGTAGTTTATGTAAATTAAGTATGCTAGCTAAAGGATTAGATTATTTAAATGAAGAGTTCATTACTGTTCCAAATATAATGTTTTTTACTACTTAATCTTTAGAACAGTTTTCTCTGGCATTTTTTGTAAGTATGTATAAGTGACTTTCATAAGCCTCCATATAAGTATTTCTGCTTTTCAGGTGTGCATATAATTGTTGATAATTAGTTTGTTTCCCAGTTGCCATGTTTTCGTATGGAATAGGATGTTTATGAACAGCCTGCTTCTGAATTTTCAGAGAAATACAGTATTTCAAAAGGCAATAGTATGCTATTGATTATAGCTTTGTCCTTTAGTAATTTAACAATGGCTATCTTTTATGGGTTGACTTCATTAATAATGGAGAGGAGTTATACCCAGAAAAATGTATGGTTTTTGTATGGTTGCATGTGCGTAAGTGTAGATATGGATATCAGATGTAACATATAAAAGTGTCCATACAGCTATTTATACGGTCAACTCATGGGAAAAAAAGTTTCCTACTTGCAATGACAAAAAAAACCCAGAATACAGTACATACAACGCGTTCATACTTTCCCAAAACAATCTGTCACATCTTATTTTCCTCAAAATTCCTTAAACACAAGAATAATTTACATTGAACAGTTTTCATCTAAAAAGATGTAATTAACTCAAATATCACTTAGAGGTTTTATCCACGTTTTTGATGAAAAATAAGATCAAAAGGATGTAGAAGAGAATGTGGTAATCGATTACAGTTACCTGCAATTACTCTTATAGAACAGACAGATTTCAGGATGACAATATTCCTTATTATAGCACTCTTGGTTTTGCTATTTTATTTCTTTGTAAAACATTCATATTTAGTCCCGCCTTAACTTAGCTGTGTCATTGTTCCTTATAATCCTTTTGTTTCAGGATGCAGAATAGAAAACTGCGACTCCTGCTTTAGCAGAGACTTTTGTACCAAATGCAAAACGGGCTTCTACTCGCACAGAGGCCGCTGCTTCCGAGGATGCCCTCCTGGATTTGCAGCCTTGGAAGAGCTTATGGAGTGCGTGGGTGAGTCTTCCAGCATAGCAGTGCTGCTGAAGCAGCTTTTCTGACAGGTGACTGGGTTCAAATAATCAAGATATTATTTTTAATCTGATGCTTAGTATTTTCTATCAAGAAGCATTCACTAATGGATTGTGTCTGGGTCTCTTTACCAATAATAATACTACTACTAATAATATTCAAACTTTGAAATATTATGTTATTTGGAATGTCACTGTTGTTCTACATTGGAACATTCTGTCCTCTTTACTGTAAATCATCTTGTACAAGGATTTTTATCTCAGAATTTCCTGAAGCCAGTTTTTGCAGTAGAATTTCAAAACAGTGACGTACTCTTTGCATTCTCACCCTCATAAAGCTACCTGCTCATTTTGCCTTTTGCCAAGGTCAGAATGCAAGGGCAGGGCAGATTGAGTTCCTCTAACATCTGGGCTTCAAATTCACTTTTAGCTCCTCACTTTTCCATTGGTGAGTAACAAATATAAAACACTAAATAAGTGGTTTTAGTAGAAGTTTACCATATAACTGTGAACCAGTATTGGCAGTTCTGACAATCCCACCATTCAGTGTTTTATCTTGAAGCCTGGGAAGTGTGTCAGAACAGGCTCTGTCTTTTAAGAGTATTCTCTGTATTTCATGGTGGAGAGCACTGAAAAAGTGAACTCCTGCACTTTGAAAATCCAGGTGACAACCCAATGGTTTGTATTTATTAAAAAGACAAAAATTTAAATCAATCCCTGTTTTTAGGAGGGTTTTTAAATATTTGGAACTGGAACAATGTCTATACAGACAGATCGATACTCTGATGGTTTTATGCTTAGGCTGATGTCAGCTACAAAAGATTCCTTCAGGTTCCATAAGATATTTTAATTTTCTTCAAAGTTTTTGCCTTCTAACAGTAAGGCTTTTAAGAGGTGCATTCTAACAGTACATTCTTGGTAATTAAAAAAAAAAAAAAAACAAAACCAAAACAAAACACAAACACACACAAACCAAAAAATCATCAACAACAAAGAAAAGCCAGAAGAAATGCTGACTCATGTCTAATTCATTTTCTTTTGCTTTATCAGAAGGCTGTGAAGTGGGTCAGTGGAGTGAGTGGGGAACTTGCAGCAGAAATAACAAAACATGTGGATTTAAGTGGGGCCTGGAAACGAGAACAAGGCAAATTGTGAAGAAGCCAGCGAAAGACACGATACCGTGCCCAACCATTGCAGAATCCAGACGGTGTAAAATGGCCATGAGGCATTGTCCAGGAGGTAAGCACAGTCCATGCCACAAAAATCTTTGAGCTTTCCTTAACTGAAATCCTCTTTATAACTTTAAGAAAAGAGCTGTTTCTTCCCAGCGGAAGGGGAAACCCTGCCTTTACTGCCAGCCAGGGCTGAAAGGCAGCAGTACTATGTCAGTCCAAATTGCTGCAGCAGCACTCCAGGGAAAGACTCAATGTGGGAGCGATCAGCCTCTCAGTAGACTGTGAAACTGTGTTTTTTCTGGTGTGGTAATGAGGCTTTTTCAACAGAGGTGCCTCATGGAAAACCGGTAACATATTGCCGTTTGAACGTCAGCGTGAAAATTATAGTGATGGTGGAATAATTAATTGCTCTGAGCATGACAGGAAAGAGCGTGATTCTAAACCTCTTTGCAGGCGGTACATGCAGTGCTCGTGTGATGGGTATTTAAATCAAATGAAGTTAATTACAGATGGCATTGTTAGCTGGGGCTATTAGCTAGAATGCACTACTAGTTCTGAATATTGTAGATTAGGGTCAAACTGTGCTAGATGTGATACGAGCAAAATAGTGACAGATATCAAGCTTTTCAGCATGAGAACAGGTTATGGCAATTACCAAAGCAGATAAAACACAATCAAATTTCTTTATCATGATGTTCTAAGACTTATGTAGTGATACTGATTTGAAAAAGGAGTTTCAAATTTTTGTTCAGTTTTGTAGACCCCGAAGTGGACACACTTCACTGATAGAGTTCTTGTTATCTTTTAAATTGAAGCTATTAAACTTGTGCAGACTGAACATTTACAGTTTTCAGAATTTGCAGGAGAGGTGGATAATTAACAGGTGTTAAAGATGCCATTTTTCTTGGATTCATAAGATTAAAGAAAGCTTCAGGCTTGAAGTGACTTCAAGAGATCTCTGGTCCAACCTTCTGCTGCAAGCTGGGTCAACCATGAGATTAGACAAATAAAAAGTAATACAGGGTTTCAGAGTTCTAAGAAAAGACATCGTTTTGTGAATAAGCTAAAACTGAAATAATATTAGCATGTGTACATAAATAAGCATACTTTGTGTTCTGGGATTGTGCAATAAGCTTCTCTTGGCTTGAATGAGCCACTCACCAGCATGTGTGAAAATTATACACAAAATTTCACTTTATAAATTAGATCTATACAAACTTCATTTTTGTCTCAAGGACCCTAACACAAACTGGAAGAGAATATAAACTTGATTCTCTGTTATCCAGGTGAACTGAGTTTGTTATGCACTCTTTGTCCCTATCCCACTCCCTATGCTAATATACAAGTGCATGCACACAAGAGAATAGTCATGATGGTGCATTGTGCATCACAGTTAATCTGCAACATGAATAAACTTCTCAAAGGCATTGAAGAGTGGAAGCTACGAAATTAACACCTCTAGAGGAAGGAAGAAGACAAGGTAAAAGTCAAGGCTGATTTGGGCTGTCATGGTATGTGTCTTCTGGAGTCTTTGAATGCTGAGTCAGCTACACCAACATAGAGGCAGCTGCGCTGAATGAGCGCTTGCAGCCTGCTGAGGTGGATGGGCTGTTCCAGTTACTTCTAGCAAAGTCAGAAGTGCAGATGGGGGTAGTCATCAGATCTATTGGGGAAATGTTTTAATGCTGAAATGGAATTAAATTAAAGGAACCTGTGTGAGGAACCTGCAATCAATATTTGTTGTTGTTGTTGTTGTTCAGATACATGAAGTTTAGCTTCTAGGGGAGAATTTGGGAGAACTGCAGAATATTTTCAATTTGACTCCATATGGTAGAGATTTAGTCATTTATGCAGCCAGTGTGTATGGTGGGAGATATTTCATGGATACAATATTCAGCTTCTATATAAACTCCTGGCAAGTGGAATTTTACAGATGTGGTTTTAGCTTTACTAATACAGTTACAATTCAAATTACTGTAAATAGTTTGAGAAGTGTGCTTAAGTGGACCACAGTATTTATGAATGCTGCAGCATATTTATGTTACTGTGGTAATGTAGAACCATTGAACATTCGTGTGTTTTTTGTAGCAGTTTCTCTTAAGTTGTTTCAAATTTTTTTGTCCAACAATTCAGGTCACTGATTATAAAGATTTACCTCTCTAATTTTATCTTATCAAAGACAGAGTGGTGGGCTTTCCTACGAGTTAGGAAATTTATTTCCTAGTCTATGTCAAGATTTTTCATCAATCCTCTCAACTTTTTTCACTGCATATCAGGAAAGTTGTTTTTGCAAATGCAAATTCAGTGTGAAAGGGTTGTAGGACTCTTTCATAATCATAGGCTCCAGTAAATCCTAAATATTACACTCTTCTGTCCTCCCAAGATGTGGAATTCCCTGCCTGTGTTTTCAGAGATAAGAATTAGTATATAGAAAACTACAGGTTTGAACTCTCCAAATCGAATGCTGATGCTTAATACTGCTTCTGTGCAATCACATAAAATACTGAGTATGAACTCCTTTCTCTCTCCTAAGAAACTCCTGGGAGGGAGAGTGTAAGTGCTGTTTTTAGAGTCTGGGGTAATCCATCCCCAGGCCTGGTTATCTCTGCAGGTGAGGAAGCCACAGATTGTCCTGTTCAAAACTCCTGCTTCATAGTATGTTTTAATTACGATTATATATATGGCTGGTCTAAGATCATATTGCTTTATTATATTTTAGTTAGCAGGTTGCCCCGTTAAACAATTCCAGTGTTTATTTGCCTACTCACTGTGAAGTAGCAGAAGGCAGAGACACTGGTTACTGGGAAACTGAAACTGAGAAGACCCTGGCTGTTAGGGAGTTTTGTATTTTTTAAAAATACAGTGTTTTCCCAATATTAGAAAATTTGTAATGAACTTTTAAACTAAGGAAATAAGAGAAAAATGTAAGGCTAGCATTACTGGGGGACTGAAGAACCATAATCCCTGCAAATGCCAATTGAGAGGCTGTTAATAAATCTTTTCTTCCTCATATTGTCAGTACATAGACTCACACAAATGTGTAGGATAAGTATTGGATTATACAGCTAAGACAGCTGTAGATTGTGGTGGATTATACTGAGCACAGGAAGTAAGGATATTTTTGGTAGAGCAGGGTCAAAGTGCTTTTGACACATGCTTTCTAATTCTGTACATTTTACAGTTACTGTTTATGGTCCAGATCACAGAAAAACCTCCAAAACTGATTTTCACATGTTTGCAGAAGAAATGCAATTGAATTCAGTTTTCCTACTAAGTACTTTGGTTTCCTATTTATCAAGGATTGAGATGTTACCCATCTGGCCATATGGCTGTGTTACAAATCTAGCTGATGAAGAACTCTTCATCACTTCCCCAGTATTTGTGGAATTGTAGAGACACGAGCTGGAATGCAAGTGGAAGATGATTTCACTTCTTTCCTGCTGAAGCCAGCAACATAAGAGAACACTCTACTTGATTTCAAATGTTACTCAGTGGTATTTTCTTATTGTCAGTACTAATTGATTTAACTGTTATTACCAGCTGGGAACATCACATTTGTGTATCTGCTCATGTTATGTATGTTACCCTGTGGCCTGGGTGTAACATGACTCATACTATAAGAAGTTAGACTTAAAAGAAGATGACTTGGATTGTTTAGGCCACCTCCTACACGTGCTGATCTCTTCCTGATAAGGAATTTTCTCCTCTTTCGGTCAAAAATAAATTAAAAAAGAATTTTGAAAAGAAGAGTGCTTGTGTTATAAGCAATGGGGAAATTAGGAGGCAGAAATGTTCTATGGACCAATACAGCTTGCTGTCTCGAATTTTTTCCAGATATTTATTAGAAACATTCTCTTTTTACCTCCTATTTTTACGTGTTCCCCATGTTCACCTCAGTAAATTACTCCTCCTGTATTTGTACCCTGGAGATACTTGTGGATTGCTTTCATGTTTCTTATTAAATATTAGAAAGGCAAGCAAAGCAGCTCTTCAAGTTAGCTGACACACAAATATTGCTCTGTTATTTCTAGTCAAAGTCATGATGCCATTTCTGAATGCTTATCTCAGACATGAAGAGAGGTGAAGATGAGATGTATGTCTACATTTATTTCCTGATCTGGAAAGAGGGAAGGCATTGGGACAGGACATGAGGCTACCAGTAGAAGTTCTTCCCTGACATAGACGCATAATTGGATGGACGTCATGGTGGTTGATCACACTTTGGAGGCTTTTTATGCAGTAATCTTTCCTCTTTCCATTGCTACAATAATATTTAAGAGTTCTGGAAGAGCAACAGTATAAAGTTCCAATCAGACTTTCTGTCTTTATGCAGTTACATTTCATTATTAGTACTCAGAAAATATGACTCAAAAGATTAAAAGATAAAAGAATATATACTTAAATATAGAAAACAAATATGCAAAGCTGCAAAATGTATGTTAGGTAAGTAGTATGTGTTATTTTAATCTGATAAGTTACTAGTGATATGGCAAATGGAGTTAATGATCCCGCTTTGCAAAAAATATTTAAGGTAGGACAAACAATATTTAGAATAGATCTGTACATACACTTTGAAGACACTAACTATACACTTAAAGTGTACTAAACTAGCATAATTCCTAAGAGAAGCCATGTTACAGGTATAGTTATCTCTAGTAGGTAAGTATTTTTCCTTCTTTAAACTGACGTATACTTTATATGCTTTAACATTTCTGGCTTAAACTTGGCAACCTGCAGTCTAAAGGGTCAAAAGTGTTATTTTGTTGTTCCTTGACTCCACCCAAAAGCTTGATGCTAACATTTGTTTTCCTTTGAAACCTGGCAAAATACATCAGGATTCCTCTCTTTATTAGATTTATTTAGAAGAGGCTAACCACATAATTTTTTAGTTGTGCAACCAACAAAATCACAGGATTATTGAATAATATGGGTTTGAAGGGAATGAGGGAGGTTACATAGTCCAGCCTCTTGCTCAAAGTAGAGTCAGACAAAGTGGTCCAGGGCCATAACTTGCTTTCATTGAATTTCATGAGGTTACTCTCAGCTGCAATTAATATGTTCATAAGTGAGAAATAATAATAATAAAACCTCAAATGTAGCACCAGAAATCAGTGAGTGATCTCAGTGATCAGACAGATGATTATGTTCTTTAAAGCTTTTTGACTATATCTACACCACAGTGCCCAATGTGGGAAAGTTTATAAGCCAGGATGCTTTTGAGACCTTGATTTATAGCTTGCACTTTTCACAAATAGGCGCAATACCTACAGACAGCATCTGCCTTTTGAGTGTCAGTGCTAGGGTGCTCTCTACATGGGTCTCCGTAAACACAACCACCACATTTTATGTCTCCTGTTGGCCTCGTTACGTTGCCACAAGAACAGGTAGCCTAAGTGGCAAAGACTGGTCTGGGAACACCAAGAACTGTTGGCTTCTCCACAAGGGCAGTTGAGTACTGGGCTAGATTTACAGAGTCACTAACCTTGGAAGTTTCCATGACCTGACTGGACAAAGTCCTGAACAATCTGGTCTGAATGGTCTTGATGGTACTGAGAGCAGAAAGTTGGACTGGGGACCAGCCTGAATGATTCTGCTGCTTTGAATGGCAGGACATGCTGTGGGTTTAGGCTGAAAGAACATCTTTCAGGCTTAGCAAAATTTCTGGTATCTTCTACTCCCAGTTAGAGAGAATCTGGAATGACTGGTCATAAGGAAAAGGAACAAAAAAAGTTTTACCGTATTTGTTATAGTGCTGAGATCTCTTAATTTGGCCTGTTTTATTGATGTTGAAATAACATGTGGAGTATGTTTAATTTTGAATATAATGCTGTTTCATGCATTTCCAAGTTTAGCTTTAATCAGTATGGAAGCTTAGTGAGAAGTGCTGCTTTCTTAATTTACTTTTTTGCTGTTTGAGCTGTTAACTTAATTGTCTTTGGCTGAATGCTACACACTTGTAATTTCAAAATCTTGCATAGGATCTAAAAGATACATGTCACTATGTACCTTTATTTTAACTTAATGCACAGTGACAGTCTAAGAAAACACTGAAAAAACAGCAGAGGTACTATAGAGCTGCAGATATAGAACTGTACTTTAGTTTTCGATTTGCTTTGGCTTATCAAATCATAAAGAAAAGTCCAATCTAATTTGTTGACATTTGTAGTAACTTGAGGATTTCATTCAGTTGTTAGCTAAATCATGACATAAACGTATGTGGCAAGTTATAGATAAAAGAAAATGATCCTACTTAGAAATTATTATCTTATAAGTTGAGACATGATCTGAAGATGGGTGCTAGCAAATACAAAGCATTGTGGTTCTGGGCAAGATGTCAAGATTTACAAACAGTAAGTTATTACTGCTTTGGTTAGTACTGCATGAATCTTGAAGATATTGGAATATTTATCACTGTAATACTAAAAATTAGTGTTTACAAGTCTTATCAGCATTTTGAACGAGACTAGTACACAGTATTTACAACAGTTACTGTCATTGCCTACTGCAGTTCTCTGTTAATTTTGCAGTAACACTGGAACAAATCTGCCCTTTTTGTTTTTTTCCCTCAGCAGACAGGTAGCAACTGTGTTTAAGTGTATTTGTGCTGAGTACTGGCTCTGCTAGAATATCTGTATTGGCAAGCAAGCTTGCATCCATGATGTATCTTGAGAGCACCAATTATGCTCTGACCAAGAAGGCTTGGCCTTTGGTTGTCTGAAAACATAACCTACAATTTTGAGTTACAAAGCATGACTCGAAACTTCTGAAGGAAAAAAGGCAAAAACATTTCAGTATCAGTAGAGAGCTTACAAGAAGTAAATTCCACCAAAGACGTGTGTTTTCCCAGTGCACATTGGGAAAGAGATAGCAATGAGCAAATATTTTTGTGCGTGTTTTAGTTAATGGTTGTTCCTCACATTTTGTGAAGGAGCTAATGAGTGGGAGCAAGAAGGGACAAGATGAAAGTAGTTTGGAGACTTTCCAGAAAACCAGGACTGTTTTATAATGTAGCTTAACCCACCTACCCTGCAATGCTTGTTAGGAAGTTCAGGAAACAAGCTTTTGTCAGCTGCAGAATCTGCTGGTCTGGATTGTCAACATCTGCTTCATACAGAGGATGTTGTGCTGAGGGTATTATTTTTTTCCCACCCCCTACTCTTTAGCTGTTCACATCCAGAAGGGACTGCTGCAGGTAAAAACTAATAGTAAAGGAAATCCAAATCCTGAGGAAAATGCAATCTGTAATACTGCTTATTTCAGTGAGTGTGCTGTCAACTAGACTGTATTTTAAATTAAGGCACATAGGTAAGAGATATAGTTATATTATCAATAGCCAATAAGTTTGTGCCAACTTCTAAGAAAGAAGACACAGGTCATAATTTCTATTTGGTGATAATAAAAGAATCAAAACTGAATTAGTAGTTTGGGTTGGAAAGGATCTCAGGAGGTTATAGCACCAAAAAAACCATCACCATCACCACTACCAAAAAAAAAAAAAAAAACCAAACCAAACCAAAAAAACCCAACCAAAACCCCAAACCACAAAACAACCCAAACAAAACCACACAAGAAAAACTGACCAAACAAACAAAAAGCACAGAACCTGCTCCCCACAAAACAAGCACCCAAACAAGAAAAACTCTGAATACATGCAGGAAAGAAAAAGCATGCACATGTGTGAGCTAAGAGATTAAGTAACTGTATTACACATGCATTTGATTCATATTCATTAAAATGAGTTCAGGTATAAACTTAGTGTGACTTTTTAAAAATTAGTGTTATTTTTCTATTGCATTGTTGGAAGCAATCCTTTCCCTAGTTACTTACCGAAGGGAAAATGCAATCTGATTAGACTTGTATCTGAAAAGCAGTTAGCTTTTATAAGCTGTGTATACTTGAACATCAGTTTGAGTAGCAGTTATGTTTAGTTCTAAACCCAAGTACTATATGGCAAGGACCAACTCCTCTTTGCTGTTACTAAACTACGCCACATTGCTTGAGGGTCTAGATGGCTCTCAAAGCTCTGAATGAGATATGGCTGTTGACTCATCCTCCTCTGTTTTTTATGCGTTAGAAATAGGGTCAGTTAAATTAAGCAGCTAAGCAATTAAGTGCCCTGAAAAATATGAACACACTTTTTGAGAATTACCCTTCCAAGATTTAGTTATTTCTCTACTTGTGCCAATTCAGTGTTCATAAAATTTCTCAAAGTTTGAGGGTCTTTTTAACTGTTCAGTTTTTGGATGGGTATTTTATTTGAAACTGATATGGTGGATCTTGTGTGGAAGTTGTGGTAGCTTGATATTAAGTCAGTGTTCCTACTAAACATTTTTGTTCTTTTAGTCCAGATTAATAGTACAATGGGTTACAACTGCAATTATTAAATTGTGTGAATATGCTCAACTAATACATTACTTTATATTGAAACCTGTAACTTAAATGTAAGTAGCCTTAATTTCCTCAAAGTGCTGTTGCAGTGAAGTGTTGTTTTGGTTAGTTTGCTTATTTAACTGATAGGTCAGGTTTTTAAAGGTTTTAAGAGGCTTGATTCTCTTTGACTTAAGCTAAATTTAAAAATTCATGGTTCTTTTTAAGACTAGAAATAAAATCTGTCTAAGATGACCCTTACAGGATACCTTTCAAGACAGTGGCAAAACACTTTTGTGGGAAAAAGTTGCTTTCTGTTTTAGTTTTCCTTCTTCAGTACCAATGCCTTGTAATGGACTTTATATACACACACCTGATGAAAAGTTTTAGCTCTAAGTACCTTAACAGGACAATTCAGCCTGTGGAAATTATTGTTTTATCATATTGCAGCATGATAGGTTTTCAACTTATTTTCATAGAATTATCAGGGAGTTACTGACAATACAGAAGTGCCAGCTCAAGCACATTTTTCCCTTCTTTCTGAATATAAATCATCTTTCAATCCTCCTTTTTAATTAAAGTAATATGAAGTATTTTCTTGGGAAGACTTTCACAGAGTTTTTCCAGTCATTAAAAGGCTGTATGCAGAATTTATTTATTGCTATTGTTAGACCAGATAAGCACTTTCAACATATGTGTTTCCTTAAGTATATTGTATTTCAGCAGTAGCCCAAGTATCATGTGATGCAGTATCTCCTATGGGAGTTATCTGTTTTTAGTGAATAACTGAGGAAGTCCCAGAGTGTAAATCCTCATAAATTACCAGAGTGTGAGTTAGAACTGTCCCATGGCAATTATTCTGTTCAGGATTGTTTAAAAATGCTGAAAGAGAGCCAGCTGCTAATCCACGTGGAAATGCAAACACTGAAAAGCTGCAGCTGATCCAAGTGCATGGACTGAATTTGTCCATAAAAGGTACCTGACAGATTTTATTGTGCATGCCCTTATGAACTAACTCCTGTTGGTTTTGTCTTTTGCTCATTCTGAAACTACAGTCCACCTGTAGGAGGAAAACACATGTACTTCTTCATTTCTGAATCTCAGCCAGACAGCTTTTTTTGTACATTATAGCGTCAGCAGTTTCAGTCACAGCAGGGCAACCAGCTAACACTCACCGACACGAGATGATTTTTTCCTCCATGAGGATCAGTCGGCAAGGCACAGTTCTGTGTGTGTGCTCTCCCAAACCACGGGTGTGGGTATGGCAGGTCTGGAGAGCCATCTGCTGCATTTGTGGCATGACTAGAAAGCAATCAGCCTTGCTTCTTTTTAGGGAATCATTAAGGCTTTCCTTTCACAGAAGTTTCTTCTTAAGTAGTAAATGTATTAGACTATACAGATATTACTTGTTTTCACAACATTGATGCAAGGACCTCATCTGAGTTGGCAGGGGTAGGGTTAACTTCCAGAGGAAGCTGGGAGGTGGACACAGCTAGGACAGCTGACCCAAACCAGCGAAAGGGATATTTGATACCATGTAATGTTAATGGTTGGACTTGATGATCTTGAGGGTCTTTTCCAACCTAAATGATTTAATGATTCTAACCTAAGGTAGCCCAAGACATAAGACTCCTGGATTCAGACTGAATCCAGCAGAAATTGCTTCCTCCTATCTATCCCACAACCAGACAGGGTAAATCTGGAGACTAAAGAATCTGGCAAAGAGGAGGAGAGAGGAAAGAATCTGAGAAATAGATAGTTAATGGCTTCTTCGCATTCTTTGTGTTTTTTAGACAGAAAAAGATAACATTTATGTCATAATGAATGGTTTTATTAGCTGAGTGCAAAAGGTAAAGCCTATCCACACATGCTGCTTCACTGACTGGTTTCCAATGTTTTTTAAAATTTGACCCACAATGAACAGGTCTACAGTGATGTGCAATTCAGAGGCTCCCAAGCTGATGCTGCATAAGGTAGCTCGAGAAATGGAAACAGTTTAAAAGTGTCAACCTAGTGCTGTGCAAGAGTTAATTACCCCTGCCGAGAGACAGGATTTATTAGATCTGGCACAGTGTTGTGCAGATATAATGTTTTCAGACCACAAGGTACTATGTTTGTGATAAAGAGCTGTGATTTGCTATATGAACACATAGCTCATGAGTGCTAACCTGGGGCTTTCATTCTCTTGTGGGTTTTGTTCCTCACAGTTATCATGGAGGGGCTCCCAAATTCTGGAAAGGGACAATACTCAATTCGTAAATACAGCAGCTTCCAGTACTTTGCTGTAGGCCAGAGTTAATTTAATTAACTTGCACCAGCTGGCTACAGGAGTCAAGGGGGAATGCAGGCAGGGAATAGGTGGAGGAGCAATCTCCTCAGCTGCTCTCACTTGATCAAGTTGCTGCTAGTGTAAGAACTAGTCTGGAGTCAAGGCTGATTTTTTTTTAAGGATGTGCTGTGGAAATCCTTCATAGAGAACTTCTAGATATGTCTACATCATTACTTCTCATGAACAGCACAGGAGAGGAAGGGAGGAAAAGATCTGTTGCGTTTTTGTTTGTTTGTTTTAATTATTGTGTTTTTTTTGGCATCCTGAGGTAATGTTACCTCAGGTTGGAAAACCTGGACACCACTGATTCCCATAGTACTTTTTGCTTTGTGTCTCAGAGGTGAATGTAAAGGGCTTACTCTTGAACAGTTTGAATTCCGGGTTCATTCTGAAGAACTACGAACATGACTGCAGATAATGTTTGGAAAAGGAGTGGGAACACAAGCAGTAAAGAAGAGCAATAGAAAGCAAGAATTTCTCATTATGTACTTACACAAAGAGTTCAACACAGTAGAAAGGATACTGTAAAAACTGTCAGACTATTTAGCTTCATTCATTGCTTTTCAAGTTGCACAATGCAACCTTAGCTGTTGACTAGATGCAAGTGCCAAGCAGCTCCGATCAGATCTAACATAGTTGTCTGGAAACTACACAGCATTTACCTTTAATACTATAGTATCGTCAATACTGGCAAAAGTGCTACATTTGTCTGCTACTTGAAATGACAAATGCCTAAATGATTTCTAAAACAAAACTCATTAAAAGCTACCACAGAGATGGTTATATTCCATCTTTGTATTTTTTTTTGTCTGAATTTATGAACCAGATGATGTTACCTCCTAACTTACCATCTGTTCCTTATAACTTCTAAACTAGAAGAAATAACTTTTATGAGGCCTAGCAAAGAGAACCTACAATTTGGCCAGATTTTAAGCATTACAAAAGATTGCGCAGGAAAGATGCACTACAAATAAGTTCACAACTCTGCCTTTTAGCACTAGGAACAATATATGAGAAGGACTATTAGAGTGTATTTACAACAGAAGAAAAGAGATTGTATTCAATAACTGATGACTGAAGAAATTTCTGGGCCTTCAAAATGTTATAGGTAAAACATATCTACTGAGCAAGTTGTGTCGGGTTTCAAATCATTGCTCTGGTTTGACAACTAGAATAGCTGGTGGGAGGTCTCTAGCTAAAGGAAGGTAGAGTGGCAGAATACAGGGAAGTAAGTCTTGAAGGAAAAGGCAGTTGGTTTCAAGATGATTATAGGCTGTATTAGTTTTATAACACAAAATACTGATATTCTGATGTAATAGTCAGAATTTTTCATAATCATTTGAGGTGATTAAATATATGTACTCTGCAGGATTTATGAATACATGCTATCAGCTGTAATTTGCTGCACTCAGTACCTGATTATTCTATCACTAGACTTTCCTAATTGTCTCTGCAATCCAATGCCAGCTTGAGCATAGACTGCAGTAATTTCTCTTCTTAGAGCAGGGGAAGCCAGTGGATCATGAGTCCCAGACATATAAATGGAAAAATCCTGGGATATAAGGTTCATTTTCTCTTGCAGCTGTGTCAAGGAAAAGGGGGATTTATCATTTCTACAGAACTTGATAATAGAGATGGCCCAAAAATGAGTAAAGTGTTTTGTAAGAAGTTTTACAACATGATGAATATTTCTTTTAACTGTAGGTTTGGTTTGTTTTTTTTTTTTTTTTTTTTTAAGTAAGTAATTGTTCTTAAATTTAAACCTCTAATAAAAGTAGATTCATACATCTTTTCCAGAACAATGTTTTTTGGGTGGAGTATATTGTGAAAGAATAATATATTACTTTTCTCTTCCAACCATCTGAATTATTTTTTCAGGGAGATAAAAGGAATTCAGTTTCTTTGGAGGAGAACACCCCCGCCCTTTTATTGCAATGCCACAGGTTTATGATACGTCAAACTGCAGCTCAAGCTTATAAAGCATTAACATCCTAGTTCTTTGGGTGAGATACTTACCTGGAATAGATCAGTGTTGTTCTACAGATGAAGTCCTATTGATCTTTTATAGCATTGATAAGCGTGAGCTTCTTGATGGTTATTGCCAGAAGTTCCATCAAAGTCAGCGAAGTTTAATTGCTTGATTGGTTTAAATGACAAGCAAATCTGGCTGTTTGATAATCATTGGTTGTTCCACAAATAAGAGGATCTTAGAACTTAAAAGTGAACTTAAAATAAGAGCCAGAAAATAACTAGAGTCCTTCTCACTTCACTGAGCAATTTTGAAATTTTAGGTTGTCCTAGAAGAAATTATTTTAAAAATTATTTTAAAAGAAGATACAATCAGCTGAGTATGGAATAAGAGTTTTAATGGTGTTGCTGGACTTGGAGTTATAACTGGCTGCATCAATGTGTGCACTTCAAAGCTGGGAGCAATGTGTTGCAAAAGAACCACTTAAATTATTATTATTTTTTAGACCATTATCCAAGTTAGTATCTCCATATCATCTTTCAGGGCTGTTAAAACAGTGTGTGGATCTATTGACAGGGGTGTGGTGTGCTTTTTTATTTTCTAATGTGAACCAAAGTTTCATCTAATTATGCAATTGTGTAAACTCTCTAGAACTGTTCAGTATGTGGTAAAGACATCCTGTAACCTTATGGGAAATTAAGTTGTTTGGGCTACCTGTTATACCATCATACTAATTTTTCTAATGACTGTTCTAAGACAATGAAAAACAAGAGAATAGTTGAAGACCTTTATACTTAGAACAGTGTGATGGGGAAACCTTAGGGTTCTCCTTCAATCAAAAATGACTCATTTTTGGGAAGACATTTATTCAGGAAATGAAACTCTGATACTATCAGAATTGCAATGCTTCAGCTACCAAAGGGAAGCTACAAATGCCCTGAAATCTGTAAGAGGCTTCATCCCCTGTGGACACTTGGAGAAAGCTCAGATACTTCCTTCAGCAGAACGCTTTGAACTGTGGAAGTTACCATGTATCACTTGCAGGAACTGTTTTTAAAAAGTTTTACCTTATTACTTCCTAAGATGATTAAGTGAAGAGAATGATACAGTAATGAGAACACTGATGGTAGTTCCAGGTATTTCTCTCTCACGTGACTTTTTTTGTTTTTAAAGCGCAGCTGCTGGAACCATCACACAATAACAGTTTTCATGTTCTAGCTATTTTTCCAGTCTTTGTAGCTGCAGGCAAGTGTCTGAAAACATGGACACCCTGGATGTTTCAACACCAGAAATTAAATAAAAAGCACTGGACATTAATTACTGTTTTAAAATCTAGTGGTTTTAAATGTTACTTGCGACTGGCTCATGATTTTTGACTCAGTGTGGCTGACAAACTTGTACCCGACATCTAACCCCAAAAGGAACATGTTCAAAGGTGCTAGTTTAGAGTTTTCAGTATTTTCCAGAACACTGTGTCTCACTTAGGTATCCGTATGAAAACTGATGTATTTCTGTATGAAAATACTTGGCATATAATTTCTGAAGAAGAGAATGTTGTTGTGTAAGACTGTACACAGTCTTTGTATGTACATAGTCTTTGGAATGTTTCCAAAGACCTTGCTTTCTTGATATTTATGTAAAAACCTAGTCAGCATCAAAAAATCAAGTGTTATTAGTGAAGGAACACTTCAATGCAATGAGCTAACATGCTAATTTGAGGGATTAGAAATTCATCTTCTAGTTTAGGCTCTGAAAATGTGCTAACACAAAGCATTGTGACTGAGGTAAATAGCTGTTAATTTACTTCCTTGCTTCCTGTCAGCAGTTTCATTGCTGTTGAGTAGGTATAATAGTGTGTGCTCAAAGAGATTGCTCTAAAACCAGTTATGACATTGTCAGGCTTCCCAAATCCTTTATTAAGCACAGCAATTTCCTGCTACAGATAATAATACTTCAGTCTTTAGTTAAATTTAATATCTGCTGTAGCTTTTTATAAAAACAAGATGTATAGTTTTCAAAGTTGAGTTGATTGAAGTTATCCTATTACATAAGTGCCTGTGAGTATGTTGTTCAGCTGTGCCAAGTTTGAAATAAAAAAACATGCATTTTAGAAGTCCATGGAGTGGTAATGGTGCCACTTCACTACCAAACATATTAGATTTTGAAAGCAAGCACTTTCAGATTGTTTACTAGTCCAGAGTAGTCACAAGGGTAAAGTGTGGGAGGTCTCAAACCTAAGCCATTTTACAGAAAATTAGGTTTTAACAGTTACTGTTGCGAGCCATATCACTCAGCAGTAACTCCAAGAAAAATTGTTTATGCTTGGCAGAAGTTAACACTAAACAAGAGCCATAATCTCATTTTTTTTTTGCTAGCAAATATATTTTCCCATTAAAAAGGAGCTAAAATGTACTCATGGTGATCTTACACTTCTGAAGATAAGTGTAAGAGTTACTTTGTCCAGTTTTGGAGTGGTTTTGTGCCAAATTTAAAAAAAAAGTATAGTAGTCAGATCTAGATTTTCCTTCTTTGAAGCTTCATACAGTGTTTATTACAGTCTACCTTTATTTTGACATAAAAATAGCAGGAAATTGAATATTTAATGATGTATATAATGTTTAAATTCGGAAACATTTTTGTTTGAGCACTGTAGCTCAAGAGCCAATATTTGTTATTCTGCTTTGGTTTTTATAGCTCTCAAGATATTTGGCTAAGTTATGGAAACTTAGATTTTGTGTGCGTTTTATTTTTTTTTCTAAATAAGTTTGACATCTTATGTTTTTCATTTATATCCAAAACTTACCGGGTTACCCTCAAAAGCTAATGCTCTACATTATACAGGTTGGGACAATAGTTCTTTGTTTACGTATAGTACAAATACTAACATGTATGAATGCGTACATAGAAATAAAATGTTTGTATGAGTCCAAGCTTGCTAGTATTTCCTAAATCCGGAAGATACCTAAGCTGGAATAATTTGAATCTTTAGCTATTGGTACTTCTTTTAATACACAGCTGTTACTGTTCAGGCTTTCAAAAATTTGTTCAATAACTTTTTTTTTATTAGCAGGCCCTACTGAATGCTTGGCACTTCTGAATGTTTGTTGCTGAAGAGTATCCTTTCAGAAGGACAAGCGTGTTTTAAGAGATTATTCTGGCTTCTTTCAAAATGCTTTACTGACTTCCAGGTGGACTTGCTGTTCAGAGTCCACAGGGCTTTGTGAAAATGACCATCTCTAACTTAGTCTTCTTCTACCCAAAGTAATGATATTGTAGAGGATGCTGTGGGATTTTTGCAGTCTTGTATTTCTCCATACAAAAATTCTAGATTGTAATATGCTAGATGACAAATAGTCCCATAGAATAATTTTTTTTTTTCAGAAACAGTGACTAATTTATGAAGCGTTTCTGATAATGTGTCAGTTACATTTATTGGCCCAAATAGGACAAAATAATTCCGTAGTCACATGTGCTGAGCAGGCCTCAAGGAGCCCTTCATGGCTTTCATTTAGAAATGAGGTTTGAAACAGCTGGCAATAAAACTTTTTCACTGTTCTAGGAATTGACTGATATCAGTGAAAATATACTCTAATTATTTTCAAATATTTAAAACTTTGTTTTTATGAGAGCTAAACCAACATGTGAAATAATGAAAGAAAGGGTGGGGGACAGATTTCTTTATTGTAGCTACTTGTGAATTACTGACTAGTTTGGAAGAATCATAGCACAGTACGTCTTTGAATAAAATCAGTATATCAGCCCACAACCCTAGAATTCTTACCATAACCTCAAGAATATTTAGCTTTCTATATTATTGCAAAAATTATTGACCATTTTTAAATTTATCTTACCCTTAAAAAGAAGGGATAATCATTTCAGTAGGTAATAGAAACATAGAATCTCGCCTTGAAATCATGCCATAGAACAATCTTTCTTCCAGTCGTTTGGAGCTTCCAGTACTGACTAAAAGTAGGAATTGCAGAATCATATGAACATATTCAAATGGTGGTTAATGGATTATATTTTATTTTGTATGATAATATTGTTATTGTACTGTGTATAATTGTGCTACTTGATATACAGCTATTTTTTTCTAAATGTCAAAATGTGGCTGGTAAATAGCTTTAAAACATCATTTCATGGTTACTACAAGAAGTGAGTTTCAATGGAATAATGCAGTCTGGAAAGAAGACATAGCTGTTGCACACAATGTGCATTTTTGTTGGGACATTTCTACTTCCAGATTTTTTTTTTTAATGAGCTCTCTAACATAGCCACAAAAATGATATGTTTTTTAAAGTCACTAAGCAGGGGGGAAAGTCTTATAGTATTTGATAACGTTCTGTTCAAATCTTATGCATAATTTGTCAGACCTTCTTTTGATATTCTTGTTTGATGGAGCAACTCTGCACTCCGGATGCTCGTACGAAGACAGATCTGCTCTTGTGCAGGTGCTTGCATAACGCGTACTGAAAATCAAAACTCCAGGTATATATCAGGCTGTAGTAGCTTTATCAAAAACTAAATTTTCAAAGTTGCTGAGCTTAGCAGACATGGATAATGCTATCAGTTTTCTACTTTCCTATAAAAGAGGTAGAAATTTTGTGGCTTTTAAATTAATTATGTGGTTCTCCATTAATAAGAGAAAAACAGGTGATGTAGCATGTGCCTTGGTGCTATGTAGTTTAGCACAGCTTATGTTTTAATCCAGGTGTGCACATTGCTGTACTGAGGAAGGGCAACTTATGTGACAAGAAGAGTGACGGGAAGCTGTGTACCTCACTGGAACATTGAGGGGGATTGTGGAGAAAATTTTTGAAACCTGTGGAGCACTGTGGAAAAAAAAAAAAAATTAGTGAAAACTAACTCAAGAGATATTACTATCAACACAATATCTGCAGCATATTTGACGTATCTGAAGGTACAATATCATTCTGTGTTATGCTGTAGATGCTCTTTCAGTGTGACTGAGACACTAGCACCATTTCTGTCCTTTTTACTATCCTAAAATACTTTCTCTATCCATTAGCAACTTGTAATTTGATTTCTGAGTGACCTCACATCTTAATCTTCTCAAAATACCATTTATAACTGAAAGTTTGCAGTTTTGGTGGTTGAGGCCGGGCAGAATTCATGGGAACGCACTGTGCTTAAAATTATCTTAAAATGCTTATGAACCCACCATTATCCTCTGTGTGTAGTTTCTTATTGCAAAAAGCCCAGATGAATTGGCTGCATTCTATTGAGCTGCACATCTGCAACAAACTGCTATCATTTGCATTAGCACAATAGTTGGCTGAATTAGCTTGCCTCAACACAGAATATTAACAGATGCCTTTCTTTTTTTCTGACCTCATTTAAGCACAGAGAAAATAATTTTCTGTTTCCTTTCCCAAAGATGATAGAGTTCTTACTTCAGGGTGTTGTCTGATGTAGTCAGCTTGTAAGAGAGAGAATTTTAACCAGCCATTTTCTCAGAAATTAGTATATCCACATGTTTTCATCTTTTCTAAGTAACATTCTGGGCCAACCTTTCAAAATTGTGAACAGTTAGAAGCCATAAGCAAAAATACGCAATCACTTTCCACAATTCTAAACCTAGAATAACTGAAATGCAGGCATTATGTGCCTGATTTGTAAGGTATTTAAATTAGAGGTGCAATGATGCACACATTATATGTATATATCTCTACACCTTTGTGATTTAACCCCAGCCAGCAATTAAGCACCATCTAGCCTTTCACTCCCCCCCACCCCCAGTGGGATGGAAGGGAGAATGGGAAAAAAAAGTAAAACTCGTGATTTGAGATAAAGTCAGTTCAATAGGACAGCAAAGGAGATAACATAATAATGATGATCATGATGGAATATACAAAGCAAGTGCTTCACAATGCGATTGCTCACCACCCAGTAATCAATACTCAACCCATCCCTGAGTAACAATTCCCCTGGCCAGCTTCCCCTAAAATATATACTGAGCATGACATCATGAACAGCATGGAATGAAAAACCTTCTGCTAGAAATAGAAACTTATATCTGATCTGTTGTTTGAAATCTCCATTATGTTCCCATGAAGTAATTCTTGCACATAAGGAGACAATAAATTAGTTCTTTAAATATGACCATATTTTCATTACCAGATGAAATTTCAGAACAGAATCACCTATCAAAAAGTGTTTTTGAGAAATTATGAGATCGGGCCAGTTTAAATTCCTCATTACGTAAATTATGGATTGAAATTGGTCCCATCTATTATAATCTAGAAAAGGAAAAAAAAAAAAGAAGTATCTTCCTCTTTTGTAACATATTGTATTGTTCAGTGTTAGTTTTAGCTTCTGTTCTTGGCCTATTCATAGATCTGCAGCCTATTACAGTGGCGCCTGTTAGAGCAAATACTGTGAAAGTTTTGCCAGTTTTTCTATGATAAACCATGTTTTCCAGGAATTCATACTTGATCATTAAATATCCCTCATAGTTCAGACTTGGCATGAAAAGTATTGATTCACGAGGATTTTGCTTGTATATTTATCCAGATTTTCAAAAATAAATCAATCATCTAATTTATTAAGTCAGAGGCATTTCAAAACAGCGTATTGTTTAAAGATCGTAGAATTGTATTTGTTGGAAACAAATAATATTCTGGTCACTTAATCTAAATAGGCACATTTCCTGACAATGAATAATTGCTCGGTTGCTCTTACCTCACAAATCACTCTTAAATGTTTCTGTGTGTTTTGTCTGTTGGGTAAATCTGTGTAGAAATTGATTAGTATTTTAAAATGGTCAATTATTTTCATTGTTCTATAAATATTGAGATAACTAAGGTATTTTCCATTGAAAAGCTGTGTATCAATGCAAATTTAAAAGTATAAATAACTAACTTCTGATGGCAATGTTGCATCCTAACGTGCATCTTAAACCATATTTTTGTATATGGCATGCTTATTTTATCTTAAAACTTTTTTCTACATGGCATGCTCATTTTATAAGTGGGGGGATTTTTCCCTTTAGTTAATTCTATGTAAACTACTATGAATGTATGTTGTGAATGTTAATCACAGAAATATGAGACTCGATCTGCTTTGTGACTCTTACCTAGGATGTTTCAATAGTCCTGACAGAGACAAACTAGAACACTGGCAATTTCTGACTGTTAATCCATTTAATAGTGCAGATTTTAATTGTCTGCATAGACAGGCAAACGGGGGAGAAATTCTGCATTAGAAACTTTTCTTTTCAACTGCATATCAGTACTTTGCATTTCCTGTTGAAATCAGGTCTGGGGAAAGAGCTATTATATAAAGTTCATTTATACAGAAGTCAGCAGTAGAAATCACATGTTCAAAGCCTGTATGTGTGGAAAGAAGTTTAAAAAGGAATAACTGGATACCGTCAAGTAATTATTCAGCTACACAGAAGGAAACTGAAGGATGTTAAGCATAATTGGAAGGAGAATAAATTCAAACAGGATTTTGAAAAGAATCTCCTGAAGTCAGCAAATAGTCCTTTCCACTCTGAGTTCGAGAGAAGGAAAGTGGCTATAATAGCGGATTAATTGTCTCAGTAGAGAAAATAAACAGTTGAGTGGATACTTGTAACTAATTTGATAAGTATGTCACACCCTAAATGATCCAGTTGTCACCCACTATTAATCTTATAAGACAGTTTCAATCAACAGATGGAACAGATTGTGATGGAGGCAGTGGCCAAGAAAAGAGTATTTGCTAACATGATGAAATAATTAGCATTCAGTAGAGATCAACTATACTTCAATGTGAGAAGCTGATAATCACTTAGCTGAGCTTGGTTCACATAAATACTTCCTTCCAGCATTCAAAACAGTATCAGCCAGCCTAAGTATGTAGCCAGAGTTATATACTTGCTTGTCTGGGTTTTAGGTCCATGTATTCCAGTCCGGGGCTTATCACGTATGCGTCTAAAATCAGAACTGTAAAAATTGTTTAACCTGAAAAACAGTTGCTAATTTGAAATTAGTGAAGTCTAAAAGGTTCGAGTAAATGTTTCTTTCATCATCTCTTGATCTTCTGCAAAGAATCTACAGACAGGAAAGTACCATTCTTGGGAGAAGTATGAGCTGGGACAGGTCAGAAGTGTGCCAGTAAACATGCTAGTGTTTCAGGACAGCATTCAAACCTGTGCTCTGGCTCTTTTTATTTTATTCATAAGATGTAGCCCTCGCAGTTGGCTGCCAGTTTAGCAAGTATTGTGATTTCTCCTACTGTACCCACTCTACCATACTGCAGGATGGGCTCTCTATGACTGCCAGCCTCAATATCTACTGGTGGAAATACCTCTGGCCCACAAAGACTTATTAGTATCAGGCACTTCTAAGCAAAAAATAAATAGAACTTGAACAATTTCAGTTATGCAAAGTCTTTAATACTGTCAGAAAATAATGAAGCCAAGATCTCATACTCATCAGAAGCTCACCCGGAGTAGCCATAAGAATGTGATGATGTGGAACAGACATAGCAGACATTTATATTTTTCATATGGTTAATTAAACCCATAGAATCATTCTGTACATACTAAGGTTTTATTGGTATTAGAATAAATAATTTCTTTTTTGAAAAAAAATAACTGATAATTACTTCTCACTGTGCTTCTAATCAACAGTCTTTGATGTACATCTGTTTTTTAAGTACATCTATAACTTCCACTCAGGAAAAGCCTTTTATGGCAAGTAGCCTTTAAGCTACATGCTGTGTTTATTTCATGTATTCTTTTTCCTTTTCTTCTTAAGAAAACATCCATACATTTTTCTTCAACTTTATCAATAAGTATACACTTTAAATTTTTTTATGCAGGAAAAAAACTTCAGTTTTCAATTTAGTTTAGACTTGTTGTTTAGGCTGGTGGTGGAGATTATAGTGCTATCTTTCTTGCAGATGTATATTGAAGTAAAAAGATAATCTAATTTGCCCACTCCCCATGTATTATTAGACACCACATTATACTGTTACTTATGTCATGTCATGCCAAGGCGGTGTCCAGGCACTGTGTAAAGAAGGGGGGAAGACAGGCCCCTGTGGTGCTGAGAGCATCTACAGCAAACTGTCCTAACAGAGATGCTGTGGAGCATTCCTTCCCCAGCAAATCCATGTCTCTTAGGGAGGGGAAAAAGTATTTTTGTTGTTGTTGTTCAAGTCAGTGCTAAATATAAAAAAGTACATGGTTTTAAATATGATGTGTTTAAATACTGATGCACTTAGGGTTGAAATGAATACTCATCATGCAGTCTTTCAAGCATGTGAAACAGCTCATGTGAATAAATTGATAGTCAAAGGCTTTCTCCAGTTTAGTAAAGTAATTTTCCATAAGCCTCTGTTCAGACTAGCATGGTTGCTGTGCACTGAGCCAGTGCAGCCACCCTGTAGGTGTTCCTGGCTCTGTAGCGGTGCCGGGGGAAGGAACATGCTTGTGTTCCTCATCCAGCCCTGGGCCGAGCCTGGTGGGGGTCTGCAGCACTTGGGGCAGCCTGAGCCCTCCGGTGGGCACAGCTGCACACATCGGTGGGTCAGCAATGGTTAATGTGGCCGCCTCTGCCTGCACAGCTGGGACAAGGTCACTACCAGGTGTGGGTACTGAGGAACAGCTGGGGCAAAACTGTCCTCAGCTGCTCCAGCTGGATCCAGAAAAGGGGCGTTCCCATAATCCCAGTAATATTGGTTTCATTCTGTAAATACACCCTATTCAGGCTTCTCATAGCTCTTTCTAGACATGAACTTATATGGTGAAGGTGAATAACAAGTGTAGGCTCTATGGCACTCCCCTGATAGATCAGATCTTGTATGTGCTTATTACAGCTTTCGATCTGAAAATTTGTTAGGGACACACAGTTAAATCCAGCCCAGGTCGGTTTGTTTGTTGTTATTGATTTTGGTTTTGTCATTGCATCAGTAGATAAGTTTATCCAAACGGAATTTCTTTCAAAGTAAAATTTCTTTGTGCGAGGACTAAGCCTATACATTGATATGTGGAAAGCTTCTGCAAAGTCCTTTGAGTTTGTTTTGGATTAATGTAGAAATGAAGCCAACAGATGCATCACGAAAGTCATGGGCAGGACTAACTACTGTACTTGAAAGGAGTATGCTCAAACTTAAGACTTCTATAGATCTATAGAGTTTTCTTTTCCACAAAAAAAAATGAAAGCATGTGCTAGTTGGATGTCTAGGAAAGATGATGATGGCTTTGACATAGTTCAGTAAACATTGCTATTTGTTTCAGGCAATTAAAAATACAATTATCTGAGGGTAATGGGTAAACAATACAGTAGATCCAAAGAAAAATCCAGGTTGCTTTGTAAATGGGTCACATTCAAACACAATTTTCATTTAGTTAAGTGTGAAGTTATAGTGGAGGATCAAACAATTATAAAATTAGGAATGCATATCTGCAGGATGAGGAATGGCACCTAAAACCTAATGTTTCTCAGAAGAAATATTAATGAGTTTGCTACAATGCTGAGAGAAAAATTTCAAATACAGTTCTTGGCTGCATAACTTTGTTAATAAGGAAAAATCGCAATAAATAATTTCATCCTGTCTATGAGCAGAACTGTAACTTCCATTCTGAGACTCATATTTTATAGAAGATATTGGAATAACTGCCCAGTGTGCAGATTAGTCACAAACTTAATTTTAGAGCTACAAAATGAGCTTTAAAGAAAGGTGCAGAAAGGCCACCATATGTTTAACTTCTCAGAAAGATGATGAGGAGAGATTTATCATGAAGAGAAAGGTCTGATTGAGGAAAGGCATAATGAGGAGTAATAACTGGATATTAAAATTTAAGTTATCGAACAGGCACGTATTTCTGGCGATGGAAGGATTAACTGCTGGGAGAAATACCAAAGGAAATGGTGGATTCTCCATCTCCTCTTGTATTCAGATCTAGACTGGATGCATTCCTCCAACAAGTTATTAGCATTAACAGCATATGAGAAGAATGTGTGATGGCTTGTGTTTATATGAGATCTCACTACACATTTTCTTTACCCCAATTCTCCCCTGCGATCAGTGAGATCATTTCCAGTAGTGTGCCCAGGTGGCCAAAAAGGCCAACAGCATCCTGGCTACTGTCAGGAATAGTGTGGCCAGCAAGACTAGAGAAGCAATGGGTGCCCTTGTACTCAGCACTGGTGAGGCCCCACCTTGAATCCTGTGTTCAGTTTTGGGCTATTCATCATAAGAGCAACACTGAGGTACTAGAGAGAGTTCAGAGAAGGGTGATGAAGCTGGTGAGGGGCCTGGAGCACAAGTCTGATGAGGAGCAGCTGAGGGAACTGGAGCTGTTCAGCCTGGAGAAAAGGAGGCTGAGGGGAGACCTTATTGCTGTCTACAACTACCTGAAAGGAGGTTGTAGCATGGGGAGGGTTGGTCTCTTCTCCCAAGTAGCAAGTGATAGGACAAGAGGAAATGGCCTCAAGTTGCACCAGGGGAGGTTTAGATTGGATATTAGGAAAAAATTCCTCACAGAAAGGTTGTTGGCATTGGAACACGCTGCCCAGGGAAGTGATGGAGTCACCATCCCTGGAGGTGTTGAAAAGGCATTTAGATGAGGTTCTTAGGGACATGGTTTAATGTTAGACTTAAGGTTACGTTATGGTTGGACTCGATGATCCTGAGCGTTGCTTCCGACTGAAATGATTCTGTGAATCTATGAATTAAATTTTCTGCTTTTGGTTATCTTCTAATGATATTCTGATTAACACCAAAAAAGAAAAAAAAAAAGGAAAAAAAAAAACTATCAATAACTCAATATCTGCAATAAAAAAAAAATTACACCCCTTTCACCAAAACCCATTAACCACCATATTTTTTAAAGGCTCATGTTACCTTGAGCAAAATTATGTTTCCCGGGAACAGGAATTTCATGAGTGGTATAAAACTGTCTAGTGCCTTAAGAGGGGGAAAGATTGGATGATCCTGTGATCTGTTTATGCATTACTTTGAAGAAAGCCGAAAAGAAATACTTTTAAAGTCAGTTTATCTCAGGTCCTTGATCCTGTTTTACTGATATTTCCTCCTGTCCTCAGCCAGCTCATGTTGAAGCCTCAAGTCCCCGTTCGTCAGAAAAGTTTAGTTGACACTTCACAGCAGCACAGGGACAGTTAAAGAGCTGCTTGTGTGGGGGCTTTGTGGGACTGCAAGCACTAAGTCTTTCCTGTGACAAGAATTATGCACAGAGTTGAAACAAACATTTCTCAAACACTCAGAAAAAAATCCAAAAGGAAGTCTGAAGAAAATTGGTTCAATAGTTTTAAATTTATGACGAATGTTTGTGCAGTTTAATAGACCAGAGTTGGAGGTGGCCCCCCCCAGACACTGCCTGTGTGCCGGAATCACGGCTGGGCTCTCAACCAGGGGTACAGCAAAGCTCTGGGTACATGGTGCCAAAAAATGAAAATAGGCTTAACGGTATTTCTTTATGAAATAGAACAGACAATAACACAAACAGCTGGTGGTCATACAGCTTCTCTTTCTTTCACGTTCCAGACCAAGTCTGTCAGGCAGCATGAAACAGTCAGTGCCTGATATTTTAGTCTGCATAAGTCTCCGCTAAAACTAGAATAAGTTACGCACTGTGTATGTGCTGGTGAACGTACAGTTGTTTGCCTATTTGAATACCAGTTTTGGGGTAAGGATGAACCATGGTTTTCCCTGGAGTGCTGAAACTCTCCCTTTGGTCCAGGTGTTCCTTTCCACAGGTCTCTCCATAGCATGTTTGCAGCAGGAAAAATAGCATCAGTGTCCTGGGGAGCTGTGCTGCCCCTTCCCATGCAGGCAGTGGATGGGCTCAGGTGCAGCGGGACTGTGTTACAGCGGGACCCTCATCCTGATGACTTTTGGCTTCCTTGCAGAACTCTTTATCCAAACATGAAAGCATGGCTTCAAAAGTTTGTCCAGAACATAGTTAACAGAATGCAGTCGAGGTTTTATGTTCTGAACTTCATTGAAAAAAGAAAGTTTGTACTGCCATGGGCCATAAAGCTGTTTCTGAAGTTGTGGCAGTGGTTTGATGATACTAGTATGCAAACAAAAGCTTTAGCAAGCTAAAGTGCTGTATTGGATATTGTATATATCCATTTTTTATAAATGGCTGTGCAGTATTTATTTTAACATCCGTGAAAAACTGGTGTCTGACTATTGGAAAACAAGATTTAGGGTAAAAAGTGCCCTTTCTCCAGCTTCTGATAGTGAATAAAGCTTCTTTAGCAATATGATGTGAAATTAACTGATTACAGCATGAACTGACCTGGTATGCTTATGAGTAGCAGGTCTCCATAGGCATCATGTTATTAGAAATAATAGATTCATCTTCACTGATTGGTTTTCAGTAGTTATTCACAAGGAGTCTTTCTGATAGATAGTACTTTATTCCATCATCGCATGTTCAATTTAGCCTCTTTTCTTACAGAACTTCAGTAGGACTACCCGTGCATTACTTGAAGAGAGGCAGAAATGATAATTAAAACTATTTTTTGAGCTGTTTCAGTTAAAAAAAAAAAAAGGGGGGGCAGGAGAAGAAAAAGTCATGGAACAAAATTGTTCCGCAGTTCTTGACCAGAATCCCTAAAGGGAATTAAAAAAGACAAACCCTTCAGAACTAGAATAGTATTTCACAGGAGAAAAACAACCCTAAAAAAATAACAGCTGCTCAGTCTAATATCTCTCTCTGTAAGAAAGCCTTAATTGAACAAAACACGGTTTCCAGCATGAAGTTCAGCCTTGCAGATGCCACAAATAGATGTTGTCTCAATAGAATTTATTTTCTATTCATTATATGATGCAATAAAGATAAAATTAATTAAATTGGTTAATAAAAGGGGAAATGGAAGAAAAAAAACCTACTGGACAGAGAGAGTTACAGGTCAGATCAGTGTCTAATCAAACCTAGTGAAGTTCAAAGCCATTTAGTTCTTACCTGTAGTTGTTGCCTATAGAGTTAAAATACATTTATGTATATTCTTGACTGTATAGAAATATTTTTAATTATTTTGAAATATATTTTATATTACACTGTGAAAGGAAGGAAAACAAACCAACTCAGCCTTTCATTGGAAAGATTTTGTTTGGATTTGATTGCAAAACATCAGATCTGACATAGTGTGGACCAAGATAAGAATAGCGAGTACCCTGTTATGCAACTGATGTTCTTATCATTTGAATTCTGAGCTAAATCTACATTAGATAAACATTTTTGTCTGCATTGAAGACCCACATGTTTTCATACAACTGTGACTGAAAGGATGATGGGACCCAACATTAAATATCTATACTATTCTGTTAAACACAAGTCTTCTATCAGAGTTTTCTGAGAATTTCCATGTCACCTTGAATTTGGCAATTTTCCTCTTTCCCCACTCTTTCTTCTCTGAGTCTGTATGTGTGAAGTCCTAATTGCAATTGTAATTTTATTTAATAAGTAGAATCAGTTGACTTATGTTCTAGGTAGAGCAAATGGGTATTTCTGCAAAGAAAAATCAATATTCTTTGAATGATGAAAGTGGAAGTCAGTTTTCAGTTAATGTTTCACCGCCATCTACTGTACATGTTGGGGAAATGCATTTTAGCAACGTAAGACAGCTCTTCTGCCAGTGAACTTTCCTTAAAGTCGTGGAAAAATCCATTAAATTCTCAATAGGCTGTGACATGTAAATTCTATTCTTTGTGGAGGAATCCATATTTCTTAAACAGATGACAATGTCTGATGATACTCAATATTGTCCAGAAGGAAAGAACATCAGATTTTAGTTTTGCTTGGTTCGTTTATATTCAGACCAGATAAAAGTAGATGTGTACTTTGCTTATTCTTGCCTTAATTAGTAAAACTTTTAATTTCTTAGTGAATGTGGCAAAACAAAACAAAACAATGTTAGTAGGATTAAGATAGAGAAACTTGGGGTATTTTTTTTAGTAGTGGAATTATTTTGGTTCTTTCAAATTGACTTTCACCTCAGCAGTTGATGTCTGGTGTTATTACACAAACACTAAGTATATGCAATATTAAGTGTTGGCTGAGTTATTATAATTCACCCAAAGCTCTGAAATTATTAAATTGAAAATAAAATATCAGGATTCTGCCTGTCATGAACCGAATAAGATATCATACAGGTTAGCTCTGCACTACAGTGCTTTCATATTGATTTGTGTAGAAATTACAAAGTTTATTCAATACAGAAATTTCCCTGATTTTCATCAGTAAAGCTGACTTCAAATAGACAAGAATGTTTCAAAAATATCTAGCTTGTTATTGTAACAGCTGTAAAAGCTTTATTAATTTCAATAGACCAGGAATACATGTAATTTATGATATTAACTATTAGTATTGCACCAAAAAGTGCAAAACCACTTGGGAGCTGAAGAAATACCTTTATTTATTTCTTTGTATCACTTGTGATAAAGTCTGTAGTTATGATATATATTTTTATTTTTTTTATTCAGGGCCTAATTTGCTCAAGATTTTTCAACCCTTGCAAATGAAGAAAGAATGATAAAAGAATATTCTTTTTTTTGTGGTGTCCATTGTTACCATATTACATTGCTTTTCAAATATTAATTAACTCACCTTTACAAATTCTGATATTTTAGGATTCAAAACGGTGTTGTGGGCAGCTGATGTACTTGGTGTGATTGCAAGATCCGTTCTGTTGTCTTCAGAGGCCACAAAGGGTAATGATGCCCATGCCATCTAGTTTGCCAGATGAGTAAAGTTCTTTGCAGCCTCTTCCCGTGCGTCACTTGTCAGCATTGGTTTGTAAATAACACTTTAGAAAGAGGTTGATTTTGTAGCAGTGTAGAATTTTTTCTTTCATTGAGTGTGTGTTTATAAGATTTCTGAACAATTTGTGCATTTCCCTGGCAGTTTCAGTATCCAGAAATTTTAAGCTGACTGAAAGCCCCAGGAAATAAATTACCCCTGGGAAATAATTTCTGGACTGAATCCTTTGTTTGCCTGGTTGTTGGCCTTTTGTAGTCACTGTTTATGTGTAGTTCGATGTGCACTGCAAATAGGGAGTAAATGTTGAGGCATCCCTGGGTCTGTGCAGGGCAGAAGTTGTCCTGACAGAGAGGACTACTCCAGAGGCTCACATCTGCCATCTTTCTCTTGATTTGAGCTGCTGGTTAATCATCGAGTACCTCTATCATCTTTCCAATGCTGCCATTAGTTTCCCTAGTGCTTGCCATCCTTCAGTGATATAACTTGAGTGTTACTGTGCAGAGGACATGCTGCCCAGCATGGGGTCTGTGATAGAACTGCAGCCATAGGAGAACGGTCTACTAGTATGCAACATTGAGCTCCTAAAAGGACAAATGAAAGGGAAGAAAAGATCACAAAGGTGTATTTAGCAAGGTCTACTATTTTCCCAGGACACCATTGTGCCTTTGCTACTGGCAGTGCAAGTTCTATATATGAAAATCCAGGCAAGGGAAGTAGGAAGGCACCTTTAAGTCCTGTTATTCAGTAGTCATCCATACAAGAGAAAATATTTAACATTTTGATATCTCTAAGATAATTTGTTTATGAAACTACTGAAAGTCTGTGAGGGATTACACTATGAAATAAAGCTGCAGATGGTAGTGTGTGGTGGTTTTTTTTTTTTTTCCCTTTTCTTAAATGTTTTCAATTCAAATCCTTGCTGCCCTCATGTGGATGTGTACTGTGTTTTCTTCATCTGCTGAAACTGGCAATGGACAGATTTTGTTCAGAAGAACAGTACATACAACAGTATTTACACCACAGCTGAAAGACACCTCAGATACTGAACTGATGCTGTCTGTCTGGGCCATGGATCTCGAACAATGGGTCTGGGAGTCCCTGTAGATACATTTGCTGCGTTTTAGTTATAGAGAACCAGAACTGCCCTGAGTGTGAGGAATCTGCTGACCAAACTCTGCTTGGAGAAAGCTGCCTTTGCAGCTGACAGAAGGTGATGAAGGCTCCTTCTGAACCATGTAATGACTATCCCGAATTGACCAGGTGGGTCCAACCAGAAGGAACATGCAGTATTTCCAAACACCTTTCAGCTCAGGATATGAGACAAACTAGAGAACCAAGCATAAGCTCTCAGTCTACCAGCATGGAGCAGTTGTAGGAGCAACACTGATAAAATAGCACAAAAACAGCAGAAAAATGATGAAAAATAATCCAACAAGAGCTCAGTTAAATAATGATTTTAGTAGCTGTTACTATTGGATGCATGGGCGGATGCTGTATGTATTAGCACAAATAATGTGTTTTTGAGAATTCATGTTGAATTGCATTATTACCTAGATGTTCCTGTACTGTTACCTGTATATTATCATACCATTAGAAGCTGTGGTATGTTGTTAGCTAATGATGATGTTTCATTGCATAGTGTATTATTTGTCCATCTACCTACCAGAACCAAGTGGTGCAAACAAAACTTTAATGAATAACACCGTAAAGATACCAACCATTGGCATAAGCTACTTAGAAAATAAGGACTTTCTCTTTGGTAATTTATAAAGCAAATAGCAAAACTGAGATTTTTAACATTACAATAAAGGGTTTAACTAATGGTTTGTCGATCTTCCTTCTGTAAAATAACCTGTGAAGAAATATGAGATACAGAGTGATAGGTAAGCTTTTAAGGCTTTTACTTGCTAGATGCTTGAAAATCAAATCCAGCTAAGTTTCAGATCCTTCAAGGGTCCTAGACTTTTCAATATATACACGACTTTACAGAGTATTAAACAAATTCTGTAAATTACAGTCAGAGCTGACTATAATAAAAAAAATTGAGGAGCCCTCTTTTAGACAGACATCAAAAATGCTTTTCAAGGAAAAGTTAGTTAGCCGGTTAGTATGGAAGGGAAAATGCAATCAAAACAAAGACAGGAATACAGTAACCTGAGCAGTGCTCAGATATCCTGCACTTTGCATTAATTATTTGTGTTTGCTCCCATTGCTGTAATCAACATAAGCTTTCAAAAATAGATTGTCTGCAGTTATACAGATTGAAGATTGCACCCTATGTGGAGGCCTGTAAGTTGGAAAGGAGAGGCAAGGCACGTGGCTGTCTGCCAGGTGACAAGCAGGAGGGTTATCACTAGGAAGGACATACTGTTGCTTAAAGAGACGTACTGGCTGTGAATCCCAGGTGGCTGCATTGGATGTTTTGCTTGCTCAGGTGCTATTTCTGATCAGGAGGGGTTTATAGCCTAGGTAGATCAGACTTAATATCTCATATATTTTCACTTTCTGCCCTGTGCAACAATACTATAACCTGTTATTGATAGTGGTAAAACCCCTCTAGAGAGACAGAGTCCTTTTGCTCTCCCTTCTCATTTGCTTCAGCCAAGAATTGCCTTCTGTGTGGAACAGTGAGTTCTGGACTATAACATACCATTGCTAAAAGCCCACCTGCCCCAGCAAAGCCAAGCGCAGCAGAGCCCAGCTGCTTGCTATGGAGAGAGGGCTCAGGGTCTAGGCTCTTGCTCTCAGGAGCAGTGGGCATGGCGAGGTGTCGGGGGTGTGCAAGGCTCCCTGGGGACAAGGTTCTCCACACCTGACCCACAGCACAGAGCAGAGGGAGCTGCTGCCATCAGTGGCCCCAGGGGAGCGCCTCCTCCACCAGCTGTCCTCACCCCACTGCCCTCCAGCCGGGGAAGTGGGAGAGTTTGGCTCCTGGATCCTCTTTGAGGATCTACTTTCCATATCAAACATCATGTTCTTCAAAAGACATCTGTAGCAGGGTATTCAGAAGTTACTTCTGTTCACTGTGCTTCTGCTGACAAAATAAGCATGATAACTGAAATTGAATTTAATAAAGTTCTCACGCCTGGTGACTCCAGCTGCGTGCTTTGTTTGAACTTTCTAGTCTTTACAATCACTCTTTTCTTGCAAATCTCTAGTCTCTATTGCACTCTAGTAGCAATACGGGAGCCAATCGTTTAGCCAAGAAATAATTTTTATATTCAGTTTTCTGGTTAAAATGACAGTTGGAATTTCGGACTCAGCATCCCCAGCCATCTGGATTTTCTCTGTGTGGTGTAATATTGTCCTGAAAATAATGAAACTTACTCAGTAAAACAGGGCACTCGGAAATGTAGTGAGCAGCCAAAAAGCTCACTAACAGGAGAACAAGTTATCAAGTATCAACAGCTCAGTGGCACAACCTCTGTATGGGTGGCTACTCCATGGCACGTGTAAAAGAAGGTAATTTGCCTTTGGGATGCCTTGGGGCAAACACAAGTATGGGGACAGTTGCTGCAGAGCAGCAGAAATACCACTTGTTGTGCAATGATGTCAAATCATTGAAAACTAGTCCAGTTCATTTCTGTTTTAGGGATATTGTATGGAGAGCATGCTGGCAATTTGATTTGTGTTACAGAAGGTACTTTGTAAGGATTAGACAAAGATACCAAGTGGCTTGTTTGTAGTTTTATCTGTGCATCTCAGAGTTTTCAGAGGAAAAATAATAGGATCTTTCACTATCTTAAACTTACGGTAAGAATTGGGTTAAAAAAAATTAGAATATTTAAAATGCAAGTTAGAATACAGTGTTGAGCTCTTCATTTATCCTTGTTCTGATGCTTTTCAATATACCAACTAGTAGAATCACGTCATAAAATTTTGATACCGAAATTTCTGTAATTCAAACCATCTTGTTGTAATGCCATTTTGTGTCAAATATTCCTTCCCTCTGACCTCATTAGGTGTGCCTAGTCATTAGATACAGTGTTACTAAAGAGTTTTAACTGAAAAGCTGCTTTGATTAATGATTGGTTGGACTGAGGTTTTACTGTGTAGGATTAACTAGATTTAAAAATGGCAAAATGCCATAGTAGCATTAATGCCAGACTTTAATGAGAAGCAGAACTAAACTCCAAGGACCCTTATGATTCTAATATGGACTAAACTCATATGCTCATTACCTTAATGTCCTGTCTTATTTTATAGACAAGTATTCCAATAATGCCTTTAGAATAGTAGCATGGCCAGCATATTACAAATATGTAATCTGAAGTATACAACCCTTTATTTTTAATGAATCAGCAATTTTGATAGGTTTTTAACCAGATTTATTTAGTGTTATTATCAAATAAAGAAAAATGCTTCACACTGGTTTGGGTCTTTTGAATTATGAAACAATATGGAAGTAAGACAAAACCAGATTGGCAAAGATTTCTCCCAATTACTAATGGACTGACAATGTAGATGAAAAATGCATTTTCATATTTTCATGTGATCTGCTACTTGTATTTCCTTTTACTGTATTTTTAAGTTCATTTAGTTCTCCTGAAAATTTACAAAGTTGACGCCTCTAGAGATTAATAACCATATTTTTTACCATTGATTGCATATTCCAGTATATGATACTGCCAAGTAAACCCAGACTTGTTCTCACTCCAGACAGCATTCAGTCGTATTCTTAAATCCTACTAGACTTCGTAGGAGTTAAACGTATACTTAAAAGGTAAAACACTGCTGAATGAGGGCCTTTGTATCCAGCATTTTTTCAGTCCATGGTATCTTTGTTGAGATAATCAAAGAGCACTGATCTATTATTAGAGCTGAACAGGAAAAGAACTTTCTTATCCTGGTAGCCTGGGAGTTTTTTCCTGCATTGATTCTGATTTCCCAGTTTTGGTTATTTTTCAGTGAACTTCCAATAGTAAGAAGCGCGTAATGAAATGTTTGTTTCTGCACAGTAATACACTGTGAGAATTAGGCAGACCGCACTAATAAACAATAGCGACAGTTCTTCGCAGAGACAGCACTGTTTCTGCCAAGACATGTAGTGTGATGTCCAACCAAATACTTGGACTATAATGCTTAATTTCTCATTGAAATCATGGATATATTGGACTTGACTTAAATAAGATTACTCGCTCCAGTAAGTTTATGCAAGGGTCTAAGACGCGTATCCAGTTGTCAGTGAGTTAGGAGCCTATGTACTCATTTGGCTCTGGGCCCCAGGCACTTGCATAACGTTGCTTGCGTGAGTTACCCAGCCAAAAGTGAGACCTACCTCAACGTGGTTACTCATACCAGCAAAATTGTGCCTGTGGACAAGTGATGATAGTCGAGGATCCTGCTTCCTCTTATATCACACAGAAAACTTCTGTTTTCACTGGTGATTGAAGCTCACTAGCCAGCAGTACAGAAAATTTATGTACCACTGGGTTTTTCAACTAAAGTCTAATATAATTTCTGTATCCTTTACTTAATTGAGGTTTTTTGTTTTGTTTTGTTTTTGTTTTTCAGGGAGAAGACCAACAAAAACAAAGGACAAGAAAAAGAAGAAAAAGAATTTGATGGAAAGGGCTCAGAAGCAGCACAGCATCTTTTTAGCAACAGATAAAACAAGCCAGTAAAGACTTGATTTTCTTTAATTTTTTTTTTTTTTTGGAAGTGCACAAAAGCTGCTATATGCTCCTGCCCATGGATGCACTATGATTCAGCTGCTTTGACAGTATTGGTGGCAAATAACTTGTGAAAAAAAAATCCCACAAGCTTGTTTGTTTTATTTATATATATTTTTTTAATTTTATTTTTTCCTCTCATTTTTGACGTAAGACTTAAGGTCAGGAGCGCACTGAGTTGAATCAGTGGAAGTGGTGCTGAAGTGCATCAAAGATTTTGCCCTGAGTGCCTGGTCAACATGTTGCCACAGAAGAGAAGCAAGAAAGAAGCCTCCGTATCACCATAAGCGGACTTGTGCATATTTAAGTAAAAAAAAGGAAGTCTCAGAGGTGTAGGTACTATTGCATTTATGGCCTTTGTTTCCTATATTTGTACATTTCAAGAGTAAATGAATATGACTTACCTACCTAGAGTTAATGGACATTGTTCTCAGCACCTGCTACATTGAAACAGTTGTATAATAAAACTGCTTTAAGACAATATACCACAGGAGTTACTGCTTAGACTTACAGAAGCACAACAGACTCTGTGTACATATTACTCTGTCTACATATAAATGAACATATTTACTGTACATCTATGCATTTTAATGTATAATACTTTATACATGTTTAAAGTTATGTCCTTTTGGTTCTAGTAATATACTTTAAAATAATCCAGTAAATGTTTACTTGTTACAATGTTTTAAGTATCTTCTCATATTTCTCAATAGTTACAAACTGGATTTTTTTTTTTTTCTCATTTGTAAAGCACATTCAGATGGCTAAACTACCTTGGACTGACCCTCACAATGGAGTGTCAGCTCTGAAGTATACTTGTCAGACTAGTAAACTGCAAATCTTTTCCGCTATTCTGTACCCTCAGCCTCGGTGTATTTTGTCTCAGAAAAAGAACTGTAACTTTTCTAAAGGTGAGGCATGATGACGATGATAGATGTTTTGAGTGTCAGAAAAGAAATTACATGGAAAGTTCTTGGTATTGGTAATTGTATATGTAGTGTTTTTTTCAAATATAATGCACAATGTTTTATTTCTGATTGTCCTGATCTAGTCAGATACAGCAAAAATTATCTGAATAACAAAAGAAAAAGCTATGTGAGTTCAGTCATTCAAAATTATAGCAAACACCGATGTCCTAGGATTGCCAGTTATTTGTTTAGCAAATTTGATCTGCATCTGGTGTTTGTTTTGAGTTTGTTTTGGGAAGGGTGGAGAGAATTTTCTGTGTAGGAAGTTAAAATGGCTCGCGATGTGTAATTTGGTAATGTATCATTATTGGGCTTGCATTCAAGGAGATTTTTGAAAATCTGCTGGGAAAAGCCCACATTAAGTTGCTGTTATTTATATTGTCACTTAGATAAGTTATTTCAGTTCTAGGACTAAAACTTGCATAATACCTACACAAAGCAAGGAAAAGGTAAAACAGCCCACAGCCCCTACAAACCTTTTTTTTGACATATGCTTTAGAAAAATCCCACAAATCTCAGTTATAGCTTCATGGATTATATACTTCACAAATAAACTAGGGAAATAAAGCATCTATAAGCACAAATATACCCATATTTAGCTAGGACAAGTGTTGCTAAGAAACTGTGTAATAGTTGGGCACATACAAATGTTCCATGAAACCACATGTGGACTTTCACTTAACTACGAGGTTTTCATCATATTTCATTTAGAATATGTTCATTTTTTACCTAGAACGTAATAATGTTAAAGACAGTAAAATTGTTCTGATCTTGGGCTGGTATTTTAGACATTAAATGCTCACTTAAAAAAAAAATAATAAGGACAATAAGAACTGTAGCTGCCTATTTGCTTACTGGTTATCAAATTTGGCTGTAAGTGCAGTGAATGCCCTCATACAACCCTCTTAGTAGTAGTTACAAATCCTGTATTAGGCATGTCATGGAAAGAATGCTACAAAATACAATAAAATGATGTCACGAGCTTCTGAGTTAAATATTTTTGGTCTTTATTTTAAAGAGTGTATTTCTTTGGGATAGCATACACATGGAAGAATTGGAGAAGGTATGTGGACAGAGATTTTCTCCCACTGGGGTGGAAAATGTGAGAGGTTTCCAAACAGTGATTTTGTTGACACAACATGTTTGAAAAGGCCCTGTACATCAGATATACATTGATTTATCTTGTCCCAGTCACCTTCATATTCAGAGATTCCTTGAGAGTGTAGATACAAAAAATCATCCCTAATTAACAAATTCCCTCATGTGTAGTTTCCTTTTGTGTTAGACATCTGTTTTTATCCTGCCTTTGTATGGCAGATCCTATCAATGTATTCAGAGCAATGGGTTTTTTGTAGGATCATACTTCTGAGATTAGAAAGGATCATTCCTTGGAATGGAATTAGGAAAAGGTTCTTAACTGAGAAGGTGGTCAGTCACTGGAACAGGCTCCCCAGGGAAGTGGTCACAGCACCAAGCCTGTTGGAGTTCAAGGAGCATCTGGATGATGCTCATAGTTATATCATTTAGTTTTGGGGAGTCCTGCAAGGAGGAGGGAGTTGGTCTCTATTGTCCTTATGGGTCCCTTCGAACTTGAAATATTCTATGATTCTCTGAGCTTGAGAGATCATCTAGTCCCAATCTCTGTTTGAAACAGGGCTAACCTCAAAGATACATCAAATCTGCCTGAGTTGCAGGATTTTACAACCTCTCTAGTCAGTGTTGCCAAGTTTGGCCACCTTCACAGGGATTTTTTTTTGTTGTGATTTGTGTATGTTGCCTCTTGTCCTTTTGCTCTGCACTTCTCTGAAGAGCTGAGCTCAGTTTTCTCTGTAAGCCCTGATCGGGTAGCTGAAAACTGCTGCTGGATTCTTCTTTAGCCTCCTCCAGGTGAAGCACCCACAGTGTCTTTGGCCTCTCTTTGGATGTTTTGTGCTCCAGCCCCCTATCTATTTTAGTGACTTGCTCCATTGCTCTCTCATGCTGAGTACCCCAAACCAGGCACAGTGCTCCAGTGGTGACCTCCTGAGTGCTGGGTAGAGGAGGTCCAGCCTCTCCTGGACCACAGCCTTTCGGGACTCCAGAGATGATCCTCACAATGGTGTCTTTCATACTTGTGCTGGGATGCTTGGAAAACTGGGGACAGCTCTGGGAGAGGACTGGTTTATGCTACTGCTTCAGGATCTTCAAACAGATACTGTTTCTTGATAAAGTGAAGGAGGTCAGGTTTTCAAAGCCGGATACCATGAAAACCACCTGTGCCCATTCTGACTCTTATTTCCTTTAAAGCTGCTCAGAATTGCGCTTATAAAGGTCTTTTTTTTTCTGATAAGCAACTGAGTGAGTACAGGTGCCACCTTTTCCCCTTTCAGAGGTGTCAGTACTTTTTGAATCTTAACTGTTTCCCTCAAACGGTGGAAGGATTCAGAGCAGTGCAGGTTCTGTCTTCACAAGGTGTTTATGCCCCTAGTTTAATGAATAGGTATTGAAAATTTGTTTGAGACTAGAAAAAAATCAAGTTAGTAGGATAAAGAAATTTCCATGCTGTAACCATCAGTTTTAAAAAGTGTTACGTTGTTGTGATGTGCAAGACATTTTATATGTTTTTCACCTGTCACAGAAGAGATACTTGCATAGCCCTACTCTGCATTTAGAATCTCTCTATCCACAGTATACCTTCCCTTACCCAGACCTCCTGAAGTCTGGTTCTTTAAGTCAAAAAGCAAACAAACAAAAAAAATAAACAGCAAAACCCAACAACAAAGCCAACCAGCCAAACAAAACAGGTGTAAGTTTAAAGCAATTCCTTTGTGGCTGACTGGTCTTTACTGCATCTCATATTTTCTTGCTAGTGGGAAATAATTGTAACATGTCTCTTTTCTTACTCCTGTGGTGAAAAAAAAATGTTGCATTCCACATTATGGCAATGCAAACCTTCCATATTACAAATGTATTAGGAATTTGGTCTCCTCTTGCACCTATATGCTTAACATAAAGATGTCTATTAAAGAAGAAGTGAATACTTGTAGAACCTATATGATGTGTCTCCCTTTATCAGTGTTTTATTATAGAAAACTGCAGAGCAGAAAAAAATACAAAGTAGATTTATATTTGAATTAGAAAAAAATAAAGCAAAAATCAATTAAATGCCATGTCAACTTTATTTTTTCTCTTTTTAATTAAAATAAAAAAATATTGGTAAAACCTCAGTTGAAAGTTTATCGATTGAGAATTTTCAAGACAGATTAAGATCAAAGTTAGTACTTCAACTTGGTTATGCTGATGAAATAGGATATAGAATAAAAATAACTGGATGCTACTGGCACAAGTGTCATGAGTTTTTAAGTGAGTGATTCTACAGAGAACTAATGCCACCATGTACCAGAGCATATGGGAGATTTTCAAATTCAGACTGTGCATCTCTTTCTCTTCACCAACAAAATGTACTTGTCTCTTGACACCAGTTCACTTTAACTTCCGATGGTGTAAGCCAGTGTAAATTCCAGTAAACTTTAGACTGATGTTATTTTGGACTGCCATCAAGAAGAACAAAATGTACCCTTCTAAAAGTGTAACCCACAAACCACTGTTAGCTTTTGTTTAGTTCTTTACCGAAAGCTCTGTGCTGGACCTGGCATTGCTTCTTTCATGAGAAGCCTCTGTCCAGGAGCGAGGAAAGGACATCATTAACTTCAGGAAGTGTTAGAGCAGCCTGAACTGCTGGACACCTGAGAGAAGCGCAGACCAGTGTTTGAAATGCAGTTCCTCTCAGGACTGAAAAATACTATATGGAAAGTATGACTAGAAGCTGCATCATAAATGAACTCAGCCTTTAGTCCATTGTCTAACTTTTCTGGACTTAACTGACTTTTTTTTTTTAATGCAAACTAGCTGTATCTATGTCTAATGAATATACATCAATGCCAGTGAAGTTAGATCCTTACTTAAAGTGACCAGTAGTCTGTCTGTGGTCTTACCAGCTGGGAAAGAGCTGCCCAACCTCTTTGTTTTCAAGTTGTGTCTTTGGTGACACTCTTGTAATCCTGTTGATTTTAATTGGGCAATACCAATGAAACTAACTGAAAGTTCATAGACCACAAATGAATAAACACTGAAAATAAGGCTGTTTTGGTTTTTTCCCAGTCACTTTTCAAAATAGGAAGTTCAACTCAAGAGAGCAAACAGTGGCATGTAGAGAATATGTCTTGGCTTGCAACTGTGTTTTAGCTTCCCTATCAGACTTTAAAAAGGCTTTATGGGAGAGATAAGAGTTGTGGTGTGATTTTTCCCTCCCCTCCTGAAATCGTCTTTTTATCAGAAACTTTGGTGAGAGGTCATGTCTGCTTTCTCTTTCTGAGTGCACTTGGAGGTATTGGTTCCCATCTATAGAGGATAAGGCTCTTAACTGCAGGGGGGCTCCTGATCTTTGCTCCAGAATTGTTTCAGTCTTCTATTTAGTTGCTGTCTAGCGATATGTATACAAAAAAATCTCAGAGACATGGAGTACAGCCACAGCATTTCTCTGTCACAATTTGGTACTTTCCTTTTGGCCTTGGGTTCCTTGTTATGCTGTGGCCTGGCTTCAGCAGGAGTAGTGAACAGCCCTTCTACCGCAAATGTCTTCCAGCTTGCTTATTCTCTTGGCGAGGGCACACGGACTCAAACTCTAAGGCTGATCTTAGTAATTTATTTTGTGATCAGATATTTTGTCTCTAGAGAATTACAGAGAAAATAATGGACCAAAGGTCTATAAACAGATGATGAGAGAAATGGGCAAGTATGTATCCTCTCACATCCATGATCTAAACCAGGAGTATGTAGGTATATAGACAAGTATAATGACCATCCTTGATCCAATGATTGCAGATGCTAAGGGAATATGAGATGAAAGCACTGCAAAGAATGGCTCGTGCTCACCTTACACAGAATTGCCCATTGCCAATACTGGAGGCAGACTATTGAACTAGTTTGACCCATTACAACCTCTTTTTATGTTTTCATATTAAAGCATATAGTGTTTGTTGCTCTACTAAGTTTAGACAACCATTTCTCTTTTTGTAGATTTTTGTTTGTTGGTTCATCATGCATTCATAATGAATTTTTAAGTTAAATCAGTTCAATCCCAGATCAATGGGACTGTTCAAAATCAAATTCTTTGATCAGTCCTGTTGGGACAGCTGATAAAGACACAGTTGTTGACTTTGGCAGGGAAGATACAAGGTGCTTATTACCTAAAGGTATATCTGATTTTGAATTAAATCCATGAAGAATTCTCCAGTTTATTGCAAGGTGATACTTCATAGAAGATTTGCAACAGCAAGAATGAAAGTTGAAGAAACATTTTCAGTCTGAATTTTGTACTCAGTTATGAAAATGATGCATGAATGCTGAATGATAACATTTTAAAAATCTGTACCGGGATTACCAAAATTATACTTCTTCTAATTATAAATGAACTGCAGCTTTGCAATGCTCATTAGTTGAATGAAGCAATCATTCTTCATTTTTACTCTCATTTCATTATTATTTTTTTCCTTCATGTAAACAGTGCAGCACAAGGATTTCAGGTTTTTGCCTGCTTTCTTTTCCACTTCCCTCCTGCTTCTCCCTCTCTGGTGCTCCCTATACCATAATTCAAGGAATTCCCATGAACTCAAAACTGCAGATGCTTTGCAATGACTTGCAAATGTTTTGGCACGTATTTCTGAGTTACACAGCCAGCCACTCTGAAGAAAATCCAGATGATATTCAGAGAGAGAAAGTAGGTAGCACACGCATTTTGGAGAAATACATTAATTCTTTTCTTTTTTTTGGCAGTGTGATGTAAAAGAAGACAGATGTAGTATCTGGGAAGCCTCCAAATCCACTTCTTAGAAAAGTGAGATCTTCGACCATAGTGGTGCTGATGAATATTAGTATCTTTTTAGGCATAAGGCAAGCATTACTCTGCTGAACACACAGATGGGATGGAGAATTCAGCTGTGCAAGAGAACTTCCTGCCACAAATAAACTTATCATAAACCTGAATTACCTTTTCCATATTAAAATGGTTAATTAACAGATGATACTATATAAACATAACATTCGGTGACAACCAATGGGTGATGGGTTCAAACTAGAACACAAGAGGTTCCACTTAAATTTGAGAAGAAACTTCTTCTCAGTGAGGGTGACAGAACACTGGAACAGGCTGCCCGGGGGGTTGTGAAGTCTCCTACTCTGGAGACATTCAAAACCCACCTGGACACATTCCTGTGTAACCTCATCTGGGTGTTCCTGCTCTGGCAGGGGGATTGGACTAGATGATCTTTTGAGGTCCCTTCTAATCCCTAACATTTGGTGATTCTGTGATTCTATGATAAACGAAGGCTTCTTGAACAAATACTGGTCATTTAAGACTGATGGACCCTTTGCTATCAATAAAGATATGGTGTGCATTTCAACCTGAACTCTTGTATCACCAAGAAATCATTCAAGAACAGTCTTGAAACACAGTGTATATTTATTAAGATCTGGAGTAGGACTTGAAACTTAGAAGAGGACAATTTTGATTCCTAAGCAGAATTTATTCTGTGAAATATAGCTGGTTATACAAGATAATTCCTGAAATGTGTGTTTTCCTCCATGGAAGTTAGTTTTAAAAAGAGCAAGCCATTAATTCTCTCCACATCAAGCTTCTGGTGGGAGTGCCTTCCTTCGCTTTGAACACTGCATTTACCAAGCAAAAGTCACTTTCCTGTACAAAACTTCATGTCCTCTGTAAATAATTTAAAGTATTTGAGAGTAGATTATAATCCAGAATGCAGCCGTCCTGAGGCTGATTGACAGCAACAAGGTCTTTTGTGTACACAGTAATGTGTGTACTTTCCCTTCTTGGGAACTCAGCAAAGGTGGGTTGATTAGGCTGTTCAGAGAAATCTGGAGTGAGTGAGTGAGATTCTAAATTCGCCTGCAGTGATGTTAGCTTTAATGAATTTCTTTCTCACTTATAAGTCACATTCATTGCTAAGCACATATTCTTTACCTGGTAGTATGAAGCATAAGAGTACAATATAAATATTCAAGGTCTAAGAAATTCGGTGCTATTTTCACAATACCGTGTCAAATGTGACCATTTTGTTTTTTCAGCATGCATTATTTTTTTCCAAATTTATACTTGGCATATAGGCATAAGTGGGTGTAAGTTACAGGTTTTAAGTCACAGGCGGAGGCAGTGGTGACTAGTGTGAGGTTGGTATGATCTACCCTGTGATGGTCACAGCTGCTTCCAGCTGACTCTAAAACAAGTATTGCCAACAGCGAGAAAACCCATCCCCGACCAAAACTTCAGCTGAACCCAGAAGCCCCCAGCGCTGCTACTCAAAAATATTTTAGAAGGGCAAAAGTGACTGCTGGGGTCTGAAGATGTGCTCTTGGAGCAGAAGATTCTCCATGTTGAGGGGGTATGGACACCGTGATGGGCCTGTGAGCCACCCATGCTGGTGCAGGTACACCTCTAGGGACTGCAGTGGTGGGAATACACTTGAGGGACAGTGGCTCATCATCTCACTGGTTGGTTTTTGATGGAGAGAGTGTAATCCATGGCAGAAAGAAAGAAAATAGAGACTGAGGATGAAGGAGGATAGGGGCTTATGTAAAGGCTTGTGGGGTTTTTTTTGTGTACATGTTCTTTCTCTCAATACCAAACCTGACAAGCAGAGGTTTGTGTTTGTTGGCACGACAGTAAAATTCTCCAAATCTAAACTGCTTTGCCTATAACAGCACAGGCTGAAGTAGGCTGGCAGAGCTGATAGTGCTGAGGTCCCGATGAAATATGCAAAATTCTTATTTATGTGTGTATTATTTGTTTTGCAATATTCCTGAAAACTATTTTTCAAATTCGTTGAGTCCTTGTGGGGAATGCTGAAGGCAATCTGTTTAGAAAAATTAGTGCCCATCAGATGAAAAGTGATTCATGGGCCTTTGGCTTGTGGTGTTGTGCCAGCCTGGGAGAGATTTCAGTATTGGTCCTGTGGTGCAAAGTCTCTTGCTTAAAATCAAAGAAACAGAAAAGTATATCAAAAAGTCTGTAGCAAAAGAAAAAAAGTCAGCTTGAGCTAACACTGTGATGCTATAGAAAGAATCACGGCAGAATGTTTTAGTCATATTCCAAACAAATTGAGTACAACTCCAGTTCTAATATTGAAGCCTCCATACCCTCAGATGTTTGGCATGAAAAGTAGTGCCAACTGCTAACGACATTCAGGTTAGAGAAGTAATAAAAAAGTCCTGAACAGATTAGAACTTCAGACAAGACAACATTTTTTTTTTTCCACCTGAAAAAAAGACCCATAAAGCTACCTTTATAAGTCGGCAGTAGAGGAAATGAACTGTACTGGATTTGTTGGCAGCTTAACATTTATTTCAGTTTTTTGATTTCTTGAAATTGTATCAGAGGTTGTGTGCAAATATTTCCAGGTAATTTACTGTCTAAAATGATGCGTTTGGCAAGAGTGCTACAGAAACAAATGAGTTTCAAACTCTCATTGGAAATGTATCAGCAGTACTTAAAAAAAAAAAAAAAGAGAATTAAAGTGCTTTTAATAAAGAACTCATTTAGTGGTTCCATTTCATTCAGTTTCATTGTTTCTTACTTTGTGTCAAGTGGTAGCTAGTAATATTTTTTGCAGACAGTGATGGAGACCTAGAATAGAAACAGATGCTTCACAAAAATTGGTGTTCTCAAATGCCCTTGTGTTACAGGATCTCTGATGTTACTCTTCTGCCTCTTAGGTAAGAGTCAATTCGAATACATTTAACCTGCAAGCCTGGATTTTGGCTGAACAGGCTGTACTTGAGGCATAGGCAAGAGCAGATCCAGTCCAAAGCGGAGCTCCTGCAGGCAGCGAGTGGTTGCTGGAGCAGATGAGCTGCTTCTAGAGGTTTTGCTGGCTCAACAAGTAGGAATTACCGTAACTTGTTGCAGCTGTTGGGTATTGCAGTGTTAATCCTCTGCTCAAGAATAAGTCACTCGAGTGAGCACTGAGGCCACAGAGTTCTGCAAGGAAATCCATTTGCACAGAGTTGGCATTTTATTTAACAATCTACATCAGAAAGCAGTTAGAGAGAGGTGTGTTGTTAGAGGGAAACGCATGAGGGAAAGTGGTTTTCCCATCAAGAAGATTTTCCCGATTGGCTTTCTTCCTCAGCTCTGTGGGTGAGATTTTGCAAAAAAACGAGGCCTAAAGATTCATGTGGCTGTGTCCCAAGCATTGTTCTCAAGCACTCTTGCAATTGCTTGCTTGACCTCTGTGCGTGGATCATTTTGACTAGTTGTCATCATTCCGGTTAAAATTAGTGGAAAGTCCTCTCCTCTCCTCTCCTCTCCTCTCCTCTCCTCTCCTCTCCTCTCCTCTCCTCTCCTCTCCTCTCCTCTCCTCTCCTCTCCTCTCCTCTCCTCTCCTCTCCTCTCCTCTCCTCTCCTCTCCTCTCCTCTCCTCTCCTCTCCTCTCCTCCTCTCCTCTCCTCTCCTCTCCTCTCCTCTCCTCTCCTCTCCTCTCCTCTCCTCTCCTCTCCTCTCCTCTCCTCTCCTCTCCTCTCCTCTCCTCTCCTCTCCTCTCCTCTCCTCTCCTCTCCTCTCCTCTCCTCTCCTCTCCTCTCCTCTCCTCTCCTCTCCTCTCCTCTCCTCTCCTCTCCTCTCCTCTCCTCTCCTCTCCTCTCCTCTCCTCTCCTCTCCTCTCCTCTCCTCTCCTCTCCTCTCCTCTCCTCTCCTCTCCTCTCCTCTCCTCTCCTCTCCTCTCCTCTCTCTCCTCAAGAAATATTAACATCATACAACTGGTGGTGCAGCTATTCTCTTGCTTTCTGCTCTTTCTCTTGGGAGCCCTTTAGAGACCCTGAGCCTAGTGCCTTTAGAGGATAGATGCATGTTCAACTTTAGCTGGAGAACTGTCAGAAAATGCCCATATCTACATGACACTTTCTTGTTGTGCACTTGCAAAGATAAAGGGCTAAGTTGTCCCCAATACTAAAATAAATGAAAGGATCGCTGGTAGAAAAACCTTCAAGAGAAAAAGCCAAAGCAAGACCTCTGGACATGCTGCTGTCTGGCCACTCAATGATAAACTATAGTGCATCCTTCAATGTCTGTGGAGAGGATGATGATGGTCATCAAATGCCCCAGACAGTAATTTTCACGACTGGATCTCCACCTGTCCTCCACAAGACCTGGATATCTGTACAAGATGAGACGTACCAAAGCAATCAGGCATGTTTGAGCAGCATCAGTACTTTGCACACTGTGAAGGGGGAATTCAGCCATTCTGGAAGTGCTGCCAAGGGAATCCTCTGTTCTGTTCACTTCTGCACAGGACACATCAAAATTACTCTCTTCTGGGTATCAACAGCCTGCTACAATACTTAGTAAAACTGGGATCCTTCCTTAGGATTAATGCCACGTATTCAAGCAGCTACCAAATCTGAAGAACTGAAAATTTTCAAAATCTTCAGTTTCTGCATGAAATCCTTAATCGTGACTCGTGTTTGTTGCCTTCATGCATTTTCCCTGACTTGTAGTCCGCTCATAAAACCCTTCTACCCCATGCTGTCCTTTAATTCAAGCCCTCTGCACAAAACAAGTGGAAATATTCAGGCATTGCACAACAAAACTGTTTATAATAGTGGAAGATACCGAGACTGTAACTAAAACAATAGCAAAGATGTATTAACTCAAAGATGCATTAATAAATTTGATGTTAAATAAAGCTGAACCTTCCGGAGGCAAGTATTTAAATCAAACCACAAAGATGGCTCAAATTGTATAAAGCTCCCAGAACACATAGTATGTTTTGTTGAACAAAATTCTATAATGTGAATGCTAAAATTTGCATTAAAATGTATACAGATTTTTGTGTATCATGAAACTGGATAGAAGCCAAAAAAGATGTTTTGCTTTGTTATGTAAATTCGAAGTCAAAGCAGCACTCAGAGACCTTGACTGACTGTTGTTTGCCCTCCATGCCGTTAATAAATGTTGCCAAGTGAAAAGCAGCACTTCATTTCTGTCTACTTCGTCCAGGCATTTCTGGACAAGATCCTTGAAAGAAAAGCCACCCCAGAGGAGAAGAAGGGCAACAGCATTCCAAAACTCTGAGCAGAAACATTTTCATCCTGGTTTGCATGAAGCCTAAGAGCAGCCCAACACATTATTGGGCTTTTTATCATTTCCCTTAGCAATTGCAGAACTACAGCCCATATGAAGAAGGGAACTGTCACCCAGAGAGAGGCTGACTAGTCTTCAAAGAAAACTGAAAAGGGAACAAAGCCTTCAGCTCCATCCCTGCAGAAGGCCACAGACTGTCCAGGGACTTTGGCGGAGCATGTGACTGGAGAGGGGAATGATGCAGATGGTGCAGCAGCAAAGAGCTGTGCTGGAGCCCCTTCTGTTAAAAATGTCAGATATTGCCTCCAAGAAATGCAAAAAGTGATTCATTTTTAATAACAGTCCTTACCACAACATTCTCCTCCATTGCATTCAGAGAGATGAAGAGGACTGCTTTGAACACATCACCTCCTAGGATTTTCTAACTCCCCTTCATCTGACTGTGCCTCAATTCCTCTGACCTTAATTTTTACCATAACTCTGTTTAATTATCATGTTTTTGTTTCAACAATAATATGTTGCCTGCCTATTTTGTAATAATGCAATAATATTCCATCACTGAAAAAGTTGTTTGAAAAGTTCAATATTTTGGTATTATTTTCCAGTTTGAACAAGTAGATTTCCATACAATATGTTCCTTACACATAGCCGTCTCTGCTTCAGTAGGAGTAAAAAGACCCAAACACTTTTTTTTTTTGATTGCCTGGGATTCCTTGTTTTGAAAAATACTGCTGTACCCATCTATCATACAATTAGAAATATATTATCTTTTAATAAGATATTATCATCCAACTAATGACAGTTCTGTTGTTTTTCTGGCCATTGCACAAAAGGAGAAAATGTTCTACTGCCTTGCTAAAATTTCCAATGGAAAACTTTATGAACTGAGTATTACAGAACAGCAACTGTGCTGTGCTAATATTGGGTCATCCTAACAGTAAACTTAGATTTTGCCAATACTGTACAGAGTGTTTCAAAAAGATGGACTCAATTTGAGATTACTATATATTGAAATTGGGTCCACCTTTTTGAAATGCCCTGTACATTGGGCAAGTGGGCAAAATGATATCAGGCAATTTTCTGGCTTACACCTAACTGTTGGACATCATCTGGATATAGAATACTGTGTATGTTAGCATATATGACTGATCAACTTGGTTGCTGCTACATGCTAATGAGGGACATTTTAGATAGGGTCCCTCCTCTTATCTACCTGCCACATGGTTTTACTGAAGCACAAATGGAAGATACAGCAATAAACTGTCATCCACACACTGTGATTCACACATTCTTGGTTGCTTGCTGAGGGACAGAGCTTACCAGCCTTTCTTTTCCTGGAATATCACCAAGGTTGCCTAAAGCTTCTGGTCTGTGGCTTGTGTCCTCACCTTGTAGACTTTGGGCTCTAATGCCAGCTCTGATACTTTTGAAATACTGTGTTGCTGCATACAGTCCTGTTCTGTTCATTTCCAGCTCACTGCCCTGCTTTTCTAAACACCCTTTCATCATACACTTTTCTGGATCAATTGCTCTCCAGCCCCACTGCACTGATTTGCTGTTATCTTCCACAGGAATAAATCAGGACTCTCAGTATTGTGTGAGAAGACTGCTACTAGTCTGTCAGGCTCAGTCAATAGGAGTCAATTATTTTGTCAACTTCACCCGTTTGTAATTTCTGAACAGTCGGTCAGTGTTTAGCAGCGTATGATAGAACATTATTATCTAACAACTATGAAGTTCATGTACAACTTCTTGCTAACAGTTTGACAGCTTTGCATCAGAAAAAGATTAACAGATTAAATTGCACAAAGAACCCACATCACACAAATCTTCAAAAGATCTTCTCAGAGGAACAAGAACCAGTATAAAAAGTTTTTGAAAATAAGGCAGTTGATCAAAATTGACCACTGCTTCCTTTGAAAGTAATCAAATGAAGATTTGTGGGTGAAAGGCAGGCTCTGGAGGCAACAAGGTTGTTTGATTTTTTTATGAAGATCTGTCTATTAATAAGGAATTTAAAGTACTTCATTCTGTCTAAATTCAGATCAGAAAAGGCCCTTCATATGCAAGTAATAATGAGCACATAACACTTTCTTGCCTTGTTTGTCACATTATGAAAGAGACTGTAAAGACAGCTGCTACATATGCCAAAGGTGGTTTAAGCTTCAGATTTTTGGCTAATTCATAACCAGTTTGTGCAGAAAATGATGCGCTGTTTCTACTTTCCTCATACAGAACATTGCATAGCTAATTGTCTACTATTTGACTGAAGAAAAATGATGTGTAGCTCGAATAGAGATAAGAGATTTTGCGTCATAGCTTTTAGGAACAAAATAGTGTCTCATTTCCAAAACCACTCTGATGCAGAACTACAAAAGAAAAGTCAAATCCCCTGAACCGAGAAATGTTCTCAAATAAATCTTAACAGATTTTGGTTTATTGCCTGAATAACATTAAAAAGAAAAAAAAAAAAAGACAAAAAAATATCCAAGAAACCCTGCCTAAGGAATTTTATCCAAGAAACCAAAATACATATTCATGTGTTGTACACTTTTTTTTCCCTGTGGATTAGAGTAAGAGCATTTTTAATAAAAAGGAGCGTGGCCCTTCAGGTTTATCTTCAGGCAAAATCAGAACAGTAATGTGTGTGTGTATGTTTATTTTAATATTCTCATGCAGAATTAGAAATGCTGATTTACTATAGGAAGCCATTCTCTTAGCACTTCATCTGAGTCAGAGCCACAAGCATAAGAGGTATTGCATAGACACTGCACAGCTCTCTTGTTTTCCATTAGTTTTCTGTGGATAGTTCTAAGAAACATGCAGATTTGACAACAGGATTATTCATGGCGGGAATAAACGAGCTGCAAATCTCGGGAGCGCTCCCGCTCCCCGGGGCCGCCCGGCGGAGCGCGGTCGCCTCCCCGAGGCCGCGGAGAAGGCGGTGGCTGCTGCTGCTGCTGCTGCTGCTGCCGCCGCTGTTGCTGCTCCCGCTCCTGCTGCTGTTCCTGCTGCTGCTGCTGCTCCTGCTGCTGCAGCGGCGGGAGCCTCACCGCAGGAGGCCGGGCTATCCCTCTGTCTGTGGCTCCCGAGAGTACCCGAGGTTTATAGAGGCCTTTGCATCCCTTAGGATCCCGGTGCTTGCTTTATGCGGGTGATGTGAAAAGGTCGTGGCTCTTAAACTTACCACATGTCTCCATCTTGTCAGGCAATGGACATCACTGCAGTTCATACAGCAGCATTTCTGCAGGGTGGGGAGAGGAACCTTTACTGCAATTTAAGGCAACAAATGAAGCTGCATCATTCTTTATGAAATGTGAAATACTTTACATCAGAAGAAGGAGAAAAAAATCTTTCATGAACTGTGGTTTTCTGATTTCTAAACTGTTGATTTCCAAACTTAGCAGCACAGCAGAAACATCAAAGTAACTAACAAAATATCCACTGCAGGTTCCTCACAATCCACATTTACAAGTAAATCTCTGCACTTCACCTAAATTAATCAAGAAAATATGTTAGAAGTTGAGCCTTGTTTCTAAATGTTATAACTTTTTTAGCTGAACAATGTAAATATATGTGTGCAATTACTTCTACAAAACAGTGATGATAAATATTAATAGTTGACAATACATACCTATAAAAACCCACAGATCATCGAATCATTTAGGTTGGAAAAGACCTTTAAGATTATCAAGTCTGACTGTAAAGCTAACACTGTCAAGTGCACCACAATACCATGTCCTTAAGCACCACATCTACACTCCGAATCATGACCCTACACATCACATCTGCACGTGGTGCTCTCTAAAGAAAAAATGCAATCACAAAAGGAGGCAATATTTCACATGAGGATATTTTTCAATACTCTGTGTGATTTCTTTTTTTAGAGCCCTGCAGAAAGCAGTAAGAAATTTTTATCGGACAATGTTCATCCATCCAGGACTCCTCCGAACTGCTTTTGCTTGATTGCCTATACATGAGATGATCCATTCTTGAGCATGGACAAGTTAGCCCTTGAAAATCAACTAGCTCCCTTGGACTGCTATTCTCTGCAGCACAGTACCACATGGTATTTCTCTGAGTAGATCCCTGAAGGGGCCAAAGTCTGTCCAGGGTTGTGATTCTACTATATTACATTGTGTGATCCTGCTTTCTACCTCGATGTCTCCTCTATGGAATCAAAACAAACTTGGAACTGAGGGTAGATGGATCTCATGCTGGTTACTGGATAAGTGTATGGTGCCAAACTAATATTTCCTTTTTTTTTGGTCAGTTCTATCTTAAGATCTTTAATACATCTACAGTCAAACTACCTTAGTTCTAGCTAGCGAGACTATGAGACATTTTTGAAATTAAGAAAATAAATATTACATCCATGTTAAATAATGGGTGAAGGAAACACCTTTTATATCATTTTCCATCCTCGTTTACTTAAATCTCAACTCCATTCCAAAAGTCAAAACCCCAACACCGAGGTAAAAGAGAAGAGGTTGCCTTTCTCTTTAAAGTGCTGCATTTATTCTTGGCAGCCTGACACTGAAAGCTGTCTGTGGAAAGCCAAAGCTGATTTTTTTCCCCTCACTTTCTGTCCTCTTGACTTTTGCAAAAACCCTCAGTTTGTTCATACTTGCAACTCAGGGTGAGTCCAGAAGGGACACATATGACTTATACTAGATAACCTTTTTCTCCCAACGTAGGACAGAGCAAGGGGATTTGGCTACTCTAAGTAGTTGACAATAACTATGATGTGCAATGATGTAGCAGTAGATAACAGGAAAGATGAAGTTTTGTTTCACACCGATCAGATTTGTTTCCCTCTTGTTTGGACAACATGTATAAATGTACTTAAAGAAATAGAAAAGAGCTAAAGGAAAGTTAAAAAACATCGTTCCTCTCTTTTTCAATGTCAAGGACATAAAACAGTCAGTAGGGGGGGAAAAGTCTAGCTTCAGACAATGAAAAGGCTTTGTTTAGGGTGGCTTCTTTAATATTTTCCATTTCAAAATCTTATATAAAGCGAAGGAGATAATGTCATTCCTCCCATTCCAAGCCAAAGACAGAAATAATAAAAAGCCAGAACCCAGGGAGATCAGGAGTCTCAGAGCAGCTGGTCAAGGAGATTGTTAACAAAGTCACAGAAAAAAAAGAGGTGTTCCAGAGCTACGGAAATTTGGTATTGTGGTGTGGAAGCGCAAAAGGGATGGGGAGCAGGAGGCCAGTAATTATGATAGAAGAGGCAGACAACCTGGTTCTAAGCAAGTAAGAGGCCCTGGCAGCCATTAAGAGAAGGCAGGCACAGTTTAATGTTAAGATTCAGGATCAAAATCAGGATTTCTTAGAGGTCAAGGTAAAACAGATGTTCCAAATACATTATTTACTTCAGAGACAAGCTTAGATATGACCTGGGTGAGAGGGTACTGGTCAAATTTGAAAATCCTTACAGACATACAATTCATGGGATGTGATGTTTCTAGAGAGAAGCAATAGGCACCAAGATGTAAAATCAAATGACATTGCAATGGGAAACGCATCCTGACTCTGACTGGTGGAGATGGAACAGTAGAGGAGGCAAGTGTCCTGCAGACTCAGTGTACTAAAGGTTAAAATCTTGTGCAAGGTCATCAGAGAAAGGAAAGAAAGATCCCAGCTCCTGTTATTCACCAGAATTACAGCATACTCCTACAGTCTGGGAAGTGAGCTGACTCTTGCCTGCAAACTGGTCATAAAATTATTGCCAGGTTTGTAGACCATTGGATATTACTGTGGTTGTTTCATCTCTCTTGCACAAATGGTTCTCTGAAATATCCAGCAAGTCTGAAGAGACCACCTCCAGGGTACACTGCAGACTGGTGCCTGAGGAGCACCACACTGCACACCCCTTGGACAGCAGTGGGGAGTCAGGTACCACAGGGCCAGGAAAGCTCCTGTCCTGCAGCAGCCCCACTGCTTGACTTCACCAGAGCTCTTCTGTGGCTGTTGCATATGGTCACACTGCCACTGGACACACAGTCACACCTGCTAAGTACAAAATAATACACTGCTGGAAGTTACCAGGAGAAAGACCAGTTATATCATAGAATCATATAATAGTTTGGGTTGGAAGGGACCTTGTAAAGTTATCTAGTCCAATCCCCCTACAATGAGCAGGGACATCTGCAACTAGATCAGGTTGCTCAGAGCCCCATCCAGCCTGGCCTTGAATGGCTCCAAGGACGGGGCAAGTGCAGCCTCTCCAGGCAACATGTTCCAGTGTTTCACAACCCTAATTGTAAAAAATCCCTTCCTCATGTCTAGCCTGAATAGTTTAAAACTATTACTCCTTGTCCTATCACAACAGGCCCTGCTAAAAAGTCTGTCCCCATGTTTCTTATCGGCGCCTTTTAGGTACTGAAAGGCCAAAATATGGTCTCCCCAGAACCTTCTCTTCTCCAGACTGAACAACACCAACTCTCTCAGGTCATTCACACAGCAGAGCTGTTCCAGCCCTCTGATCAGGTTTGTGGTCTCCTCTGGATCTTCTCCAACATGTTCATGTCTTTCCTGTATGGAGGGCTCTGGAGCTGGATGCAGGACTTCATGTGGAGCCTCACCAGAGAGTAGGATTATTTGAGATCATTGCGGTAGGTATGCATGAAAACTCTTGAGCCTGGCGGGCTTGAGAACTGTTATGAAGCCAAGTAAAGATGACACTGCTGCAGACATGGCCTCATTGGCAGCTGGAAGATAAGTGTTTTGAGAAAATTACCTCATTTTTAGAATACAACTAATATTGGTGTTTACTTTGCTATTATTACCAGATTTTACTTGCAAATATTTTCTCGATGATGTAGCCACATGCAGAAAATGCAGCATCCTAGCCAAAGGCAACTGAAACCAACTGCATTCATTTTGTCTAATTTTGTTTTCATTGACTTCAATCAGCTTTGCATTCTACTGTGTTTTCATTTTAAAAGTGCATCTTGTCTCACAAAACATTACTAAGCTGGGCTTTTCTTGAGGAAAAAATCAAAACAAGCAAGAAAATCTAAGAATAATTGGTAAGAATAGTAGAATTATATTTTAAATACAAGATGAAAAGGAATGTATAATTCCTAATAACAATGAAATATATTTAAATTATTTTATATTGTGTTATATTTGTGGCATTTTTATCTGCTTTAAAGACAAAGTGATAATTAACTACATGTGCTGGTTCAGGGTGGGATACTTAGTATCTGCCAGAATTAGTTGTATGAAAAATAAAACAATATATACTGCATTTTAGCTGTGGTTGTATTAAGTGATTTTGGTTTGTGCATTTGCAATAAATCTACAGAATCTTCAAGGGATAACTTGCTGCTTCTTTCTTTCTTTAAAAAGTAATCTGGTTTCAATTGTAACATTAAAGTGATATTCATCCTTTCAATTTCAATGAAACTGACAGCTGACTCCAATTTTTGTGTTTATAGGAGTAAATGAAAAGAACACAAATGTGCTCCTCAACAGCCCTTCATGGTATAAAGCACTACTCACACTGGAATACTTGTTAGAAAAACTAATTCTTGTATGAACAATATTGTATTTATAATTGAGGAATCAGAGTAGTTGGAGTGGAGACCAAATGAACAAAGAAATAAAGTAATGTTTCTAATGTTCCAGGCCCAGTGCAAATGCTGGTGATATAATATGGCTCTTGCACAAGTGTCGTAAGACCCATTTCCAACAGTGAGCTCTGAGTGCTTCACACAAGGGATTTTCTGAGTCTTTGTTGACATGTTGACTTTCAGAACTCAAATGTCTTGCTGGTCTGCTGGGGTCTCGCTCTTCTGGCTTGGGATTGCGTTCAGCTCTGGTAATGTGCCTTTTTTTCCTCATTTATAAAAGTCAGCAGAACTTCTCAAGGACATCTCACTTTAATGAGATGTTACTCATAGGAAATCTTTCTTTCTTAGGTAATTTGTTTAACAGTGGAAAAAGCTGGAAATGTCACATGCTAAATGAAAAGCACAGTGGTTAAAGGAACAGTTACACATTTTTTCCTCCTATTTCTTCTTGTTAGTGTTAGGAGAAAATCTAAAAATATGCAGTTATTTTGCTACAAGGGGTTTCCTTCCCAAGTTCTGTGAATGATCTTGTCAGATTCTACAAACATTGGCAGATATAGTGTTCAAAACCTTAATCTGATGTAAAACATGCAATGATCTTTCCCATTACACGGGTAAAAAATTATTTTTTAAAGTAAAATTTTTGCTTTTCTGGAGCACTGGAAAATAGCATATTGTTCCAAAACTTGTTATTCTATAATTCAAACTCATTGTCAGAATTTCAGACCAGACAACGGAGTAAGTTAAATCAAACTGTTACGACTTCTTGTCTTGGCTTACCGTGGAGTTAAAGCTTAGCTAGCTTTCAATATTTCTGTATCCATTCATTCATCCATCCATCCACCCATCCATCCCAGGATGAAGTCTAAGAATTTTGAGGAAGAAGGCTGCTGCTGAGGGCTGGTTGGAATTTCTGTTGTTTCCTTTCCATCTTCAAACTGATACTGTGAGAAAAAAGTGCTCAAGTCTCTCTGTTATCCTGGTCTCTCCTTCACATGTAGGTTCCCTCTGTCTTTCTTTTTCCTGCTAGCATATGATGCTCATGTTCAGGGGTAGGAAACAGCAAAAACTCTTCCAGTCCAGACCATATTTTGAAGCAGCAGCTGAGAGTTTTTTGGGCAGTTTTCTCTTTCCCTGTGCACAAGCTAATACTTGGACGAATTGTTCCAGGCTCAGATTTACTACTGAAGTGAATGGAAACTTTTAATGAGGAAATTAAACTCTCTTCTTTTGTTAGATTACGGTTTTAAACTCCCTAGGGAAAAATATGAAGACAAATTGTTATGCAAATGAAGAATTAAAGGGATTAGAATATCCAGCACATTTAAAAACTGCTTTAATCATAGATTATTGACTACCAGCTGCATGTCTTTCATATTTATTTGGGCAAAAAGTACAAAGAGTTGGGAAACAATGCAAAAATATAACACTTACATGCAACACTGACAGCTGTGAATAACGAGAGTTGTTAAACCTCAAGTAACCAGCCCATGCAGTTAACTCCAACATCCCTAGACTCTTCATTCCATTAATGAAGCAAATACAGGCATTCTTTGTAAGACAAAGTTGTATGAACAAGTCTATAATTTTTCTACATGGCTTAATAAGAAACAGTCTGATTAAAAAGATCCCATGTGTACAGATCAGACTGGAACGAACAAATATATTTGAGTCATTTAGAACACATAAAGAAATGTTAGTAAAGTGCATTTTATAGGGTAGCTAGACCCTAAAAGGGAAATAATACAATTTAGTGTACATTTTAGGCTGACATGAGGGAAGTTCTCTGTCAGTGGTGCTTTTCATCCATGTATATTCTTGAAATATCCATAAAGAAAGAAAGTAGAATTAAAGAAGTAAAACACAACGGCAGTGTTAAGATTAATCATAAAATCACCAAAAATATTTCAGTGTTTCAGTTTCCAGGGTTAAGGTTTTCAGCAGTTGGCTTGGAATCTCCTGGTGTACAGTTTCATCCAATATACTTTATAGGTTTTGAAAGAGCTAAGTCAACCCTTTTTAATCCTGTATCGGTGCACTCTTAAAACTTATACTAGATGTTGAACAACATAGCAGCTAAGCACATTCTGGTCTTCTTATATTGCTCCATGATGCCAATGAAATCTCACAGAGAGACAGACACACAGAAATGTAGCCAACCATTTGGGTTTCTAGGCATTTTTTCCAGGCTATCGTATTCTGCATTCAGAACAGTACATAAGCATGAAATGCATTTAGAGACCTTTTCCCTCTCACAGCTTCTCAACTTTTGAATAATTAGCTGTTTATATAGGTGTCTGCTTAAATAAGATTAGGTTTACACAGCTATGCGAACATTTCTGCAAATATCATCTTCAGGCTTTTCTGTATTTCTGTTCATTTGGTTAAGTACTAACCGGTATCAATATTGTGACCTTAACTGGCTTACCAGTAAGTCATTGAAAGTGTTGTGCTCTTTCTTGGGTTCACAGAAAAGCAGACCAAGGTTTTGATTTGCCATCGCTTTTCAGGCCCCAGGACTTCTACTTGACAAAAAGAAAGCAAATGCAAAATAGTCTGGTAATTTTGCTGATGAAGTGCTGTTCCACACCTGGAGGATCAATATAGGAACCCAAGACAATCTTCAGATACTTTAGGAAAAATATTGTAAAGAATGCCCACAAAAACTGTTCAGAAAACTCTCAAGTAATTCTGTAAAGATATGGCTAAGATGTTTTATGTTGCTGATGAAAAAAAAATTTGCCCAGTCATCTGTGTTTTACTCTTTTACAAATTAAGGGAACTGGAGATGGAGAAGTCATTAGATTTACCACAGATTTTGCTAATGCCACTAAATGGTGTATTTATTACATAATTCACTGCATTTGTGTAGCTCAGACCCTGTTAGCGAGAGCTCTGTGAATAAATGTCATGTTTGAGGACAAAATATGACAGTTTTGAGAAACAATAGGCCCACCCCAAAAGATGACATAGAGGTTTAATTCGAAGAAGAGATCAGTATTTTGAAAAAAAAAAAAAAAAAAGGCATTTTCAACAATTAAAGACATCATAAATTTAAAAAAAACCCAAAGCATTTATTTTAAAAGTTAGAAATAGATTACTTTTTTGAAGCACTTTTCCTTTATTTCCTGTATGAGACAAATGATTTTTCATGTTGTCATCAGGAACTCCATGGTGTCAAAAACTCGCCTGGTTCTAGCGCTGATTGCTATTGCAGATAAGGGTTCATTGACAGAGGAAATCATCAAGAAGAATGGATTTGTTCGGTGAACTATAACTGTGTCCAGAGTAGATGATGCAGCGTGTCACAGAGATACCTGTGTTCATTTCAGAAAAAACATCCTACTGCTCTGCATTCAGAGGCGTTGGGAGGGCTCCCCAAACTTACTTAACCACTGAAAAGTTCATGAATTGTCCAGGAAATACCCCTGACCAATGCACAACCAGCTTAGGATTTCTATGCCAATTCTTTGCGTAATGTAGATTTAGAATGTTCAGGTAAGAGACATGTAATCGCATTGCAATTTTAATGTAAGTTTAGTGTAATCTGGGTGTAAGATCCTTATTTCAAATGAAGTAATAAAATTCCAGTCACTGGGCTTTGCAACGGAAAAACCAAGTGTGAAATTGCCTACATTTTTTTTTCTGATATGCATCATGCTAATGAATACTTTGTGAATTACAAGTCCTCAGAGAATTTCCTTTGTTTATAGACCTTTTTTCAGTTTGTTCTGACATAAGAGAGGAGTTAAGCTGTCACATTACAAGAGCAGAAAAAAACCCCACATGATTTACAAAAAAATCCAAGTAAAGCAGTATGCCTATAAATCACAGTTCTTAGAAAATGTTATTCTGTACTTCAAAGACTGTTGAAACACCAAAGGAACTTCATAAAATAATTAAAGTTTTTGTTTTTGTGGTAAATTGTGGGGGACATCTGTTGTAACATCTAATAATAATAATACTTTGTATTTCTCTAGTAGTTCCTCCAAAGATTTAAACATGCTTTACAAATAGCTGCTTAAGAATTTAATCCTATAAGTGATCAGTGTATATTGCTGATGTTTCTATCACTGCACCAAAATTATTTATTCCTATTATTTTACTATCTAGACAATATGTTTGAAGGTGAGAGATGTATGAATCCAGAATTGGAACATAGGTAAGAATTAAACTGAAGCAGCACAAAGTATGAAAAAAAATATCTGAGAGAGAATACTGTAAGGGTGACTGCTGCTGTAATATCTGAGGACCATTTTGTGAATAAATTGAAAATTAGCTTGCTTTCTTCTTCCTTTTTTTTTTTTTTTTTTACTTGCTGGGGTTAAATTTACCCGTTAGAGATGTAACTGAGATAAGCTCTCAGATGGTTCATAATATAGGCAGGCAGACCTACTTTATTGAGATTGCTAGCTGTGTGATATTGTCTATTGTTTGTTTTCATTTTCTCTGTGTATACATGTAAAGCCTTTCTTATAATCCTCCATAGGATGCAAACAAGATGAAAAATATAGAAAGTAGTGTTACAGATCTGGCATGACACAGTATTTAATAGAGTTGGTGAGGACAATATTGCAAGTCTTCCATGATTGATCCATCCGTAGTATAATTAGTGAAGGACTAGAATCTTCTTCAAGCTGATAAGATACATACATATTTTTTTTTTCTAGTCTAGTATTCAAATATGACAGAAGAAAGGTATTGGTTGAATATTTCTTCTTTAGATTTCTTTTTCCCCTGGATATTTATAAACATATATAATGCAAGTGTTAATACCAAAATCTTCAGTGAATGTCTGTAAATGGACTTCACTGGGAGACAGAGCTGAGTGAAAACAGTAAGAGAAGTCATGCTCTTTGAAAGTTCTGCATAAAAACAAAACTATAGCAAGATGGAAGATGCATAAGCTGGTGTTTGGTTTTTGTTTTTGTTTTTGTTTTTAATAAATCTGAAAATTTCTTAGAAGTTCATAGCAGTAAAACCTGTCTTTATAAGAGATCAGTTTAATTAAGAGTGACCTGGACCTAAAGAAAAAGAAACAATTCGTAAAACAGAACTGATAGTGTTGAAGATGTGTTTTAAGATCTCATTTCGTTAAACCAGTGTAACTTGCCTGTAAGAACTTGATCTTCATTAAGTCACTTTACTCCCTGGTATTTTTGGTTTACAGAGTTCTTTCTTATAATTCCTTATAACTATTTAAGTATGTTTAAATCTGAATAACATTTCCAGATATAGCTACATTTTTATCTGCAGAATGAAAGCCAAAGCTCTTGTTGACAAGTAAAACACTTTCCTACTCCCTTCATAACATTAATTTTTCTTGTATCTGTGTCCAAATGTCCCATAGCAGACCCTGCTTTGAAGGGCCAGATGGAATGCTGAGGCCATCCAGCAGTTTATAAATGGACATTTAGTGCACAATGGTGCTTACTTTTATCTTGAATTTGTGGAATTTCCTATGCTTCCAATTGGAAACACTTCAGTCCCCTGGTGAACTTAACTAGTACAGTTTCTAAGTACATAAAGATGATCACTATCTGTATGCAGTGAGGGAGATGTTGCTGAGTGTTCCATCATGTTGAAAATAAACCTGTGCAAGGGGAGCTTATTGTCTCTATCTGTAGCGTTCCTCTCTTCCACAGTGAAGGAACAGATAAAATACATAGCAATGCTGTGCTTGGGGATTCTCAGCTGTTTCTTGATATAGACAATTTCATTATCAACTCTAAAACAGAAAAAGCCTTTAAGTATCCCCCTGAAAGAAACAGCTTTTGTATGCCTCTGACCTGTTGTACATCATTTCATTACAGCAGCCATTGTTCTGTCTGTAATAGCTTTGTGCTCTGAACGATTCTATCCTCCCGTAAGAACAGTATCTGCACTCCTCAGATGAAGTGCACAGCCTGTGTCAGTTCATCTTTCAGCACTCATCTTATTTTGGTGTAGATGCCTTGAACTTGTCATCATTAGTGAAATAAATCCACATTCTTTGGTTCTCATGTACAAGTTTTGTTGAGGAATTTCTACTCCTATGCTTTTGACAAGCTTCCGAGCTAGCCACATGCTTCTAGTATTATCACTGTTTTCTTTATTCCTGAATTATATTTCTTGAATTACATGTATATATTTAGTTAGTTTGTATCTTCTCTCGATTCTTTGAACTTAATCCAGTGTCTAGCTATGTCAGTTAGGAGTCTTTCTGTAGTCTGTAGTGGGCACTGCACTGAGTCCTCCTGATGTTTGTATGATGCAGCTAGTGTGCCATGTTTTTTTGTATTGATGTAGTAATCTTAGAGTTTGCCTGTTTTCTTTTAAATCCTGCTTGCTAGGTTAAAGGAGAGGGATGGATAATCCTGCACGTATAGTCCAAAAGGTATTTAATCATGTTTTACTCCTATTTGTATGGGTAAGTAGTTTGGATAACAGAAACTATACCCAGGAAAGAAGCCAAAAGCCTAAGGGTTAGAATTCTTGTTTGCCTCTGTGCAGGTAATTAAAACGGACCATTAGGGAATGCGTCATAGAATCATAAAACAGTCTGGGTTGAAAGGGACCTTCAAAGGTCATCTAGTCCAACCCCCCGCAATGAGCAGGGACATCTGCAACTAGATCAGGTTGCTCAGAGCCCAATCCAGCCTGGCCTTGAATGTCTCCAGGGATGGGGCATCTACAGCCTCTCCAGGCAACATGTTCCAGTGTTTCAACCCCCTCATTGTAAAAAAATTTATTCCTCATATCTCGCCTGAATCGCCCCTCTTTTAGTTTAAAACCATTACCGCTTGTTCTGTTGCAATAGGGCTTACTAAAAAGTCTGTCCTCATCTTTCTTATAGGCCCCTTTTAAGTACTGAGAGACTGCAATATGATCTCCCTGGAGTGTTCTCTTCTCCAGGCTGAACAACTCCAAATCTTTCAGGTCGTCCCCATAGGAGAGGTGTTCTGGCCCTCTGATCATCTTGGTGGCCTCCTCTGGCCCCTCTCCAACAGGTCCATGTCTTTCCTGTGCTGAGGGTTCCAGAGCTGGACGCAGGACTCCAGGTGGGGTCTCACCAGAGTGGAGTAGAGGGGCAGAATCACCTCCCTTGAGCTGTTGGCCACGCTCCTTTTGATGCAGCCCAAGATATGATTGGGTGTCTGGTCTGCAAGTGCACATTGGCAGCTCATGTCCAGTCTTCCACCCAGGAGCAAAATTCCTTCATCCCCCAGCCTGTATTGATACTGGGGGTTGCCCTGACCCAGGTGCAGGACCTTGCATGTGGCCTTGTTAAACCTCATGAGGTTCACATGGGCCCACTTCTCAAGCTTGTCCAGGTCCCTCTGGATGATATCTTGTCCCTTGGCTGTGTCAACTGTGCCATCTGTCAATTTGCTGAGGGTGCACTCAGTCCCACTGTCTATGTCATCGATGAAGATATTAAACAGTACTGGTCCCAGTACAGACTCCTGAAGGATGCCACTTCTGACCAGTGTCCATCCAGACATTGTGCCATTGACCACCAATCTCTGGGTGCAACCATCCATCCACTTCCTCATTCTCTGAACAGTCCACCCATCAAATCCATACCTCACTGATATAGAGAGAAGAATGCTATGGGAGACCATGTCAAAGGCTTTACAGAAATCCAGATAGATGTCATCTGTAGCACTTGAACTTCTACAGGCTTGTCTCTGAGAGCTGCCATTGTCATGATGTTTGTTTTATTTCCTGAGAATCAGAGGCTTAACATAGTGGCATGGTTATAATATATTTTTCAGTATCTGTGAGACACATTTAGAAGCTGATTTCCTCTTCTCTCATCTTGGAAGAGGAAATGCCTGCCTTTCCGTTTGTAAAATGATTGAAAATACATAGCATCATTTGGAGTAATGACTCTAACATTTTAAAGCTTCTTGCATGGCAGAAATAAATGAACTTTTAAGTATTCATGAAACAGTCTCTGAAATGCTTTGTGCCATAAAAATAAAAATACATCTGTTTTGAACTGTTATAAAGAAATACATACAGTGGTTGTGAAGGGTCAGGCCCTGCATCATACTATAGTCTTGCTACTGATTTCTAATGTCAGTTTTGGGGAAATTGCCTAAATTCATTGTTTTCTTGTCTGCTTGATAGATGTAAAAAATATTTACTTTGTTGTTAGAGAAGTCTGAAACAGTCTATAAGTAATGCTCAAAAAGCTATATCCTTCAGATTTTCCAATAGACTGAATAAAAATTGGAGACACTAACACTTTTAACAAACAAGAATTTCACTGTATTCCAAGATTTGTCTGTATTTCATCTTTTTGTGACAGGGATGCTTTGGACAGTATTTAACCATGTTGAAATTTTATTGTGTTAGACTAATGTGTAAATGGAAAAAAAAAAACCCATTCGCTTTTGCACTGTGACTCACTTAATCATTGAGTATGGCTATAGCTATTTACTCCTCTGAGCTTGCCATGATACAGAACTGAGCTGTGTGTTGAGGAGTCCTGGATCCCAGTGTCACATATGTTGGATGTTTTACATTTGCTTTTTAAATAAATCAAACAATAAAATAAAAAGAGCTTCCACATACCCTTTCTGTTCAGTCTGTTAGCATATAAGGATGGGTGAACTTCTCTTTTCAGAAAGGCAGCCCTTTGAAGATGTTTAGAAAAGAAATGGGAAGGTTAAGATCAAAGGACCCCAGAACCTGTTCTGTGTAGTCACTGAGTATTGTTCTTGCACATCTGGGATAGTTCAGAGTGTTTTTTTAAGAGGAGGAAAATCATCTCCCTAAAGGCAACGAGAGCTCTCTACACACTACATTCTGTTGAATTTATTATGTGAATTCAATGTTACATTGAAGTTAATTGGTACTGACCCTAAATCTACACAATCCTAGATAAAAACTATGCTAAGCTCAAGTTAAGGTCACAAGATGTAGCTATAATTTGGAGTAATAAAAATATCTAAATGACATGCAGAACAAACAGAAGAAATGTAAAGCTGTGTGAGAACCTCCTCCCACCCTGCCACCGCACTCCGAAGCGATGCCATGTGGCAATAAGTTTTTTTTTTTTCCTAGCAGCCCAAATATGATTAAATTCTTTTAAATAGTTGTGTTTCCTTTAGTAGTTGCCTTCAAGGGGCTGAATACAGTTTTAAGACCATATAAACATAGGAGTAGTTACATTCATACAGACCTAAAATTACATTTGACCCTTTGAAGGCAACCAAGAGGCTGATGTGGCCCCCAGTGAAAATGAGTTTGACACCCCTGCTTTAGTAGTTCCATCCAACAGATATGAATCATCCATTAATTCTCCATTGCCTGTGAACACTAGGCCCTCTCCTTTTCCCTTCTCTTAAAAAAAACCCCACGCAACACCTCAACAGTTTTTTATTTTCATTAAAGAAAGAAGCAACCGCTGAAATCAGCAAATCAGCATGTCCATATAAAACAGTTGAAGCAAACGCCACTGCATTTTCCTGTGATCGCTGCTGATCAACAAACCTCCTTTCTTTGGGACTTCTTCACCTGCCCAGCAGCAAGGCACTGTAGCATGCTCTGAAGGTCCACAGTCCCTGTGCAGGGCCAGCCACTGTGCCTGCCCCAAGCCTGACAGCCACTGCCAACCAACAAACCCATCTACCCTTCTGCTCCAGTTATACCAAGTGCATCCAGCCTCTTTTCTTCATTCTGGTCCAAATAATTCAATTTGCCCTTGTTTGCGATGTTAAGTATCAGTTGACTGATCAGACCAGCAGAAAATCTCTGTGAAGCTCTTTTGAGCTGCCATTACCCACTTGCTTTCTCAAAGTCGTACTGGAGTCTGGGTATTTACTGTAATGCTACAGGTGGCTTTTGTACCTGCTGTTTTGAGGCAGACTAGTGAAGAAAACCCTATATAAGGGAGAAATACGATCATTTTGATAGGAAAGAGGTGATTTTATTTGTTAAGGATGGAGGGCCTTCTCCCAGTGCAGTAAATCTTTCCTGTGATTTCTGGAAATGCATTTCATTCCAGGGCCACCCTTCAAGGGCTTTAGCACTGAACCTTGATTCAGTTTAGTTTAATTATTTGAGCAGCATGGCTCCTTGGTTTTCCAGATTGATATATATGATACCAAATAATAGTACATTGTAAAGTAGATGTAAAAGAAGTCAGGTCAGATTTTCCAAGCCTGGAATTTCAGCTGACTGTTCAAACTGTTAAAAATGAAACTTATGGCATTGACTTGAATGGGAAATTGTGTTAGAACTGAGGGATTTGTTCCTGTCGCTGATGGTTCTCCAGGAAAAGTTTTGCAATCTCATAGAAATTGGATTACATTTCTGAACATTCTACATTTGTTCCTTCATTATTTCATCTTTAGAGAGTTTGTACTTCTCTGATGTTACCTTTTAAAATTAATAGTTTTTTATAAAGATACAAACCCTCTGTGCAAACCTTTGTTTTCCTATTCTAGTCCAAGAACTAGCCCCCTTCCCCAAACTGCTTTTTTACAGCCCTGTAAAATATGCCTTGTCTTTCTAACCGTAAACAGTAGAGGGCAACCTGAGAATGACTATCCTAACAGTTTCTGTCTGAGTTGATACCAGTTATTGGTGTGTTAAATAGATGTTAAAGAATTACAGTATCCAAGATTGATAGTGGATGTGCTATACTTGTCATATTTCTCAGTGCAAAATGAACTTTTCATTCTAGGTCGATTGACTATGAGATCTCAATAAAAGAGTCACACCATGCTCAGCATAGGCTGTCAATTGCGAAACAAATTTTACATGTAGGTGGAATAAATGTGTAAATATGGATGGGGAAAAGACATCATGGAAAAAACAAAATCTTATGGAATCATCCTACAATTGAACAAAGATAATCCCAGTATAATTTATAGAACTATTATAGATTATTGAAGACACTACTTGACCATGGTTCATAATTCTCCGTTTACGTCTATGGGCTTGAGTACAAATTCTCTATTATTTTCTATTGCAGAATTCTTGAAACAACATCCAGAATTTAAGATCGTTGTACAGTTTTTGTCTAAATTTAGTTGAAATTGTTACTATGCTATATTAAATCTAGTGTAAGAAGAATATTCTTAAGAGACAGTGAGATCCCAGAAGACATGAAAGGAGAGCTGGAGAGAAAAGAACCTAAATAATATTACATATCATGAGTGCTTGGTAGCAGAGATTGCCTTGCTACTCACAACCTGAACCGAAAACTGAGTCAAATATATTTAAGAGCCATTCTTTAGATGTTGGAAATCATCTTCCTGTCACAATATAATAGAGCTTATATATATTCAGCTGTGTTTCACTGCATTTCTTTAAACAAAAGGTTGAATTTTCAAACAGAAGTTACAACAACATGTGCAAAGAACATTTGCTGCTACTGTTTCCCTGGAGAGCCTGCATGCCTTCCTCCCAAGTTTCTCTGGGGTTTCATGGAACTCATCCCCTAATCCTACTTCTGTTTTCCCCTCCTGTGGATCTTTACAAACACAACTCCAGCTATCATATGTATGACAATGACTCACAGGTTTTGTCCTCCTCTCCAAGTTAAATTCAAATTCTTTTCCAGTCTTCCGAAGTCAGTGCTACTCAATACCAGGACAAGCTCAAAATGCCTGAAACACAATTCTTAATCCCCCCTTCGATTTTGTTTGTTATCTCTGCACTATGTCATTGCTGTGCTTGCTGGGCCTGATGACTGTAAGATGAGGATTGTATTAACCTCAGTCTTCTTACCAGAGCTTCAGGCCCCACCTCTGGGAAGAAGCTTTGCTCTTCATGCGTGTTGAAACAAATCTAAAGTTTTAATGATCGCAGCACGGAAACATTCAATTTACATCCATTTAAGATGGTGCTATTACACAGAACGTGGTCCCTAAAACATTTTATACCTTCATATTGCACAGCTTCCCTTTCTCCTGGTAACAAAACACAAACTGCCTGTTTTCTATTGCAGGGAGCTTTCTTGCAACCCTTGTTATATCTTCAGTGATGCTGACTTTCTAAATGCATGTCCTTTCTGTCAGTGGCTCAAGCCATCCACCCATTGTTACATTTTTTCAACTAAGTATTTTTATACTGTTTACTATAAATATTAGAGGCAACCTAATATGATGATCAGAGAGAAAGTATTAACCCTTTAACTTCACATTTTAATTCTGTCTTTTCCCAGCTTTTTTTCAAAGCATGAAAAAGATGAAAAAATTAATTTTGATCAAAATTGGCTGCTTCATAAAAATCAAGGTATTACATCAGGCAGTCTGTTCTGAGTGAGGTGTTGGTAGAACATGGGCAAGAGTTGAATGAAGCCCTTCATTCCTCTGTCTTGCTTTAGATGCTGAACCATTAGGATGTCAAGGGATCTGTATCCCAAGCATTGCCATTCAGTCTGGCTTGCAACCCAACCCCCTTTTTTTTCCATGAAGAAACTGAAATTCAAGGATTCACTCTACATCAGAATTATATCACGCTTTGGTTCTTTGCTAACTTGCATTGTGTCTCTGCATATTTCTGAGAACATTATAACTGTTTATGTGAACTGTTTCTGTTTCTCTGAAAAAGCAGTTAAGCACTTATTTTCAAGTGGTTCTAAATTAGTACACAGCCAGAAAAGGGAAGGAAAAAAACCAGTGAACTCACCTGATATGATTACTGACCTGGCTGATCTCATGGCCTTGGTATCATCACCCACTTTTTTTTTTTTCTTCCTTAACTTCTCCTTTTCTGTATTTTCATGTACCTTTATTGCTGTCTTGTAAATGTTAGGGCTTTATGATAAGGACAGTGTGAGATTATGTGAGTATATTTGGGTAACTGAAAGCAAATAATGATAATATATTTTCATTATTTCACAGAACAAAGAATGAGTCTATTTGTCATATGAAATATGAATATATGCCAGAGGTCTAGTTCTTAGTTTGTTTTCTTTTTTATCCAGTGGTATGAGATACTGGACAGACATCACTTTTCATAAAAGTCTACTAAATGTTTGCATTTCTTAGATGTCCTTCTTAATATAATACTGGCAAAACCTATCAACATTCTGTGAAAATATTGGCAAGGCTTCCATTGGCACAAGTGTTAAAACAATATTACTTAGACAGAAAGCAAAACTGAGTAGGGATTAACATGAGAGATTAAAATAACTTTTTGCTTTCATTTGTTGAAGGTGCAGTCATTACGACCACCAAGAATTTTTCCACCCACTTTAAAATTGTATTAAAGTGAGCTATTCCAGGGCTTTTTGGCATAAATCTGCAAAGCATCATGGATTTTGAGCTGCTGTAAACTGGCAAAACTGGTCTGACTACAGCTAATCTGCTGTCATGCCACTGTGTTTATTTTAGCTGGGTTCTGGTACTCTCAGCTGTATTGTGTATTACTGTCACCAAACAATTTTTTGATGGGAAATTACTAGTTGACTTTGGTACAATTTATCTAACTTTAGTCTGCCTTACCTGCAGTCAGCTGCAGATTCAAGACTGTTTTACACAGGTAAACCTTTTTGTCCCTATTTCTGAGCCATATGTCGTGGTGGTCACTGCCTTAACTCCCTCCCACTGCGGTGGTAAGAAACACCATGCTATGTTATAACTCTTTGCGAATTCAGCTTCTGCTCATTACCACTACCACAAAACCCAGTGTCAACAGGGATCTGACAGGCTGCCCCTTTCCCTAGGAAACCCAATTACTTCATTTATCTTGCCTTGAATATCCAGGGGGGCTACACTGGCTGTAGTCCGGAGGACCACGACAGATGGTGGCAGTGTCTGGCTGGTCTATGGTCCAGCCTGGAGCCTGGGGCTGCTCAAACCCACACAACTCTGCTCACACTGAAGTTACGTCCGTACCTTCCAAAACTCCTGTCTTCAGGCTTAATATTTGTAATCCTGTGGTTATCAAACATCTGTTTTGAAATTAAGACTCATTACTCTTTAAAACATGTTTTGGAAGAAACAGTATTTTCAGTATGCTTTTAGTTTTACCGGCATTTAAGAGCAGAAATTTTCAAAAAGCAATGAATTTAGCATTATGTCAGATAGATCAAGGGTATTGTTAAAGAATGACTTGGATGGATGATGAATTGTACTCATGTTCAGAATGACCATGTTTTGACCAGTTGAAGAAAAGATTATTTATTTTTATAGGACAGGAAAAACAAAAATATTTTTAATGAAATTCTGTGTGGAAACTTAATTCACTGGCACCTTCTTATAAATATTAAGTTTTCTAAGACTATTACTGTATGAAAATTTAATAAAATATAATCATAGAAACAGACTAATGCCAAAACTGAGGCTGAATAGTTTTTCTGAAATTCTAGTAGTTTAGAATATATTAAAGATATAATTTCCATCTATATTGATTAGTTTGTATAGTAAAATGCTCAAATCATTTTTTCTTAATATATAAATATGTTCAGGGACCAGATACAATGTGGGTGGGATAATGCGATCACTGACATATTGCTTGCAATTTGCAGATGTGCCTCGCTCACAGCTTGGGAGGCTCAAAGGGCAATTCAGTTTTTACACTTATTTGGTCCTATGTCTTTTATTAGCTACAACTATTTATCACAGTGTATTGTACATTCATTTTTTCAATAGAAGCTGAGTTAACCACATTGATTTATGACCTTGGTTCAAACTTGGCTGCAGAGAGAGTGGTCAGTGTAGGGCAATCAATACCAACCAGCCAGTTGAACACAAGGCAACAAGAGTGGGAATGAACCATGAAGTAACTCCTTGTAGCATCAGCTTACAATGTCATCAAAGAATTCGGCCTGTTGTAGCACTGATTTGTGGTGATCAAAGAAAGAGTATAAATGTATTTATTTGTGCTTACTATGTCTTCTGTTTTGTAGTTTTTCTGAAATTAAAGATTTCAGTTTGTCTATGGGCTCTGGACTATGGATTGTTAAACCACTACAGGTATGCTAGTTTTATTTTGCCTAATGCTTCACAGATTTTTTTTGTAGAGTTAACAAGTGAAAAGCCCTTGCAAATGGGAGATACAATCATGTATCACTAGATCTAAGCCTCAGAGTCTTGGAGCACTTCCATACACCATACTGTTCTTGAAACCAGATGTACATCTTGTCTGTCCCATACACCCTTGTTTCCACAGCAGGAAGCTTAGGTTGCTCATTGGAAAGAAGACCGTATCCCTGGTATGGACGTTTAAGGGCCCACAACCCTTATATGCCTGCTACCTAGTCTAGGCATACCATTCATAACTCAACTACCGTAGTGGCAGGGCCCCTTCTGGGGGAATGGGGTCGTCACCAGCCTGGCTAGGAGGTGAAGCCAGAGACCAAGGAGACAAAATGAATCCTATAAGAAGGTACCAGCCAATGAACAATTGCCGACACGTGTGTGCAAAGCACATGGACAGCGCATGCAGCCAATCATGTTACTGTATAGTGCGTGTTGTAACCAATCATATTGTTGCAAGGCACGTGCACAGGGCAGCCTTTGGTATAAAGCTAGCTCGGTCAGACAATAAAGTTGCACTCTGTGAACATCATATTGGTGTGTCAGGTTTTGTCTCTCACATGGAAAGCAACAAATTAGTCACAGTCCACATGTAGGTAACAGCCTACCTTAACCACCTCCTGGAGAATCTGTGGTGAGGTGGGCTATGGTATGCACAAAAAAATTTTGGATGGGCCTTCACCAAGAACTCATATTTATGGTACAGCAGCACGTCAACAGAAAATAGTCCAATGTGGCATATCTATTCTGCATGCATGAAAGATTGTTTATGTTATCCACTATGCAGTCCTGAGATCTTTTGTTATATTTCATGGAATGTGTTTGGAACTGAAAAATTTATTAGATCAGTGCATTTCTTAAGCTTTCCTTTTTTTTTTTTTTTTTTTTTTTTTTTACGCCCTTGGGGTTCTACAGGCTTTGTTATTTCTGGGAAGTTTGCTATAAATGACTAGAAATAACTAGTCTATTGTCAGTAGGATGATTCTCTAGTTATGTCTACTGAAAGTTTTTTATGTGGTGTCCCAAATAAAAAGACTAAACGCCATCAGACTAACTAAAAATGTATGTTCTGCACTCTTTTCTCTTACCACCACATAGCAGAGCGGCATCAACACTGCTGTTTATCGTCAAAATCATGTACACAGTTGAGCAAGTGCTCAATTTATGCATGTGCTTCATCTACTTCCGTGTCTTTTGTAGTCATTCTTCCAACTTAAGAAACCAGCTGTCTAAATCACCTCTTCTCTGTTTCATTACTAGGGAAGAAAACATTGCACATCTAACACTGGCTTGCCTTGGTGGCACTAGTGAAGTCTTCACACTGATTGGTATCAATGTACTCACTGATTGGTATCAATGTATCCACTTGCAAGAAAATGTGAATGTTGAGGAAGAGTTAACCTTAGCAACACTGATGGAACCATAGTTCATTTCCCCACTTCCTCGAAACAGGAGGTGGCCTTTCTGATGATTCCAAAGGGTATGGAAATAGAACTCAGTGGCTTATAATCTTCAATTTAGTAAGATAAGTTTAATGACAAGCCAGCTCTGAGGTCTCTGTATATGAAACATAGTAAAAGCACGAGATATTTAAGTCAGTTAGAGTGTCATCAAATTCTATTAAAAATAAAATTATATTGATTTTGTTGTTTATGGATAAGGTCTTTTTACTCAACCATTTTCATAGTCTGCTTAATATGAAATCTTGGCAGAATAGAAACAATTTTTTAATTAGCAGTGTTCTTATTGTTCAAGTCCAGATGGTGGTGATGATGATAATTATTACTACTAGTAGTATTATTATTTATGTAATTTTGTTATTTTTAGCTACTGAATTTCAAGCATTGTATTTTGAGATAAAAGCTGTAAACTTACCACTGTACATAATAAGGACATAATTTCAGGTCGAAGTGGCACAGTGGGCTTCTGCACTGGTCTTTGATGTCTCGAGAGTTGAGCTCACATACTGGCTTTGATCTCAAGTTTGGTGGGTCTTGTTTTAGCCTCTGTTTTCCACAGTATAAGTGCTCCCACAGTTCAGTACAATTGGTGTTCTCTGTGTAAGAGAGGCCCTAGGCATGGGGTGTTGTGGGGTCAGTGATGACATTTGCTGGCAAAGCTGAATGGGGATACTTGCATAACAGCTTGTGATGCCTGGTTTATATTTAGCACTGCAGTAAAAAATATACTTACATTGTTAATATAAAAAAATATAGTTCCAAAGCAGCTGACAGATAGACACGCCTTGATTCATCAATATGAAATATTTTATTATATTATTGAAATTTAAAGACTTTTCCTCTTCACTTGACATACAGGTTTTTAAATGGACATTTGAAATCTCTCCATCATATGCTCCATCTAACACTAACCCTCTTGTAAACCCATCAAAGCCTGCCAAGACCACACACACTGCATACTTCTACCTAAAGACAAATGCAGTAAATCATGTTTAATTCTGAATGTTCAGTCACTTTTTAGCTTTACATTTATCACATTTCTTTCAATCAATTCTTCACAAGTCCTGGTCTGTCATAGTGGAGTATCTGAAACTAGTTATTCTTCAGTGGGTCACTGAAGATGTGATACATAGCAAAGCATCAGTTCCCCAGACTTAGGAATGGAGAATCCTATTTTATTGTGCATCTGTATGAGAGCACGTAGTATAATTTGGCCCTCGTTAGGTGCCATTGCAGTACACAACATTAAAAAACCATAGAAGTGCAATACACTACAGGTAAAAAGTAGAGATACCTTGAACCTCTCATTGTAGAGTTTCTTTGGCAATATAGAAACTTAAAGACAGGGAGGAGTTTTGTGTGTGCATATTTTACAGTTCATTTTGATGTTTACTGTGATTCAAAGGAATTTAACAAAATTAAAACAAAGAAGCAATAATGAAGACCTAAATCCCTTTATTTGCTTAACAGGCCAAAATCAATCTTGACTCCAAACTGTGGTTGGTCTGTATGATTTCCCCCTCATAAAAAGAAAGTCTGCGTGTCACTGTTACTCTTGTAATCATTCTTATTGTTCAAAAAATGTGGAATACTTCATCACATTATATGACACTATGGGACTGAACTCCAAACTGAACGTCTTCTAATGTACTACAGAGATTCTTGGGATGCCATTTCCTTTTTTTTTTTTTTTTTAAATTTATTTTTTATTTTTATTTTTTTAACTTAATAAGTAGACAAAACTGAGGAACTTCCAGCAAAACCTAAAGTCTGTCTTCTGCAGTTTCCTATTTTTAATAGCTACCTGATACTGGATGCTTACACAGGATAAGAAATAGAGGGTAAGATAGAGGGTGACTATGTTCAGGCAATCAGTACCTGGAGACTTCTTGAGCTAGGGGTCACATAAGAATGGTCATTACCTAAAGATCTATCTTGAGTTCTGCCTGAACTCACATCCCACAGCATCATGCTATTGATTAAGCCACCTTGGCAGAGTAAACATTGAGGGCTTTTTGTAACTTAAATGACATTGTTTTCATCTCAAACACAGCAGGATTCTAAGAACAGGGAGTAGGTGTTTTACTAAACTCACAAGGTCAGCCAGCAGCTCCCAGCTAGCTTTTCTCAAGACCGTGGTACCACTACATCAGTGTCTGATACCTTTTTCTCCCACCCTCGCTGTGTACTTCACTTACTTTTGTAGACACATAAATCTTCATGAAAGAACATTCAATGATACTTCCAGACTCACCCATCCTCCATGGTACTTGTGCTTTATGCTATGAGCTATTCTTTTGCTGGGATGTCACCTATTTTTTTCACCTCTCTAGTTCCAGGTGGCCCCACAGCTGCTTCTCTCATGGACAGATGAAATGCAGATGAAAATCAGTCATTTTGTTAATGATATTCAACGAATTTTAACTCAAACCAGTAGTATTGTAAACAGCCTATTTGCCACTTCTCTTGTTCAAAAATTATTTCCTTGCACGTAGTAAAACAGCAACCTGTCAGAAAGTAAGAAAATAATAGCCATGCCTCATTGCTTCATCTTTAACACTCAAGCAGGGGGTTAAGTGAAGATGGAAATCTGAGGGCTTAATACTGTCAATCTCTGTAAAACTTTTGCCAGGCAGGAACTTTTCCATTCATTGTAAACATCTGCTAAGGAAACCACACTCATTTCCTAAGGAATAAGATGTGCAAGCATTTGCTTTTTACACTTACTAATGAATACATAATTTTCAACCAAAAGACTGTTTATATTCATAAAAGTTTTTTAAAAAATCAAGCATAAAACCAGATTTTATGCTCATTTCCTAACACTTGATTAGAGCAATGAAAATGTTTAAGTAGTTTAATTAAATCTGTTAAAATTTTTCAAATCACATAGCTACCTATTAGACATTAATTGTAAAACACTGTTCGCTTTTGTAACGTCATTATAACTAATTTCAAAGAGTTATTCTTGTAGAACAGGAAAAGCATCCATCTGGGTTTAAAGGGTAATCAGCTGTCTCGTGTATTTTGTGACAGAAAAGATAATCCTTTTAGAAAAATAGGAAATGTCTATTTTTGAACATCTAGTATCAGGAAATGTGTCAACAAATAGTTACTAAACAAACATTTAGACTCCAAATAACATCATAAGCTTCAAAATGTTTTAAGCTCAAACGTTTCTCACTTTTGCTGTGCAGACATGCCTCAAGTCTCTGTACACAGTATTGTTCACACAGAGTCCCTGCATCTTGGTATTTATATATTTCTGAACAACTAAATCTTCACGTGGTCAGATAAAAGAGTGAAAGACAGTTTGATAGATCCTTTATTTCTTTCACAGGCTACTGGTTTCGTGAATCCCAGTGTGAACAGAAGGAAGCATGGCTGAGCCTTCTCTTACCCTCTGTTTTTGGGAAGTGCAACAGGTCTGTTGGACATGAACCCTCACATCCCTGCTGTTCTGCAGGGCACCAACTGGTTGGACTGACACAAAGGGATGACCAGCCTATGGAAAGGTGTTTACTGGTGTGTGTGGGTAAATGCAGGCAAATTTTGCCCACATGCCAAGTCAGACACAAGCCATCCATTTCAGGAGGGATGTAGCTGTGCTAGCACCACACCACACTTTGGAGCTAGCAAGCTCCAGTCAGAAGATGGACATATTTGTTTATTCCGCTGTCACATCTATTCAGTTGCTAAACCAGAGCTGTTTCATCTGATGGACTATTTATACCAATCTTGAAACACAGAGAGAGACGAGGACTATGGTATGAGTTATTCCTCAATTCCTTGCTCTTTGTCCATTCTGCTGAATGCATTTCTATATCTCTCAGATGTACTGTAGGAAGGAAAACCTCATACAGTAGACTGATGGGAAAACATGTTTTGTGGGCACATCTATCTCGAGATGGAATGATGTGCTAGAAGTGCTTTTATTTCTCCACGGGCTACAATGGGAGACCGTAGATGTCACATTTTGATGTCTATAATACACACGCCCAAGTTAGGGCACATAAATATGGTTCTATGCGGTTAAATAATTCCTAGAGGTTTGTACGAAGTCTCCATGACATTACTGTCAGAAAATAAGTAGTGAATAAAACCTAGTGGTATATAGCCACTGAAATTATGTCAACGGAGTTCATGGACATAGCTTACGAAACCACGCAGAATCCTTTAGGACATCAAAATTTTAACAGGTTTTCATCCCCTTTTTTGTTGCTTGAACATTAACCCTGAGCAAATGCAATTGTTTGAGCAAAATCCTACCTGACTCTTTCTGTCATCAGAAGTTGGACCCTTTTTATTGTCTGTCCTTGCAAACAGTGGGTGGGGAAATGTGCAGGCTGTAGTCTCAGTCGAAGTGATGACGTGACTGAGCTGTTGTTTTAGCCCATTCTTTTGTTAGCTTCTCACATGGAATTGGTCTTGGTTTTGATATGCTATACACTGAATTAAAATAAAATGCATGCAGTTCCCTTCATGATGAGCCTGACAAGTTAAATTAAGATGGGAGCATGTGGCTGTGCCAAGACTCTTATTAGAATATTTGCATTGCCAGAGTATAATCTTGTTTAAATTTAATACACAGCAGAACTGTCTCTGATAGACACAATCTTCCTAGTGTTTTAGGTTGGTTTGTACAGTTGTCCTCGTCACCAGACAAAGTCGTAGTTCATTGAGACAAATATACACAAAGTTTTTAGGAAAAAATCACTCATTATCTATGAAGGCGATGTGAAGAGCCCAACAATGCAACAAACTTTATTTTAAATACAGCAATATTTCAAGATCTTTATCGTGGATCTACATGTTTTTAAGTTACTATGAAAAATGGTACTTTAAACCTGCATGCTTACCGTTTCCCACTTTTATGGTTGCTCACAACTTTCTTAGAAGAACAGTGAAATCCTAGTTAGCTGACTGCCAGGTTTGTAAATTCAACTCAGGCTTTGGTAATGAAAATAAGATCTGTCTGGTCCACATTAACAGGTTCTACATTTCAGATTGCCAATACTTCCTTGGAGACTGATCAAATACAGGAGATCTGCTAATGGTTTTGGCACTGTAATTACCTACACCTCCAGGGCTTATAGACTCACAAGCATATGAAAAGGCCTAATTCAGAAAAGGAAAAGATTTGATAAACAATGAGATGGTGTTTTACCATTAAGTCCAAACCACAATAGCACATCTAAATGAGCTGTTTGTTCTGAAATTTGGGCTCAAACTACTAGAGCCTTAAGGTGTTTTGCCTATCCCAAGAATGGTTTATCTTTCTGTGTTATGTTCTGAGCATTAAAGTATAATAAATATTTAGATATGGATACCAAAACCATCCCTAAGTTGTATTTGTGGTAATGTTTGGGGTGTATCAGATTTGTCTCCTTCAAATAATTAAAATGTAGTTTGGGACAGACCATACTCTGCTTGTTGTAAGAAATTAGCAGCTACTGTAACACCATGAACTTTCTGTATTCGCACATGTAGAACTGAACATAGAGTTACTCACCTGCTAAAAGGTTTTGGAGAGAGGTAAAACTGAAGAAGGAAGGTATAGAAAGGCGGGGACAAAGGCTGAACTTGCTTAAGTAGATGGTACAAAGAAATTTACATTAGAAAAGCAATATCACTACTCTAAAATCTCCACCCAAAAGACATAAAAAAGTCATCATCTAGTTTTTTTCAACAATTTTATAACCACAGAGCAGCATAAACTTCAGATCACAGTATCACAGTATCACAGAATGTTTGGGATTGGAAGGGACCTCAAAAGATCATCTAGTCCAATCCCCCTGCTGGAGCAGGAATGCCTAGGTGAGGTCGCACAGGCATCTGGAGGTGTGGGGAAGTAAAATGTCGAGTTCTAACTATTTCTACTTATTTTTAGTTAAATCTATATTTTACTTTGTAAGAAGTCCTTCTGCTGAAAAAGTGTACCTTATACTGAGAATCAGGACATATTTACAAAAAATTCCGGTCTATGAGGCATAAGCAGTTATGAGAAAATTCATGATACTTTCTTTTCCCTTGTAAACCTTAGTAGTCAGAGAGGATCTCTGTAAGAACCAGAGGAATTTTACAAAAAACCAGACACTTCTATTTCCCTGGTGTCCCACTCCTCATCAAGCCAAGAGGTTTTAAAAATACATAATACTCTTTGCTTATAATAACGCTCTGTATATTTCACCTTGACAATAATGTGCCAGCTGTTTTCTTCTCTAAGAAGGTTAGTAAAATCTTGTAGTTGGAATCAGTAGAGGGATCTGTAGCAATTTGGTTAGATGAAATACTGTGCAGTTTTCATTTTGCTTTCTTCTCTCTCCTTTATCTCTCCCCTTTATCTCTCTCTCTCTCTCAGAAAAGTAGTCCTGCACATAAGCTTTACTAAGAAATATTTATATATTAACAGAGGTAAGAGGCAGTTACTGTAAAGTGTGTTTCTACTGATTATGCTATTGATATATATACTATCAATGTGTTTAACTGTACTACAGATGGAAACTTTCAGATCCTGGACACTTGCCACATTGTAGTAATGTCATATACACACATGTCCAAAATACATGTACACATACAATGCACATGCATTCATGTATGTTCATATATATGCACACTGAAAAGAGGTCTGGGGCTCATTCATTCTATAAGGTCTTTTCACAGATCATAAATCAACTTATTGTGAGGCTTTCTGCTTCAATGTTGTGAAATGTAGCCAAAAGTTTCTTGACATAATATGATGTGACTTAAGCCAAACATGAAAAAGCATAAAAAGAATGTTCAGCTGGAGGAGAATTCATAAGGACCAAACAAGAAATGCTTTCATAAATCTACTTGCCTGTGTCAGGACGAAGGCAACAAATAAAAGGTCTGTTCATGTGTAACAAGACAATGTTTTGCACATGTAAACATGGCACAGCTTCATTGTCAAATGATGATATTAAGGGGAAGAAGTAAACAGCACCAAAAATAAACATATTCCAGAGATGATGAACGTAACCACAGTGAGCTAGAAACAATCATGGGATAATGCTGGTGTGCTGGCCTCTATTGTGAAATGCTCAGTGCTTGCTTCATCCTGCTGGGGAGGCCGGACAGGGAAGGGTGAGTGAAGGCTCTGAAGGAAGCAGAGAGAGACGAAGAGCAGTAGCAGTGAGGTGCCAAGTGTGAGCCTAACAAGCCACCCTTTCCTCCAACACTAAAACCATTCAACTCGAACCAGGAACAGTGATAGATAAGCACTTTAAATGCTCCATGAAAAAAAATGAAGTTTAGAGAACTAAAGTGATTTCCTCAAGTCTGCCAATAAATCAGGTGGTAGAATCTGGAGCTCCTTAATGTTAATTTTACATTTAAACTCCTCAAAAATAATATGGAAAACACCTGGAAATCTTGAGCTTATGCTCAAAGTGACCCAAAAATCAGGTTATTCAATGTCAAATCCAAAAGATTTGATTTTTCAGATGAACTGATCACTGCTCATTTTATTTACGTAGTATGTCTGAAGTTGGACATGGAAAAATAGTAAACATTCTTATGGAAGATAATTATGTTTAAGGAGGAGTGTCTGCCTTTAGATCACTGCACTTTCGAATATCAGTATCCACTCTGTAACTCTCAGATTGACTCAGAAATGTCTTTCTGCATGTTTATTACCTCTTGCAATAAATGCAGCCTGGTTGTGTGTCTGCTGTGACTGTGCAGATGGACAGGAAAAGTAGTGGAAATGGGAGGTATATTTGCGTGCCAACTTATATTAGAGTCACCATTGCTTCAGCCCTTCCTAGCTACAAGACTGGTGTTTCAAGACATACTGGAGAATTTTGGAAATGCTTGTTAAGAAAGACATCTTACTGACAAAGTAAAGATAAGGAAGAAAACTGGCAGCAACTCCTGTGAAAGCTTTTAAAAATACATTGCAAGATTATGTCCAGAACATGGGTTGTTGTAACAACTAGAGGTTTGAGAGTGTTTGATTGACTTGGATTGTGTAGATCACGTTTTGTCTATATGACTTTTAATGTTTACTTTAAATTAAAAAAGAGTTAAATTGTCATTGGTTAGTGATTGAGAGTCTACTGATTGCCATAAATTAAAAACACTGGTTTCAGGATAAACATGTATAACATGCCTTATCTATGTGCAGAAAACTAACTCTCAACATTTTAAATGGCTTAACTCACACTTAAGGGGTAGTTGCACAGTTATTTCTAAGCAGCACTTCCAAGTTTAGTAGTTTGGTTTTTTATATGTGCTTACATCAATGTCCTCTCAGCTTACTTCCTCAGTTCTTGAGGTAGATATGGCTGCAAAGAAAATGAAAGGATAGTTCTGTAAAAAGGTAGAAGAGCACTGATGAGTTAGTGTGTTTCAAAATAATATTGTTAATGGCTGTTAAAAGTTTTTTGTGGTTGCGGGTAAACAAACATGATTCATTTATCAAATAAGAAGACCTTGTGATTAATTTGGTCAACATTTTTTCAAGTCATAGTCTTTCCAATGTTCTAGGTTTAGTTTTGGATCCATAGATATTTTAAAAATAATATTTATCACAGCAAACTGGAGGAGAGTGCAAATGATCTGCGCTTTATCCCTTCTGGCTGTAGAAAAGAAGGTTTAGGAACGAGTAAAAATACACTCCCTGTCTCCTTTGCTTCCGTGTTCAAGACTCCTATCTACATTCTCACACATGTTATCAATCACTCCACATCCATCTTAATAGAGTCAAACTTCACTCTTTTGCCTTTCAGCACCATGCATACCCTACATATTCCTGTAGGTCATCAACTTTCCCAACTATCTTGAAGCTTAAAACCTTCAGCTGAAATACACTTAATCAAACAATAGCCCTAACAACCAAAGCCAGGCACAATCCGTTAATGTATTTATCTTTTTATTAGAAAACAATAAAAGGTGTCAGGGTTGCACACATTTTTTGAAACAATCAGGAGAGATCATACGTTCCTAGGTCCAGAGGAGCTTTCTAACAATAGTTTTGTTGCCCTCTTCTTCAATATGTCTGAAATGACTTAAATATAACATTGTGCCTGAAGCATTTCAGAAACCTAAGGCCTCTTGTGTAAACTGGTATTCTTTTAACTCCATTTTTCACATCACGCCATTGCAAGGAACAGTGGCCAATGTCATGCTTGAAAGGTAAACCTTTTTAAAAAGAGGTTTGAGAGAGGGCACACATCCGAAAATGTAATTTTTTTAAAAAATGTGAGGTGTTATCAGAACATGATCCTCCGCATGTTCCACTGTTTAGGCTACAAGAGGAAGTACATCTTCTAGTGAATCCTTTTTTGGCATTATTTTTCGGATGAACTAGTTCCAGACAGACTTGGATGAATGAATCCCCCTTTAAACAAGTAATATCATATCTTCAGGCACCAGCTTGATCCCAAGATCTTACTTGCTGTAATCCCAAGATTCTACTTGCTTCAAAAATAAAAACTAAGGTCCAGAACAAACTTTTTTCTTTCTAAAAGCAGCAACTGTCTGTTTGTTCACACCTTCCATGGATTGTTTGGGCCACCCAGATGGAACAGTCACAAATCAAAATGGAACTCCCATCATGCTGTTAAACACTCCCAAAAGATAAGAACAACAGGCCTGTAACATCGATTATCTCATGAGTAAGAGACAGCAGTGGGGTTTCACAGTATCTTGTTCTGACAGTTTGTGTTAAAATAAAACAGGTTACAGGACAAAGAAATTCAAATGTTAAAAATTAGTCAAATCTATGTGGCTGTTGTGCATAAAACCACTGTAGATGTGACTATAGGAAGCTCAAACTGAACTGATTCTGAGAATAGTTAATGACTTTGCAAACGTGTTTTGCTTTGGTCTGCTTCCATAGCAGGGAAAATCACTGAAAAGTTGTTTGGTAGATTTAGGCTACACATGATTTTGTTTTGTGTTCCCAGGTCTGCTTCTGGAAAAAGGAAAATAACTTTACTCTTTCCCCATGAATCAGAAGTAGCTCCTCCAGTACTTTTCTTTGCAATGTGTGAAGTTCAATCAATTTCATTTACTTGAGGGCCAAGCAGGAATGCCAAAAAACCAGCTTAAATGGGTTGGCTAATTAGTACAACTAGCCCATCCTTTAATTAGGTGAAGGATGCAATTCATGAGTCTGTAATACACCTGGCAAATCTTTCCTGCATCACCTCCAAAAATGGATCTATTTAACCCTTCATCTACCTGCTTCTGTTGCTGTGTATCACAATCAGTATTCTGTCACCCAGTATGAGTCTCAGCTGGGGGCCTAAATTGCAGTTGTCTTGTGTTTCTCAGAAGTATGGGCTGGATACAGGTAAAGGTGTCACACGGCTGCTGTGAACAACATACACTATCCTTCTACTTTATTTAAAAGCATTTAGAGGCAGAAAGTACACAAAAGTGAAGGAATACTCTATGAGTCTGTCTTTTCTTGCTTCTTTTTCTATCATGTATGCTACATTGTCATATGTGCTGAGAACTGATATATTGACTATGTTGATAGTAGTAGTCCACATTATTGTTGTAGGACATGATAAGCAAATTTCAGATTATTTGGGCAGTAATATACTCAGACTCTTTGGTTTTTATATGCATTTATACAAAAGTGGTGTTAATGATATTTCTTATTTCCCATGAGAATCGGCTAAGAAAATAGCAGGCATTGCTACTTTTTTTACAATGTTTTATAGTCTGTCTTTCAGTAGCATAATTGCAATCCAGTAGTGATAAAAATATCTTGCAGAGTACATATCTTGCAGAGTACAACAGTAGTAACAACAGCTAATACTGGGTGTGCAAGAACTAATATATTTGCCAGTATTGCAAGAAAAGTAGTTAAGAGATTAATACTTTCTTCTCTGCTTTTTCCAGATGAGCATAACCTCATGATGAAAAGTATTAGAAAATTACTGCTGCATGTTCTCCTTTGGCTTTTTTTTCTTTTTTTTTACAAAAAAACCCCATCCAAACAAATTAAGTAAAAATAATTTCTAGCTTTTCTTATCATGTGGAAAAACTAGAAAATAGTATTTATGATGTGTTTAAGGTTCATAAATAAATTTATTGTACACAATCTGATGCCTAGATTACCAGGTTCTGTCATAGTTTGCTTCTATCTTCAGTTTAGCAGGATAAAATGTCCTTTGCTTGATAATTTCGTATTCAGAGTTAACTTAGTCTATTAAAAGAGAATAAGAATGATGCCAAGTGGAATGTGACATTTCTTAGAAACACTGTTAATTCTTCACATTTTCTTCTTTAACGTCTGAAAGGCTTTAATCACAAATAATTACATGTTGCCAGTTGTGACTGTGGCTGTAAGTGACAACTTTGGCTGGTCTCTGGCTTCATTCACAGACTACTCTGTGGTAAGCTTTCCCTTTCCTCTCTTGTGTAGCACTGGTAACATTTCTTTTAGAAGAAGACAACTTGACACTGCAGATCTGGCTGGAGTCCTGCTGCACAGACTTTCTACACATTTGTTCTCACTTGTCAGAGTGATTCTTACCATCTGCATTCAAAGTCTCAGCATTTACATGATCTTCTATGTTACAGGTCGGTGTTCACAGGCATGGTTATAAGAATAATACAGAAAGAATAACCTTCCCTAGTTTTTATTTAATAATATGATAGCAGCACAGTATTTTTTTTTTTTTCCCCAAGGGAAGCTTTCTTAAACTTCCTATCAGTGTTTCTAAGTCTGCATAACACTATACAGCCGTGTGGCTCTCCACTTTCAATGTGATTTTGAAGGCACGCTCTGGAAAGTTGATAACATATTTCACGACCTTCGTGTCTGGAATAAGTTTCCTCTGATTGAAGTCATATAAGTTCAGCTAAGTTGGAGTGTGTTGTAAATATTTATCTGGCAGTCTGACATATAAAGTTGTTCTGAAATTACAAAGTACATTCCTGTCTTTCATGTATTATTACCACTTTTTTCAATACACTTGTGAGCGATATTATTTAGAGAACCTTCTATAAGTGACTTATCATTGCTTGTTAAAGTTCTCACACTTTGTTGTACGGTCATTTTTTTAGGATGGTAGCTCTTGAGTTGTATCACTTCCCTATCTTTTAAAACATAAATGTGAGATTATTTCAGAAGTGCAACAAGAATTTATGCAATGAGGTAAGCATTGTTGGCACATTTCATTTTAAAATCTGGTTTTGTGGCACTTATTTCCACATAGGGCTCCAGATGCTTTCTGTTGCCGGCAAATCAATGGTGTTGACAACTTCTCTAATCATTGGGTCGTTTGTCGTTACCTATCAAATAATTATATAAAGTAATGCTTCTGGATAGAAATTCTTTCCCAGAGACAGAATTAATTCAGTTCAACTTCTCCTGTATTAACTTTTTTTTTTTTTTTTTCACCTATCATCTTCGCAAATTAATTTTATGCTATACAAGGTAATCCATCTGAAATACGTGGTTTTTTCTTTATGGAGATATAAGACTGGCTCAATAAAGAGAGTGTTAAGATGAATTGTGCCCAGCTGCTAAGCTCTCAGTTGGAGTCTTTTCAAGTCCAAACTTACCTTTGTAAGTGTGCTTAAATGTGAACTGTTTCTCTGAGTTTGTGGATAGCTTTCATGGGAAGAGAGAGGAAAGGAATTGAGTTGAACAATCAGTTAATTTCTGCAAATATTTCTAATTTGTATCTGTTTTGGTTGAAATAGCTGTGGAACAGCTTGCCTGACACCCTGACTTCCAAGGCTAGAACGCATTATCCTCCTTCAAACTTCACATTGTCGCTGAGAGCAATGAGGATGCAGTTACTGACTGTGACGTGCAGTTCCTCCAAATGTTGTAACTGGGGATGGTTTACCCAGGGTTACATATATATGAAAAATGTTGACTCATTATTATGAGTTAAACATTTTTCTAGTTTTGTGCTTTTATTTATTGATTTTTTTTTTTTTTAGAGAGGCATAAAAGTCACTAATTATTCTTAGAAGTCTACCTCCAGCTGAACTGAAAACCTTGCTTCTCCTTCAAACCTGACTGGCAGCAAAGTATAAACTACTCTGGAAGCATTAGGAGACAGTATTAACATGTAAAATATGCATCACTTATTCAGAGCATTAAATTTAGTCATTAATACATATGCAACTTGAAGAAACTTAATGCATAAGGAAAAGTTGCATGAGTAATTTACAAAAAGCCTCTGGCCAACAATAATTCTGTGTAATTAGAACATAAATTCTCACATTACAAGTTTAAAACTGATGTGGTCAAACATCTCTATGACAATTTAAGATTTGTATTTGTGAAGAAAACAAACCAATTGATTGTTTTATAACTCTGTGTGCAGAAAAATTGGGACTTCCCTTTGCTTTTTGATTGAGAGGGAACTGAATAGCTGCGGATATAAAGTAATTTGCTAACAACTATTTGGACCAACCAAACAGAAAATTGCTTCCTGCAGCTCAGAATGGTTGGGCAGACTGAAAACTGATCCCAAAACCTACAGAGACTATGAAAAAACTGTGTGTGTGTTGAGGGGGCAGGGGAAGAGTCTGAAATTCTTTCCCTGCTCTGTTTAACAGAAGCAAAATAGACATTTCTGAGATAGTGTAATTATGTTCATTATTCTAGACTGATGTATAGTAGTTTAATTTGATGTTTTACACTTTGTATTGCAGGGCTTTGCTATTCTGGATTCTTAGGCATGCAAAAACACCCTTAAGAAAACCACCTGCTGATACATATATAAATAGATCATTTTTGACCATGTAAGAGAGACTGCCTTAGAGAGGATGCAAGGTTCAATAAGGAATCTGGCTGTCTCCCTAGTTGACTGCAATCTTCTGGGAGATTCACAAGAAAATGAAGTTTTGGTTAGAAAAATATATTGTTTTAACTATTTATTAATTTAATTTCTAAAATGTAAATGAAAATTGCTGCTTTTCCAAAATTGGTAAAAATCATGTCTTTTATTGTGTTTTGGATCCATGTTCAGTAAATTATGTGAGTCTTTACAGAAACACATCTTCTGGAATATCACTGCTAAAAACCTTAAACTCTTAAATAGAAAATACTAGATGCAATGACCTGTAGTGATTACTTTATAAAAAGTTGTGCATTGTCAGTCTGGTAACTCACACATGTCTGACTCTGCAAAGAGCCTCCCACTAGTGACATGACTCTCCATCCAGACTTTTTGTGCTTCTGTGAGGTAAAGTGTACTTGATCAACTTACTTGCATTCGAAGAAAGTGTGTATGTGTGCGTGGGGAACAGATTTTGGAACAAACACAACCAAGGACAAAATACCAGTATAATCCAGCTAAACATAGGTCTCTTTAGCTTGGAGCAGAGGAGACTGGGGGGTTACCTCATTAATGTTTATAAATATGTAAAGGGTGAGTGTCATGAGGATGGAGCCAGGCTCTTCTTGGTGACAACCAATGATAGACAATGAGGATTAAAACTGGAACACAGGAGGTTCCACAGTGAGGGTGACAGTATACTGGAACAGGCTGCCCAAGAAGGTTGTGGAGTCTCCTTCACTGCAGACATTCAAAACCCACCTGGACACATTCCTGTGTAATCTCATCTGGGTGTTCCTGCTCTGATAGGGTGATTGGACTAGATGATCTTTTGAGGTCCCTTCCAATCCCTGACGTTCTGTGATTCTGTGATGTCATCTCATATGAATAAGAGTTGAAAATTTACCCTCTAACATATATGTTAAAGGAATTAAACATGATATTGATTCACTATGTTGTGGTAGTTCAACTTTTCATGAACGTGTCATTCATTGACATGAGTATAATCACATTTGCAAGACCACAAACCACTTAAATTGGAGCGATTTGTACTGACTTTATACCCAATAGAGATGTGATATAACTCAAAGTATGTGTAAGGAAGGTTTCTTAGGAAGTAGTTAAACATTAAAACTGAAGATTTAAATTAGTAGCTTAGTGTTCTGTTCTTGGCACTGTCACAGTGTTGATATGGGATGTTTGGCCAGTCACTAAACCTCTCTGTGCTTTTCCAGCTCCTTTCCTTACCAAGTTAAGCTGAGGTTCTATTTTCTGTCTTCTAGAAGAGGGAAAATAAGCAATATAAGTTATAAGGTTATTAATGATTTATATAATTCTACCCATAGGTTTAAAAAAAGCCTTACAGCAAAGCACTGTATGTTTTTCACTGAGCTAGTAGATACCAAAGGACATGCAGAGTATGCTCGTTTCTGTGATTCATCTCTATTTCACTGAAAATATCTGATGCTGTTTTTTGTCCAAAGGAGATTAGGGACAAGATAGAGACAGCTTGATCCCAATGGTTGTTTTCTTTCTTCCAAACCCTAAATTTTAATATGGTGGTGGGGAAGACCAATGCAATGGATGTCTTTCTTTACTGCTGTTATGCCACCACTACAGTATTAGTGGTATTTCAGTTTACTCGCTTTGCAGAAGTGTAACACAGAAGGTACATCCAATAAATATAGACTTCATTTTCTTTTGGATGTATTGGCACTATGAAATTATTTTGTTTACTTCAAGTAGTCTCTGAATATTTTTTTTAGGCAGGATAAGATTTGTGTCTGATTCATTACAGACAGAGTGTTTGACAATAAAACATCTTTTCTTCCATCACTTAGGTCCCTGCACTTTGTCTGGTGTTGATTTCAAGCCTTTGGGATCCTCTTTCACGTAAGTGTAATCCTGTCTGGGTCAGTCTACTTTAAAATTAGATAATTCACTGGTTTATACAGCTATTGTACTGTTTAACACAGTTTTTTTTTTTTTTTCTCATTTCACTCTTACTAGTCTTTTAGTTAAGTAATTGTACTGTTAATGCTGAAGTACACATGACACTTAAACAAAGGTATCCAGTTGTGTGCTCAAGAAAACAATCAAGCTAATGTTTTATCTGCATTTCTTGTGATAAATACTTGAATATCCATCTCTCTATTCCCAGAGAGCTAGAGTTCTTGTAATATTGCAGACACACAGAAATACATATTTTCTTACTATGTTTCTTCTATATTTCCATTTGCTATGGCTGCTTTTACTCTTCTTGTTATTGCATTAGCATGTACCGGCTAATTGCTCTTGTCATACAACAGTGATACCTCTTGATAGGGAATGTTCTTCACAGAGATTTAGTAAAACTAAATAATACCTTCAGGATTTCATGTAAATTCAGTAATATTTTATTCATACCTCTGGTCCTCAGCACTGGAGGGAAAGTTAAGAAGGGAACTGTATGGTACTCTTCAGTTCTTTTAACCCTTTCAAAACATTCCCACTTAAAATCAACAGTCTTGTTACATTTTGAAATGTCAGAGATTTGAGATTCGTAGCAATGTAGAAATGGAGTCAGTTTCATTTGAAGAAAACATAATCTGTTTTCTCTCTGTACTTTCTGAGAACCTGTCCCAGCTGGATCTCAGCATCATTAAAGACATACATCACTACTAACTATGCTTGTTTGAAACAACACACTGACCAGCCTATTTTAGGAGCTTTCATTTAAACATTTCCATTTCATCACCACATGTGAGTCTCCATATGTGGAGTCGTGCAGGTAGTCCCAGAGATGCACTTCGTTATCTGATTTGTGTTCTGTGCTGAGGGAGGGGTGTGCCTCTGCCTCTCTGTGAGCATCTCCGGAGGGCTGGCCTGAGCAGGTTTCACCAGTGCTGCCATGAACATCACAATTACTCCAGAAAATTACAGGCTCTGGCTGTGACCCAAAATACAGTAATTTACTTCTGGGGACTGGTGTTCTGATAGCAAACTGTGCATGCTGTATTTTGCCTTACTGTGATTATAGTATGTCCCCTCTAATGGATTTTTCCTTGTTTTCAAGGAGGTTACAAGTATATTTCTCCCTAGATCTCAGAAGTGCAGCTGTGAGCTGGAGAGACACATGCATGACATTAATCAGTGGATGATGAGAAATCAGTGTCCCATTTTCATTGTTTTATGGTGATTATAATTTCCTAGTTATTCCTGCAAAGAACGACTTTGAGGTGTGTAGAGAACTGAACATCTGGATAGCAATGGGGATAGCTAAGCGAGGACGAAGTTGTTTTAGGGGAACATATTTTTTTTTAAATCTTTTTACAGAAAATGAAAAGTGGGGCTATCCTTTACAGTAATAGAAGGCTGTGGGATCAGACTTTGTCACAATGGCTAGTTTTATCAATTCTGCCAAAAATAACTTTGAGGGCTAAAAGAATTAAAATGTTAACTTACCCAGAGAAAGAAAAATGATCTGCTGTTTCTACACACAGCCTTTCACTGTCTCTTTGCAGCTGCCTCAGCAATACTCAGTAGGGCAAGAAATAGATTTTGGTTGCTATTAAAGACCACATGAAAATGTATGTGGGAGTCTCATCTGAAATAGGAGGCTAATTCATTTTATTTAGTTTTACAAACAGAGATGAATTACGCATTATTACACAGATTCTGAAGGATTTAACGATAGTCCTTACAGATATTTAGATTTATCTGTAAAACATAAGAGGTTTATAAAAGATTTTTTTTTTAATGGTTAAAACTGGAGAGGAATATTTAAAATCTAAATGCTGAGGTGCTTCTTATCTATTTGAACATAATTATCTGTGTATTTTAGTGCTACTGGGTTAGTGATATTTGAACAAGAATAAAACTATGGGTTTTTTCTTTCTGTAAGAATCATGTTATTTATTTTCAGCTTGTGTTGGTACATATAGTCTTAGAGGAATGAATGAATGGGACTTTTGGAACCTGACATGAAGTGAGGAAGACATATAAAAACTAAGCCTGCAATTAGCAGTGTTTATTGCTTTTGTCTATTGCTTCTCTCCTATAACAGAGACAGGTAGTAGTTGGATGAACTGCATGGACATGATTAACCTGTTTTCAGACAGAGAGCAATGAGATTGCTGGAATTTAGCAAATGTTACTTCAAATGGTTTTTGTGTTTTATTTCTTTAACTGTCTTACTGAAATAAATATATGATACACTGTGACACCCCATCTGTGAATCTGTCTGTGTCTGGAGTCTTTCCCAGGATCTCCTTGAAAGAAGATTTTTCTAATATCAAAGGATTCTTTCTTGATACATGGCTCTAAATATTGGAAATATATTCACCAAATGGCCATGTGTCATGGTATCTCTTCATTACTATCTAACAGATGGTTTAGTGAAAATCTGGCTTATTGTTTTCTATCAAATCAAGTTATAAGCAGCAGCTAATGAAAATTATATCTGGAGAGGTCTTAGGAATGTATGCTTTTCTAATTAGACTGATGTTTAGACAAATTTCATATTGGGGTGGCTGAGCATTTCAACAGGGAGGCCTACACTACTGCTGCACCAAAGTTAGGAGCTTGATTCATTCTCTTGCTCTCTGACTGGAGCAGTGGAACCTCTTTAACCCACACTGCAGATAGAGATCTGTATGACCATATTTTTGTGGTTTGTAAGTATGGGAGATTAGAAGCCTCCCAAGAATGCTGCAATATAGAAAGTGTAAACCCTGCTGCTGGAGAGGAATGAAAAGGAGTGGGTAAGACCTGTGGGTCAGTGAGTTCAGGAGGAAAAATGCAACAGTCAGTAGTAAGTGATGCTATTTGCATAGTACTGAGTAGAAGAAAAATAAGGTGTAGGCACAGAAGATGACACGGTACAGGATGACATTGCCAGAAAGCCTGTTCATGCCATGGCAGTGGAGTCTCTGTTGCTGTAAAAAATAACCTAGAGCTGGTATGAAAAGCTTCTACAAACATGCAAAAAGAAGCAGAAAGAATATTTTCATAACTCTACCCTCCTTGATTTGTGAGCAGGTCTGCTCTGATTTTTCTCCCTGCAAGTCAGGATTTGCTGTAGTCCAATAGCTGTACTTTTACTGGCTTGTTTGAAGTATTCCACAGTCTGTATTTTCTTCCCATGAAGATCTCTTGTAATATCTATTCAATTGTTGCATGAACACAAATCACTAGTGTCTGGTATCTACACAGGCAGCTTCTATCCCATGGTGAATCTGGAGATTAAGGAGGCACAGGAACATTTCTTCACTGCTGTTAAGCACTATTTTTAGATATCTCTAGTGTTTTAAACTCTGCATTTAGACCCACATCATACTTGAGCTATTTCTGCTCTTTGAAAAATCCTGCAGACTGGACAATCTTTAGAGGTTTTAACCTGTTAAATGTGGCTGGCTTCCAGGAAATTATGGCAAGGCATACTTTAGAGCATGAAAAATGTCTTCTGAGGTGGAAACAAGTACTCCAGGGGAAAAAACGTGTCACTACCCTGTAAAGGAGTCATCACTCTTTCCCAGACTTTCCAAGGGACTCTGGAAAACAGGATATTGTTTCTAGACTGCTGCACTCAGGATCAGCACAATTTGCAGCAGGGTTTATGTCTCCAGAGGGGCAGATGTGGCATGGAAGGCTTCATTCAAAGAGTAGCTCGGGACACTAGGTTTTAATGATTCTCTCGGGATTGAGATTGGGTAAATAAATATAACTTAAAGCACTTAAAGAACTAACTTAGAACATTCCAGTTTCGTTGATAGAAAGGGACAAAGAGCACTGGAAGATGGTGTAACTCACCAGTCTTACTTTTAAAACCATGATCCTCACTATAGAGGCAATAGTCTTAGAACCAGCAGAGTTCAGTGTTTCTGCTACAGTTGAACATGTAGTCTTTGCATTTGCAGATCTGGATTATGTTTCCCAAAAATTCTTGTATCCTAAGGTAGATTAGAGAGTCCAGCATTTTGGTTACAGTTAAAAAAATAAAAAATAAGAGAAAAAAACACAACAGGCTACTTTAAGTCAAGAATATTTTTCAGCTGCAACTCCTATACTTGTGTTTCAATATTAGTTCGCAATGTCTGAAGGGGGACACTAGATACAGTGTTTCCCCAAATATGTGCAGAAAACAAAACCTGGTTAAATGTTCCAATTGAAAGATTATTTAGATCACTTTCATACTTGTTTCCATCTAAGTTTCTGCACTGTTATTGCATCTTTTATTAAAATGTTGGAATAATTATATGAACGTTACGAAATCCAAACTTTCCAGAAATTCTATTTCCCAAAAATGCGAGGTTTTACTTTTAAAATTTTCAGTTTAAAATGAAATACAAATAATCTTATTCTTAAAACAAAAATCTGATTTTCCCGCCATTTAATTTTCCCTATTAAACAAGAAAGTTCAGTAACTCCAGACAACTATCAGATAATAAAACTATTGGGTTAAAACAGCCATTATGCACTTCAGACCCATAACTGCATTGCCAGCTATCTAAATTCCTGAGATCCAAAAGCTTAAATTTCCATTTATGCTGAAGAACGAGGCTTATATTTTTCTAATCAGGAGAGGAAATGTTCCTGAGGACAGGTGGGATGTCAGACCTTGGCACTTTGCACTTTCCGGGTACAACTGCACCAGTACAGCTGTACATAAATTTCATGACAGATGCTCAATGCTCATATATATATAAAAAAACCCAAACAATTAACTACACAAGAAGTTTCCAAAAGATTTAATTAATATGCACAATGATGTTGCGAAGGCTTTTAGGTTGTTCTCTATGTCTCAGTCAATATATTCCGTTTTCCAGAGTTGGTTATTTTCACTCTCATTCAATCTGCTTCTCATCTGCTTCTTCTAAAGGTACTTTGTAAGCAATAGCAATAAATCCCAAAAGAATTATATATATTGAACTGGCAACTATGTAGCAGACATATGTTTGAAATACACTGTTGACTGAAATAGTAGGCATCTAAATTGATATCTACAAAGACAATATCTCCTTGGTTATGGTTCGCAGACTGCCAAAGAAAATACTACATTCTCACAGTGCAGCCTAAAATATCTCTTGGTGCTTGCAAACAGAATTGGACAAAGATAGGAAAATCCACTGCTAGAGGGTTTGACATTTGCTTCTCTTTGAATTTGAAATGGAAACTAAAAATTACAGAGGTCTCCATGGAAAAAAAAATCCATTATTAATTCCATTCCAATCTAATTACAATATTTAGTTTTAAAAATTGTAAATCGAATTTAGAATCACTGTAAGTATGAAAATTCTAATAATTTTGAAATATTTTAATATGTTAAAGTTACATTATTCTGATTTTTGTTATTATTACGTGTGCACATTGTGACTTTGTATTAGTTTTTATTTTAAATTTATTTACTTATTTACATTAATTTTTAAAACTTTTTTGAATCCTACTGCAAAGAACAGCTGCTTCCAACAGAGCTTATTTTATTTTTCTCTTCAGAGTGCCTTCTATTTAGAGTTTTCATAGAAGACTCTGAAACTTTGAACTAGAAAGTAAGATGAATGCTCAGCACAATTTAGATAGAGTCCTGTTTTTAATCTCTGGATCTTGATTGCATTTTGCTGCAGTAATAAAACAGCTGTTACTCTAACTTGTATTGAGTGAGGCACCTTACTTTCTTGTTCCAAGTATTTCTTCCCTTATTTGATGTTATAATGGTGCAGTTTTACATACTGATTCAAGGTGTCAAATTGCTTTATTACAACAGATGAGAAACTTTGACAACAAAATTCAAATGGAACATATACAAAGCATTTACATTTAGAAATGTGAAAAATAAATTGTGTGGGTGCTGTAATTTATGAAGTGCTGAAACTCAGCGGAACTTAGTCCTAGAGCAGTGTGAAGCATATTAAGGGCTATGAACTGTGAAGGTCCAGCTATGTTGGGGAGCTGGGATTTCTGTGGCACCCAGTTTCCCAAGGAGGTGGCTCATGATTCCTGAGAGACTGGCAGCCCAGTTGGTTCAGGAGCTGGGGCAATTGCAGAGAAGACCTATAAATTGTCAGAAAATAGGGTTTCTCTCATTTCCAGTGGGAAGATATTGAAATAGATGCATTCCTACTGGATATGCTATTCTTCTAACAGTTCAGTATTTGTTACATAGTCACAGAATCACAGAATGGTTGGGGTTGGAAGGGGCCTCTGGAGATCATCTATTCCAACCTACCTGCTAAAGCAGGTTCACATAGAGTAAATTGCACAGGAATGTGTCCAGGCAAGTGTTAAATGTCTCCAGAGAAGTAGACTCCACAGCCTCTCTGTGCAGCCTGTTCAGTGCTCTGGCACCCTCAAAGTAAAGAAGTTTCTCCTCATATTCAGATGGAAATTCCCATGCTTCAGTCTGTGCCCATTGCCCCTCGTTCTGTCGTTGGGCACCACTGAAAGGAGTCTGGTCCCGTCCTCTTGACACCCACCTTTGAGATATTTATAAGCATTGATAAGGTCCCCTCTCAGCCTTCTCTTCTCCGGGAAAATGTTTTCATGGGAAAACAATGCACTCCCTAACCAGCTCTTCAAGGGAGGCAGCTGCCTAACCTCTCTATAATGCACAACAAACTTGCTTCTCCACTCACCTCAGTGTAAACATCACTCATAACTTCCGTATGCTCAAGCTATATTTTTATGTGTTTCTCTGCTTACACTTCATTATTGTGGATCATCTCTAAGACTGAAGTTGATACCTTTGGCTAGCCCACATCACAATAATACTGATTTTCCAGAGGATAATTCCACTTTAAAACTGTTTACCAAATTATCTTATCCAGAGTGAAGCTATACTGTCATTCCTGTGTAAAAAACGAGATTGTTCATGAGGTCGAATTTTAAATTTTAGCTTGCAGGAATCATAATAGCTCCATCATTCTCACTGAACAAAAAATTCTGATATGCAATGTAAAATATCTACTCTTCAACTGAAATTTAGTGACAAACTTCAATGCATTGTTCTCAGTCTCCAGTGAGTTCAAGTTTTTCCTGTCAGATGCAAATCAGTTACAGCTCTGACTTCCAGCATTCAGCTCTTTGGGTCAGGAGCACACTGTTACAAATCTGCAGATCGCTTCGGGCTCTTGGTGTCAACTGACGTTGCAATTGTCACATAAATATTAACAAAAACTTCAGTTTCAGTTCACTTACTATGAGGACCTAGCAAATATAATGCATAAATATATCTATTGTGGTTTCCAGCTCTCAGAATACTTGGTGGTTCAAGAGAAGACAGTATTAATACGTAGCCAAAAGGTGAGTCATTGCAGGAAAACTGCGCTTCTGTTTCTTTTTTAACTACGTCAGCAAGTAATGGATTGCCAATTACCAATGTAGCAACAAACATAATAGTTTGATTAAAAACTTCATATTCTTGTTTTCTTGGTGCACTGATTCTTCAAAGCAAGACAGTTTTCTAAGATGTGACTATGATGACAGTCTCCCAAAACAAAGCATTTTTACAAGAAAATAAATGGTGGTCTCTAAAAATTTGGGGTCGGGAGATAGAGTAACTTAATTGGAGAGAATGATTACATATAAAAAGTTTTACTCCTAAGTTACTTTTAATGAAAGGCTGAGAGAGCAATGCAATCACAAAAGAATATCTGCATTAAAATCTTAAGTGTTGTGACACTTCAGAGAAATGTATAACATATTTCCTTCTCAGCAGTGAGCCAGTTCTCCAGGCAGTCATATATAATGCAGCAGAACTCAGCTATGACAAGAGCAAAGTAGTATGATTTCAGTAAAATTAGTGAAGGAGACAGGTTAGATCCCTATAAATACAGATGCTCTTTAAAATGTCATGTAGATGTATAGGACTAGAAAAAACACCGTACTCATTATTTATAGTGTGTTACACTAGCACTGTGAAGATTATTTCACCTAGGCTGGGAATTCTCTTGTAGTAGAAACTGAGCCAAAATGTTGAGACATCCTGTGAAATATCTCAAAAATGTTTTAAATGTTCTGTGTTTGAAGATCTTTTCAGTTAGAGATGTATAGCAGACTCTGCTTGTTTACTTCAGGTGCAAATCTTATAGCTATCATCTACACCTTTTCATGTCTATGTTAAACTACTACCTTATGCTCTATGTCCTCTTTGCACCCTCCCTTTGTGCACCACCCATTGAAGAGATCCCCCTTGAACCTTGTCCAGGCTGAACAGTCCTGGCTCTCTCTGCCTTTCTGCACAGGAGAAGTGCTCCAGTCCCTTAATCATCCTTATGGCCCTTGTTGAATTTTATGAGATTCTTCTTAGTTCATGTCTCAAGCCTGCTGAGGTCACTCTGGGTGTCAGCAGGACCCTCTGACATATCAGCCACTCTTCCCAGTTTTGTGTCATCAGCAAATTTGGTGAGGGTATACTCTGCCTGGTCATCCTGATCATTAATGAAGGTGTTAAGCAGGACTGGATGCAGTATTGACCAGTGGGGTACACCACTAGTTACTGGCCTCCAATTAGTCTTTGTGCCACTGATCATCATTTTCTGTGCCTGGCCATTCAGCTGATTTTCAGTCCACCTCACTCTCTGCCCTTCCAACTCATTCTCTATGGGCTTGTAGATTCCTGGGTCCTCCTTCTTACCGTTCTTGATGATAGGAGTGATGCTTGCTTTCCACCAGTCCTCAGGCACTTCTAATCATGATTGTTTGAAGATTATTGAGAGTGGCCTCAATATCCATCTCCCTCATTACTTGTGGGTGCCTCTCATCAGAGCCCATAGCCTTCGTATGTCCAATTTGCTTAGGTATTCCCTGTCCTGATCCTCTTCCCCCATGGGTACATCTTCCTTGCTCTAGGCTTTCCCCCATGTTTTTTGGACCCGGGATTCCTAAAGACTAGTCTTATTAGTAAAGACTAAGTTGATGGTGGCATTCTGTACCTTAGCCTTTCCATGTCCTGTGTCACCAGGTTCCCTGTCTTCTTCAGCAGTAGGTCCAAATTTGCCCTAGTCTTCCTTTTGTCACCTATGTACTTACAGAAACCCTTTTGGATGCCTTTGACATGTCTTGCCACATTCAATTCCACTTGGTCTTTAGCTTTCCTAATGTCATTTCTACATGCACAGACAGTGCCTATGTATTCTTCAGAAAGTCCACATTCTTCACAAAACCTGTATTTATGTTGCTAAATATATAATAGTGGGACATATAGATGAACTGCCAGCCATCTATATTCCTTAACTGTTACTATGCTTCTAGGTACTGTGTAGTCACTCATGTGGCCAATTTTTCTCTTAGACAAAGCCTAGACATGGTTTCGTGGATAGCATGTATGTAGGAGCATCCCCTATAGGCAACACTATCAACACTGCAGCAGATGCTGAATCTATTTTTTCTTGTTTATTCCAGCAAGCTTTGCTATCTTAAATGCACCCATATACCTTCCCCAGCATAGTCCTCGGGATGTAACATACAATATCCTGCTATGAAAAAAAGTAGACTTCAACATTGTTTGCAGACACTTGGAATAAAAAACAACATGTAAAACATAATATCACACGCTATTCGGAAATAGCACAGGATTAAGAGAAGACACAGGGTCAAGTACTAGGTGATGTGGGTGGTCTGTGCTATGTGGCCTCAAATCTGGAAAGAAAATTAAAAGATTAAAGGTATTTAACTATGTAAACGTAGGCTAAGAAATCTCAAGTCATATTTTGGTCAGCAGAGATGACTGAGTTGAAATTCTTTCTGTAACAAGACATGAATAGCCTGACAGGTCATCCTCAGGTCATTTTCACACCTTTTTGCCTCAATGGGTCTGTAAGCTCCTCAGTTTTTCTACCGTTAGAAAATTTTACAAGATCATCTTGTCGATTTAGTTTGTCAGAAAACATTTGTATGTTAATATTGGACAGTGTACAGTATTACTCTGATGAAGACCATGTGGACAGGTATGTTATTTTGCATTAAATTTATTCTGACTTAATCTGGAATTGTGGCAGAGCTGTTTACCATTAATGTTACATAAAAATATCTCTGTTTTGTTTTATTTAACCACTGAAGAGATGTCTAACACAGGTGACCTCTTCCAAAGCCTGGAATGGAATTATTCGATATATTTAGAGATATTTTGGCATGTTTTCCTGAAAGAGAGAGGCTGACAATAAAAATGTTGTATCAGGTGGAAGTTTCATTATACTGATTTAATTTCTTGTAATAAATGTCTTCTTTGAAGATTTTGATTGTAAAAATAATGTCATGAATTTCTCATTTTTTAATTTTTCTGTTTCACATCAAAGATGGTTCCTTTTCTGCAAAGAAAAGTTACCATCTCTGCTCATACAGTACTAGAGTAGAGAATAGATCTCAATTCTGCCCATCTAATCTTCCTATTTTAACTGCTAGTGTCCATGTCCCTCGTTTGCTTAATATAAGCCTTTGCTTTTAATAGTGGCATATGTTAAAAGCTCTGTGAAGAAGACTGGGCATAAGTTGGTCATTTTATATTATTGCTGGTAACTGAGGGGCACATTGTGATGCATATTTCTGGTTGTCTTTACCAGCAATCAGTAGAGGGAAGGAAATTACCAGGTAATATCAGCTGAGGGACTTCGGGACTTCCCCACTTTTAGAGATGCCAAAAGGTATTTCACACTGGTTAAACTGAACCCAGGGAAGAGTGAGGTAATACTAAGCAGAAAAGGAGATCCTTTGAATATCTGGTTAAAAAAATTACTTCCATCTACAATTGAAGAAATACAGCTGTCATTCATCAAAACAGTGCGAAGCCTTGGGGCTCTGTTTGACTCCTTGCCGACACTGGATGAGCAGGTAACATCAATTTCCAGAAGCGCCTTTTTCCCTCTCCAGCTGGCTGGGAAAATTCATTCCCTTCCCTCTGATGAGAATTTTACTGCAGTAGTCTACAGTTTTTCCTGACTCCCATAAAGACTACTTTAAATGTGTGTTTAGAAACTGAATGTGATTGCCATGAGCAGGCTCCAGCTGGTACAAAATGTACCTTTCTACCACCCTTCTGATTCTGACCACTAAAAAAAAAAAATGTTCGTGCAGAAGTTGATCATGGCAAGTGGCTTTCTCTTCCAGTTCAAGCACATCTTTCTGATCTTGAAGATCACGGAATCATAGAATGGTTTGGGTTGGAAGTGACCTTCAAAGCTCATCTAGCCCAACCTCCCTGCAATGAGCAGGGACATCTTCAACTAGATGAGGTTGCTCAGAGCCCCATCCAGCCTGGTCTTGAATGTCTCCAGGAATGGGGCATCTACCACCTCTCTGGGCAACCCGTTCTAGTATTCTGCCACCCTCACTGTAACAAATTCCTTCCTCATGTCTAGCCTGAACCTCCCCTCTTTTTGTTTAAAACCATTACCCCTTGTCCTGTCATAACAGACCATGCTAAAAAGATCTTGAATACAATCACCAGACAGAATAAGATTTGGCTTTAAAAATTCTACAACCACCCAAAAAATACCAAGTTAATGTTAAAGTTGGGGAGAAGAGATATTTTCCAAAGAAGTCAATGCTAAATAAGGCTCTGAAGACATGAAGTGGGTGTCAAGGCTATCTGTCCTTAGGAAATAGTTAACAGTTTTCCTTTCCTATACATCTTCTCCAATAAATATAACCTCATAAAATAATTTTCTTTCCAGGCTTCTTACTATCGTTTTCTTTTTTCTTTTTTTTTTTTTTCTCCTATTACCCAATAAAAATCTTATTTGAAGAATAATTTTCTTCCCAAAGGGGGAAGTATTTAAGTCTTTTAGAAGTTCACTAATTTTTGCATTACTATAATTGATTTTATGGTGAAAGTGAGCAGATCCTGTGATAAAGGAAAGTAGAAAATATTTGGTACCTGGAAATACAACTGTAGATGAAAAAGTATTTGGTAAGTTACTCAAAGGACTGTGAAAAATTTCAGAGAGAAATAATTGGGTGGAGTAAATGAAGTCAGTGCTATTGCAGTTGGATTTCAATGTTGATAAATATAAAACTATAGGGTAAAACTAAAGTACTTTAGAAGAGTATAAAACTAACAACCCAGCTCAATTTAGAGATCTGGCTATCGCTGAAGGTATGTTAGAGAGGACTCATGTTCAAGAGAGTTAGATAGGAAGCAGATGAAGGGTAACCTAAATCACTATGATTTGCAAGAACTGGGAAATTTTGTTTGAAAACATTATTGCCGTTACACAATACATTGATACGTTTGTCTGAAATATTTTATGTAAAATTGCTCACCCTGTCTAAAAAGCGAAAAAGAATATTGCACAATACAGAGTCAGTCAGAATCACATGATGAAATTACCAAACTGTGGCTGTAAAAAATGTTCATATAATGAGAAATTCAAAGGCTATTTTGCTTATCATAGAAGGCAACCTCTCATGGCACTAGATAAAAGAAACTAAATAATGAAACAGAAACTAAATGTTTGTAGCTTTTATTCTCCTAGCTCTTAAAAATGTGAGACATTTAAAAAACTTGAATGCATGAGATCTAAAATGCATGAAAGGTGATACTTTTCTACACAGGGTATTGCAAAGCCCTTTAACCTAAGATGCTCCCAGGAAAGAGAAACAGCAGACAAAGGAAATAGGACATTTGTATTTGAAGGATTTAATGGATTTGAAACAGTTTCAGAATAAGTAATAAACACCACATCTCAGTGATTACGGCTGTTTCTACTACTAGACTCACTTCTGTTTACTATTTTTTTTAATATTAATGTGAGGTGTCTGACACTGTCACTGTTGGAAATATATCTGATATAGAGCTGAAAAGTCTACGTTGTTTATCACTGATAGGAATCAGTAAATAATTATTTCTACAGATGGCAAGCAGAAATAAAAGCAAGAGTTTGCTCTGACACAGATGCTGGGTCAAATGTTTCTGAATACAAATTCATCTGTTAGATGCATCTTAATGATGAACATGCAGTTGATAGGCAAAATAAAGTAGAAAAAAATTGACACAATAGTTTAATTTGATTATTTGGTGCTATATTTGTAATTTTACCATGTCTTTTGTATTTTATGTATCAATTTTATGTTGCCCTAAATAAGACTGCAGACACACTGGGATGTCCTCATACATCACCTAGCACAATAACCAATTCTGACTGCCAAAATATAAACAAGCATAGTGAATTACTGTAGTTCTATTTGGAGAACTGAAACATGTCTGAATAACAATATTGACTTTGTCTCATATTATTGTGTGTGAAAAGCAAACCTGAACTTTATCTATTACTAATACCATGATCAGATAAGGAATTTCCCCAGGTCCCTTAGACATATCTGCAGATCCCATTGAAAGCGTAAGAAGAAAAATACCTCTAAACTATTTCTCACTGTTTAATAAAACTGTGAGCCAAATCTACTCATGTAAGTTTCCAGGGGATACAAGGCTGCCAAATCTTTTTAGTTAAGTAAATTGTTCTGAAATGGTGGGTCTGTAAATAATCAAAGTGATGCTAAACTCCTGTCAGTCACTCTGAGTGAAACAAATGGGGTATTTTAATTATTAATACTACACATAACATTTTTGTAACAACAAATCCCATCATCCCTGCCTACTCTGAATTCTTTTCAGACCAGTTCAGACAAGAAATGAGATTTCCTATTGTACTTTATTTTAAAGAAATAAGGGATATAAATCCAATAAACCCTTTATGCTGCATTCCAGATGTGCAGCATTTAAGGCACAATGGGATTGTGTAATACAATTAAGGGAATTCGATCAAGAGACCAGACAAACAAAACATTCAGCCATAGTGACAATGTTCTCCTTCCTCCAAGTCATGTGAAATTCCCTCCTTTTAAAGGAGCCAGCTAAGGAAGTGGGTACCCTAAGACAGCTATCCCAGAAATGCAGTGTTGGGGAGTTCAAAACCCTTCTTGATCAATAAAATAAAACTTTTTTTGAGTTTTGGGTGGTTTTATTTGGGAGGGGGAGGGGATTTTTGTTCCAGAAACAAAAACAAACAAACAAACAAACGAAAACCCAAAACAAAACAAAAACCAACCAACCAAAACACCTATAGTCATGAAAGTCTTTTGAAGAAACCTAAGAGTTTATATGGAATGAGTTGTTTCAATGTTCATCCTGTTATGACAAGAAAAAAGCCTGAATTCAATCTATGAAAATACTTTATCTTGTTTGCCAGTCCAGTGTTTAAGTTTTTTTATTTCTTAATCTGTTCAACTTTTCCTAGATCGGAACAGATAATGGTAGCATACAGTTTCCTGAGGTTTTTCTATATTTTGGTTGCAAGTAAACTGATAAATAAAGTTCAGTCTTCACAAAAAAACATATTTCTACCTAATGAGTATAAATATTATCAGTATGCCATTGGGGCCAAATTCCATTCAAATTGCTCAGACCATTAACTTTTCTGAAGTTGAGTTAACAGTGTAGGTAAGGTGGCTGGGATTTTATGACTTTATTACCTCAATGATGTCATCCACTATTACTTTGAAGAAGAGAGAGAACACAGCTTTTTTAAACTCTCCTGGGTAGAAATTAAAGGCGTTATTTATTGTAGGAGACAGTAATGGCTTTTCATGATCCAATTAATCTTTTTTTATGAAAGGATAACACTAAAGTCAAGCTGGTGGCAAGATCTGAACATAATGTAATTCCTTATGGCCATTCAAAACGGTTGTTAAGAGTTGAAGAGACGGTCTGAAATCAACAAAGTAAAACACAGTAAAAAAAAGTGTGAATCATTTGTGAGGAAAAAGCAGGATAGATAACAAGTTATTTCTTATGACAGAAATTGGCCTGTGAAAATGGATGACAAACTAAACACAGACTTATGAGGCTATAAAAAGAACTGAATAAGTCTCATTCCAGGATAAGGGTGTGTCTTTCGTCCAGGAAGGAAGTAGTAAATCATTTCAGGGAATGTAAGGTTTACCTGGATGGCTGTGCCCAAGTGTAGGCTGCACTTCTAGGAAGATACAGATCAACAGGAATGAATTAAGAGGAAAGAAACAAGCATGAAAAGAGGTTTTGAAATAATGAAGGTTGAAAAAGTTGAGTTTGTTTAATCTAGGAAACAGAAGACTGAGGGAGGAGGACATAAGCGTCTTACAGTAAAAGAAAAGTTTGTAAAAAGAGCAGTGATGGATTTGTTCTCCTTGGTCAAAAGAGCTGGACAAGTAGAAACAGATACTCAATTCTAGGAAAGAACATTTAGGGTGAAACACTGTGGGATATTTAACTGAATGTTTGCAAGATCAGCTCATGCAAGCACCTGATGAGAATGGTGTAGGTATCTGCAGGTTTGTCCAAGTCATGGGGTGGAAACATATAATTTTTAATGTCTCCTCTTTTTAACAGTAATTTACAGTATGTCTGTGTAACAAAAAAGACTGTTGATACAGTCTCATATGCAAAAAATCTGGTGAAAAAGATAAAATTGAAAATTTAAAAACTGAGACTAGTCCACATTTCTGTGTATACCACTCTCTGAAATGCAAAGAAATGTTTAGGGTTTTTTTTCATTTCATTCTTACTTCAAAGTTTTAGTGCAAAGATTTAACCACTTGCCTATTTCTTGGCATTACATTTCTGAAAATGAATTTTACTTTCAACTGGTATGCTCTTTCTAGGTTCATATTTTCAGTATTTCTTCATTTATGTTTTTGAATATGACAATGATTTTCAACTTTACTTAGAACAATGAAATTCACATGATACCATAAATTTATCTGAATCTCTTTAGAAGCTTAATTTTCAAAACTGTACAACAAAGATAAGCCCACACATCTTTCCTTTTTATTAAGATACATAACTTTCACCAACAGAGAAGACATCCAGAAGTTGTAAACAAAACTGTTTGATTGAGTATATGATCTTCCAGACAAAGCTGTCAACTCCATAGAAAATGGAGTTATTAGTGATTTCACTTCAAATGTTTCTACCTCACGCTTGTTGATTTCACTTACTGTTAATATTTTCTAAACATTTATTGTCATCTATAATTCTTATATACTGCTATGCCCCAGACATTCTAAATGTCTCTCTAATAGTGTGAAACCCATGACATATTCTATGTTATTTCTGTTGTCTTTTTAGAATCTTCTGCTTGATTCTGTTTTGAATCTTTTTTTTCTTTTTTTTTTTCCTGAATGAAGATTCAAAGGAGATTTACCTTTGTGCTGGAAATTGATGTTTACTGTTCACATAGGAAGACTTGGAATATAGGGTTTTGTATTTGGGAATGTTTGAAAACTACTAAAGAAAGATGATTTTGATTTTGGCTCACAGGTAAGTTTCTCATATTGTGATAAAACTGTTTCTTCATACTTTTAACTATTCAGTATGTTTATTCTTTTGTCACTGGTAGCTGGCTTTAGTATATTTTTCACATTTGAGAAAGGCTAATGCACCTCTGCCGCAGGAAAGATTAATTACCATCAGAGGAATAATATTGCATTGCCAGAGGAAACTGAGCTTTGCAGCTGAAAGTTCCTCCCGTGACTGGGGTAGGAATGTGGAAAAAAACCAAGGTCTCATAAATCACTGCACTCAGGTGGCGAATGTGGAAGCAATGCAGAGCCTTGTCCATGTAAAGCTGAATGGTCTCACCGCTCAGGAGTCTCTCTGCTGACTCCACATCCAACACCGCAGTGAGCTTTGGTGGCTTTAATTTTTCACAACTAGCAGCAGACTAGCAGACTAGCAGCAGGGGCTGAAAATTCATTATACAATTCAATAATACATTTGTACTCTGCTTATGTAAATCAACTGCAAAATGCAAGGGACTGTATGTGAACACTGCAGAATATTTGGACAAAGGAGCAAGGTTGTGTAATGGCCTCCCATAGGGAAACCAGATTGATTCATTGAGCAAGGTGTTTCAGTGATTAGGAAGAAGGGGAAAAAAAGCTAAAAATACGAGGCTAAATCTCAGGTCCTAGAACCGATGCTGTTCCACTATATATGTCATGTACTTGTTCCAGGTACATCACATTTTACACCAGTGAAGGTCTGTCTCTACGTATCTGTATTGTTCTGCACCACGGAAGGCAGAGTAACAATGTTCTGGGTAAAGCGCCAAAAACCAAGATCTATTTTCTTTTGTGACAATGAAAGCTAGCTATTTTTTATTGTTTTGTTTTTATTTGCGAATTTATTTTCACTTTGTCTTCACTTAGAAATTTTCAAGTTATTATAGCACAGTTTCTCAGTCAATTTCACTATTAAACCAGGGTTTTTCCAGGGAAGTTGTCTGCTGAACTATGAAGATTTGAGTAGAAATAAAAAAATATTAATAGTAGCACTGATGAACTGCAATTAGCTAGCAGTGATCTCTAGATAGATCAGCACTGGGAAAATAAATAATATGTTCTTTAGTTAATTCTTCTACTCCACTTTTGGTATGAATTTCAAATTCTGTCTGTGATTTGAGATAGAGAGGACTGTAAACTGTTATGGAAAATTATTTAGATAAACTTCCAAATTTGTGAATGTTTGTTGAAAGCTTGTTTGGCCTGCTCCATTTTGAGAAATCACACTGGTAATCTTGCAACAACAGTTAATCTCCTGGGACTTTTGATTAAGCCAGAAACAGTCTGTCTTTGTTTCTCTGGCTCTTCGGCTTCTAATCCCAATTAGAATCAGAGAGAAGAGATAGTCTGAAAAGCAACATAAGTATTTTTTTCAGTTCATCTGGATGAGGACACTAGAGTCAAATCTGTTCTTACTTTATCTTCAGTCATCTGCTCATCTGTTTTGACCTTGCTCAGAATAAAAAAAGGAATTTCTTTTGTGGTAAGCTTGTGGCCACTGAAGTGAGTAAAAGAAAACTCTTCAGAAAGCAATGGACTGTTGCTTTCAGACAGATCCCTATAAGGATCCCTTTCTCTCTCACTTTTGACAGTGCTTGCATTGTCTGTCATGTCAATATAGGCAGTTTGAATCAATCTGAACTGTTGCCAAGGAAAGCTGTTGCAAAATAATGTGAAGTCTCCATGTGGACAAGCCTAAACAAGCTCCTTCCCAAAATGGACTAAGCTGAACTGCACAAAAGAGCTCTTGTGAGGAATAAGATTTTCTGTATTCTTTAATTCCCAGCTATTTCTTTGTGGTCTGCCTGGATGGCTCGCCCTTGCTGCTTTCACTTCCACAGGACTGAATCATCCCTGGATAAATCTGTCTGCCCCTCATAGTTGCCTTGTACAATCTTTGTACATTTATGAAAAGATGTGGGTTTCTTCTATCCAAATATACAAACATTAATGACTTCTGCTCACCATTATTAGGCTACCCTGAGGATTTTAAGGTGGATTGCTAAAATACATTTTTGAGACATCCTTCAAATGCACATGTACATTGAGAAAGCAATTAGGCATTTTCTTCTGATGACTGTCATTTGCCCATAGAGCTCCACACTATCTTGGTGTAAACCTGGAATCTCATACACTTGCTCCTTTCAGTTTTTCCAATAATTCACCAAAAGACTAAGTTTTTATGTGACAACTGACAAACTTGTTTGCTTTTCTGGATTTTTCAAGTCAGGAAGAAAAATAATTTTACCAGCTATACCTTTGGGGGACCAACAGGCTGAAAAGCAGTTTGGGAGAAAAAGACCTGAGAGGCCTGGTGGACACACAGTTACTCAAGAGCCAGCAATGTTCCATTACAGCAAAGAAGGCTAAAGGTATCCTGGACTGCATGAGAAGTTTTGCCACAAGGCTGAAGAAGGTGATTCTTTTCTTCAGCTCTGCTGAGGCCACATGTGGAACAGTGTGTTCGGTTCTGGTCTCCCAAGTACAAGAGAGACATGCAGCCACTGGCGAGAGCCCAGTGAAGGGCTCCAAGGATGATTAAGGGACTGCAGCATCTTTCCTGTGAGAAAGGGCTGAGAGAGCTGGAACCGTTCAGCCTGGAGAAGGCTCAAAGGGGATCTAATCAATGTTGCTGAAGGGAGAGTGTGAAGAGGCCAAGGCCAGGCTCTTCTCAGTGGTGCCCAGTGCCAAGTCAAGTGGTAATGAGGACAAACTGAAACACAGGAGGTTCCTTCTAATACCAGGTAACACTCTTTTACTGTGAACATGACTGAGCACAAGTTACCCAGAGAGCTTGTGGAGTCTCCCTGCTTGGAAATATTCAAAAACCACCTGGACACAGGCCTGGACAACTGCATCTAGGTGCCCCTGCTTGAGCACCCTGCTCATGTCCTCCAGAGGTTCCTTCCAACCTCACCAATACTGTAATTCTGATATACATATGAGAAGTGTCACTTTGAATGGAATTGTGTAGGATTATACAGGTCATGATGTAAAGCTTAAACTTGATTTAGAGAAGTCTAAGTTAGTGTTTTGAGCATCTTGAGTACTGCCAATGCAGGGTTGTTTTTTTTTTTTTCATGTATAGAACTAGATACCTTGTAAAATTTTATTTGAACCAATACTGTGGCAAGAACCTTCTCCTCAAATTTGTTACAATTGCTGTCTGAAAACTACAAGCTAGATACCTGAAAAGAGAATAAAATGGAATTTATAATAGCTGGCTCAGCTTTTAATGATTGACATGATTTGGGCTCAGGTTAGTTTCTGAAGGTTCAGGTTTGCTCTGGAACTCACTCTGTTGGTTGTCCGTACTTCACGGCATATGAAAACGATAACATACCATATGGTAGAACTTTATTTTTTAACAATTATTGACCTTTCTTTCAACTCCCAGTGTTTGCTGCAGGACTATCCCACCACTCTTCACCAAGATAACAAGAACTGCAAGTTGGACCTGCATACTGCACTATGGCCATTTCACCTTAGCATGCATAAACTATTTACAGTGTGTTTATATAGAGATTATGGAAGCTCTGTGATATAGACCATTCACACATTATGAGCAGATTCTGATGCTTTTCAACCCCAGCAGTTCCTCTGCAGAAACAATCCCACTGAAATCAGTGGGGTTCCTCTTGGAGTGCTTAAGTATGATTTACCATGAGGAAAGGCAGTGGGAGCTGGGTCTGTGTTTTCAACACTGCAGCTAAACATTATCTTTACAGATTCTTTTGCTCATTTTTTGGAATTGATAGTGATCTCAGTACAACCACAACTGCATTATATTACACAAGTACGACAAGTACAGCAATGGTCATTTTCTTCCTGACACTGCCCTTCTACCACACACCCAGCACAGAGCAAGTAGCTCTTATTTATTTCAGCAGAAAAATTTCAATCACTTTAAAAGAAACAGATAATGCATTGGGGGATCAAAATCTTAATTACATTCACAATCATATATGTTGTACTTTGGTGAAAGTTTTAACAATTAAAAAAATGTTTCATCAATCACGTAATTTCAATTTCCCTCAATAAAGTGTCTTCGAAAATTATTTTCCTTCCTTTCAAATTCAATTCTGAACACATTGGTTAATACTTTAATTATGTCAGAACTATTTGATGTTGTGTCTTTCCTTCCGAATGTTTCTTTCATTAACCTTTTTGTCAAAAATTGATGACTATTCATACCTACAACTACAGTAAAGTCTGTGATGTGTTCTTAGTCTTCAGGGACATTTGAGGAGATGATATGTAACCTGGAGGGCTTCCCACTCTAAAACATGTTCATTTATCATTCTGCTGTCTCACACAGACAGAGATTTTGCACATTATCCAATTTAAACATCCATGTAGAACCAAACAATCTATTTTTTGTGCCTTGCTAACCTCTGTACAGAGATTGTGGTTAACTCCGGCAAGATGGCTGAAACCTAGAAAGGCTATTCAACAGGAGAGAGCCAAAAACTTAACTAGATACCACTGCAGAAATGACCATAGCAAATTTAAAATACAAAACAAATGTACTGCTTTTTGTTGCCATGATACAAAGTTTTGTTGTAATGTGTTAAGGATGTCAATATTGCCTCTAAATGGGGCTTGGGGAATTCGAATGAAATGAAAGGCTAAGGGCTACTTTGTGGTTTTAATTTGCCAATAGGAATAATGGCTTGGCAAACAAAAGTACTGTAAAACAAAGAATAGTCATATTATGACAAATAACACATTGCAATGTCAGACCAATGTTGGTTTGCCATCAAATTAAGATAAACGCTGTACTTCAATGTCTAACTAACATTTTGTCATTTGCTGTAAGTTGAAAAGGCAACTAAATTTGATGTGAAAGTAACACATTGTTCTCATCGAGGACAAGTACAATATTGTCACTGTCATGCTGAAATTTTTGTGGGAATAGAGTTAGAATGACTAGTAATTCTGTTCCATCTTTTAAAGATATAATGCTATCTTGAAAGATGTGCTTTATTCTTAAATAGCTTTATGGTATAAAAGTACCTTTTGTATCAGTTTGGGACTTCTTTTTCTCTCTCTCTTTTTTTTCTTTTTTATTTTAGTGTGTGTGTGTTTTTTGTGTGTCTTTTGTTTGTTTGGTTGGTTTTGTTTTGTTTAGGTTTGTTTGTTTTTTTTTTTAGTGTATGTGTGGGACACCTTCATGGATAATTTCTTCCCATTTTACCTGTTGAATCGCAGCAGGAAGAAAGTCATTTGCAAGAAGACCAAAGGCATTTTTAGGAGTCATTTAGGAATCTTAGCATCTTGATGTCAGCAGGTCTAGACAAAACAAAAGTTTCATTCAATATCTGAAATTCTCCATGAATCCAAAAGCCAGACTTCATAGAACTTTCTGTAATTATTTTTTTAATGAAAAAGCATTTTTGAGATTTTTATTTTAACTAATCCTTTTTTGCCATTGACTTCTGCATTTAAAAACAGAACTCTCTGAATTACTGGAGAAGTGCTTCAGATTTTTTTACTCAATGTTTAGTCTGTTATCAGTTTCTGAAGTTATCTCTTTAGAAACCCGGAACTTTCAGAAGTTTCCCTTTCATTGAGACAAGGCTGTAATAACTTATATCCGTGCTCAAACACACACACTGTGAGGCACTGTATTTATTATTCACACTGATTTAGAAGGCATTAATCCTGGTGCACGAAGCTCAGAACAAGTGGAAGTCTTTGCAGGATCGTAACCACAGTGGTCTTCCATACTGATTCATTGTGTGTCAGTACTATTATACCTTCCTTTTGACAGATGCACTGCTCTTGATAAGTCTCCTTAGGGTTGAATAAATTGAGCCTGTTAACAGAGATATATAAAATAAGCTTATGTTATTTATGAGAAATTTGTCTCAGTGTCGATTATTGAAAAAATGTAGACTTTTATACGGTTGCACAGTATTTCTATTTTAAGGCAAGGGAATAGAAAATAGAAATAGATGTGTCCATACAACTAGTGATAACCCATAAACATGAATTCAAAATATTAGCAGAAAAGCTCTGAATTCCTCTTGCTTATTCCTGAAAAGTCCATGGAAGGGGCCAGTAGGATGATCATCTCATCTTTCAGTTAGAAAGACACATTTAAATATCAAACAATAGACTGTGTTGTGAAGATTTTTTACTTGTTTGTTGGTGTTAAGCAAGCCATTACAAACAGACTACTGAAAATGAAGCAAGTTAGGCCACTTATTAGGATTTTGTTTTCCTAATTTCAGGCAGTGAGATGCAAAAATTATTTCAGTGGATGTCTCGTTTACCTGTTCTATATGTGTAGATACAGATGATTTCAAATTTGAAAAGTGAACAAAATTTTGTTTAAAACATGAAAAATACCTGTAAGTATGATGTAACTAATAGAACCATGGTTATTAGTCTCTAAGGACAGTAAAACAATACAACACATAAAAATACACATAATTATACACAATTTTAAATTTTGTCTTAACAACGAGCACATTCTGTTAAGGAAAATAAAATAATATGGAAATTTTGATATTTGGCAGGACTTGTACTTTCTAATTGTCATGAGTTTTAGCACACTGAATTTTTTGTTTTGTTTTATTTTTTTAATAAGCCCTCATAAACAAGGAAAAAAAATGACACATACATACACATAGCAAGAGCAGAGCAGCTTCACCTTAAGGGGATACTAGAGTTTCCACAATTGTATGAGTTCTGTACGCTAATGACACTTTTTAGACAGGGTTATATATTAAGTGATAGTGAACTCTAACTTTTCAGAGTTAAGTGGAATTTAATCACCCAACCTCTGGATTTTTGGAGAGTTCAACAATTAAATTCTATGAACCTCTGAAAATTTGGGGTTAAAAGGGTCTGGCAAACATAAAAATAAGGAAATTCATGATGATGGGTGACCCCAAAAGACTTGGAACTTGGGTAAGCTATGGACAAGTGTCTAAAAGTTCAGATGTTTATCTCATCCTCTGGAGCCTACACAGTTGGGCTAGAAGTCTTGTAGGAGGATGGTTGCTTTTAAGATTTCTAGCACTTCTGCTTCTGGTCATAGCTGAATATAACCCCTAAATAGTCTTTGTTTCCTGGTAAATTGCTTCTATTTGTTTCCAGAAAAGTGATTTGAATGGAATCTGTATTACAGTAATAGTTATATTTTCAAATTTAATCAGTAATTTCTCGTGTAAAACTACAGCAAATGGACTTTAAAAGGTATATTAAAATAACTGAACCAAGAGAAATTAGAAATAGTATAAAAATAGTACATTTTGTCCTAACTTGCAGAAGAGCAGACTTCAAAGTATTATGCTAAAAGGGGATTTTGGTTGAGCTCTTGAAAGACTAGCTTGGGATTAATCATGTTAAATGTTTCAATTATTAACCTGAACACAGTGGGTAGAAATTTCCTAGTGAAAATTCCTCATGTCACAAAACTAACATAATTGCGGTGGTGAAGAATGAAGTATTGTTCAGAGAGAAAATGTCTCTGTGATCTGAAGTGATAGGTTGAGAGGGAATATAATTTTATATCCAGAAATCCAACGTACTAAATTAGTGTATGGAAAAAATTGGGATGGAAATCAGAAAAATGTTCTTAAATATCAGGGCCACGAGGTCTTGTAAAAACTCTCCCACAGCAACAGTGGACACAAGGAATACAACTGCTTTCAAGATAGAGCTGGAATAAATATTTTAGGGAACTACAAATTGTGATTGCCTGTGATTACAGATAACAGGAGTCAATGAACAAGAAAATGGAGTCCCAACTTTTAAAAAATATTCCTGTGAATTAATGAAATATAAGCATATGTTTTAAAATTTGAGAACTGCTGCTAGAGTCCAGACTTAGTGTGCAGATGGAAGTTGACGATCAAACAAATAAACACACTGACTTTTTATTCCTGATTTTTAGCATATAAGTAACATAAGTCATTATATTGAAAATTCATTAGAAATAGTACAAAACATGAATATAATCTGCCTCAGTTTAAATATCCTTTGCTTTTCTTATTTGATGATTTTAAAAATCTTTCAAATGTCTTGTGGGACTTGATTTCCCTCCTCAGAGCTCCAGCCGTCAGAAACGCAGAACACAACAGATGTGATCAAGGACACCATTTAAATTCAATTTTCAAAACATGAATTAATCTCCAGAAGTCACACCGAACCTCACATGAAGCCCATGTATTAGGCCTACAGGCCTGCATGTTAATCAGGTTGATATGTTTCTATGGCATGAGAGAAGAGAACATTGTGATTTTTTTCTCTTTCTGTTTCTGTTCTACATTTCAGGTAACATAACTATCCTTCTGTAAATATCTGAGATTGTTACTTAAAGATAGAGTTTTATCTCTCTGTTATCTGAATGAGCTATAAATAAACACACAATAATCAAACATGATTTTATATGTAGCATTGTTGCCTGGTAAGGAGGTAAAAGTTTCAAAAAGTACTGAAATTCTCTCCTTTGTTAATCATAGAATGGTTTTGAATAAAAGGCACCTAGAAGATCATCTACTTCCAATCCCCCTGCCATGGGCAGGGACACCTTCCACTAGACGAGGTTGCTCAAAACCCCATCCAGCCTGGCCTTGAACACTCCCAGGGTTGGAGCATCCACAGCTTCTCTGGACAGCCTGTGCCAGTGCCTCACCATCCTCATAGTGAGGAATTTCTTCCTTGTATCTAATCTAAATCCCCCCCTCTTTCAGTTTAAAGGCATTACCCATTGTCCTATCACTATATGTTCTTGTAAAAAGTCCATCTCCAGCTTTCTTGTAAATCCCCTTTAGGTACTGGAAGGCTGTTATAAGGTCTCCCCAGAGCTTTCTCTTCTCCAAGCTGAACAACCTCAACTCTCTCAGCCTGTCTTCATAGGAAAGGTGTTCCAGCCCTCTGATCATCATTGTGACCCTCCTCTGGACCCTTTCCAACAGGTTCATGCCCTTTTTATGTGGGGGCCCCATTACTGAATTCAGTACTGCAGCTAAGGTCTCACCAGAGCAAAGTAGAGGGCAAGAATCACCTCCCTCAACTTGCTGCTCACACTTCTTTTGGTGCAGCCCAGGATACAGTTGGCTTTCTGGGCTGCAAGCACACATTGCCAAGTTATGTTGAGCTTCTCCTTAATCCCAAGTCCTCCTCTGGGCTGCTTTCTATCCATTCTCCACCCAGTCTGTATTTGTGCTTGGCATTGCAAACTTGCTGAGAGTGCACTCAGTCCCACTGTCCGTCTCACTGATAAGAGACATGAAGCAGAGTTGGTTGCAATACCGACCCTTGAGGAACACCATTTGTCGCTGATGTCCACTTGGACATTGAGTCACTGACTGCAGCTGTTTGAGTGCAACCACCCAGCCCATTCGTTATCGACAGAGGTCCATCCATGGAATCCATGTCTCTCCAATTTAGAGATGAGGGTGTCGTGTGGGACACTGTCAAATGCTTTGTACAAGTTCAGGTAGATGACATCAGTTGCTTTTCACAGAATAACAGAATCACAGAATGTTAGGGACTGGAAGGGACATCAAAGGTCATCTAGTCCAATCCCCTGCTAGAACACCTAGATGAGGTTACACAGGAAGGCGTCCAGGCGGGTTTTGAATGTCTCCAGCGTAGGAGACTCTACAACCACCCTGGGCAGCCTGTTCCAGTGCTCTGTTACCGTTATTGAGAAGTTTCTTCCCAAATTTAAGTGGAACCCCTTGAGTTTCAGTTTGTACCCATTTCCCCTTGTCTTATCATTGGTTGTCACCGAGAAGAAGCTGGCTTCATCCTCATGACACTCACCCTTTATATATTTGTAAACATTAATGAGGTCAACCTTCAGTCTTCTCTTCTCCAAGCTCTCTCAGCCTTTCCTCATAAGGGACATGCTCCACTCCCTTGATCATCTTTGTTGCCCTGCGCTGGACTCTCTCCAGCAGTTCCCTGTCCTTCTTGAACTGAGAGGCCCAGAACTGGACACAATATTCCAGGTGTGGTCTCACCAGGGCAGAGTCGAGGGGGAGGAGAACCTCTCTCAACCTACTAACCAACCCCCTTCTAATACACCCCAGGATGCCATTGGCCTTCCTGGCCACAAGGGCACAGTGCTGGCTCATGGTCATCCTGCTGTCCACCAGGACCCCCAGGTTCCTTTCCCCTACACTGCACTCTAATAGGTCATTCCCCAACTTATACTGGAACCTGGGGTTATTCCTACCCAAATGCAATAATCTACACTGTCCCTTATCATATTTCATTAAATTTTTCCTGTCCAACTCTCCAGCCTGTCCAGGTCTTGCTGGATGGCAGCACAGCCTTCTGGCGTGTCAGCCTCTCCTCCCAGCTTGGTGTCATCAGCAAACTTGCTGATAGTGCACTCTATTCCCTCGTCCAAATCACTGATGAATACATTGAATAATATAGGCCCCAGTACTGACCCCTGATGCACTCCACTAGATACAGGCCTCCACCAGGTACAGCCTTTTCCTTTATTCACCAGTGCTGTAACCCTATTGTAGAAGGCCACCAAATTTGTCAGGCACAATTTGCCCTTAATAATTATTACTATCCCTAAAGACAAGATACATTAGAGAAAACAGATTTCAATTTTTCAGTTTCCAGTGCTTTGAATTAGCCTCATCCACACAGAAAACGCTGAACTGGGAGAAGAAGTGGAAGATTCTATGTTTTTCCTGCATGTCTTGCTTGTTCTTACCCTTTGGGATAAAAAAATGCACTATCCACTTTGCAGCACTATGGCTTTGATGTACCGGGGCTACTTAAAAGACAACAATCATACCCACTGTCACAACTTTGTGATATAAAATAGAACTTTAATTCTAACAGCAGATCCAGCCACCTATACCTATTTTTCTTTGTTTAGACTGTGCTTGTTAGGAATTCATTGGTCTTTAGGGGCTCTGAGTTCCTACAGTAGAAGCAGACGTCTTTCTGTTGGGACTATTGCATATCTGTACAGATATCGAGCTCTTGAAAATGCCACTTTTTTAAAAATCACATGGTAGGAGCTTGATCTCTTTCTCCCATTTCTTCTGAACTTTATGCATTACTTCTAGAAAGCATTAAGTGGTCTCAAGTCTCAAAGTCTCCTTAGATTTTGACTTTGAGTACCTATATTGCTATAGAGACACTTTTGGCTGTGAGAACATTAGTGTCTTTTAGAGCTGGTGAGCTAAGTCCCGAAAGAAGGCAAATAAATTTAGTTAAACACTGTTGGTTTATATTTACCCCATTGATTTTCTTGCAATTATTTTCCAGTGAAATGGACTAGTGTGTGAAAAGGAAAATAAGATGGAAAGAGAAGTGTTATTTAAGTAAAAAAAGTGATTTTAAAAAAGAGAAACTGGAATATTTTTTTCTGATTATTTGCAGAGTATATTTTTTTTACATAGTTCAAGCATTTGATCTAATACGTTTTATGTGAAAGTATAAATGAGCATTATGCAACAGTTATATTGACATGCATAATATTACCTATTTTTTTGACTGCATCTCTCCTCACAGCTAGAAGTACCTGTAGACAAAGCTGTCTCTGAAATAACATTCAAAACCTTGAAATATTTTATTTTGATGAGCATTTTAGGGTGACACTTGTTGAATATTTTTAATTGATTCATAAACATAGCCATTCAAGAACCTACAAAAATGGTAGTAACTTTTCTTAGAGATAAAATACTGTATGACATCTAATGCATAATTTTTGATACAAAGCAAATGCCATTTTATTCCAAATCAATGATAAACATAAAACTTACAAAATCAATGTAGATGTATAATTTATAGCCACTAAAAAGAGGAATGGGTGATCTTAACAAAGAATGTCCATCATAAGCTAGGTATATCAAGATAAAATAACTGTTCAGATAAATGTTTTGGTTCCAGAAATTGTGTTGTATGATGATCTTTTAGTATTGCTGTTATTGAAATTCCTGTTATTCATTCTGTCAGTTTTTAACATCTGTGGAAGAAATACCATTATTTTTCAGCTGAGTTAGGAATGGGAGAATGGACTTGTAGATTTGAATATTTACTTAAAATTAGAATTCCCTTCATTTTCCAGCAGCAGTAGCACAATCTTAAAAAAAATATATATGGTTCTCCTTTCTCCCCCTGTATATATCCTTATCTGTGTGGCTTATTGTGAGTAGGAAGATTGAATATTGTGAAGTCATCTGAAAACTGAGTAAGCATTAGAAAACTCAAACAAACAAGCAAAAAAAAATCTTTCTCTCCTCAGTTTTAAACACATTTCTGGGTCACCAGCGTCCAGATGAGCATTACAAACACAAGCTCTCTGCCTGCCTTTCAGTTGTGAGTAATCTGTACAAGAGACCATGGAATATAATTTTTAGTAGTTGACAGAACCTGAGCAAATACAGCCCATTTTTGAGGCTGTCAGAAATCTGCCTTATCCTTATGGGCTTTACATTCAGGCAGATGAGAAAATAGAACCTCTCAGCAATGTTTCATGATTCATTCTTCTGTGTCAAATCACTCTGCAAAATTGAGCTGGCAATCCTGAGAATCTGGAAATGTTTAAACACATGGCTAAGCTTCTGCATTTATGCATAGTCACATTGAATCAATGGGACAACTTGCTGGGTGCCATTACATCTTCACCTAAACCTTTACAACTTTGTGGCCTTAAGTATTTTATACAGCTTCAGTGGCTCTGTATATCAAAATATTTTATTTTGACAAGAAAAAGCAAGCAACAAAAGCAAAATCCCACTCAGAAATACCACAAAATAGGTATTTCTTTTGTGTGCTAAGGAATTTCTTGTGTATCAGCTAGTCGCATAAAATTAGTCTTGAGATGATCAAATACAATGTCTTATTCAGGCTTCTCCCTTATGAACTGTAATTTTGTTCTAAGATACAAGAATTGAATTTACTTTTAAACCAGCAAAAATTACACAAATTTATGGTGGTTGTAGGCCCCAAACACTCAGTTGCCTGATGCTACTGAAAATTCGCTCACAATTTTCTTGGATCTGCCACTTAAACAAATAAGAATTCATTTAAAGAAATATTGAAGTACCTCTTTTTTCTGATGAATTTAATATTTTGGCACATTAAAAACAGAACTGAATGATGTAAAATTTGCATAATATATGCCCAGTCTGTGGAATCAAATTTTCTCCCTGTTCATCTCTCTAGTGTTTATTGTGGAGACATTTTCCTGCGCCAGACGTAGACATTACAGAACTATACAAATCTCAGAATAACGGCAGTACAATGAAATTTTAGCTTCTTAAGTATACTGGAGGGAACAAGAGAAATTCCAGTGCACCAGTTTCTTTATAATTTTGTTTGGTTAATCTCAAGAGAACAAAGCATGATTATATTTATAGGTGTAAAAAAATCAACGAACTAAAACTCCGTCAACTATGTCATTTCACCTTTTACATTATTCTCTATCATACTATTAGGAATCCTTACAATGAGGCATGTTAGGTGGAGATTCACTTAGTTATTTCATTTCTTTTCACAGTGGAAAGCCAGTGCTTTATCTGGCTTGCACAGTGACTTATTTAGTTCAGATCCACTCCATTACCAGACCCCTGATATTTTTTCAGCTCCTTCTTGGCAAAATAAATGTAAAATATGAAATAAGATTCATGAACTGAATGGATTAGAAGACAAGAATTCTTTGTTCCCCCCTAGATGTTTATATTCTGAATTTTGTCTATATTCAATATCTGAATTTAAACAAAAATCTTGCAATGGTTTGTTAAAAAAAGTTAGTCTAGTCAGAACATCCACTTTTCAATCAAATGCACTATTTTTGTTTCTTTAATGCTGGTTGGAAAAAAACAGTGTACTCAGGACTTCAGAAACCTTTCTATCAAATGCTTTAAAAAATGATTTAATTTCACAAAATATTTCAGTTTTGAGAAAAAAAATCATTTAAGGAAAGCACGTTGTCATGTTCTCCTACCAGCTTTGCTAGTGAAAAACACCAGCTTAGAAAATAATTTACTGAAATATCATATATTTCCAAACTTTTTTTTTTCTTGTCAGTTTTATGTGTATTGCCCTTCCATTTGCAGCTAGAATCAGATGTAGAAATAAATAGCATGTGTTACAAAGAAGGCCCTTGTTGCTGTATATCAGTCTTGGAGCAGGAAGTACTAGAAATATTGTGAGACAGATGATTCTCAGGATTGCCAGCTCAATTTTGCAGGCCCAAGGGGGATCTCAGTGTTTAGATAAGCCATTTAAGGTTTGTCCAGAACCAGTCTTGGGTCACTTAAGAGTTCAGGAAAAAAACTTCTGTTACATAAGCAATTATTGTTGTACTTCTGCAACCTTATCTTCCACACAGAGATTTAGCTAAAATGCTCAAAGGTTTTTTTAAAAAAATCTAATGATAAAATTTGTACCATCGCTCTGCAAGGTCTCTACAGTTAAAGTGCCCATTTTAGAAAGCCCTGTGAGCCTAAAGGGCATGAAGGGGCTAAGATTTGCTGCTATATGACACATAAACAAAATCACTCATTAAAAAAGCCTGACTGCTAATTTGCCTCATGTATCTCTGCAATGCCTGATATATCCTCTTATTTATGCAGATATCTATTTTCTATGTTGCATGCCTTAGGGCAGTGTGGCTGACACTTTAAGGCAGAAAGTAGGCATTAGTGAAATACACTTCCTTTATCATTTTGAAACGTGGTAGGGAGATTAGGAAATACCTCTGGAATGGCTTATGTTTTGATCAGGTGCATTTGCAGACACATCTCTTATCCCTCCCCAAAATTACAGAAGGATTTACAAGTCTTACTGTGAAAGTGGTGTCAAAGACATCTCTAAGTCAAGAAAGACATTCTTCAGAGCTTCAATCCATCTGTTGAGAGCTTTCTTGGCAGGCGGCTCTCATCACAACAAGGTGTTCAAAGAGAGGGATTTGCTCCGGACTAGCAAGTTCTAGTGATGCTTCACAGGCATCATATGAATTGTATTCAAGTGTCTTGGGCTTTAAATTAAACTGCATTGCTCTTCCTTGTAAATGGCAAATTTAGGGAACATGCTGTTGTTGAAATACCTCAATACAAATGCCCATAGGAGAGACTTTTGTGTACTGTAGTGAATATAATAGGTTTTTGAATGAACTCAAATTTACTTAAGAACAGCTTACTTTAATCTGACTGTTTGCCTTGTCATTTTATCATGATGATTTGGTTTCATTACATCAGGGATTCATAGTTAGGCCATATATCTACACAAACATAACAGCTATATAGAACATATGTATATCATAGCTCTTTTTTCTGCTCTTACTGCTGCTGCTATGCAATGGAGAAGTGTGAGAAACAGAACTGGATTAGTCAGAGCATATGCAAATCTCTGTGCTTTCTTGTAGTGTTGGATATTGGAGGGGAATTGTCACAGTTCTCCAGTGGATTTCTCCAAAATGCAGGAATCCTGCTGTCACAGTACCTGATGCTTTTTACAGAGGTGGAAAAAAGCCACTTGTATATGGGTAAAAAACTGCCTTCCTTGTAGTTTCAGCAGTCGATTTAGTCCTAAACCCTCACAGGCCTCCATCCTGCAAGAATGCTTGAGATTGGAAAAGTAAAAAATCCTAAAAGTCATGCTAGGCAGAACGCAGGGTGAATAATGTATATCATCAATGAGTTCTAATTGTTTAGGCCTCATCAAACTTCCACCACAGGTTTAGTTTTACTCTCTTGGGTGATACAACCTGTTTTTGCAACTACTTCCCCATACAAAAGAGAGGACACGCTTGCCACAAAGGGAACTGCTGTTCCCAGTGCTGTGGTGAGGATATTTGCACTGATGGCAAAGAAAAGGTATAGTCCTAACAGCAGAAAATAGATCCATGGCATTAATTGGAGGTGAACAGGAGTAACAGATGCCTTGAATTATTGCTGCTACTCCCCAGGCTTTTCAAGACATGTTCACATAACTCGGGAGCACTCTATTTCACCACCTACAGAGATTGCATATGTTCAGAAATTTTTGCTTCAACTTTTTACATTACTCCCTGGGACACTGATTTTTTATGAACTGTGTATGTGATGAATTTTACTGACATATCTAGTCTCACTGACTTCAAGGCTGTTTTTCACCTGCCTAATAAACAGCAGGATTCATTTTGTTCAAATCACGGCGGTCTACAGGTAAAAGAAAATAAAAAATGGTAGAAGGGCACTAGCTGGAAAAACTGATGGATTTTCAGACCCACTTAGTGCCTTGATGTTAGACATGTACATTGAAGTTCTGCATTGCTGTTGTACAATTCATGGAAATTCTGAAAATCTTAAAGACAATGTCATCTGGATCATTTTCAGAATTCTTTCAAGCATGCAAAAATTTCAAAAAAAAGTTTAGAAATGCTTTTGAAATTTTAACACCTAAAGCAAAATAAAATAGTTTATTGACTAACTAAGGACTAAGGACTAAGGATGTAGATTTTTTTGAACAGAAATATTCAGAAGGTTAAATGTAATTATTTTTAATTGTTAGTTATGAAGAATTTTCTGTTTCCTTTGAATTTATTTAGGATATATTTAAACTAACTTTACATTAATGGAACAGACCAGAATTTATTCCTTGTAGATGAAAATCATGGAGGTAGTCAAATTACTCAAAGGTACATTTTAATGTAATTTACATAATAAGATTTCGTATCTTACCCCTCTCGAAATAGCCCTTGTCCCTCTGCTGGCATATCATGACATAGAGAGTTCAGCTAAGTATAAATTTTTTACAGTAAAATACCATGTCTGTTTCCAGTGAACAAAAAACCAAACCAGTGGACAGAGATGAGACTGTACCTCTTTATTTTAGCTTAATTGTTGATGGAAAAGTCAGAAGGTCAGAAAATCTTTAGGAAAAGTTTTTTTTTCATTAAAGAAAACTGGTTTTATAGCTTTTTGAATTTCTATGTTGGTGAACCAACTAGGTTTCATTTTTTTCTTTGTAAACTGCAGTAGTACAATTTTTAATACTCCATCTATTCTTCTGCACTGACAAGTACATTCCAGTTAACAGCTTTTCACATTCTTGAGAAAATACTCCAACTTCTGGTGCTTTGCTGTTCCGGCTACTTTTTCAGTAAAATTCCTTGATTTGTTCCATTGCAGGTCACAGCTCTGTGTTTCATCCATACTCTTTTCCATAGCTCTCTGTCTTTGATCAGCATTATTTTGTAATAGTGTTAATCTTAGTTTAGGGGGTTTACTTCCCCCCACCCCGCCAAGTAGTATGTTTACCTATGTAAGGGGAGAAACAGAATCCTGTTTTCAGCTTGCAAAATGGAAGGAAACTCACAAGTCCAGTGGAGGTCTAAAATCACATAAACTAGGTTATAAAGACCTTACTTTCTCCCAGTTGGGGAATCTGTTTTCTCTGTTCTTAGTTTTCACCACACCTGTAAGCTGACAGCTTGTGACTATTACCAGACACAGTATCAATCTATCAATCACTGTTTGCTTTTGTTAATTAAGAGCAGCTGGCAAGTGCTAAAAAAAAAGTATGTGTCTGATGATGAAGTGGAAAGAAAAAAAATCCCATCTTGAATAAGTTACATACTTCATCTCCACACAAATGTATGGACTAGAACTTATTGGAAAACACCCAGTTTCATTTATTAAAAATTAATTAAATTGTTAGCTGTCCACACAATCTCTGGCTTTGCATAAAAAAAGGCAAAAACTATGTTATTTTTGGTTGAAAATTAAAAGACTGAAAAAAAAAAAAAAAAATTAGGTTAAGCCTGAATTGGGCTCTTTGAGGTGAATCAGCCCAGGTTAACACTGAACAGAGTCCACCTGTACCAGGTCAGGCTTCCTGGTCAGGTAAGATCTTTCACATTCTCCATTTGCTCTCCTGACTGTAATATGCAGGTCAAGGAGTTGTGGTGCGTTTGGTTGATAATGTCTGATCTTCCAGATATTAGGGAGTTTTCTGCAACAATTTTCAGATTACCTTGAACATGATCAATACAAAATATTCAAATTGCAGCTTTCTTCCCTGTGGCCAAAACCCTGGACTGGGAGAGACAGTTCCCTCAACTGCAGTGGCATTACTTCTACAGGCAAGAATATTTGTCCCTGATTGCATCAGGAAATGACATGATTTTCTTATATAAAGAACAGAATACACAGCTCTGCAGAAGAAAAAAAATCTCATCAGAAAGAGCAGTGGATATGCAGCAATACAAATTCCTTCTCTGAATTCACAAAACATACTGGGAGCACAAGATCTAGCACCCTTCCCACAGCCAGACTGGGAGTCCTGCTGGAGTCAGCCCTGCTCAAAGCAGCAGTCAACATCCACATCCAAAGCTATGTAAAGCAGTTTTGCTTTAACTAGACTTTAGTCACGTAGGTTAAACATCATCTTAACTTTCAGATCATATATGTCTTTTCTGCTCTGCTTTGAGTTTGAAATGCCTTTGGAAGGATCGCTTGTAAAAGCCACTGGAAATCCTGGTTTTCAGCTAGAATCAGAATCGAGTCATCTCCATTTCAAAACATCTACTCTCAAGACAGTTCTCCAACTTTTGAAGTTAAAAGTAATTCACATTGTTTGTATGAAAGATTGGTAATCAGATAAAAACTTCAACTGCTTCTCTTACTTGAATCCAAGCTCTAAAAACACGGTAATTGCTTTTATGCAAATGTAATCACATGAGCAACACTAGCTGAGTTTTTAATAGCTTTGTTTCAAGAGGATATTTTCAGATTTTGTGTACTGTACTCTTTTGTTATCCTGGTTTAAAAATAAAAGTTTCTAACAATATTCTATACTACAGGAAACTGGAAGTTCATAAAGCATGAAAACATTTCTAGGAATATCATCATCACTTTAAATTATTTTTAAAGCATAAGTGTGTTAATAGTAAATGGAAAATAAAAGATTATGAAGATTAAGGAACACACGACAGAATTCCAGCAACAAGAGGAAACGTAGGAACAATAGTCCCTTTGCTTAATCTTATTTAGTGTATATTATTCCTAAGGGAAATTTGAAAACCTATGCTGATATCATTAAACTGCCTTGAAGGGATGAGAAAATATCTTAAATAGGTGAAAATTTCAAGCATAAAATTAGCTTAACATTATAGACACATTTTACATATGACTGGTGATGCTGCGACACTGCAATAACTTCCTTTATCTTCTGCCTAATACAGAAAGTATACATGAAGATACACTGAAAAAAAATACAGAACTCAAACTCATCTTTGAGAGTAGGATCTCCTACTCAAAACTTCATCCACCTAAAAAAATTCAGATCTTTTGTTTATATAAATCGTTGTCCCTACAGTAGTTCTCACAAGACAAAAAGTAAAACAAACCCTCAAAAAGTAATCAGTTTTTCTTTCTCTGTGCAGTTACTTTCATCACAGATGAAATGCAGATGACTGTACTTGATGCCCAGCTGTGAGGAACTGACTGCTCTACATCCTAATTCAAACTCAAAGAGGCCAAGTATCCATTTTGTTTTTCTTGTGCACATACACAGGCTTAGCACATACACACACACATGTACTTTATTTGTCTGTTTGCTAGTTGTCCTTTTTAACGAAATAAGTCATCCAGATTGAAAAGCTTTTCTTCTCTCAGTGTGGGAAAAGTGAAAAAGCCCTTGCAAAACATTTTTGAAATGCTGGCAGCCATGGATATAAGCCAGAATAGGCAGCTGGGCTTTATTTCTGCTTTGAAGGGCACCAAGATGTGTACCAACTCGTGCACTCCCTCTTCCTTCTGCACGCACTGAGTCCCACGGAGGTCTGGGCTGTATCTGAAGTGCCTTGCAGACCTTTCCCCACAGTCCCTAGACCAGTCCTCTGAGCAGCGCTGTGATTACAGACTTGGTATTGATTATTTTCCAAAGAGAGAGCGAGAGTACAGCTGAATTTTGAACGAAACCCTTTTTCATCCAAGATGCTGATGTGCAGATACCAGTGAACTTTCTGTGAAGAAGTACTTCAGCTCTGAGAGGGAGCACTGAAGATGAGGTTGGAGTTTTCCCCTGTGGGAAAACCTGTGAGATTGTCCCTTCACCAAGGTGTCACAGTACAGAACCTATGTCTGAAGCCACCACACATACACAGGCAAATACCAAGAACAATGGGATCAGCAGCTTTTGGTTTTTCTCCTCAATGTTGTTGCAAGTTTCTTGTGTTCTTCTCAATGGAGATCAAAAAGCATTTATGAAACCTCAGAATTTTGCGGGATGAGAAAAGTGCTTTCTCCCTTATTTCAGGCTGAGGGTCTTCATGTGACTTCCAAAAGCAGGTCTTAAGGAACTCTGTACTTTGAGGGCTGGGTTTGAAGTAATGCATTTATTGCTGCAGAAGATTGGTACGTGAACTCTCTCTCCAGTTATTTGATCATTGTGGAGTGTATGCCAATGGGTCATAGTAATAGAATGTTAAATAGTAATTTAAAAAATACTTGGTATAAACAATCAGTAGAAGATACTTTAAGATAAATTTTTTTCAATTTATTTCCCATGTGATGTGAGATGAATGCTCTGCTATATATACAAAACTCAAAACTTGCCTCTGAGTCAAAAAAGTGCATTAGGCTGCCCTCCATCTTCAAGGAGAAAAAAAATCTAGTTCTCGTTCAACATGAAATTCATGCTTCAGTTCATGCCCTATGGGAATACACACTCAGCATTTCAGACCTGAGTCCTCCATGTCCATGGTTCCTGCAGGAATTAAAAAGGTATCTACAACTCAAATGCTGATTTGATTTTGCTCATGTAAAAGGCAATTAGTCAGAAAGTTACTGATTTCCAGCTTCTCAAATTAGCGTCTGTTTGATAAGGTGCTTGCAAATAACACTTTTTCTCCTTATAAAAATTCTGTAAACTGAAATCACTCAGAGCCAGCAGGGAGTAAAAGTTTCTGCACATAATGTGATTTCACAGCACATTAATCCGTGTAGAACACATTTTTCCTCAGGAATTGCTCTTTTTTTTATCTGCCTGTTCCCTCTACTTTCAAAGACAACCAGAAAGACTTGTCTCCAATCTCCTATAGAGGCACAAAGGGCAAGGACACAGTTTATTAACCTTAGACTGTCATATGGCATCCTAGCTGGCTTACTGTGCAATAATATGTATACGAAAGTATGGCGTCTTATCCCCAAGCTGAAGCTCAATATTTTTAAGGCAGGGCCACACAGGCACAACCTGAGATTGACAACTTCAAGACTTACTTCCTACAAGGAAGGAAAAGAGAATGTATTTTTATCACTTTTGTGGGAAAATGAAGTGGAGCTACCTGAAAGCTACAGATGCTGGGAAAGAATACATGGCATTTCATTGTTTTTTCTTCTGCTTGAAGGAATAATTGATGTGGAATTTGTTGCTGACTTAGCTAAAATTTTACTGTTCCAATATATTGTTTTCAGCAAACCAAGCATATGAAAAAGAACATTTATTTCTGGAAGGTTAAGGTGTTGTTTTCTACTAGTGGTTCTTTTGGCACTTTTACATGATCACATTTTTACTCTTTTTATTACTGTACTTGACCCAAGCACCATTTTTCTATGGAAAACACTGCTTATTCAGACATTTAGTCAAAAGATGCGTCTGTGAAAGACTGCTTCATCGAGGCCCGTGACTCAGAGGAGAGCATAACTCTGTAAAATGGCTTGAAAAGGATGAGCTGAGGTGCCAACTCTTAATTTTTGTAGAAGGTCAAAAGTGGATGTTTCTAGGAATAAATTCTTCATATCAGAGTTCTTGAAGAGTAGCCAAAATTACACTGAATTACTGAGAGGCGGCTCAGAGACCACAGGTCTATCAGATACTCGGGTTCTTGAAATGTTAAACAAACCCCTGAGTCTCTCGGGGTTCAGTGCAAGGTGGGCTCAGCTCAGCTCCTTTTCCTGATTTCACTGCTTGGTGGGAACTGCTGTGGGAGACGTTGGCTGTGATCCTTGTCAGCAGCACAGAGGTACCTGCCAAGCTCACAACATTGTTCACTTCACTGGCTTGCAGGCAAGCATATGCTTTTTATCGGGCTAACATGTACACCCTGCTGGTGGTGACAATGTCTTCAGCACTTTAAAGGTTTTAAAGCAATGCACATGGCTTGCTATGAGAAGAGATCTTCAGTCATTTTCCATTGCCCACAAAATGAGGCATACCCACACTTCTGTTTATAATTATGCCACTAGTAGATCTGTTCACTCTTGGTAAGAATTACCTATGCAAGAGTACATTTTGCTGACAGTAGACTGTGCAGTCTTTAATAGCAAAGGTGAATCCTCTCTCTTCAGACATTCCTTGGCTCATGTTGTATTAACACTTGTCAAATACTTATTGATTTATTCATCTGTGAAATGCACACTATTTGCATTGTAAGGTATTCGACACTTGTAAGGCGTTTTAGAGTGATTTAGTTATAGAGGGGAGAAACGGAACCTTGAAATCGGAGGGATTTTCACTATGTAGCATCTTTATTAGCATTAAGTATGAAAAACAAACCTCTGGCTGTAGCTGCATATATTTTATCAGAATTTTGGGGAATCATCTGCATGGTGGCTGTACAATACTGCTGCACAAGAGGCTGAATGTAGTGGCAAAATAACTGCTCTTCATTTAATGTGAACATCAAGAAGCAACTGAGCTCTTGTTTCAGGAAAGAGATGGCTGAAATAACAGAGGTCACTTGGAGGCTACAAGCCACATTATAGGTGGATTTGAATTTTTCCCATAAGTAGTTCAAAGAATCTCCAGAAGGTGCATAAGAAAAGCAGAGGCTGCTCAGCTGGGACTGACAATCCCTCCAGTTGTCAGACCATGTCTGTTCAGGTTAAGCAGGAAGGAGAGTAAAATAAGTGGCAGATGAAGCACGGCTGGAGAATCCTTCCTTCCCTCCTCCCCAAAATGAGATAGTTGCCTAAAGATAAGAGAATGCAACTTTACCTTTTTGTAGGCTAAAATTGCTGTTTATTAATTTTTCCTTTTAGGTCCTTGGATGCATTTTTTTCATGTTGGTTTGTTTTTTGGGTTTGTTCGTTTGTTTCATTGGTGAGACAAAAGAAGCTAAATTTGTTTTAATTCTTTCTCCAATGGTCCATCAGTCATTTTAATTGCTTTTTCATCTCATCTTAAGCCTGTGTCTCCATTTTGTGTGAGTCTGTGTGTACCGGTGGCAACGCGTACACCAAGACCAGGCCTGACATCACCTTTTCCTGGGGTCAGGACAAGGATCGGAGAGAATGGCCCTGAAAAGAAGGCTGTCCAGCCCAGACCAGGGGCTTGGTAGATTTCACAAGGTATGTCTACAAAAGGAAAAGTCTGAAGCATCACATTACTGCAGTTCTCAGCATTTAATTCCGCTAAACTATTTTCATTCATCTGTTCCAAACAACTTTGCCTGAAATTCAACTCTTTCTACTATATATAACCCAGGCACTTTATTGCTGCCACTTGAAATAAATGTTGTTCAGGATATTAAAAATAAATATTATTTTTAAAAATGTAAAGATTTCCAAGATCTCATTGCAAACCACAGTCATTCGTCAATATGTATGGTTTGGGTGATTATACTTGCCCATAATAAGTCAGAAATTGACAAATTTTAAGTAAGAAATACTCGAGATGTATTAAGAGTAACACAAGTTTTAGCAAATTTAATAATTTGAATATTTTAAAAATAAGTATTTAATGGTCTTGTACAAGCTGCTAAAATGTCATCTTGTGAGTTTTTTGTAAGCATGAACTTTTTATAACAATATAATGGTTGTTCCTTATTGTTTAAGATGGAGTAAAATCAGCAATGTTACTAAATGATATGAAATGATAACTGTCCTTTTCTTATACATAGATACTTGGAGAGAACGGAGGGAAGATGCAGCTATAAGTGAGAAAACCCAGTGAAGTTCTCAGGCTTGGACTGAAGTCAAAGCAGCTGTTGACAGACATAAAAAAATGTGCAAATGTGGTTTATCAGCTAATTATGCATTCAGAGACCTGCCATAGAGCACACATATTCCAAAGTCTTGGTCTTGGAGTTCTATGAAATAATTTTAAAGCCTTCAATTTACTTTATCCTTGACTCTTTTGCAGACTAACATGCCTTCTTGGAAACAGACTTTGAGATACCTTCTTAGTTTCACTGTCAGATTCCCTAAACATTCCTCTTTCACTGTTCATGCCCTTACCTGTCAAGTAGGTGTGGACCATCACAATGTCTCATCGTCACTTGCTGCTTCTCCAAGATAAATACCTTTAGGTCTATTGTTTTAACTTATATGTTGGTCAAGTTTATTTTTCTTCTTTCAGCAACCTCTAGTTGCCATAAAGTTCCAGAATCATAGAATCATAAAGTGTCCTGAGTTGGCAGGAACCCACAAGGATCATTGAGTCCAGCTCCTGTGCCTGCATATGACAACCCCACAGTTCGCACCATATGTCTGAGGGTGTTGTCCAGTCTCTTCTTGAACACTGTCAGGCCTGGTGGTGACACCTCCCTGGGGAGCCTGTTCCAGTGCTACATCACCCTCTGGGTGAAGAACCTTTTCCTAATATCCAAGCTAAACCTCCCCTGGCACATCTTCCTGTCATTCCCTTGGGTTCTATTGTCGGTCACCAGTGAGAAGAGATCAGCACCTGTCCCTCCTCCTCCCCTTGTGAGGAAGCTGTAGCCACGATGAGGTCTCTCCTCAGTCTCCTCTTCTTCAGGTTGAACAAAATGAGTGACTTTAGCCACTCCTCATACAGCTTCCTCCCTAAACCCTTGACCAACTTCGTGACCCTCTTCTGGACACTCTTGTGGCAGTTGCACATCTCCCTGAGATTTGGAGCCTTCAGTAGGGCAGCTGACAGCTCTTTAGCACCTCTTGTGCACTACTGTGCCTGTACCCACACCTAGGGTGGTGCTGACAGTCACTTGGTCACAGGGTGACTTCACCTCCGTGCGGCTGAGGGGCAGGAGGGGTGGGACCCTCAGTCAGTTGACAGAGTCCTCAACAAAGGAGGTGCCCAGAGAAGCAGAGAAGCTTCTGGACCATATTGTAACAACCACTGCCAGATCTGACCAGGCTGTAAACGAAGTCCCTGCCGAAGACCCCCTCTGAGTGGTCTCAGAGCCGCAGGTCTGTGAACTGGAGCCCTCCCCTTAGACTGGGACACCATCTAAGGAAACTTCTGGGGATTGAGAGAGCCTCACCTCTTCCTGTAGTGAGTGGTTATTTCTCTCTGCTGGATATATCCTTGAGGGAGTCCTTGCCTAACCCAGGCAAATGATTATTTCTTTCAGGTACCCTGGAGTGAGAGGCCTTTGGTTTTGTTTCTTGTGAGTGTATGTCTGCACGTTATGGATCCTCATTATTCTTAGGTTGTCATACCCAAATAATCTCCTCAAGCGATATCTGAACCTGTATTTTATGTTGTTGGAATGTAAAATAATTGTATAAACCCTGTTTCTACTCAGTTTATTTGCTATACTTTTCCAGCTAGAATAAAGTCTGGTTTGGAGCTTGTTGCCCAGCTAAAACTGACTTTGGAGTGCCTTCATGACAACTCTGTATAGCTTTATATCCTTTTTATCCTGTGGTTCCCAGACCTGCACCCAGTGCTCCAGGTGAGGCCACACCAGTGCAGAGCAGAGTGGGACAACCACCCTCCTGCCCGGCTGGCAATGCTGTGCTGGATGTACCCAGGACACGGTTGCCCTCTTGGCTGATGGGGCACTGTTGGCTCGTGTTCAACTTGCTGTCGACCAGAACCCCCAGATTGCTCTCTGTGGAGCTGCTTTCCAGTATCTCATTCCCCAGTCTGTATGTACAGCCAGGGTTGCCATGTCCCAGGTGCAAAATCCAACACTTGAACTTGTTAAACTTCATGCAGTTGGTGATGGTCCAGTTCTCCAATTCGTCCAGATCCCTCTGCAGGGCCTCTCTGCCCTTGAGAGTGTTCACTGCTCCTCCCAATTTTGTGTCATCATTGAATTTAGCATTCCCTCAAGTCCTGCATCCAAGTAATTTACGAAGACATTGAAGAGTGCTGGCTCTAGGATGGATCCATGTGGAACCCCACTAGCGACTGGTCACCAACCTGACATAACCCCATTTACCACAACCCTCGGAACCTGGCTCATCAACCAATTGCTCACCCGCCGTGTTGTGTGTTTATCCAGCTGCACTGGACATCTTGTCCAGGAGGATACTGTGAGAGACAGTATCAAAGACTTTACTGAAATCAAAAAAGATCACATAGACAGGCTTCCGTTGGTCAACTAGGTGGATAACCTTGTCATAGAAAGAAAGTGTTTGTCAAGCAGGACTTTCCCCTCATGAACCCCTGCTGGTTGGGTTCAATGACTACATTGTCATTCTGGTATTTTTCAGTAACTCCCAGAACAATCTTCTCTGTAATTTTACCAGGCACACAAGTGAGTCTGACAGGTCTGTAGTTGCTATCATCATCCCTGTTGTCCTTCTTGTAGACTGGAACAATGTTTGCCAGCTTCCAGTCATCTGGTACCTCTTCATCTTCTCAGAAGCATTAAAAATTCACGGAGAGAGGTCTCACTACAGCATCAGTCAGCTCTTAAAGTATCCTTGGATGAATCTCATCAGGCCACATTGGCTTGTAAGGATCTAGTTGAAGTAGCAAATTCCATACACGTTCTGAATTGATGGGGAGTTTATTGTTCTCACAGCATGGTTCTCTATCTAACCTAGGGTTATGGGACCCCCCAAGTATATCTTTGGTGTTGAATACTTATTGCAGCCCAGCTGCCTACAGAAGGCCGATCTCATCTTTGGTACCTCCTCACAGGTACTAGACAAACAATCCTTGTTTATTCATTCATTCAGTTTCAGAAGTACTACATACTTAGTAGAATTATGTGTATTCTACTTGCAAAAACGCTTACATGCTGCAATATTTTTGCTAGACTTCTTCCTTCCTCTGTACTGCATGATTTTTCCCCGCCCTGAGATTTACAGTTATGCAAACAAAAAACTTGCTTCCCCTGGTCCTTCACTTTCCAGCTAGTACTAACACCTCTTCCAATTCAGTGCTGTCTCAGACTCTCATCCATACTCTCTGTACTACAGCTTCCAGATGGAGACAGTCAGTAAGGCCAATTACCAGTCTCATTAGCTGTGGCTTCCAATGTGATATTTCTCTATTTCAATCCTTTGTCTGCTCTTTTAGCCAGCTCTAAATCTACATTTATATCTTCAATAATTCAGATTGGCTTGGGTAAATATTTCAAGCTCGATTTTGTGACATAGACTATCAAATGTTTCATTAAAATTAAACTCTAACACATGACATTCATATCATTTTGTGGTATTTTAGTACCTGGAAATCAGTTTATCAGGCAAAGAGGTTTTTTAGTTCACAGATGATTATTTGTCACCCATTCTCTTTCACATTTTTCTCCTCTCAGAAACTGTTACATTATTTTATTCTGTTTCAATTTATTAGTGATAAGAATTGTTGTTCTTTCCTGTTGGAAATTAGTATACTTAGTTTTCTCAATATTTATGAACCTACTTAGTTTGCTTTATCACTTGAAAATGGAGTTATTGCTGGTTCAGCTTCTTTGTTTATTTGTTTCAGTTTTTCTTTTTTTTTTTCCTTCCAATCCCCCTTTTTAAATATTATTACTTGCCTTTCAAGACAACATAGAAAAGAAATCAAAATTATATGAGAGTTATATATATTTATGTTCAGTAATAGTTTATTAAAAGGAGATACACTGCAGGTGTGAGGGAGAAGGGAAGGAGATAGTTGTCATACCTGGTGGTGCAACAGAGACAAGATCCATGAGCTAGCAGTTTTCCCATTTGCTAAATCCAGCCCATGCAGAGATGCAACATTTATCTTTAGAGCACTACAGCCGGTGATCTTTGAGTTACAATGCAGTGACAGGTTGAGGCATCAATACTGTTTTTGTTTTCAGAACAGACATTATCTCTGTGTTTCAGGGTCTTTGTAACATGATTGATTACATGGTGTCAGTGTGTCCAAAATATGATGTTTTTCATTACAGTAGTTTCCAAAGATTTAGAAAAACCTGAAATAAGAAAACAAGGAACAAGAGCACTTAAGAAGTATTGTACATCTCAGGAGTGTATTAGCTCAGACATATTTATTTTTGCAGTATCTGAATCAACTTCTGGTTCCACGAGAAACACACAAACTTTAATTAGTCATTTAAGTTTTTAACAGATTGAGATGCACTTGGCAAGCTACCCATTTTGAAAACAGAAGACCTCATTGTCTTAACTCATGAAAGTGTTTAATACTTTGTTACAAAAAACTGAAGGATAGGAGAGAAAAGAGAACGGAATGTATTGGAAAAACTTCTGCTTTAACACATTGGTCTAAATCAGGTCTGGGGTAGAAATTGGCTGAGGTGATTACCCAGTTACTGTCACTTAGAGCTGCTATAGCAAAGTGTATTACACTGACTGATGGGACAATGAATGAATCTCTCTCTGCAAGCAAATGGTGCCAACACTGCCAGCTAAAATCAGTTCAGCACTTCAGAGACAGTCTGTGTGAAGAACATATGCTTTCATGAGAGAAGATAATGATGGGAAACAATGCCCATTTAAGGGCTTGTAGATCTCTGTATTTCTAAATATGTGGAGTCCTACCTACCATATCCCTGTTGGAATTAGTTAAAAGTTGCAGTAATGACCATTTCACAGTTCCATTCTTCTTCTGGACTGGAAGCGTGCTCTTCTGGTAAAATCAAACCAACAGAATTTCAGATGCGATAAAGAAGGCATTACATGAATAACATCTTAGTGATAAAAATAGTAGACATTGCATACAAAACTGGAAGAAAAGCACTGTTTCGCAGCAAGTTTTGAGGTTCAAAATTTTGATTCTAATTTGGAACAAATCCCAAACCTATTGAAAACTTCACAAAATTAAATTATGAATAAATATGATGTTATGAGTCACAACCAGAAATAGTTTTATAGGAGACAGTTCTTTTGACTTCACTATGTGTGTTTGTATTTGTTTCTCTGTCTTGTGATTTGGGATAGATATTTTACTGTCTGAGTTGGACTAAGAATTTGAATCTATGTCTTTGACATTCTGACATCTGAACCAATGAAATGTGAGCATTAACCTTGACCTTTCTCCTGTTTGCTGGTTGGAATACTCAGAAAGGCTTGGATCTGCAAAAATGTTGTTGAAACAGATACATTTCTGGAAGACATCTGCTTCAACAAAATTTCACTTCTTCCAAAACATTTGTTCAGCTTTAATCCTTGTCTCTTCCTACCCTTCTATTACTATGGCTATCTGCCATTTTCTAAGAGATCTAAAAGAATTATCAAAATGCCTTTACAATGTAGTGGAAGCTAATCAACTAACTCCTGCAGAGTTTTAAAAATGTCAGACTTTCTTTCTTTACAAGCAGAGTTTTAGGGAAGTCTCCAACTTATTATTTCCTGCTACTTGCTTACATGTTTATCTTGTGCATATAACATGTACTAATTATAAGCTTATTGTATTAATCTGTACATAACGGGTTAATTGAGAGAGCCTGATTCCTGCAGACAAGATATGCTTGTATGAACAAAGGATGTTTTTCAAACTGTGCCTTATATTTTCACTTGCTACTGATGATTATGCTTTGTTCTTTATCTATGATAGTTATTTCTATAATCATCATCAAGAGGGGAGGAGAGGAGAGGAGAAAAGAGAGGAGAGGAGAGGAGAGGAGAGGAGAGGAGAGGAGAGGAGAGGAGAGGAGAGGAGAGGAGAGGAGAGGAGAGGAGAGGAGAGGAGAGGAGAGGAGAGGAGAGGAGAGGAGAGGAGAGGAGAGGAGAGGAGAGGAGAGGAGAGGAGAGGAGGGAAGGGGGGAAGGGGAGGAGGGGAGGGGAGAAGGGAAGGGTGGAGGGAAGAGGGGAGAAGGGAAGTGGGGAAGGGGAGAGGAGAGGAGAGGAGAGGAGAGGAGAGGAGAGGAGAGGAGAGGAGAGGAGAGGAGAGGAGAGGAGAGGAGAGGAGAGGAGAGGAGAGGAGAGGAGAGGAGAGGAGAGGAGAGGAGAGGAGAGGAGAGGAGAGGAGAGGAGAGGAGGGAAGGGGGGAAGGGGAGGAGGGGAGGGGAGAAGGGAAGGGTGGAGGGAAGAGGGGAGAAGGGAAGTGGGGAAGGGGAGAGGAGAGGAGAGGAGAGGAGAGGAGAGGAGAGGAGAGGAGAGGAGAGGAGAGGGGAAGGGGGGAAGGGGGGAAGGGGAGAGGAGAAAAAGCTATATTCAGCTTTTCTTGTCCAGAGAGAGGTTTATTCTGGCCCAGGAGTTTCATGTAATGAAATATGAAAGAAAAACTGAGCTCTGTGTGAGAGTTGCTTGAAACCACAAAGGGCTCAGGCCTTTGTAAGCCTGCTTTATAGAGAGGTTTGCATGGTCTGCCTTGGATAGCTATAGAGACTTCAACTCCAGCTATACCTATGCTTTTGAAAACTTCCCAATATGTTGTGTGTGATGTACAGTGAGACCTCTGAACTAACAGCTCTGCATAGAAATAGCTTAGTGAGAACAACTGAGAAGCACTAATGAATCTTCATGTATGCGAGGTTGCGACCAATATCTTTTGAAGTCCTAGTGGGAGTTATTTTTCAGACGGGAGTAGCTGAGTGGTTTTGTCCCCACAGAGCTGCAAAAAATAACTTTTCTTCCGTTTATTGATATTAGTGGTATCACAAGAGTTGTCAACATTAACGTTAAAATTTTGTTTCCTTTATAAATCTCGTTCGTAGAGGTTTTCACATCTGGGTTATTTCAAATTACATCAAGCTTCAAGAAATTTGGTGTCTAAACTGTCAGCATGCGTGTGATTTTTTTTAAGCAAAAATGTTTAAACCCATTAAAATATTACAGTTATGGAGTGGGAAAGTATAGCATGTGTTCCCATGGGATCAATGGGAGTTTTGCCTTTGACTTCAATGGAAACAGGAAGCGGGCCATAACTCGTAATCAGTCTCAGAATTCTCCAGCCCCATCCCATGCTCCAAACTTCAGCTAATCTTTAAAAGCTGATCTTGGTGTGTGTATGTGTGTGTGCCTTTCCCTCTGTCAACCCTTTACCAGGATTTTTGTGGTGTGTTAACCTGAACCTCTGGTTGCAGTGTCAGTACACCTTTACTGAAATAACACCTCAGTGTCAGACCAATGGCAAACAAGCCACACAAACCTCCGCTGCCCCCGCCCTCCCCCCAGCTTTGAGAGACTGTTTCGAGTCCCCTGAAATGTGCAGTCACAGAGTCAGAATAACTAGGGATGAGGAGACAAGTATTAGGCTGCGTGTTACTCTCCCTTGCCAGCCTAAACCTGTTCCCCACAGTTTACAATCTAGCTTTAAATAGCCTGAGTATTAAGGGGCATCCCTCTCTTTCCTCAGGAGTATATAGCAGCTGAACAGACCTTGCTTTAGGAAACACATCCAGATAGCCACTAGATATTCCCTGAACTCAGTCTAAGGGTAACCTCCTTGACCACATAAAATAGTTATGTCATCTTTGACTCTCACCCTCTTGCAGTTCTTGCAGATAATTGTGGCTGTTTCTTCCCACCTCCTTTTACCATTACTTTACCTAGCTATATATACAGGGATCTTTTAATACTACATTATACTGCTGTCTTCATTTTGTTTTGAGCACTAAGATATTTTATTTGATTTCACTGTATTTTTTGCAACTGTAGATTATACAGGTATTTTCAAAATGTGTGTGTTACAGGTCACAGCACAGTAGAAATATCCACAGCTGCTCTTTCTGAAATTGATAACATTTCACAGTCTACAAGTAGTCATCTCTGTTCTCTATTTGTTCTTACACAGCCACTTACTATAAAATTTACTATCCAAAAATATGCCTGACAGTTGAAATAACATTCAGCTTTCCCCATATTCAGGAATACTGCATTATATCATGTCAGGTTACATTGTGCAGAACCTGATACAAGTTACCTGATATAATGCAGCTGAAAAAAAAAAATTAAAAAAAATCAGGAATTTGGTCACTTTCATCCTCAGTATAAGACAGCTCAACTGATTATAGGATAAAATGATTTACCAGAAACATGTGGGTTTGTGTACACTTTTTGCTCATGACAGCACACTGTTGCTTTTAAAAATAAATCATATACGCCTGATGTACATACCTGTTCATCCATTCCCAGATTGTGCTGCACTGTGCAGTGTAAGTGGAGATTGGTAACAAAACATAATGTGATGCAGTGAACTAACCAGATTGAGGTAATCCAGGGGAACTTTTCGGCTGTTTCCTTTATGTGAGGTGCTGGAACAAGACCTCTGGTAAAATTAAAGTATTCTTATGTGAAATTTCTTTTTATTTTTTGAGGTTTTAATCAGCAACTGCTGAAACTCAAAAACTCAGAGGAACTGTGTTTAATCCACAAACCCAGTGAAACCACCAGTAAATTATTTCATTATGTAGCATTTTATATCCATGTACACAATATTTTGGTGATCCTGATGACAGATCTAGTTCCACTGAGTGAAATTTCAGTAGAAAATTAAACCTATAATGCCTCTCAAGCTAACTTCTTACTAGCAAATACTGCTGAAGAGGGTAGTGAAGAAGATACAGTCAAAAAGACTGAGCTACATGAAACTATGGCCCCACCATGATCAGTGAAATTTCTCCCCAGTGTCAATGAAGTCAAGAGTTCAAAATTTCAGTATAAAGCCTGCATTTAGCCATTATTGTGAAGGATCAAAATATAACTGCAGGGTCTAAATTTATTTGCACTAAAGAAAATGGCAAAATTCAAACTAATTTTAAAGAAATACTTTCCAACTATTCTCCTCAGGGAGCAGTATGGAAAACCAAACAATTTCTTGGTCCATGCAATATGAAATAATGCAGACATTCTACAGTACTTCCCACTGCTATTGGATTGGCAGGCCAGAGATTACCCTGTGAACATCTTTATTTCCACAGCTCTGGTCCAAACTTATTTGTTCTTCCAGCCCTCAGCATTCCAGACCTGTCACCAGTAAAGAGAGTAAAGGAATATTAAATTAAAATGGGAGCTATGCGTTTATCAGCTTTGCCTCCGTCATGAAAAGGTTTGATCTGGCACCCCTGGAAGCCTCCTCTTTTTATGTTATGAAAGCAGAAGTGTCCATGTAACAAGCCGCCAAATTCTCAGTCTTTTATTTACTTTTAAATTAAGCTTTAACAGGACTGTCAGGCACTGCATGCAGTATGTCAGTTAACACTGTGGAGTAAAATTGACAAAGAGCACTTTATGTACCTTCAGAGCAAGTATATCTTTACCAACACTTTTGAGCTATTTTAGGTTTGTAAGCTGCAAGTATCTCCTGCTCTCACATGTGATAACAGTAGAACCAAGACTAGAGATGAGTAGCACCTGGCAATTAATAATCTGGCCAGTCTGCAGTCTTTAATAAGCAGAATGATAAAAGCTGAAAATGTCCCAACTCTAGCAATCCCTTCTCCAATACTGAGAAGTATTTGTTTCACAATTGGAGGCAGGCGTGCTCCCCCCGTCTTTTATGCTACGTAAAGATCTCTTAGAAGGATGTGAAAAATCAGAGAAGGGTTAATGCTGAGAAGAAATACATAAAAAGTAACAGAACTCTTTGTGTCAGTTGCCAAAAATGAAAATCCTCCCGTAATTTTGTGAAAGTAAATGACTTTCAGAATGCTTTAATTGTTCCTTTCAACATCACTTTTTTCTCATCATGTCCCAGAACAGCAAAGCCTCTGCATATGCTGTGGCCGGCTTTTAAGAACCGGTCACTGAAATGAAAGTAAAATGAGGAAAGAGGCATTTTAAGAATTCTCTAGATATTCTTGTAGTGTTTCCACTTAATAACATCTGCTACTCATAAATCTTGAAAGAAACCTCTAATAGCCTGAAATACCAATACATGGTAGAAAGCAAGAGTCTTTCACCTCTTCCAGGTAGGCAAGTACTTTCATGTTAAAGTGATAAAAGTAGAATATTAATCTCTTCCTGTGCATTTACAAACACAGCCTGACCTCAGCGTTCCCGGCATCGGGGGCTGTCAGGTGGCCCACCCTGGCTGCTGTGACACTGACCTGCAGTCAGCACCACGTCCACGCTCAGTCCGCTGCACTTCATGTACCAAACCTAATCTGTGCTCGCATTGCTCTGCCGGCAGCGTGCAGACAAGCAGCTGGTGCCAGGACTGCTCCTGCTGCCTCGGGTGCTGGGCTGTGATTTATCCTTCAAAATTGCTCTCCACTGTGGATCAAAAAATTGGCTCTTTTTTGACAGCATCACATGGGAACTTCTGTCCATTATCTCTTGTCTGTGTCTGAGTGACTTGCCTATGGCACACAGGTGTGTTGAGGAGAAGGTGGTTTCATTTCACTGACCATCATGGTGATTCCAGCAGTTCCATATATATATATATACATATACATATAAAAAATACAAATATAGATAAACAATAAGAAAGTTGTGAATTTCAGCCCCTGTGTACCAGGGGTGTACTTAGAGAAACACCAATAATCTATTAAGTAATAAACTCAGATGTAAACAGCCATGCCGGTGTCTCTTGCCTTATGAACACTATTAGGCTTTGGGACGTCTCCAGAAACAAACATTTAAGGGGTTATAAAACACCAAAGGGAAATCTCATCCATGAGATGTGACTGAGAAAAGAGTAAATTTGTGTTGCTATGGGTAAACCCAAACAGACAGAGTAATAATAATGACTTGACTATCCATAGTAGCCTCCCACATAACTTTCCTCAAGTCTTCTTTAACAGATACCCTGAATTTCACTCAGTTTTTGTATATAATGTCAAGAGGAACATTTTTAAAGGCTCTGTGACAAATACAGCAACAGCAGAGAAACCAGCTCCGGAATCACATGTAGGCAGGGTGCACAGTGGCAGCTCAGGCACTGTTGGTTTCCAGGTGCCTCCCCATGGCTTGCACCCCTGGACTGATGCATGGGCTTATCCCACCCCATTTTGGGTGTCCCCAGAGGCTGAGGGCTGGGGCGCTCTCCCTGGGGGTGGCAGGGCAGAGTCCGGCAGCCTGGGACTGTCCCAGCCCCAGCCAGGAGCAGGGCAGCCAGGGCTCACGGGGACAGCCCAGGCCAAGGCTGGGACAGGACATCAGTCCACAGATCATATCAGGATCAAAATCTTGTATTTGCCTGTTTTGAACTTCATGAAGTTTCTGTTGGTCTAGTCCTGAAGTTTTCAATACAGTCTGGACTGAAGCTCTACTCTTTGGCGTGCCATTCTGCCCCTTTAATTTAACAAAGACTACAACATTGTTGAGGGTGCACTTTGACTCCTCATCCCAACTAGGAATATACTCAACAATATCAGCTCAGGAATCGGCTTGTGGAACATAGCACTCCTGACCAGCCACAAACACAGATATACAAGATCAGTTTTCAGAAGGCATGAAATTTCCATTCTAGGATCCAAAAATGCTAATGAGAATTCTAAGACCATAATATTCCTAAGTATGATGGTCATCTTTATATTCTTATTAGAAAGCAGACTGGTCAAAGTGCATTCTAAAAACTCAGACTTCACATTAGAGGATTACTTTTTTAATCACTTACACTATGAAAGGTTTAATTAAAGAGAAAAAGGTTTAATTAAAGAGAAGGTCATTAATTTTATTGCATTTTTACTTTTTGTAAAGTTCTACTCTTTCAAAAGTATTTCTGAATACTGTTCTTCTGGTTTAGCAAAGAAATAACTGCTGCTTCTTTGCTCTAATAGTTGCATGAGGCAGAAAAGAATGTTTAAAAAGGGTTTGTTCAGCAAGAAAACTCAAAAAGATCAAAGGTTATCTTCCTTTCTCATGCCATGAATTAATATGAATCAGTCCTTGCAGAACCCTTTAGCCAAAATGCTTGTGTTGTGAAATGTTATGTTGATGAAGAAATAATTGATTTTTACATGTCTGTTTTTTTCTTTCAGATTCTGGAATCTATGTCCTTTTCTACCTACATTCATTAATCTGCATCCGTTAGCAAATCATGTGCTGAGTTTTTCAATTCAGCAGGAATCCATAGAATGCTATGTGATATGTTGCCAAGGGACATTGTAATACTGAAGAAATTGGATGCAGAGGTTGACCGTGTAAAAGTTTTGGAGACGGAGTGGATAGAGTTGGTTTCATTGGCTGTGGGGCCACCTGGCACTGAGTGTTAATCAATATGAGCTATAACCTTGCAACTCTTTGAGCAGCTGAGCTTGCAAGGACACAGTGCAGCATCCCCTCTTTGATGGCAGCAATCCCTATCCTAGCAGCCAAGACTGTGATAACATAGAAGCACTATAACAGCTTTAAATTTCCTCCTCAAAGAGAAATTCTTTCTATGCTGCCTGCAGAACAATTCTCTCTATTAGTAAAAAAAAAGATGGTTAATGTGTGGACCTAAGCACAAGCATGTGATTGTCTATACTGTTTAGTCATTGACAATTTGCAACTGTCACACTTATGGCCTGGCCCTGGGCCTGGCAACAGCTTCGCAAAAAAACATTGACTTTAACCCCTAACACAGGTCAGGAACCATTCCAGGGGGAAATTATGTTGCACCCACTCTGTTTTGTGAGGTAAGAGAGCTTAGCTGTAAGTATACAAACTATGCCATGTGAGATGGCCTCATGGTCTTAGTTGATTGTCTTTACTAGCATATGATCATTCATAATAATTTTATTCAAAGCAGGCTTATTAGAAAAGTCTTCACCATGAAGACTTTCTTAGCTAGAGCTCCCATTAGTGCCCACATTACTGGTACAACACAGCACCAGCCAAGTGTACCAGTGACTGCCATTGAGAATACACTTGGATACTTCACTTATCTCACAGGTCATAGCAATATCACAAAAAGGTCTTTTTTGCATTCCTCTCAGGTGCATCTTGTCTGCACCCTAACCCAACCAGCCATTCCATACTGCTGGAGTTCATCAGTGTGCTACAATGATTCAATATTTGTAATATTCAAGAATAATGGAGGGACTGGACCTTCTAGGTTGAACCACTTTTCATTATTGCCATATCTTGTCACATACCACAACCATTGTTGGGATCAAATTGTCCTCCAGATGTTGGCTGTTAACTTCCTGATGTTAAAAGAACAATTTAAACCTTCAGGATTATATTGGGGTTTTTTTGACAAATTAAAAGTTACTTACTTTTATGTGCAGATAGGAGCAAATCATCAGTTGGACTGAATTTACTTAGCTCCTTTTAATTCAGGGAGCCTCTGCCAAATTATACTAGCAAAGATTATGGCTGCAGGATAGGCAGAATAATTTTAAAACAATCTCCACAGTTGTAATTTGTTTGTTTTAAAGAGTCAAACACTACTTTGTATTTGGTAGGGATCATTTATAGTTTAGGACATTATTAAATTTTAACAGTAATGTTTTTCACTGTGACAAGCAGAGATAATTAGCACTATCTTAGATATCCAGCTTGAAATGTCTTCTTGTTTTCCTTCTATGGGAAAAAGTGTCCTTTCAAAAGAGAAATAGATAAACAGCTCTACTACTTTATAGGGACATAGAACGAAATAACCCTGTAAATAAATTAGTTAGATAATCCTTTAGCGCTTAATGGGAATATGGAAGCAGCAGTTATTCTTACAAGCCAAGTAATGGAAAACATATGACTTGTCTAATTAAAAACATAGAGCAATAGAGCTATGACTAAAAAATTCAAGCTACAAACCTCAGTTTTTGTGGAACTGTTCATGAAAACAGTGTGGTAACTCACATAAAAATAATGCTATAAATTATAAAATATGTCTTATGTAATATAAATCATGTTATAAGACTATTAAAATGTTTTGGTTTATTATTAATAAATGCCATATTTTAAAATAAAGAAGTGTGACTTTTACTTGATTTTATAAATACTTTAAAGTTGCTTTGCAGTTTTTTAGCATTACTTTTTTACCCCAATTCCACCTTCTTTTATTTTTTTTTAAGTCAAAGTATTTCTTGTGCTTTGAAGACCCAGCATGCCATCACTGTGGTCTGTAAGCCTGTAAAGAATGCCTTTATTTGAAAAATAGCATGGTAGATAATCTATTATCTGCTTGAGGCAGAATTGCATTTTCATTTCTTTAGGCCTTAAAGCTGCTGAAGAACACAGGAACAGCCATACTAGTTCTCATGGAAGCTCCATCTAGCCCAGTATTCTGCCTCCAGCAACACCCATAAGTGGACACCAGGGAAAAAGAAGACACATAGAAGCATAAATACTTCCCTCTAAAATTCTTCCAGCTTCTTCCTACTTCCAGTTCAGGGAATTTCTTGGTTTGTCTATTTAGTTTATCTTCACTGAGGAGCAGTGAGAGCAATTCTTCCTTTTTTTTTTCCCCTGTTGTTTTCTAGCATTCTGTTATGAGAATGATAACATTTAAAATCTACTAGCTATGAATATATTAATGTGTGGAACTTTCTTCAAAATATTCTGTGGAATACCTGTCCTCCTATATATTATATATAGATCTGAAAACTTCACTAATTCTTTATGGTTTCATAGAAACAAGAGAGATGAAAAACAGGATCTTTCCTATTTTGGGGAACAAATAGAATCAACCAAGCCAACACAAACTTGATTTACATATTTGATATACACGTTTCCTTTCATCAGCAGGAAATGGTCAGAAAAAAGTTTGCTGATACTGTATACTGCTCAGGTAAACAGGGCACTGGCCATTTAAGACATGAGCAGAAAAAGCCAAAATAAGACTTTTATATTTCACCGAAACACCTGTACTGGTCTGTTAGTAGAAATGATCGTCATGGGAGAGAAGTCAGGTACGGAAGAGGAACAGCATGTGGGGAGTGAGAGAGTGGCTGTGCGGTCCTCAGTTGTTGGCCCCGACAGTGAGTCATTGTTTCAAAATAGCTGAGACTCAGAGTTGCTGACAAGTGGGCAATAAAGTGTTTTATCCTAATGATTTATCAGGTGAGCATATTTTCAAAAGCATATGTCCTTTTGATACTTCTGATTATGAAACTTTTGCATGAGTTTGTCAAGACAGTATCTGCCTGTCATGCCTGTTAAACTCCTGTCATGTAGCATCAGATGCAGCAGACTTGTCGGTATCCATGAGTGATGTGGTTTGTAAACAAGTCAAACTTGAAACTCAGATTGTTCTTTGAGAAAGGAAGTGGATGAGATAATGTACAACACAGATTATGTGATACTATTTTCAAATTTTATTTTAATATATTCTGTTTCACATCTCACTACACAGTAATATAATCACAGTCTTAATTGTATCATATCTTTCCTCACTATTTGTGCATTAGAAATGTGGTGAAGAAGGCAGGCCTTTCACAATCAGGACAAGAAATGTCATCCCTGAGGGATTCCATTACTGTGTTTTGTGAGGTTGTGATTTTCAGGGCATTTTACAGAAGAAAAATGAATAAAAACATTTATAATCTCAAGGAGGGGAAGAAAAATACCAACATAGTGGGCCATATATTAAGATGCTGATATTCTTCCTTTAAAACAGGGTAGGTAAATAGAGTAATTAATACACTTCAGAGCTAGAAGGTTGGACTTGATGGTCTTAAAGGTCTTTACCAACCTAAGTTATTCTATGATTCTAGAAGAAGGTTAGATAACTTAGTTTGTATCATCTTAAACTCTTATGTTAGGATGCTTTCTTCACATTTGATTTCCATGAGCTGAAGTATTGCTACATTCAGAGGTAGTTTGTAAGTGTAAAAGCAGATTATGGATCGCGTGAGTCTACAGAAGTAACAACATGTCTTGGGGGAATTTACGCACAAGATTTGTAACATCTGCTTAGGGCACTCAGTCTCTGAAGAACAGCCAATCTCAAGGCTAAGCAATGGGAAACACCAGACAGCTCCTAAATTCTGTCAAGGCCTAGAGTCTCCATCCACTTGGGATCCAGGATCTTCTCCCAAGCACAAGCCCATGATGCAGCAAGATGAGAGGAGCTTTCAGGGAGAACCTGGAGGGGAAGGTGACCTGAAGTCGAGGTGGAGCCTTGCTCTCACTTCTCTGACTCGCTTTGACCTGGTTGGGTTGTGAAGATCTGAGTTGGCTTCCCAGGCTCCATACTCATGTGGTCACTGTTGCAGAATATCGCCTGTACAGAAGAGTGACCACTTGTTTAGCCCCTGCAGGCTGGGTTTGTCCTGTGGGCTGTAACTGATACCCTATATGTATCAACACATGGAATTAAGAGAGAGGAAGAGCAACAAAACAATTCAATTTGTAGACAGAAATGGCCTGTTACTTCAAATTGATTGGACAGCAATTACAAATATGGATGTTTTTTAATTCATATTGCTAAAGCTGGCTTAAATATTTTGTAAGATCTTTTGCTCAGGCACTGAACCATCATTTTCACTAGAGCTTCATGAGATTATGAACAAAAATTGGGTTCTACAACAAGGCTATTTTCTAAGTTCTTGAATATATCAGGTTTAAAAAGCAAATTTCAAAAGGGTTTCTCATCAGACTGCATCTGAAGAAGTGTCATTAAGCAGACTTCATCTGGGTGTGGACTACAAAGAGACATGAGAATGAAATAAATTTTAGATTTGCTGATTTTCATCTGGACTAGCTCATTGACTACAAGTGGAGCTGGATATAATTACATATGGCTAAGAGAAAAGTCAGTCAAAAAAAAAAAAAGGAGAGATCTTTGAAGAGAAAATGCTGACAGCAGAATTTTTCCTTGAACAGTGGCAAAACTGTAACTTGCATGAGTCTCTAACATTGTTTAATAAATATCCTGGCCCAGTCCCTCTGAATATACCTAAATTCATGAGTGCTGCTACCTATATCTCAATTTTTTTTCTGTCAAAACTCTTCAGGATGATAAAAGAAAGAGGAGGAGGTAGATACTTACTTTCATTCCAGTTCAGCCCGGTGTGTTATTAAGACAGTAAAACTGTAACAACAGTGAGCTACCAAAATTGCACACTTTGTTGAAGGTTGCAATAATGAAGAATAAGAGAGGAATTCTTAAAACTCACCAGAACTTCATTCCTTTTTCTTCTTCCTCTGGTCCCACCTTCCACCCACAAGAGTACCCTGTTCTCCACTGAAATGCTGCCGCATCAGATAATGAGAATCCTCTAAAAGTAAGTTTGATGTAGTTTGGTTTTCCCAGTCATACACAGTCAGGAAATTTAAACAAATATGTTAAATCTTAGTGTATATTAAAAATTTCAACTGGAGTCTTGACATGTTACTATACAAAAATTACACTCAGTTCCTTCTTAGGTAGAAATATTCCAGATTTACACTCAGCAGATGCGAGATGAGAATTTGGCCTACTATGTCAACACATCAGGGAAAAGAAACATCTGGATTCAAAGCTATTCTATAAGATCTTTTTCACAATGCTCAACAAAGGGAGGAAACACTGGTAGCAGACACCCCCCTCCCTGCCAAGTTTCTGCAAAAAATGATGGAGTATATGTTTCTCAATGAAAAAGATTATGCAGTGGCTATAGTGCAAAGTACGTGTTTTGCTATCTAAATATGTGTTTTTACATTTGAAAAAAAGAAAAAGCAGTATGTGAGGAACAGTATGCAGTATGCAAAGGAACAGATTTCTCTTTTGGCTAACTGGAAACTTAGTGTTGCAAATTAGATTAAAAGCAAATTCATTATAATTTAATTTATGTAGATAAATACAAGAGCACCTATACTTTGCTTATATTTTTTTTTACATCTTCTGAACAAAAACCAATCATGGATATGGCTGTATACCTACATTTTCTATGCTGAAATTTAGCAATTGCAAACTTTTTTGATGCTTTAAGATGAAACAGGAGATCTTCTGGTTTTGACAAAAGCCAGAACAAACACAAATATGTCTGGATAAAGTGCTTAGTCATTTGTAAAATTAGGATTGATTGAAAATTTTCACTCAATAGTTGTTAAAAGAACATTGAGTTCTTGAAGACGTGATTTTACAGTGTTCCTTGCAAGTCAATAGAACTGAGTTAGTTACAATTCAGAGAAAATTCCATCTAAAAAAGGAAGCATCTTTGCAGAGAAAATGCTGGCAGCAGAATTTCCTGAGCGAAATACTTCATAACTTACATGACATTGCTAACCTTGATTACCAGATGTGTCAAATACCTGCATCACATCCTCTTAGAACTTTGTGTAACCAAATCAGGGATGATCAAATGTTTTCTGTCAAATTTGTTTTAGCAGAAAATTGAATTTTCTAAGAAACATTTTTGTATTGCAAATGCCTGTTTTCCATGGAAAACCTGATCTTTTTCCAAAACCCCATACTGAAACCTTTGCTGCCAACCCCCAATACTTATTTTTTCAGCTGATAGCTTTCTGAGTTTTAAGTTTTGTCAAAAAAGCTGACATTTTCCAGAGATGCATTTGGTTTTAGTATTATGAGACTGAGACTATATTACATAAATTCCATTTCATGTTTCTATCATGTTTTGTCTTATCTGCCTGTTTTCTAAAATAAACAACTCCAAACCCTTCAGTCTCTCTTCACATAAGTTTTTTATGGCCACAGTCTTTCTCAGAACTGTGCACTTCTGCAATATCTTCTTGGTGATGGTGTGACCTGTTCAGCACACCTCATCATCAAAGTAAACCAGTCAACTTCTGAAAGCTAGAATAAGTTTTTTTAGCACTCTCCAGTGTTGTCTTTTTAACATTTCATCATCTCAGCTGTATGTATAACTCCTCCACATTGACAGAGGTACCTCCTGAATACTCATGTTCATCTCCTGAATTGACATATTTAATTCAGTAACCTTTACTTAGCTGAAGTATTTTTCCTTCAGTATGCATTATGTGGCACCTGTCAGCACCAAATTGTCATACCTGTCAACATGTGTTCATTTACAAAGCATGATTAAGACGCAAGGAGAGTCAAGATTTGTTCTTGGTCTCAGTTTAATTAACCCCCCAGCCTGACTTTTTAACATGTGGGTATATGCATTCATTGTAAAAGTACTGTAGTTTAGATGTCTTCTCTAAGCTTGTATTTCTTATCTGTCTTTTTAGATTGTAGCCTCTTTATCTGATGACTGTGCAGGAATAACACTTTCAATAGAAAAGAGGCAGTCATAATGAAAGCCTGTTTTCAGATACATGGAAAGAAATACAAGAAGCAGCAGCAAGAATGGTGCAGAGAAAGGTTTATATTTTGAAGAACAGGCAACCATTTTTGACAAGACTAAAGAGGGAAAATTTTTCAGAAGCCCTGAATAATGAGTAGCCATTACTGACTATGTAGTACTTAATCCCTGGAGCATTCAATTCCTATTTATTAATTACTTCTACTTCACGACTGAAACTTTCTTAAAGCTAGGAACTGTATAGAAACAACTAACAAAAATTGTTTCTGGATTACAAAAAAATATAAAAAAAGTGATCCTTCAGGCCAGAAGAGAGAATAAAACTTAAAATTAAGGAGAATACTTTTTAGCATTTTAATCAATAGAAGGATTAAAAGAAATCTTGATTTAATTCCAGATATCTCACTATCAAAATATAATACATCTTGTGATATCTTTGTGTTTTATATATCTTGCTACATCCAAACAGGCATATGTTTACTGAAATTTGAATTGACACGTATAAGAAAGATATTTAAAAGTTCTCCATATGTGTACTAATAGACCCACCAAACAACTCATCTTCTCTGTGTTACATCTTATAGCAATAGCATTCAGTTCTATTGTCAGCACCCATTATTCTTTTTTTTTTTTTTTTTTTAAATATGGGGATGCAAAGCTTCACCTTTCTGTTGCAGATTTCTTTAAGAGTAAATTATTATGAATTGTTGAAATATAAATTTGAAACATAAATCTTTGTTTCAGTTCTTGGTTTCTGTTCCACAGCTAATATTTTATCCAACACTCTTCTGATGCTCATGGCACAAAAATTATGCCAAAGTCTGATTTTTCCTTTTCTGCTTCTGAAAGATAGCACTCTTTTGTCCAATTACTATTAGATAGGTGTATGCTGACAGCTGGTATCAGTCAAAAAAAGAAAAGTGATAAAGCAAAGTGAGATTTGAAAAACCTTGGTTTCCTGCATGATCTGGATTATTACGAGTTAGTAACATTAAGTTTACCAGAAAAATACTAAAATTACACGTCGACATTCATTTTTAAACATTTTAAATGTGACTTGACTATAGGAGATATTGCCAAAGTATATTTCAGTTCAGTGGAAATTACAGGCTTTTGGGCTAAATTCACAGAATAGTGCAACCTTGTGATCAGGATACATCTGTATTGCACATTGTAGCTTGGCTACCACAAGCAATTCAACTGCTGAGGAACTGGGCAAATCAGCCTTTGTGGAGCACCACACTAACAGAGCTATCGTGTTTCCGATAATCTGTAACATACTGTGGCGTGTCATGCAATGTTTGTGTTCCCTGGCACTGAAGTGTACAGCTTTTAGGCTCCTGCCATCCCTTGGGAGCTCGCAACATATGAATTAGATATAGACTATCCATACATTGTATGAAAAGGGACTCTGACCAGAGAGTAACTCAGACAAGTCAACAGGAAACATCACACATAATCCCTGACCAAGATTTAGGCATTTTACCTTTGCCACAGGGAGAAATTTCAGTTTATGTATGATTTACAGCCATTCCTGCTATTGAGACCCTTTGCTAAGGAATGACTGGGGGATCAAAGTCAAAGGAGGAGTCAGGTTGTAGCCAACTGTTTCCATGTAGCTCAGTGTTACAACATTCACCTGCCATCAGGAGACTTAGCTACAGGTTCAGGTACTCCCTAAACTGATTTGAAGTCACATCTCCTGCTTCATGGGAGACAGTCTTTATCCCATAGTTAGCAGGTACCTGGGCTGGGAAGGGACTGTTCATGCCTTGCTGGGACTTATTAACACCACATACTGGGCCTGTCTGGTTTACTAGGTGACAGAAGATGAATGCAGATATGCAGATAGGAATTTGAAAAATATTCACCAAATACCCTCCCAACTTTCAACTTTTTATTGCTCAGGTAATTTTGGAGCAGAGAAGGTATCTATTGAAGCTATTTCTCTTTCAAGGATTAATTAAGCCTTCATCAGGATAGGGGCAGAAAAAATGCACATATTTTTAGAGATTTCTTAATCCACGTTTCCTCTTTTTCAGCAAATTCAGAACACAGACTGTGCGAAAGACCAAACTTATTGTGTTAGTGCTAGTGTGGAAGGAATAAGTCCTTGTTCACTGGGAGCAAATTAATTTGTTTGCTTATCTGTTGAGTAATGGTTTGTTTGATTGCAGTTTGTCAGATAGCTGTGGTTTGGCTGCTATTTCAAGTTTGCAGAGTCAGGGGCTGTCTGTTGTGAACAGGAAAAACGCCTGGCAGCTGAGGGGCGAAAAAGCCTTTCTGCTTTTAATCACTGACAACAGAGTTAACAGTCTGTTAGCTGCCGAACCTCTGTGGCAGGGTAGGGTTGACCTAGGCAGACGTTTCAGAAGCCCGAGTAGTGAAGAAGTAGCAGCAGATGAAGGGTAACTTTCAGTGGAAGAACATTTGATCTACCTGTCTTCAAGATGAGGGGAAAAGCAAAAGATGCAAGACTGAAAAGTCAGCACAGAAACCAAGAATTTGAATTGAGTTTAAAATCTTACAGATAGATTTTAAAAATTAAAAGTCAGTGACTTCTTTATTTCCTTGTTTAAAAAATTGTCATGGTATGTGTGGTGTCACGTGAGAATATCACTCAAAGTGGCTATTGTGTGTTTTCTAAAAGCATGTGGTTTGCATGTAAAACAGTGTATTTTGGAACACAGATATGAGCCAGCTGAAGGCTAGCAATACATATTCCTTTCAGGAAGACCACACAACAGTGATTCTGTACCAAGTAAGAGATCAGGGTTAGCTGCCTGGGAATCACAGCATGTTGTACATCCAACTTGCCCATTTTATGGGCTGTGAGATATCAACCTCAGAACAATGTAAGTTCTTGGGCAGGTCTTTGGGGCAACTCAGCTTCTCTTTGCAAAATCAGCCACCATTTTTGAGAACGGTTTCACTAGCGGGTCTTGCTGAATCAGGTTGCAGTTATACCTCTCCCTGTAAGACTAATGTAACATCTTAGACATCTGCCAAGGCAGCTAATAAAACAGAAACAGTAGAAAGGCTTCTTGCCTCATCATAATAATACACATAGACAAATATGCATTTATTAAGCTAGCTGTACTGGCAGCTAGGATCACAATAATAATTGTCATGCATTTCTGTTATCATCCCTTAGAAAGGGAGTGGTTGGGCAGCAGAAAGAAATGCTGTCTGCTTGACTCAACAATGCATTCCCGGTCAGGTAGAAGCCATTAGAAAGAGGGGTAGATCACTTCTTCATCAAGTTTTACCCTTTATTACTGGCAGTCTAGGTGGGAAAAGTGGGATGGTCAGTAAGAACTGACCAGAGCTAAAAAGACTTCTGAGAAGAGCAAGGAGGAAATTTCAGTGATGGAGAGGAAGCTTCAGAAGGAGAAGAGGTGATCTATGTAAAGAGGAAGTCATACTTGAACATGATAAACTTCAAGAGACCTTACAGAGGGATTCAGATGAAGCACTGGGTAATCATTAATGGCATGAAATTTAACAAGAACAAAAGCTGGGGTTGAGTAATAACGGACACATTATTACTGGGTTTGATGAACCCCAGGATGCGGTTTACCCTTTTGGCTGCCAGGGCACACACTGCTGACTTAGATTGAGCTTAATGTCAATCAGCACCCCAACATCCCTTTCTGCAGGGCTGGTCTTCAATCACACCTCTCCCAACTTATACTTGCATGTATGAAGATCAGTGATGTCACTGTATCAGCCCTATTACTTGTTAACCATGGCTGTACCTACTGCTTTTGTTCAGGAAAGTGTTAACAAGCCACTTCCCTGTTGTCACTCTCAGCAACTCTTCAGTAATTCTACAGTTATTGCTCAGCACAGTACTAAATGTGCTGACCATCTGAAAGGTGAAGACAAAAGACCCTGGCATCAGATTGCCCTGTAGAGTATTCGGTGACAAAAATGGGAGAAGAATGGGGCCTGGGAAGAGAACTTCCAAGCCATCAATCTTAGATATTTACCAGTTGTTAAAAATTTTAGCTGCTAAACACATGCCTCAGTCCTGGCCTTGCAGACTTAGATCCTCTCAGGACGCATCCCATTGGATCTGTGGTGATCATCCCTTCTGTGTACACACCAGCTCATTCCTGAGTGGACTTCCAGGATGAATTAACTGGTCCCTCTGTTGTTTGGCTCTGAGGAAAAATCACTTCAGAAAATGATCCCAACAGGCCGTAGGAAAGATAAAACATCAGATATGTTTCCTTACACACTCCTTCAGCCTTATCATTGCAAGATTTTTTTTTTCACATATCTACATGCTCTCATGTAGCAGCTCAGTTTCATGACACAGAAAGTCCAGGACAGCTGTTAGTTACAGTAATGAAACACAATCATATGACTTCATTTTTCCCATATCTTTTTTGTCTCTTGCTTTTCCCTACAGTCTCTTTTCTACTGCAGGTTCTACCAATATAGTTGTTACCATCTCTTAAATCCCCTGTGACTGGGCTTTTCCGTCCCATGCCTGAAGGCTTTGGGATTCTGACTACAGAAATAACAATACAGCTTAGAGCTTGTGAAGGAAAAAAGAGCACAAAGACTTCAAAATAAAGGATTTTGGAAAACAGATGCTGGAAAGAACACATAACAGAAATTGTGCAAAATTTAGTGTATGTTTAGCTCCCAGGATCACAGAACTAGACTTGATCCCAGTAGGCACTGCATGCAGCCTGGTTTTGTTCTGCTGGGTTTTGATCTTTGCAAGCTAATGGAAATTAAGTGGGCTGTTTGCTTAGGAAAGTATATGAGACATGGACTGAGGAAACCATGTTCATGAAGTTAGTGACTTAAACATTGAGACTATATAAAGTGTTTGAGTAAGAACCTGGAGCCAGTAAAGACCTGCCCACACATTGTGCTAGATCCCCCATAACCTAGGTCTCTCATAACCTACTTCTGCTATCTTCTGGCTTTTGTCCTGTTCAGAGCTAGTATGAAAGTAATTGACTGCAGCTGTAGCTGTCATTTGGCTCTGGCCCAGGACAATAACAGAACAGCACACCTCCTCTGGGCCAGACCATGTTTGCTCGAGTCCCCTCTTCCCTACTCCCATACTTTTAGCTTCATAGATTACCCATCCACTTGGCCAAAGATCAGGCTCATGTGTCCAAGCAGCTGACTTTGACTACTTTGACTACTGCTTAAACAGAAAATAGAAATGGTCATTGTTCTTACCCCAGCTAAATAAGTAACTTTTGCTCTAGGCTGTCGTAGATCCCAGCCAACATATCCTCTGTCTATGTGAGCTCTGGTGATGGTAGATTGTGTCAGTGTGATCCTGTGGCTGGTTGGTGTCCCAGAGAGAATGAAAGAGGGAAAAGCTTGTAACTGCTGAACTTAGTGTGCTCTTTCCAAACTCTTCCATGACTGGGTCCAGCGCCTGAAGGACAAAGACTTCAACAGATCCATGATGAATCATGAGGACCATCAGATGCAGACATCCCCTCTGTTACCTCTGGCAAGTACTTCTTTATGCTTCATTATGGCAGTCACCCAAGTGATTACAGGGATACAAATGTATTTTTTCAACAGCACGCATCCTTTCTATATAGCACAAAATTCTCCAAAATACTGAAGGTATCAGGCACAAAAAAATGGCCTCCATGGAGAAGTTTATTATAAAATCATAGACTAGTGTGGGTTGGAAGGGACCTATAAAGGTTATCTAGTCCAACTCCCCCTGCAATGAGCAGGGACATCTGCAACCAGATCAGGTTGCTCAGAGCCCCGTCCAGCCTGGCCTTGAATGTCTCCACGGATGGGGCACCTAACACCTCTCTGGGCAATGTCTTCCAGTGTTCTTCCACCCTCATTGTAAAAAATTTCTTCCTCATCTCTAGCCTAAATCTCCCCTCTTTTTGTTTAAAACCATTACCCCTTGTCTTTTTGCAACAGGCCCTACTAAAAGGTCTGTCCCCCAGGAAACGTGTGGGTATACTTCCTGCCTATCTCAAGCTGAAGTGTAGCTGTATAATCACTGACACATTAGCTGAAATGAGAATAGTAAGTGATGATAACTGGACAAGAGGCATGTCAGTCCAATCTCTTTTCCCTTCTCCAAGTACTCTTTCTGAGCATGAACATTCATCGTTCTTACTGTTTATATATGTGTGTATCTACATTTTAAATTTACTGTAGTCTACTACACAAGTTTTTTTGCGGAGAGAAACAGGTACAGGGCTGTGATTCACGATTTCCCAGAGTGAAATAAGTGAAGCAAGAAGTCAGAGCCTTCAGGTGTGACAGACACTGGGTCCTGGACTGGGAAAGCTTATTTTGAGAGGGGAAGGGTTTAGGTAGCATAAGGACAGTTCCCAGTCACTGACAGAAGAACAGGGACAGAATTACCAGCAACGCTAGACTGTTTAACTGGCAAAATGCCTAGGAGCTGGCTGTATGCTCAGAAAATGATAAGAAAATAGATATAGGTCTCAAAGGCCTTCAAAAATGATTCAGAGTTTGTCCTCAGATGCTCCCGCTTTTCCTCAAGGAGAGGAGCAAACAGGAGGCCCCAAATCTCAAACATCTGCATCTGCCTACACTGCAGTCGGGCAGTTGCCAACCTCTTCACAGTACTCACAGAATGTCTTCCTGGCACCTATGCAGTCATCATTACACTCAGTCCATATTCACCCTTTTTCAGAACCTTCACCTTAGTCAAGGACAGTTGGTCCTTTTAGTCCTATACCAATATATGAGAGTCAGGTCTTCTCCCATGATCCTGAGCACAGAAAGATTGAATGGTTAAAATTTTGCCTCCTCTGCAGGAAAAAAAAAACAAAGGATGGCCTCCTTTGCAGTTCCTATGGGCCTGTCCCTGGCCAATGGTATTTTCCAAACCTGTGGGAAAAGTTCATCTGGCCTAGGCCAAAATGGCACAAAGGAGAGTGCTCACAGTTAAACAGCAGGGTGACATGCTATAGAACTGAAAAGGCAAAACAAACTTAACGCACAGCCATAATGTAGCATACAGAATCTTTGCACATATTGGCAATAGGAGACCTGTAAAAGAGTCTCCCCCTAGAGCCCTAGAAGTTGTTTTAGATCTACTCATCTTCATTCTGGCTTGAGACAAACACAACGGGATAATGCAAACAAGGCACATATGACCTTGATCTGGCTCCAATCCTGTCCCCATCTCTGTGAAGATAATGACAGTGTTGTAAATAACATTCAATTATGTGACACTGTCAGTCTGAGGCAGTAGGCCAACACAGAGACACAATGCATGGCAGGTCCACAGCTAGGTTTGTGGCTACAGATGGAAACCAAAGACAAAGGGAAATATAGGGTCCTGTGCCTGCATATAAAAGATGCAAGCTGCTTCCCAGGAAAGTGACTCTCCAGGCAAGTAGACAGACATGGAGAAAGAAGGGGCTGTGAGAAGGCTCACAGCCTATCTGTAGGAGACTTGCTAGCTGTGGGAGATCTGGCATGGTCAGACAGTCCTGAATTAGCATAAAGTTAGCTGGCACAAAGTTAGCTCATCAACATTTTTTGAGTACTATAAACTTAGTTCACTGGCTTAACTGTAAGTTTATCATCATTCTGCATCAAGCAGTGGGAGTGTTTTTATTCCAGCAGAGTCTGGATTTAATCTATAGCCAAACTGTAGACATAGCCAGTGAGAGCTGTAACTGAACAAGAAAATGGATAAATGCACTAATGGTAAAAAGTCAGGAAAAAAGAAGGCATTACAGCATGGGGAAGCAAACTGGCGAATATAAGTGCTGAGCAGAGAAATGAGAAGTATCCAACATACCAATGATTATAGAGGCATGATGTTATACACAGCATATACAGTTCCTATGAATATCAAGTGCAGAGCATGCTGTGACAAATGTTTTGCAAATGGCCCAGTGGAAGTTGAAATATATAGCCTTCACAGTAGGAAAGACAAGTAAAAAACACAGTGAACGAGCTTGTGACATGCTCCCTCTGATTCTTAATGTTCATGTATCACACCAATAATTTCCTGCAGGCCAGAGAAACTTTAGTGTTGCTGATTTTACTGGAAGTCTCTACTGCCTTCCTTCAGTGTCACTTTTTTATTTCTGGGCTATGCAACTAAGCAGAGGACCCACTCCAATGCCATCTGAATCCCCTCAGGGATATTCTGGAGACTGAAGTGCATGAAAAATCCCACCACTCTCCAGTTCATAAATCCATTTTTCTTTTAGGTAAGGAACATCTTATTGTTAATAGGTTGTCTTAGACCACACTTAAATCAAACCAGGTAAAGACAAGCAGAAATTACCAGTATTCATAACATCCCAGAGAGACAATGCAGTCTCTAGTGTTTATAATGTTGTATCCAAAGAAATGAAAGAAAAGTCAATTTCACCTACTTGTAGTATGTTTATGTCAGAAAGGTCTCTGCCTCATTCAGGTAACTCCTGGTTCTGAGAAAGTGGCAGTTCCAGCCCACGATACCTGTTGCACATCCCTTGGAGAGGCACTTTCAAGGTGTTTCCTACAGAAACTTCCATCAGATCCCAAATTCAGGTCCACCCTGCAGGATTTGCCTTTCAATAAGCTCAGATTGCACCAGCATTTTTGCTGTGTGGAGAATATTAACATTCAGAGAAAAACTCCCTTTAAATTCCTAGACTAAGACAAATCTTTCTCCTTAATATCTGTTCTGTTCCTTTCTTAATTATGAGATAGTTCGATTGTGCATGTCTGTTAAATAGAGAGCTCCTTCACGTTCTTGGACTATTGGACTACCGGTAGTCTGGAAAGTAAAGTGGTTCATACTTTCAGTAGGGAAGAACTCTTCCCTGTTTGGTGACTATTGTCTTACACTGTTTCTCCTATACTAGTTTCTGTGTTTTAGAAAGAATACATACCATAAACATCTAATTATCATAAATGTATGTTGGCAGTTATTGACTTGAATGATACAGGAGGTCACAGTGATTACCATTGATACTTAGGTCAGATGGACGAAATGAAAGAGGCAGTTACAAAGCACATCATAATACACTTTTTAGTATGTGCTGGTTTGACTGAAAATGGGTTAATTTTCTTCAGGCAGTTAGAAAACTTTCTTTTTCATAGCCAGCATGGTCATTATTTGGACTTAGTTTGAGAACAAGAAGATAACAGCACAGCACAGAGTTAACGTTTTTAGTTGCTTTAGTTTGAGATCCAAGGACATTTTGAGCACTTTGCCCACAGGTGTGAAGCATCAAGGAGGGGGGAACAGCTGGGGTTGACTGTGACTGACATCCAGACTGATCAATAAGAGTATTCCATCCCATTAGCGTCAAGCTTTATATTTAAGGAAAGTGGGGATCTTCTGGTGTCCCTCTCTGGCTTCTTTGTCACCTTCTCCCTCAGAGACCTTTTTGGGGGAGTTCTGTTTGGGATTTTCTTTAGTTCAACCTTTTGCCATTTTGCAGAGGCTTCTGGGTCTTTCTGCCTTTCTCTTTTTCTCTAACCAGGATCATCTATTGGCATCAGGTGCTATTTCTGGTCCTGGCTGCTCAGTGCAGATGAAGTTCGTGAAGAATTACATTGCGTATTTTTTATTTTTTATTTTATATTCTATTTCTATTTTTTAATAGATACGTGTGTATATATATATATATATTTTTACTAGCAGTGTATTAGTATTTTGTTACTTTATTAAACAGTGTTTATCTCAGTTCAAGTTTCTCCCTTCCCTTTCAATTCTCTCCCCTATTTTGGGGGTAGGAAGGGGGGTGAACAGATGGCTCTCGTGGTGGTATTGCTAGCTTGGGTTAAACCACAAGTAACAGAAGAACAAATAGATATTTGTATTCTCCATAGTCCTCTTGTACTGACTGACTTCTCTTCATATCTTAGACAATTCCTCTACAAGTTGCCCCATTGTCATAACAATCTCAGATCATCTGAGTGTCACAGATGAGTGATTTAGGGTCCTGCTTGCCACAGAGCAGTGTCTAGATCACTTAAAGAAAAGTGTTACTTAACAGACTTTGATGACAAGTTTCACTCTATTACTTACTGCATGGAGGAAACATGCCAAGCAGAATCAGATAAGAATCATTTTAGAATGATTTATAAGGGACAGGAGGTGAAAAAGGCTAGAAGGAGGTATTCCTGTTGAGTCGTGAGGTTCAGAGCATACCCCCTTGCTTTCTAAGCCTCTCAGAGAGGAGTTTAGGTACAACTGGATCCAAACTTCATCCCAGACTTGGTCAATGGCTCATGTCTAAGAGACATAAAGGGAAAACAGGTAAGGGATTATATGTTTTTATGGCCAAAGAATTATATGTGCATACCTGATTCTTTATATCTCTTGTCTAGGATCTCAAAGTTTCATCCTACTGCACCTCAACCTGCTTACCTCCCCTCTAGGGGTCTGGTGCCAGGTCTCTCCGAAGTCTGGTTCCTAGGTCTCTTGGAGCAAACTTCCAGGCATCAGAGTTCATAGAAATAAATAATTCAATGGACCAGTACAGCAGCAGGGTCAGCTCAAGCTGAGTGCATTCAGAGACGGGCTGAACAGATCATAGAAGTCCATGGGTAAATATACCTTCATAGACTACTTATCTGCCCCTCTTGTAAGGATTCAGTCCAATAGCAATATTTGACTCTGCGGTCTTCTTGCTTTTCATTAGGTTCTTCCTTTGTCTTCAGGCAGGCCCTTTTCTTGTTTAGCTGCAGAGGTTTATGGTTCATAGCTGCTTCACACTGGCCTTGAAGGTGTTATTTTGCTCAAATGGATCCTGTTTTGCTCAATAAGGTACAAAACAGGCCTTTTTTTGGAAGAGTTATTGACAGTTTGTAGCTGTTTTGTTTTTCTTAAGTAGGTATAAGTTGAGTAAAGATGAGCGGAACTTGACAACATACAGTTTAGGATTTCGGCAAATTTATCTACTAAGTAAAGTGAAACATACAGTATACTAAAAATCCCATGACTTTATAATTCTAAGGGATTAATTCTATTTAAAACAAACTTGCTTAAGCACAATTATTAATATGAAACTTAAACTGGGCACACTTGTCTAGCAGGGAGAGCTCAACATAAACTCACCCAGGCTGTAATATTGATGGAATAAAGTGGTTGGCTCACAGTCAACTTGCCTACAGTGGGAAAGGTCTGCGCGAGACTCCTTGTACCCACAACTTACCGGTGTTCACAATGTTGTTCTGCTTGTTTGTGGGTGTCCTAAAAGGAGTCCTTGGCCCAACTGCAGCTCAGGCCTTTCCCTTCTTTGGAGCCTTTACCAAACCACTGCTGCTTTGGTCAAGGGGACTGAGTGCATCCATCACACTGAGAAAAATGAATTTAGCAAATTTCTTTGGAAAAAGTTATTGATTTCAAAAGCTTTATAACATATAGTCTCAAACTTGGTCATATTGCAGGTGACACAGTTGTATGGTGAAGGTTACCACCTTCCAAGTAATGAAACAATTCTGGTTTTATTTAGCAGCTATTTCAGGCAATCATAAGGAGTCTGAAATTTATTTATCTCTTGATAGACCTTATCTGTTTAGAAAGGGCACTTGCTAGAAGAGTGATTCACGCAGTGGAAAAGTAGTTAAGAATACATATGTGTATGACATAATCTGACATATTACAATTACAATAGAGAAAACAGCATGAAATTTTGTGATGACACAAAGTCAACTATCAGGGAGCAACATATTGTATAGGAAGAATAACAAATGCAAAGACTAAAGTAATGGAAATGGGGTAAAGATCTATCACACAATGTGTAAAGATCAACAGCAATTTAACAAAGGTTGAAGACTGAAAGTTTCATTCAGGTGACTGTTTCTGATTTAGCCTGAAAAAAACAGTTATGACTTTTCTTAAAAAATAAGTTGAGATATGGTTATTCAGAAGACCATGCAGTACTGATATCACTGATTCATCTATCTAATTGGTAGATGATAACTAATTTAAGTTTTTAGATTGTTTAAAGCAGTAGTTTTGATGTGTGTTTCATGGTAGGTTTGTTTGTTTGTTTTCTAGGACATAATGTTATTCTAAATAGCACTATTTTGGATACTTTAATTGAGATGTATTAGATACTAGTGCTATAGTTGTTGCCATGATTTAAAGAGATAAGTAATGCAAAGTTTGGAGAGAGACATAATGTCTGCTGCCAGACCAACTGGCAGAGCTGGAAAAAGCAAGTAAATCTTTGGATAGACTGCTTTTTCTCAGGCATAAGAAAAGCTTGTGTGCCTGAATACCTGCGTATTTTCTATGTTATACAAGTTTGTTTAAAAGCAGATAGTTGAATGACCGAAAAACAAGCCAAAATAAAAGACTAAGCATAAGATACCAGATAGATTACTGAGTGTATGGAAAGAAGAAACAATCAAGATAATAATAAAAAAGACTTGTAGAAATGCATACTTTGTTCATAATTTCTTTAATGGTGATTATATATGCTAAATATAAACCTAAAAACCAGTATTTTTCATGGTTTAGTTCATGATGTTACATGTGAAAACACCCATGCTAAGCAGCATTGTTGTATAATGTGACTTATGCAAAATGTTTTTAATAATTATTTAAATACGAAAGTGTTTCAGATTAGGAAAGGCGATCAAGAGTTACTAAGTTCATTAGAGAAATTTGATTCCGATTTCATTACATGAAAATAAAACAGTAAAAAGGGGAAACTAGGCACTGGAAAAATACTATTTACTCTTCCCTGTCATAGAAACAGTTATGAAAATCACCTGCTATTGCAGGCCTCCATGAGCTAATAGATGAAACTTTTCACTATTACTTTCAATTGTGATGTCAGCCCTCAGGAGTACACTGATATTGCCTCACAAATAGTACCAAATTTAATTGAGTTATTGGCATGTTTATTGACACAAGCATCAAATGACATTGTCTACACGAGTTGGTGAGTCCAAACATTCCCAACTTGTCTGTTTCCCTAAGTGTAAATCAGACACAATTTATCTTGTGTTTAAGCTTTACAGTGTCAGATAAAAGAGACAGGAGCCATGACACTTACTATAATATGCAGGTGGCAACTGTACAGTTGCAACTTTTTAGTTCGTTTTGAATTCCTAGCTACAAAGTCCATTGAGATGGAGGCCAGCGATGGGCCCAAGTCCTTGAGCAGGACCATGCCAAGCACGGTGTGCTTGTCATGTTGTGGTGACTTGTAGATGGCCAGTGTTAACACCTGGGAGAATGACAGTGCCTTCTTGTTGCCACCAAACCATTTAAAATCTCAAGCAGATTTACTGGGAGGATGGGAGGGATAAACTGAACACCACTCAAGACTGATGGAGAGGCTAAGATGCTCTCTGTATGTCTGCTGCAGTCAACATCGCAACTGCTTCCAGACCAATAAACACATATAAAAATACCTTATGATAATATGATAACTATTTAAGGTTTGTGGCTTAAAACATGTAGATGGGCAGTGAAGTTAAAACTGGGTACAATTACCTTGGGCTCTGCAATGCCTCCAGATAAAGCCAATGGTTTCTTAATCAACACTGAGATGTGAGAAAAGTGGAAAACAAAACTCCAGCAGTTTTCAGAGCTGAATAAATGCCACCACCCTTTCCTCTAAATTACTAAATGCCATCATCTCTGATTTCTTTTTTCCTTGATGCCCATGGGGAAGATCTTGAGAAATGTTCCTTAGAAACTCAGGGGCAGGCTTTGTAGTATATCTGTATCGAGGTCTTACTGAGCCAGGTAGATGAGCTGCAAATCCATCTATAATATGTTTAAAACCAATAATCTTTACCAATTAATAAGCACCGATCTTGTAAGGATTCTCATTTGATCCTCAACTTGCTTGGTGTTTATTAATGCAAAAACCCCACCTATGACTGCACTCTTGAGATAAAAAATTATTACCTAAAGAATGTATTACCACAGAATAATTAAGATTTATTTATTATTTTGCATTCTGACTTGCCCATATTTAAATTTTAGGCATACATTGTCCTCACTTGAGTTCTATCACTGTAAACTGAGGTCATACAGGGGAAGGATGGGTTCTTTGTTTGCAGAATTCAGATGGTATTTCACTGCTAATATTATAATGGGTATATACACACATGTATGAACACTTACACATTCATAACTATAGTGTGTACAGAAAATAATGGTTCAGTGTATTTAATTTCCCTCTGTATTTGAACTTGCCTGAGATCATAAATATGTCCTCAAGCACAGTAAAAATATCTATGTATCTCTTCAACAGGGAGCATTATATATAAATATTTAAATATATATATATATATATTTTTTTTTTTTTTTTCCCCCAGGAACATAGTTAGCTAGCGTGTTTTCCTAATGTTTTTCAAAACAATGGAAAATTAGTTCATTCTAAAGCCTTCATTTAAGCTACTTTTCCACCAGGAAATTTCTTCTTTGTTCCTTTGACTTTCTTAAAAGAAATGAAGGCACAAAGCTATACATTATACCCAGATTTCTAAACAGTTTCAGTTTCTAAGCTTCAAATTACCATAGGGCTATTTGATCCATCTATATTTCAAACACTTATAATTAGAGAGATTTATATTTACATCTGGCACTATGACAGAGCTGTAACTAGCCTCTTTTGGATCCCATTGCCTAGACCCTATCACATCTGACACTGCAGTGGTAATGTAGAGGGCTGGAGAATGCTATTAGTGAACCGTACTCCAGAGACAGACAGTTAAAAATGGTACTTAGTATCAGAGTTAAGAAAATACTTGTGTTATGTACTTAACAGATTTCCTGGGATTGTGTAGAAAGAAAGCTATACATCTGTTGCAGAAAGGAGGCATTAAATAATGTTTCCATTAGGAGAGGTCTATTTTATATATATAGTTCTCATATTGTGTGTCAGAACAGAGTTCAAAACAGAGTTGAGATCTTTTTGCATTCTCACAATGCAAAATATATAAGGTAATAATTTTGGTTTCCAATATGCCTGCATGGTTACCTGTGTTTACTTGATATCTAAACTCATAAAATTCCACTTTTATTATTATAGCTGCAGTTGGGTATATCAGGAATCAGACCTCCCCAAATCTGATGGTACAGCTGTGTTTCCTGAACTGTGTTTGGGCCGGGGGGAAGGCTCTGAGACTGTCCCTTGCAGAAGTAACAAGTGACTCCTCATTCATCCCTCTCTAATGTGGGAAGATAGAACAGGAAAAATTATTACAGTGAGTTAGAGTTCCTATCTAGCATTCCCTATAGGAACAGCTATGCAGTGCTCACAAGACTCCAATCTCCTTCACATAGCTTGCAGAAGACAAAGAATTATTCATGTGCACCTGAAGCACATGGAGGAGTTGGTTCACTCTGAAATCCAGGTGGAAGCAGCTGAGTACTGTTAATGGCATGGGAAGAATTTAATGGTCTGGGGAGAAGCATATTGTTCTGTTCTTTCTTCTGAAGAAGTGAAGAAGATAGTCAGTTAAAACTGAAAGGTAATTATCAGTAAATGACCAAAGAAGAGCTGTGTGGTGGTGTTTTTTTTTTTTTTTTTTTAATAGTTGACATTGGCCCGAATCTCTAGAAAAGCAATCCTGGAAGGTTGGCACTTTTTGTGATAGAAGACAGGGACCATGGAAAAAATTTAGATTTTTTGGAATAATCTTAAGTCAAGCTAGAGTGTTTTTTCTGTTTTCTTAAGGTTCTTTCAAAAGACTCCAGGAAGATGCGTGGAAGTGACTTAATCAGTAAAAAACTGAATTGAAGTCTAGGAGAGCTGAAGAAGGAAACCTCAAAGATTGTCTGATATGAGACAGTGGAAACAAGGTGTTATATTTTATACTCGAAATTATTGTGTGATAGTGATCACTTAAAATTCTGATACTGATGGAACCAAATATTTATTAGCTTCCTTGCTTTTGAGTATTTACTGAACAATAACTGACACAGCAATAAATGAGTTGTTCATCCTATACTAAAGATCCATCCAAATGAAGTGTCCAAACACTGTAAAAATGCAGATGGTGAGTGGAGAAAACACTGCTTTGTTCTGGGCACAAAAGCAGTATTGCAGGCAAAAAGGGTTTACTCCATTTCTAACAAATGCTTCATTCTGACACACTTGATCTTGATGGTTTTCGGCTGCTGCAGGCAGAGGAAGCTAGCTGTAAAATTGTATTACAAAAATTCTGAATATGTTGCAGTCCACATAAGTTTTAATATGAAAAAAAAAGAAATTTTAAAGGGTAAGATGAATGGGCTGTCACTCTGAAAGCACAGGGAAAGCTAAATTTAAAAGTTGGACATAGTTGTACAAGACAGTGTTATGCCAAAAACTGTAATATTAGCACTGAAAGGAGAGCCACAGGCAGCAGAGGGTAAGGTGGTAAACTTCAGCCTTATGATAGTGAACTTATCCCCCGCTAAGGGAGTTTGTGAACTAAATTCATAGGGAAACAACCTTCTGGAAAGGATTCAATTTGTAATTGGACCAGAGGAAAAAAGTATCCATTATAGGATTGAAAAGAGGTCATGCAATGGTGCTGCTGAGCTGGTTCTCTCACTATGCTGTTGTGGGTCCATCTTAGGGTATTCTCAGAGGTTGGGGAAAGTTGCTGGACAGGAGCAGACAACTGTGCTTTTCACTCGTATGGGCGAGTTGTTCTTTACTTGTGGTGGAGGCTAAATGAAGACGTAGATAGGATTTGTGCATGTGGGCTTGTCTAGTGCAGGGAAATAGCAATTTCCCGAGCGTCTGCCGCTCTGCATGTGTAAGACCTGATTCAATATGGTTCATCTCTCCATGTAAGCTACCTCCTTAGAGTGGGTAGGGATTGAGAACCTAAAACCACGCATATGAAGACAGCTAATGTGCACTTTGATAATTATCATACTGTAATTTTTCTGTGTGTTTGTTGTCATATACTCTAACACAAGGAAATATGAGAAGAGCAGACACTGTTGATGATTACCTTTCCTAGTTTACCAGCATTTGAATACTGAAAGCTGCCTCATACCAGTAAATCCACACTGGATTTTAAATTGCTTGTGGCACCACAAGAGTGATGTCTTCTCTTTATTCATACCGATACAGTACTTCTGGTTCCTAAAGCCTCATTCCTGCCTCGAACTGCTGCACAGACAAATTGCTCTATTCTGTGCTACAAAACCCCTGTGTCCTCCTACCTGGAATCCTAGAGTAGCACCTGATCAGAGAAGGACAAAAAATGAAACTGTGCTTTTCTATGCACAAAATGAAAAATAAACTTATGTTTCTTTTATTTCAAACTTGTCATGACCTGTCTTTGTTTCAATACCAAAAGCCTTTAAGCAAAGCAGAGTCACGTATTGGTGTGGAGAGAGAAACTGTGCATAGCTATTATTTCCTGCTGAAGTTGCTGCTATGGTTTATATCTACTATAAGCTGCACAGTAACAACTAAGTTTGTTTCTGCAAATATATATGTTATCTACTCTAAATACTGCTACTTGGTTTATTAGAGAGTTTATTGTTTACTTCTAATAAAGAGTGTCTATAAGTGAGGAAAATGTCTCCTGACTATTTACTTTCTTGAGGCCCTGGCAGAAAAAGCTATGGGTTTGCCATTGTTGTCACAGTTGTAGAATGGCCAGAAGATTATAATAGTGTGTCATAAGAAAATGTTTTTAGTGATATATTAGTCAGAGGTCTGGTGTATTTCTAAACTACATGTCAGGCCTTGAAAGTTTTTGATTGATTTGTCTCCAGGTTTAGTAAAGTGAAAATCTCTGGTAAAGGGTTATCACACGTACAACAGGACTCTGTAACTCAGAGGATAAATACTCATACTGAGCACTTATATTTAGACCCCAAAGAGCTTTTAAACACTGGATACTTAACTAATTTGCATTAGATATCTTAGCTAACAATTATAGCCTCTCTTTAATTCCCGGAGTATTTGTGGGCAGACTGTGACTCTCTCAAACTGTTCATTCACTCAAAGCTCTTACAGAAGTGTCTCCTTAAGGAATACTTTCCGACTGCTACATTTCACACCTTAAAAATAATTCACACATCAACTTCTGCATTTAGTTTCATGAAAAATAATCTAGAAAGCATTTAACACTTTCTGTGTTATTTAAAAATATAATGTATGTGCATAATGAGATCATCTCATTGGAAAATCTATTTATTATACACCGTCCTGTTCAGTAAAAGAATACATTGTTAATTGAGTGGTACAATTTCAATTTTTAATGTAATTATTTAAACTAATGCTATAGATATTTGAAATTATATACTAAGATGTCATTACTACTGGCCCTGTTAGTAATAAAAAGCCAGAAAGATCTTATTTGACTATATATACACCATATCTTTAACAACTTAAACACATTAAAAGAATAAAACAAAGAAAATGCTTCTCCCCTCAAGGTATTAAATATTAGTTCTGGAATTATAACATCAGGAATGTCCTTCTTTTATTAAAAGCTTCAATAAAGAAAGAAAGCATGAAAAAGCTGGACTGATAGCTTCTAATGGAACCGCAAGAAGGGAAAACTATTTGCTGGTGGTTCTGAAATGAAGGAATTGCACACTCAAAATTAGTTCATTTAGGATGTACCATCTGTTTGTTAGCAGACAACTTGTGGGTGGGGGTCACAAGGGGTCTGTAGTATCATTTGAGATTTGATCTTCACTCAAGGCTACTATTTAAATGCACATGGAAACCTTCTCCTGCCTCCTGAGTGAAGTGCTCAATAAGGAGCTACACATCGCAGGAATCATGAGCAGTGACCTATGCTTTCTCGGATATGCAAAGCCAAATCACTTATATCTATACCTACATTGTATAGAGAGATATATAGCTATATATGTAAAATACTATTATATATGTTCTCCTGTTTTATTTATATCTGCTTGCATATGGAGCTCTCAGTACAGGAAAGACGTGGACCTGTTGGAGAGGATCCAGAGGAGGCCACAAAAATGATCAGAGGGCTGGAACAGCTCTGCTGTTTGGATGACCTGAGAGAGTTGGTGTTGTTCAGCCCAGAGAAGGGAAGGTTCCGAGGAGACCTTATTGCAGCCTTTCAGTACTTAAAAGGGGCCGATAAGAAAGACAGGGACAGACATTTTAGCAGGGCCTGTTATGATAGGGAAAGGGGTAATGGTTTTAAACTAAAGGAGGGGAGATTCAGGCTAGACATGAGGAGGAAACTTTTTACAATGAGGTAAAACAGTGGAGTAGGTTGCCCAGAGAGGTTGTTGATGTCCCATTCCTGGAAACCTTCAAGGCCAGGCTGGACGAGGCTCTGAGCAACCTGATCTGGTTGCAGATGTCCCTGCTCATTGCAGGGGGTTGGACTAAATGGCCTTTGAACGTCCCTTCCAACCCAAAATATTCTATGATTTTATATGTATGTATATATTTATATAGTCAAAAACCACACACATACATATATGGATGTATGTATAACCAGACCACGTAGCAGTCCAGACCACTTCCCAGGCCAAATATTTTTGAAAGCCTGTAATTAGAGAAGACAATTTTGATGCTGGTCTTTGGATGCTTTAAAAAATACAAATGGTACTTCCATTCCTTTCAAATAAATAAATTTCTGTGTTGGTCCAGATGTTCACCTCTACCTTCCTAACAGAGAAACCAGAAAACAAAGCAACTACAGCTGCATGCAAATTATCAAAGCTCTTTCCCAAGTAATTAAATCATTCATTATACAAAATGCTCTTGGTTGAAACACAAGGGTGGCATTTAAGCTGAAATTATCACTGAGCTTTCTTTTGGTGAAGTAGTTTCTCAGGGCTACTCTACAAATTGAGTTATTTCAAAGAACTCTTTTTTGTCTGTGGTCTTCTGCCAGAATGATGCATGTAAATGTTCTAACTGTTAGAAAAGCATATAAAAACTGGAATTTTACAATTTAAATCTTCAAATACTTATTTCCTTTTGTTAGAATTAATTTTATAGAGAGGTTAAATACTCATAATTCTGTTTAAATGCAAGTAGTAAATTTATATATTAGTACTTTGCAAGACTTATAGTTAATGAGGAGGAGATGATACATTTTTAAAACCCCTCCTTAATTTCTTTTGTTGAGACAACTATGTTCTGCACATACTGCAAGCCAGGTGTATCCATTCTTGCTTTGTCATGTATAACAGAGCTATTTGACGGAACATAAACATGCTAATATTGAGGATTGAAGAATCCATAGAAAAAAATATGTGTAATTGAAAAAATTGTTTTATAAATAATTCCTTGTCTGGTTTTCACTTTTTTTTTTTTTTTTTGGTATTTCAAATTTATGATTTTTAATATCTTTCTTTATTTCTTGAACTTTTAAAACAGATTTGCCCATGTTTCTCAGCATGATGAGCTGTGCTGTTTCAGCCCACTAGAAACAAACGCACTGGGGAAATCTACATTATGATTATCTCCTTTTTCTGCTTTTCAGACTGTATAGGGTGACTTACTCACCAAAGTAGAGTAAATGCACAGAATGAAATGTCAGAAGGGCTATAGCCTAGAGTGTATCCTCCCTGTAGTCCTTCACTCTCCTTCCATGTTTGTTCCAATTGTTGCACAATTTTTAAAGTTTCCCACCTCATTAAAATGTCTGTTCCCATTATGGTTCAGTGGTGTTCTCTTGGTATATCTTGAGATATTTCAAAATATTGTCTTTCTAATGTGTGTGCCCTCTAAATGTTAATACAACTTTGATCCCAAACCTCATACACTAAGCTATTAATAAGTGGTATTAAAGAGACAAGAATGGATTTAAGCCCCCTTAGTGCTGCCTGTCCTTTCCACTAGCAAATTGTTGGCTGTTTGCTCTTCTAAATTAATACTGGAACTTTGAAAGTGTTTATATCTGACGTTGTAGCTAATATTGCAGTCCTTTTGGTCCTCTTTCTTACTGGGAAAGTACTGAGAGGGTGAATGAGTGGGGAGAAAGTGATTAGAGAACTTCTAAAATGTTTTCAGAAGTAAAGTGAATGAGAAAGCATTTACAATTGCTCTTTAACAATACTGCATGTAATTGAAACGGAGAATGTATAGAACATAGAGATAAATGACAGAAAATATACAAAAATAAAACGCCCCCTTTTTTTTTTTTTTACAGAAACTAATACTATCTGCTATTGAGGGACAGGCTGGAACACTTAATCTTTGAAAAAATATGGTGAAAAGTCTTTACAGTAATGTCATTTCTTCAGCAGAGGAAATGATAAGTGGTTGTTGCATGGGTTGTAAGTCCTGGTCCTCTACACTAATAAGAAACTGATATTTTGGTACTTGGAGTGTTTTGCATAATGGACATATTGACATAGATTGATTCATATTCATACCCTACAGTCAAGCTCTTGCTTAATAGTTCTGCTTGTCTTTGTAAAGTTTTTGGTGATGCAGATTCACACTGGCATTAGCACCATCGCTTATTTGGGCATTTCAGTTAGTTTCAAAATCAACAGGTCAGAAATATCTGAGTGTAGTTAATCTCTTTTTTTTTTTTTTTCTCTCAGTGACTATTTTTGTTGCATTTTTCACCTAATACGAAATATAAATCACTCAAAGGATTTTGCATATTTATGCAAACTGCAAGGATAAAGTCACAGCAGAATCCTGTACAAATATACATGAATATTGCATTTCCAAAATCATCACAATGTAAAGAATTGTCACCAACATTTCTGTCGTCATTCAACCACTTTAAAACATCCAGAAGGAACGTGATCATTTAGACCATTAGTTCTTGTTTTCAAACACCCTGTATCTCTCTCCTCATGACCTGTGTAGGCGTGTGGCAATGCAGAGCTAGAGCATGTGTGTGTTTGCTTGTCACACACACAGTTACATGGGCTCTGAGTTCCGAGCTCATTGAAAGGCTAATGCCACCACATACAGTTTAATCTTACGTATAGGTCAGCATCATGTGTAAAGGGGAGAATGACATTTCTCCAAGGACAGATAATATTATTTATAACAGAGTTCTTGCACTTTTCAGTGATTGATAGTATCAATTGTTTACAGCTGACTGAAACAAGAAGTTGACTTGGTCTGATAAAGGACTGAGGCTTGGGCCCAAGCCCAGATCCTTTTACCAAGGCTGCAGCAGAGTGTGTTCTAACACTGTATCACCAGGGAGTTGCTGAAAAAGTAGCATAAGTATTTTTAGGTAAAAACCCTGTTCTGTGGCAAAATCTTTGTTAACATTCATGATTTCAAGATTTCCCTCCTACCTTGAGGCTGATATATAATTTGTACAGGACATTTTAAAAATAAAAGCCCCTGCTAACGCCAGAAATATGACATTGCATGGACTGAGTGAAAGGCTTGATTTTTTTTACATTTATGAAGATTGTGTCTGTTATGACAGCCTCCAATGATGAAATCACATTCTGATAAAATGATTGTGTTGATCTTTTAGACAACTTTCTGCTTTGAACATTGTGGAGGGAACAGTAGCTGAGATACTATTAATAATGCAGCATGCAGTAGCATGAAAATAATTCATCTCAAAGTTAGAAGCTTTCCTGTTATAGAATTTCATAATTAAAAGCTCTGTCAATGGTATTTCTTAGTTGGCAATTACATACAGATTGGCAAAAATGTCAGTGAACTGGAAGCCAACATGTAGGTTCCACGGGTAACCTGAATATTTGTTTTTAAACATTGCTTAGACCATGACAGAAAATGAGAAAGAAGATCCAGAAAAATAAGAGGACTCCTTTCTTATGTCCTCTGCAGAACATAAAAAGGGCATATTTTTATCTGCCACTGATACTTGCCAATATTCAGAAATTGGCCTCAAGGAACTCCAAATATACTTACTGCATTTATTTAAGGGAGGAGTAACCACAGAGTAGCACCTCTGCCTCTTTGCCCTGTGAACATGCTGCTCTGGCCTCATGTCCTCTCTTTCTTTGTCGTAGCCGAACACCAAAAGCAGCTGCATTTACAGAGGAAGTGGTTACCCTGGCTACAAGAACTGTGGATTATGCGTAACATCTCAAAACACTATCACTAAAACTTTAATTTTAGTCGATTATTGTTGTTTCAAAACGCGGTGTGTGTGTGTGGGGGGGTGTTTGTTATTTGTGTATGATCACACTTTGCAAAGACAGGAATAGGTTATTTTTTTTCCGTCGTTTTTTTCCCGATTCTCGCCCCGCAGCGGCGACGGGCGCGGCGCGGTGCTGCGGGCGGACCAGCAGGGGGCGGTGAGGCCCCGCGCGCCTGCACGCGGCGCGGCTCGTGCCCGGCGGGGGGAATCGGGAGGGACCGGCGGGGGGGGCAGGAGAGTTTAACAGCGAGAGATGAAGACAAAACTGTCCCAGAGCTGCCTCAGCAGCGCAGCGGCAGCAGAAACTGCCCGTCCAGTGGGAAAGAACTGTTTCGTCACTGTCCTTCTCTTATCTCCAAAGTAAACAAACAAAAATCGACAACATTTTTGGATGAAAATATAACGAGAGATTTTCCTGCATTTAAAACATAGCTATTTCAAATATATAGCAAAATAAAATGGTAATCCTAATGACAGCATTTTTAAGACCAAGCTTACTTCTGCTCTTTGCTGTACTGCAGTGATAGGGACTTCCCTTGTTTCAAAACATAAGAAAAAGGCCGGTATTGGTAAGTGCACGAGAACTGAAACTCTCCGAACTAATGTGTGTTTTGTTTTGTTTGTTTGTTTGTTTTAAGTATTCCCTCCTATAAGTGTGAATATTCTAGAGGGGATTTAATTTTGAGTTATTTCTTCAAGAGACAGGTATCAAGACAGGTATTGTGACAACCAATGATAGGAAAAGGGGTACTGGGTTCAAACTGGAACACAAGAGGTTCCACTTAAATTTGAGAAGAAACATCTTCTCAGTGAGGTAACAGAACACTGGAACAGGCTGCCCAGGGAGGTTGTGGAGTCTCCTACTCTGGAGACATTCAAAACCCTCCTGGACACATTCCTGTGTAACCTCATCTGGGTGTTCCTGCTCCGGCAGGGGGATTGGACTGGATGATCTTTTGAGGTCCCTTCCAATCCCTAACATTCTGTGATTCTGTGATTTTGTGATCAATGTGCCTCCATTTGCATCTGCTAAATCTTATATGAACACGAGAGATACTGTATGAGTAACTTGTTCGATTTTGTGTCTCCTTAAATGCAGATTACCTACCTTTATATATTTTTTTGCAAAATAACCAATGATTTAACTAGTAGCAAGATCTGTATAGTAAGCAAAAACATAGCTATAGGTGATTCTTGTCCTTTTGTATCTAGCACAGTAAAATGTCTCTTATTAAATCAGACCAGTGCCTAAATGTAGAGAAGTAGGATGTCTTTTCATATTGCCAGCTGAATGGATCAATCAGATAGTAACTGAAAACAGATTATAAAAAGCATTAGAAGAAGAAGTGGAACAGTCTATAAGTGAAGAGATCTAGCAGTGGAAATGTGTCCTACCTTTTCTGACAGGATGCATTCTCCTCAAAGACAACTCTCATTAGATTAGCTGCTTGTTCAGCTGTTAGGAACTTCTGCTGCTTCTCAAGTGAGACATCAGTAATGAATGATCACCAGTGTCTAGTGCTAAAGAGAAGTCCAGAAGACTAAGAAGGGATGATTACATTTTTTCCAATGACTGATGATACTAATGGCAACTCTGCTTACTGGTATAGTCTTACCAACCAACCTCAAGTCTTACCAGCCAGCTTCTGCCTTGATACTGACAGTACTTGTTCAGTGACTTAGTTTCCCCTTATCTAGATTCTCTAATGGTCTATTTGGGATAAGAGGTATGATGCCAGATATTGAGGAATAATGTAGCCAGGGTTGATCTTGACCATGTCAGTCAAGCAATAGTGTACTTGGAGGAGGGAAGAGAGAGGAAATGCGCTATCTGATTGGTTTAATGCCTATTTTGGTAGTACCATGGTAGCTACCATTTGTCACTCTTCATGGACCAGCAAGAACTTGGGTAATTGAACAGGTCAAGGCATTGTTAGGATGTTGAGCACTTGAGTGAGTGTGCTGATATTGGGGAGTACCGATGGACAGATGACAGCGTTCAGTCCATAGTTTCCATTAAGGCTCTGTGTAAGCAGTATGGATTGCCTAGCTTTCTGCAAGAGTGTGCCACACTTCAAAAAGAGCAATGACACCATCTTTCCCTACTCTTCTGATGCTACTATTTTTTTTTCCCTATTCCACTCTCTTCCAATGCAAAACAGTTTTAAATTCCCCAAACAAATTCTCTGGTAGATTGAGCATACAAAAAGTCTTGAGAGTAGAGACTTCTCAAATTAAAGATTTGGTTTCCATCAGTGCCTCTCAAACTCAGTACCCTGTCACCATGACACAATCCAGGTGAGAACATGTTACCGTGCTTCTTCAGGTTTTGGATTCCGCCTGTCTTCTGAGGTCCTGCACTTTTGAGTAGTGACATACTTCAGAGGGTGAGTGATATGCTAAAAAGATACATTGGGAAAGGCTGAAGAAAAGGCGTTTAGACACAGAATATGTAGTGCAAGCAGAGAGAATAGGATAACAATTTAATGGAACATAGTAACTATGCTGATGCCCTGTTTCCTTCATGTTTTACTAATATAGTGATTGTCTTGTTTTAGAGCATTTAATATCACTTCTACTCTGTTACATTTGCTCATGTTCCCATTCGAGTCTTCAGGAGTTTTCCTTTGCTTTTGAATAAAAAATCTCGCCTGTCACAGGTAGTGTGCAAATAGCATGACACAAAGCAGTTTTCAAAACAAAGATTGTTGATAGTGTCTGCTACAGAAATTTTGTTTCACCCTCTTGTTTTGATCTAGTACTGGTGAAACTGTGGAATGGTGATATGATGTTTTTCTCCCATGGACAGCACAGAGTGGAACAAGCAGTGCCTGTTTCCTCCCAATGCTCATAGGTCACACATTGATGGGCTCTGATAAAACATAAATCGTATGTGCAATTTATTTCAAAAAGTCAGAACAACAATATGGTGGCAACGTACTAATGATGTTACAACTTCCCCAGAATTTCTCAGTCCCAGTTGACCTTTCTGCCTCATTATATCATGCTGAACAAAGGCTACCACCCTGCTTCCTATGACAGGGAGTGCCTTCAGGTGCACAACCTTGCTCTGCATTCCTTGATGTGTATTTTAGGAACTGTGAGTTTATACTTCCTTGTTGCCTATGGCAGTATTTAGAGTGATGATTCTATATTTATCAAAACATTTACTTAAAAGTAATGAATTAGCAATAGAGAACTTGCAGAAGCAGACTGACCAAGGTTGGAGAAAGCAGAGCCACATCAGGTATCGCTGCACTCTGCAGTTAATCCTTTAAGGATCGTCTATGGAAGCCTAACTGCCGTGTTTGGACTAGATGATCTCCAGAGGTCCCTTCCAACCCTAACCATTCTGTATTTGGTTTTGTCATGTTACTGCTGCGTTTTCATAGCTCCCAATCCTGACATGAATATAAAGTTGAAAGGAATTTTGTCACTGTACAGCCCCTCAATATTCCCAGCCACATAGTGTGATTCACCAACTTATATATTGTCACATGGAATGAGTAATGGAAGGAACCTGGATTCCTGGCACTTTGAACACGGATGTGTGTGCAGCTAGGGGACATGAAAGAGCTGAGTACAGAATGTTTCTTTTATACACATCACAATCTAAGGAAAGATTATATCATGCAACAAAACTCCCTAGAGCTTGGTTTGCTTGGATCTGGATTACATCTTCAAAGTTATACTTAGGATTTTGATAAAGTTGTGCTCATTTTGCCACTTGTTTTAAAATAATGCTTTTCTTTATAAAAAATATTATTAGCCAGATGGTACTTTTTATGAATTACAATAACAGTGTTTTATAAATGAATAAAAATCACTGACTGAATAAATGACATTATAAAAACAAGTGAATTTTATACTTCTTATACAAGAGATATAAAGTACTTTACTAATAATAATACTCTGATACAAACCTACCTAGTCTCCTGCTGTCTCTGTTTTTTCTTTGTCTCCTGTTCTTCTATTCCAGCACTTACAGCTCAAGGGAACTCAGTGCCACAAGCTCAGCTCTTGCTCTGGGACCTACCTGGGCAAGCATGGCTAACAACTGCTCAGTGGACATCTGCTGAGCACAGTCCCCAAGAAGGAGAGAGACTCTGGTCCTTTTAGAAGGAAGAATGTGCATTTACACAAGTCATATTCCTCCTAATCTTCATCATTATACCAAGATTACCCTCACTTAATCAAAAGGATAGGGTTTAATTATTGCATACGAAATGTGTGGAGAGAGTTGCAGTTATAAAATAATTTATCTGCACATCCTGAATTAGAACATTATATCAAGGATACTAAAAACAGGGTAGTGGGTTTGACTTTTTTTTTTTTTTTCCTAAGGATTATACAAAATCTCAATGGCAGTGCACAGGATAAAACCCTAAGCCACCAAGAGTCATCCCTTCCCAGCCCAACACTTCGCCTAAGAGCCAAGGTTAATATTTATCTCTGTCCCATGGCAGTAATTTTGAAGGTGTTGATCTTGGGGATTGATTGCTGCTTTAAACAGGCAGTTAACAGTTTAAACAACATTTTTATTGGCATGCAGTAGTTAAATGCCTACTAGTGTGCTGATGAGTTTATGATGAGCAAAGTGAATTAAGAGCCCATCTGAGTTACACACTATTAGAGGCACTGGGTCATTTGAGTATCCTGGGTTAATATATATGAGATGTACAGTAACTGGTCTACACAGAGAAGAAAATGTGCATTTTTAAATAATGTACTTCAGACCATTTTCTGTTCTATTTACATCTGGAAATGAAGGTCTCAGGCTACTGGTGCTCCAGCGACCTGGTGGCTGAGCACACATGTTCCCAAGGACAGAGTCTAGCTTCTGGTGCTCATATTTCAGCACTGGTGTTCCATGGGCTATGTCACTATGTTTGGAGGAAGTGTTGCCAGAGTGTGACAGGTCCTACTGTGTTCACAGAAGTGGCTAAAAAATTGGCTGCGAAACTCATTACACTTATAAACTTCTTGTATGGATTCAATAGAGTTGATACAGTATTTATATGATCACTGACATTAGAGGAAACAAAAGATATTTATAATCCATTTTTAAGGTTTGTTGATCAGGCATTTTGAGATCTTCAATGTGATTAGAAGCCTGAGACCTATGTTCTGGCTGCCTGCTGTAGGTGCTGATCTCACACAGTGTGGCTATGCCTGCTCTCTGCAGCGAACCACAACCTGGCAGAGTCCACAACTCCTGTGGAGAGAGTCTTACACGCCTCTTTGGGCATCTGTGCCAGAGCAGGTTGTGGTGGAGGGAATTTCTGAAGGGAAGGTGTTGTACCTTCACTGCAATCACAGTGTGACCAGGAGGTGTCTAAGCTACAGGACTGGTTGTTGCTACATACCACACCGCCTGAGCCTCAGGCATACCCTCTTCCCCAGGACATGGATTCCAATCTCTATTTTCCAACTCTGTTGGAAAATACAGTCTCTGACTACTATTAATGACTTAGTTCTAGCACGCCAATTGACCAGAGCCAACTTGTGACAAATGTTTCTCCAGTATAAAATTATGACAGCTTGCTAAGTATAGGATGAGTGCAATACTTCATCCCAGAAGTGTGAGATGTGGATGTAGCGAGGCTATTCAGCGCAGCACAGCTGGCATGTCTTGCTGCTGTGATGCCACAGGATGCTGCTCACAAACCATAGCTAGCCTCTTGCCTCACTGCTATTTATTTGTGTTGTCTGAGTTTTTCTTTCCTAATTAAAAGTGACACGTACATTTGGAAAGAAGCTGATTGGCCTCCTAAAAGAATGTTGACCCGTGGATTGAGGTTTCTAGTTAGTTAAATGCAAATTCTGATGTTATGGGGATGCTCCTAGAATGGAGTAGAGAAAACCAAGCCTCTGCCTCATACCCGGATATGGAATGTGAAACCAGAAGCTGTTTGCAAAAATAAATAATAGGTGTGGGAAGAAAAGTCCACTATGAAAACATTAGAGATATTTTATTTATAAACAACTTTCTTAAATAAGAAATAGTTGTAATTCTTAATTCCAGACTCTCTCTCTGTGCCCCTCCCTTTCAATTGCTACACTGGTGTTTATTTACCTCTCATCCATCAAATCCCTGGCTGCTGATTACTCCCTTTTTCTCTGGTATATCTGTCACCCAGAACCTAACTCTTTACTGCCAGGAATGAATTAATAAATAGACTCAGTATAGGAAAGATATCACAGTCCTAGAGACTGGAAGGTTTTAGGTAGACTGAAGTTCAATATGCTAGTCTTGATATTGAAGTATTCGATTAGTATTTGACTTCCTGAAAATACATGTAGTTATACAGATACATAATCTATATAGTACTGCTGGAGAAAGTGCTTGAAATGCTGATGCAGCATATTTAAAACTCAAAAAACATCCTTTCAGAGAAAACAAGCTTTTAAGGATTTTTTTTGGCATAAACTGGGCTTCATCAAATCCTATGTTCATATAGCCATGGTGAGCTTGTGTTTCCTGCAGTGAACTGAAATGTCATTTGATGTTGTTTTACCCTGGGTTCTAGAAGAACATGCCAGTTGTTTGGTTTTGTTTGTTTTTTTTTTTTTTTTTCTGTTGTGGCTGTTTTTCTTGCTTGTTTGTTTGATTTGTTTTGCTTTGTTCCATTGATTGCATTTTATTGAATTATTCTATTCAGCTGGGGATTCTCTAGCTTCCAAGCTAGGTTGCCTATACTGTAACTTTTGGTTATTGCTTGATGTCAAAAATAGCTATATCATTCGTGTTCTCCTCTCTGCTTGCTTTCTTGTTATTTACTGTCTCCAGAACAAGTACCAGGAAAGTGATCCTGCATGCTGAAAGACTGGGCTGCTTCTGCTGCAGAATTTCAGTGCTGTTGGCTGCTCCTACTCCTGCTAGACTCAATCTATGGCCAAAAAGTTAACCTAAGTTGGATGCATGCTGAGAGTACTCATGGAGTTGAGTGGACTCATTAATGAAAAATATAGCAAACATGAGAATTCAAAATGCTGCAATACTGAGATTGCTCAGTCTTGAGACTCTGGTTCATTCTCATTTGGAATGAACTACATTTCAGAAACATCATTTCCTTTACTACATGCTCCTTTTAACCAGACACCTAAAACAATTAAGCTGTGACTTTGGAGGTGAACTCAAACAAGAACAGCAATTCAAGCCCTTAATCCCATGTTTTCCCAGTTTAAAGCTACATCAAAAGTTAGGTATTCCACCCACATAATTAGCTACTAGCTTGCACAGTTGAAGGATGTGTTTCATCATATTTTGATTGAAAGCAGAAAATATGTTATGATTGTTCTGGAAAAGACATAATGCCAGATTTTTTTATAGAAACTTGTAAAAAGGAGATTCAGTGCATTCTCTGTAGCTTTTTCTTTTTTGTCTGTTGGTGTATAGATTACAACTCTTCCAGGCCATTTTTTCCAGTCCCTTTGATTTGCAGATAATTTCAAAAGTTATGTAGAAGTTGATTGGAGCACAATAGAAGCTCAAGGTTGATGTTCTTAGCTTCTATCACAGCATTATATTCAATAAGGTTTATTTCCTATGGATTATTTTAGCTAAGCCTATACTATGAAAAAATTAAGCTTGTTAGGAAAATCAGTCATAATAAGAATGAAGTCTCTACCTTTAAGAAAGTAGGACAGTGCTACTTTGTAAATGCTATATTCTTGCTACGTATACTTTAGCCAGATACTTGAGTTCTTGAAGGACATAAATACTGAGAACTGATCTAGATAGATGTCCTTTTCTATGTGGAGAAAATGAAGAACATTTTACAATCGAATTTTTAACTGGATCAGAGAGCAGTCAAGATGGGCTTTCACAGTTGGTTGTTTAGGGTGCCATTCAGGTTGATGGGGAATCTGGCTGATGTGTCTGAACCAGCAGAAGAAATTGGAATACTCGTTCATGTCTTGTTATGAATACATATGCTCAAAAAGACAAAAGTCTGATTCCTGTCTTTCTCCAAATCAGGCAGTAGAAGGATTTAAACCTGGGACCCACCTCCAAATGCTCTGACCATCCTTGGTGGTGGCATCACTTCCTTCTCTGTTGCACCTGAGTTGAAAAGGTCTGAGCTGTGGAGAGACCTATGAAGAAAAGACTTTCTGATGAGGACAGAAAGATCAAGCTCACTGGAGCATGGTGCTCAGGAATGACGGTTAGGTCTCATATTTCTTCTACAGATAACATGAGGGATTTCGTTGGCTTTTGTGTTATGTATCCAGTGGTCCTCTTGAACAAGGTGATAAAGCACCTGATCCAGGATTTTGTTTTCCATTAGGTATGAAGGCTATAGCCTGGCAGCATGTAACCCTTGAGACTCCAAAGGAGAACTCTTATGTTGCTAATCCATAGATCTGAAGAAATTTTGATTTTTCATTGCTAGATATTTGACTTTTACCAGTGTTCAGAATAATGTTTTTTATTTACATTTGACTGGGGGAGTGGAATTTTTTCTTTCCCAGGCAGATCATACTATTAATAACATGGCACCAACTTTTGTGACTTCAAGAATAGATGCATATATTGCACAGTACTTGGAGCTACATGTTAAATTAATTTAGAAAGTGAAGGTAATGCACCAGTGGGTTGTTGTTTCTCTCCTGTAATTTTCCCTGGTAAGGAATAAGACCTGAGGATAGTCCATAGAATGAATAGACTGTTCAACCAAGCAACATTGCTGTTAAATAATTTCCACAAAATTGCACTTCCAATATAATTTGCAACAGAAGGCACATTCATGTGATAGGGCAAAAAGGCTTGTATCCTTATGAAATATCTTTCTTTTAATAGCAGGCGATTGTTTGGTTTTGTCTAGCATTTACAATGGAAGATCACTGTTGTTGGTCCTCTCATCAGCCATTTTAGAGTAGGGCATCTATTTTTTATTATTTTTGAACAGAATTGTCATGTCCATTGTGTTCAGTTACTGTGCATCACTCCTGTTTGATAAGGTTGGAAGTTGGTCTTCAAAAATGCCTCAAGTATCTTGAAAGTGGGAAAGATAAGGACAAAACTTACCCTAGACAGATAGAAAGAGGATGTTGGGGGCACTTCCCCTGTCCCCAGGGAAAGAGAGCAAATTAAACTGAATTACTTTACATGCTTTTGCTCTACATGTGTGTGCTCAAAGATTTGTCATGGATACAAGAACAACTTGATTTTCCCATGTTCCTAACAGCATGACAATAGTTTTCAGGTAACACCTAGCTCTCTTAACTGCCAACATGTTTGCAAAGAGTCTGATAAAGCTTTTGCCCTGAGAAGCCTCTGTATGAGACAAAATTCAGACAGGTCATACAGCATAACCAGTAGCTCAGACAGTTCTGTGGTAAACCACCATGTTCTTTTAAGAGCTACTGCTTTTTGCCACTCTGTTAATCTTCCCAGCTGTTTACTTGTTCCCAGGTGTGAAATCAAATGCTGGGAGATCTGGGGTGGACTGTGGCATAACTCAGCACTGATCAACCATATTCCTTTGAAGGATTGGCAAGAAACAGTATGCAGGATCATGCCTTAAATATGCATATATAAATATACAAACTTCAGTCCTTAGGAGTAATTTATCTGAGATGACTAGTTGCTTGTTCCCAAGAGAGTGAGAAAAGAAATTACACAGGTAGTAGGAGAAAGTGTTATTGCATGGTCTCTCAATACCGTCTGGATTCTGTGTGGTGAGGCAAATATCCTGCATCCTGTTCTGGTCCCAGCACTATAGGAAATTGGGACCATCTCCACTGAAGTCACTGGAGAAGCACTAGCACAAAACCAGTCAGACTTTTGGGTTTTCACATGCCATTTTTTTTCATTCAAATTTATATATTTAGAACGAAGTTCTTAGGAATGTGCCATAGTAAGAATAAGCATTTTGTGTCCTACTGTATACTACTGGTTTACCTAGAGATAAAAGCCTACTTCTTATACCTATGCTTAGAGGCCGTTCTGCAGTGACTTCCCTTATACACTGAGGAAGTTGAATTGGAGTAACTCCAGTTACAGTGTGCGACCTGATGCAACCTTATTGCATCTCATCTGCAGCAATAACACATATTGCAGCAGAAATGTAAAGAAACAGAAATAGATTTTGTTTTCCTAGAATTTGTATTTGAACTCTGAGCCTGCATATGATTCTATGACAAAAGCTATTAAATTATTTTAATTCTAGATTTGTGGGAACTGATACCATGTGAATGTAACCTTTGTATGGATATTGAATTCCCATTTATTTTGCCTTGTAGGATTTATTACCTAATGAACTACAGAATTTTGTATAGCTACTAAATAAACAATGTATATAAGACCTTGCGTGGTCTGGGAAGGGAGGCGCTGGATCTATCCCTTCCCTGTTACACAGAAGGAAGAGTTCAGGGAATATGAAACTAGTCATTGTGTTGGAGGAAGTGGTCTTAGGAAAACAAAGTGTCTTAAACACATCCATACCCCTACTCAGTTTCTGGCTAGTTTCTGGCAGTTTTCTGTGCAATCCTGGACAAACCATTTAGCTTAAATCTATAGTATATAATGTAAGATCCTGCAGAAATATCCACAATGACTTTGACTGAGCTTTGAGAACTATTTTTTTCCTAGCCTCACTGAAACTGTCAACTAAATAGCTGGGACAGGTCACATAGATGATGTGGTACTAGGATAATAAACTGTACATTTATCAAATTGGGTATAAGACACTAAACCTTCGAAACTCTTGAGGCAGGATATTTTGATTGTTTGGTTGGTTGTTGGTTTGGTTTTGGAAGGAAAAAGGCAAATACCTTAATAGGAATAGGGAATTTTAGAAAATAAAACTCTTCTTGTTTCTGAATCTGTTTTCCTTGGATACAGTGGCATTCCTTACACAAATACACAAGCTTTTTGTGTATTTGTTGTTGCCCTTCTGCCTGTGTATGCATGGAACCACAAGTGCACCAGGGAAGATGGTCAACTGAACCTGGCCTGGATGGTTCAAAGTCCTTGTGAAAACAGCTTTGCTATGTGTTCAGGGGAACAGCAAGCTGACCTTGGTGATCCCTTTGTTGCAGCATTGGGAGTGTCTTTGCTTCCAGCTAAGGACTCCGGTGGCTTGCTCAGGTCTGGCATCGCAAGAGTAGCCCTGAAGCTTGCTGAGTTCCAGTGTGGCCAGCAGAGCTGCTGCCATTTCAGCCACCACTTTGGATACTTGCGAAGATTCAAGTTCATCCCAGCACAATTCATGAGTCCCTTTCTCTGTCTTCCCTTGGGTTAGAAAGGCTGCAAACTGGGAGTGACAAAATGGCTCCTGGGCCTTCCTCAGGCTCCTGCTGTCTCTTCCTCACCTCTTCATGAGACCTCACATGGTTGGGTACACAAGATGCATTCCTCCCACAACACAGATGTTGCAGTAGGTGATTACCGATTGAGTGGGGCCTTGGTCCTCTCTAGTAAGGAAAATTATAGTGCAGTGTGCTGGAAGGAGATGCCCTGGCTGTTGCACAGCTCTGCCACCTCTCGCCACGGTGGCACCTGACCAGTATGGCACCGTGGTGCCCATGGTGGCACTGCGACCCACTGGTTTGGGGCCTGAGGTGAAGGATGAATCCGGCTTCGTGAGGCGAATGCTGTGGCAGGAACCAAGCTGGGAAGAAATGAGCAAATGCTAAAGATGCCTGATAACTCTGTGTGCCCCTAGAAGGTCCTTATGGCTGTTAGCCCTCGGGGAGAGAAAGAGAAAAAGGAAAGAAACCACCTTAAACCAGTGGAAAGGGGCCATGCAATAGCAACAAAAGTGAGCCTGCTCTTCTGTGAAGACTTTCCTCATCTGAAAGATATCAGTTATAAGTTTACAATCTCACTTTTCCATGTTTGCATGAAAATAAGTCTGTTAAATACTCTGCAGAAAGTGAACAAGGCATTTCTGTAAACAACAGCATTTTAAAATACAAACTAAAAATCTAGGAAGCCTTGGTACACCAACCTTTACTATCCCCCTTTTAGCTGCTCTAAGGCCCTTTCCTAATGTTCTCTTTTTTCTTTTTAAAAAAGCATGTACTGTTACCATGTTTGTGCTCTGGTATTTTTGCTTTGCCTCATATGGAATAGCTGTTTGTATGCTAACTCTCCAGCTCAGTGTCTGATCCTACAGTTTCCTTCCTGACTGAAGCTCTATAACCTCACGTGAGCAGATATCTTGCAATTACATTTCACAATAATTGCAAAGACAGTGTAATAAACCACAGCAGAACTAGTTCTTGTGCTGGTGAAGTGTGATAAATGCTATATGAAAGCCAGAAAGCAAGCTATAAGAAGTGGGTTTTCAGGGGCAGAAAAAATAAAAAAAACAGTGTGAATGTGGCCCAAACAGTTCAGATGTGGAAGGATATTCTAGTTTTGCTAAAAGCAACAGTAGCATTGGTGATTCGCTCTTTGCTTTGTATTATTTCCTTTTTTTTCCCTCTATATGTATTGGACATATAGACATTTTAAAGCAAATTAAGGCTTTCTCATTTATTGTAGGGGATATTTCTTATTGATTCAAATACACTAGTTTCTTTCCAAATGCAAGCTGAAAAGTCTTCACCCCCAGTTTTGAGTAGGAATAACTTCCTTAGGAGTAGGTCAGATGTCTGGCTAAATATTCCAGGTGGTTCTTTTAGAATTAAATTGTAGTTGTGATACAGGTGGCAATTACATGAACACTGAAGGTGCTTGCACTCAGTATATTGCAGGTAGGTTTTCTTGTGGGGTAAAAACCTTGCAGATTGTTCTTTTCAGAGGCACTATTGCTATTTAGAAGACTGCTAACTTTCATGGGAAAAATTATGTGAAGTGGTCTGTATAGGTGTTGGCTGATATTTATGTAATAACAGCAAATAATGGAGCAGGACTCAGATCCAAAATTCCTCTGAATTTTAGGAATATTCTAATTCTGTTTCTAATTTCTGCATTTTTGATTTTTCTGTAGCAAATACCAAAGACTTTATTTAAGTATGGGATATTTTCATAAATAGTTACCACAAATTTTTTCTGAAGAAGTTGCCCCCAGGCAACTATGATAAGGGGTGTCTGTATAGCCCATGCAGACTTGCAAATTGGTAGAAGTGTTTTGCATGTGATAACTACACAGTAGTAGTACAGAAGACAATCTGGAAGATTTCAGCGACCATATCTCACTGTTTTATAATTAGTTACCTTATTTTAGAAGCCAAACATAGAAAATTATTATGCTTCTGAACTGCCGTTCCCCATTACTATTTGGCAGCCTTAATTTCATTCTATGCTGTAAAAAAATCTCTGAAACTCTGAAAGCTCTGCTAAAGAAACACAGTTGTCTTAGAAAAGTAGCTAAAGCATGTGGGAGTTAAACGTAACTTTTTTCCCAGAAGTGTCATTCGCCTGACTTAGAATTTTTTAATAGATACTGAGCAGTACAGAACTGAAAGTATTTTTAATTTCAGAGCTTTGTATATTTACAGAAGGATTACAACAAACTTCTACACTTTATCTACATTTTAATAGGTCAGTGTGAACATATGAAGTGTATTAAGGTGGACTGCCTTCCTTATTAAACTTATGTGAGTTCGTCAAAAGCCCTTAGTGGTTGTGTGCAATAGGGGCTGGAAAGCCATGCACGGTTGAGGTCACGCATCCAGCCAGTTTGTAAGATGATCCCTCTGTACTGAGCCATCAGCCATCCTCAGCACAGGGGCGCACTCATACACACATTCCTGTCAAGTCATCTTGTGAAAGGCTGCTTGCTTCCAGCTTGGCTTGAAAGTGCAACCTTAATAAAACTCACTGAAGTCTGAGAGAAAATAGCAGTTCTGCAGCAGATAGTGTAGGGGAAAGAGACTGGGATATGCATATGCAGCTGACTGAAGCAGGCTACATGCTGGACTGTAACAGAGAGGAAACAATAAATCTTAACTACTATGCAATAAATATTCCCAATTTTAACTAAGGAAGCTATCCTCACAGTGAAATTAAAAAAAAAAAACCAGTTTATTCAAGCTTAATTACTAAAGTGAACTTCTCCAGTCCTCTTTTCAAAGACTTTAAGAGAAATTAAGAACAAATTTAAAGAAAGAGGAAGAAAAAGTTTTTCTTAAAGTGAGAAGGGAAAGTAATAATAACATGTCAGTTTTCCTTTCCTTTGCTTTTCTGGCAGCGATTCTTGCTCATACAGGCTGTAATAACCAGCGTCGGGGTCCAGAAGCCAGTGGGAGAAGATTTAACCGGATTCAGCATGGGCAGTGCACCTATACTTTCATTCTGCCAGAACAGGACGGGAACTGTCGTGAAAGCACGACAGACCAGTACAACACAAATGCTCTTCAGAGAGATGCTCCTCACGTGGAACAGGATTTCTCTTCCCAGAAACTACAACATCTGGAACATGTGATGGAAAATTACACTCAGTGGCTGCAAAAAGTAAGTGTTTCTTTCTTTCATTTCTCAATAAATGGATTTTTTGGGTGATGCTTATGCTGTTCAAAGTTTTCATTAGTTTTGATGAGAACTGAGGTAGTAAGGATCGATCAGTTCATGGCTGTGTAGGGGAGAAATGTTTCAGCCAGAGTGTACCCTTTTTAGTGACATTGCACTTGGGAGCAGAATTTTCTTTGCTTAATTGAAAGATGAAGCTTCTTAAAGCTTCATCTCAAGAGACTGGATGTTTGTGAGTCAGAGAACACAAAAATCCTCCAGAGACTCTGATGACAGAAATTACTAAATTTTCCAATAATCCCTACTTATAGTTCACAGCTTCAGAGCAGATGCCATGAGGGATACCTGCTACTCTGTCAGTAAAATAGAGCATTAAACAAACAAACAAACAAACAAACAAACAAGCATTAAAAGGCACAAGGTTAAGAATATCATTGTTCCTCCATAAATAGATAATGTAATACTATTCTACCCAGCAAATTGCTGGAAAGAAATAAGAAAGTATGTAAACATTCACGCTCCTAAAACATCACAATAAAACTTTTTAACTGAAACAGCCTGTTTTAATTTGCTTGTGTATATGCGCATTCTTTCACAGAAAGGGAAAGGTAGATTTGAAGGTGTTGCAGTAACTTAGAAGTAATTATGGTGCAGTAGTTCTAATGAACTTCTCAGTATTTTATGTATGACCTGGAGTTTGGGCCTAGAAAGACTTAAATATGTGAATAATGTCACTCATATGATCAGTCCCATTCACCTTAACGGAATTATTCACTTGCGTAAAATTACATACCTTGCAGGATCTTGTCCATGCCTTGGTATTGAAAATGCCTTGGGACAGCTGACCAGTAAAAAGAAATAAACAGTCTTTGTATATAGTTATTTGCAATATTCCCATTCTCATACTGGCATTTTGACCTGGCAAAACTTAGAAAATTGAGCAATTGAGTGATGCAACTAAGCATGTAAGATGGCACAAGAAAACTGCTGTGTGTACCCATTTGAGAGACAAATGATTTAACTAACACAAGTTCACACTAAGAATGAACATCAATAAAAAAAACCAGTGAAGATGCTGCCAGGTGGGCTAAAACTTCACATTAGCATAGTTACTGTTACCTGTCTCTTTTACAAATTTTGTTGCATCCAAACAGTGTACAAGACAGAAATATGTTAAAAAGCAGATACAACCATCCCCATCTCCCAAACCCCAAACCCTATTGGAATCTTTCGAGAGGATTTCCTGATTTCTTGGTAAATTAATTGTGCTCTTTGCATATCTGGCTCTAGCAAGAGAGAAAAGACCCTGTTCAGTAAACATGTGACTATAAAACAAAATATAGCCAAGCATTACCTTTTTAGACTACTTTCCTTATTTAATGTCTTGGTCTGCTTTGGGGAATATAAGGCTGGAAATACGGGATGTCTTTTGCAGAGGGAAGCATTTCTTAAGAAATTATTTTACCGTGCCTTGGCAGACTGAGGCAATCACTAAAAAGAGAAAAGTTGTCATCTGTATTTATGCACACATGATTTTACCTGAACAAATTGCCTGCTGAATCATGCTTATAAGATTTCACTTATTCTGTGTTTGTCCACTAGAGACTGAACTAAGATCACTGTTTCGCGGTGAACTGAGCATGAAGAAATATGAGTCTCTGGAGTGTGAATGTCTGAGTTAGGGTTAGTCCTCTCACACTTTAGAGGGAAGTGATTAAACAGGTAGGAAGCTCAATGAAAGGGGTTTATATTTGAGGACTGTTTTGTTGTGCAGTGATTGTAAAACTGGCTTTGGGCAGAACCATCCCCCACCTCCTTTCCTTCCCAGCCCCCAACACTCTGCTCCCAGGGGTTTACATAGAACTGGGGTTGTGCACGTATCCCTATGTGTCAGTTTTCCCTGGAATGAAAGGACCCGCTTCTCTGTGTGGTGGAGTTTGGCTCTCTCTGAACAAATGCAGTTCTGCTATAGCATCTCTGAAAACTGAATTTGCATTGTTGTTGTTGCTGTTACAAAGCGTCTCAAGCATAACCCATTTCTTTTCGAAACAAGCATAATGCTTAAGTGTAATAAATATATTATGTAGATACCTTGTTTCTCATTTTTATACCCTGCACTTATTTTTCCCCCTAGATTTTTAATATTGGATATAACCTGCTACACTAAACAGCATTTTACAATGCACCTGCTGTGAACAAAGAATAATTACTAGTTATAGGTATATGACTGGAAGTGAATACTTATAATAAGAAATAATATTTAAGAATTTGAAATATATTCTGACTTACATAAAGGAAATTACTTCAGGTAATATATATAACTTTCATTAAAATTGTACTTGGGCAATTTTTGGCAGGGTGAATTGTTTTCTCAGCAGAAATGCTAGCCTACAATATTGAAAGACTATTTAGTAAGAAAGTTTGTAAGGATCATTATTTGCTTAATTATGTAGTGTTTTTGTTTTGTTTTGTTTTGTTTTCAATTTTAAGGCCTTTTTTCTATGCTTAAACCCTGAAGTTCTTATTTGGTGATCTTAAACTTCATGGTAAATAAAAACGTTTTTGCCTGGGGAGCCTATTAGAGGTAATTAAGTGCCGGTCTTTTCCATTAACATTTGCCTATCTGTAGTGACCATAACTGGGATCGGTTGGCAAACCAGAGGCATGGCTAAACCCTCTGAGCAGAAACTACTCAGAAGAAGATGACTTGGTAAACATTTTTAGAGATTTTCCTAGAACTGTTTATTTTAATACCGGATAACTTTCCCCATTGTTTAAGCTTGGTTTTCATTTCTGCAATATGTTTATACTAATAGTTCAAAACAAACAGTTCATCACATTTTCTTTCTTGCAGTAACTGACTGGCACACGTGATACTGTTTGGTATTTAACTGCAGTGTCTAAATATTGCCAAAGAGGAGTTACATGAAATGTTATCATCATGTCTTGCTGGGGAACTTTCCGTTAGTCAGCTTGCTGAACTTACAGTATCGATAGACTTAGTATACATTCAGAATAGCTATATAGATGAATGTTTCATATACTTATTCCTCAGTCCAAAATAGTAGAAATAATTTTTATTACAGTAATTCGTTTTACATGATCCACTTTTTTTTTTTTTCCTGATCATTACCTAAGCAGAATACCGTAAAAGCTTAAAATGAAGGCTTAACAATAGTATACTATAAGAAGTTAACAGAGATGTACAAGTTTGAGTTGAAAGTGAACCATGATCATTCTGGTCAGCCATTATCCAAACTTAGATTTTTAAAATTTCCCCTTTCTATGCCAAGATTGATGATACCCCTACAGCTAAAACAAAGAAAGAAGCTTCATCTCACTTCCCTTACCCTTCAAAGTACCTTTGCTGTCACCAGCTGTAAGAGAAGTATAAAATGACGAGGTTGATTCAGTCAAGAAAGAAATTATGAACAATTTTTCTGAGGTATCTGTAGCCATAGTCAAATTTAAAGTTTATTCTTACCATAGTTTTGATAAATGATTTGTCTTTGGCATTGCCTGTGCTGTCTGTTAACTTGCTTATTTTGCAGAAGTAACATCACAAAGCTCAACTGGGTTTTAAACATGTAAGGCAGGGGTGTCAGACTCATTTTCATCTGGGACCACGTCAGCCTTACAGTTGCCTTCAAAGGACCGAATGTGATTTCCTGAGTGTATAAATGTAGGGGTCGTTACATCTATATGATCCTAAAATTACATTTGTACCTTTGAAGGCAACTGCGAGGCAGATGTGTCCCCTGGTGAAAATGAGTCTGACACCCCAATGTAAAGAATGTAGGTTTTGAGGGGAACCAGCCATTGCATTGCAGAAACTGTTTTTTTGAAAGACTGGTGTCTGTCGCTGTGTACTGTGGCTCCAGTGAAAGTCCGCCTCTCTCCATGGTCTTTGCCAGCAGGGCCTAGCACTGCAATGGAATATTAATAATATGCTTATGTGTGTGGAGTGGCTGGATTTTGCCTTGGATTTTACATGGTTTGCTGAAGATGGGAAAATTCCTTACATGTCACTCTTGCTGTGAAACTGTGTGAAAGTGTGAGAGAGCCTGCCCTGAAGAGGACAGATCTAAAGAGCTGTCTTAATATCCTATCAGGCAAATTTATATTAATATAAAAATGGAGACAGCTATAGTGTGTGTAAAATTTTGTCGCAGTTCCTACAAACTAGCTGTGAAACAAATGGTGGGATTCAAATTGATGGGATTACTCATACAGTATATACTGCTCAATGGGTGAAAGTATATATAAAAGCTAAATTTAAAGAGCAAAAATAAATTTGTGGAAACAAACTGGTTCTAAGAAAATTCACATTTGAGTGTAAAAGCAAAATTGCTTATTATCTCCAAAAAATCTCTTGGACAATAATATGCCTGCATTTGAAAGGTTTATTAATCAAATTGCTGAACTCCTTGGGAAATTCTGAGGTACCCACAAGGAAGAGGCAAGACTTCAAATGTGGAAGTGTCTGAAAGCTTTACATTATTGAGGGATAACCCATTTGGCAATTTTAATCATTTTTCTTTTTAAGAAGCGGTAGAATCAGAGAAATACACTGAAGGGCAGTCTCACACGTTGCCACATTTGGTAGTGAATCACTTTAAAAAAAAATATTTCCCATGCTTGGACAGAAGACTCTATCATAATGTGCAGTAGAACCTGAATGTGTTTATTTTCAATGACAGCTGTAATTAGGAACTTTCTGGTAACAATAAAATATTGCATTTATTAGTCATCAGAAGTGACCAACCAACATGCCCAGTGGGAGATCTCAGTTGGAGCACTAAGAGCTTTTCTAAATGAAATGGATATCAAGCAAATGGTGTGTCATTTTGAGGGTGCTGAGAACTCATCGTTCCCATTCCCTTCTGTGGTTTGGAAGCAATCTCTACTTCACAGCACTGGGTGCCTTGGAAAAGAAAAAAAAAAAAAGCCCATGTGGGAAAAGTATAGAGCTGGATATTTTAGGCCTTCATCATCCCACCCAAATTTCTGGCCATAAACCAGACATACTCAAGATAGGTTTTTCTTTGCTGTGGGGAATCACTCATTGCTGTGTCAAAGACAGTAGCAAGCCCAGGGGAAGAGTCAGCCATCCCAACTGTCCTGTGGAAGACCCTGCCTCTCTTCATTGACTCCATGGAAATCCTGAGCAGCTAATTTCCTGATTTCAAGGCCTCAGTTAAGTGGGATGGATTTAAGCTTTATTTCTCTCCATAGGTGTAGCATAGATTTCCCTTACGACTATAAGGAAACTGTAAAATTTAAGTATTCCTATTCCCTTTTCTAACACAGATATAGTGCTACTACTGAATTTTACAAGTCTATTAGTAGGCTTAATATCTTGAGGTTTTTTGTGTTGCTTTAGGAGTCTTTCTAGTGGAAAGTATTTTGTGCTATTAACAGTTTATGTATGTTAATACTTTCAGTGTTTACAGAAAACCACGTGAGATTAAAAAATCTTTTCAAAGGAAATTAGTTTTAAAACAAATAACTAAAATAATTTCTAAAAATAACAAATAAATACAATGGATATGAGTCTATAATGCTAAGTATATTTTGCAGATTGCAGTTGAGTAAATCGATTATATATGTCCTGCTAACAGTGAGAATGGTCCTCATTCTTGGCAGTGTTCTTAAAACCTGTTGAGCAGCTGCTGCTCAAACCTGTATTCATCTAAGATTAATAGGATTGTAGCTGAGTCTTGTACAGACTCTCAGGAAGACCAGTGAGGAATGGCTAGTTTTTTAGAGCTGTTGTTACCAGCAATTTTGAATAAACTTGTCATTATCAAAACTGTTCTCACTTATGTGATTTATTGCAAGCATAGCCTGAATGATGAAGATACTTAACAACCTGCTTGTATTCATCCCAATTTACAGTTCAGAATAGTTCAGTCCTTTTCTCTGTGTTTGCAATGAGACGCAAACAAGGAAGAAGTTGCAAAAGTCAGCCTTCTAGAACTGCTGTCACATTTTTAGCTGTGCTGTGAACCTCATCTTCAGCACCAGCAGCACAAGTGTCTTGAATAAACAGCCCTGGTGTAAAAGTCCTCCCAGTAGCATAAGGATTTCCTCTTTTGTTAGAGGGTTGAAGTTTGATCAGGAAAAGGAAATTGAAATAGTTTCATATTTCATAGGAAGGGTTCTTTTTCTTATGAAACAAGTTGTACTTTAACACAGGGTTATTCTTGTGTAACCATATGTGCATATTTTAGAAAGTGCTATGAAACACTAGGGTGGTGAATAATCACTTGGAGGGGTAACTTAGAAATGCCATAAATTGTTGCACATTTGCACTACATTCTCATTAATGGTCCTGCATAAAGATCAAGCTTCGCTTTTCATTACCTTAGTTAAGGATCAGGTTAATCTTAAACAGTGTAATTCACTTTCAAACTGGGATAAGAAATCTACCCAGGGACTTACACCAGTTTCATTATCCCTGTTTAAAACTGATGCAAGTCAAAGATGTATCAGGTGGGCTAAACAAGATGTATCAGTGGGGCTACAGTCAACATTGAACAAACAAATGGGTACAGACAGGCTTAGGAAGACTGGTGTAAGATCAACTGGAAGGATGCTAAAGCTGTAATATTCTACATTTCTAAAAATGGTTTACTTTTAGAATTAAAACAAACCAACCAAACAAAATAAGAATTATGTTTATTTTATAATAACTCAGAAGAGGTCATAGAAAATTACTTTGTTGCTGATAAATTATGCGTGCCTTTGCTTTTATAATTTCCAGAATGCATATAAAGCAAGAATTTTCATATATTCTGGAAAAAATATTGGACCTTTGTACTCACCATCACAGACATTTTTCTGTCCCTACATGTGCATATGTTGTAAGACAAACCTGATTGTGTTTTATGTGTGCATGGCATCTGCTTCTTTAATAGGACTTGACATAACTATACAGTTATAATTTTTCATCAGGTCTTCTGGGAATTTTTATTTGTTGGAGTAAATTATTGCCGTTTATCATGCTTTGTGTAGTTGTCTTGTTGCAAATAATGTACCAGGTGTACCTTCTGCAATAGGAATGTACAGGGACAACCAAAATCCACTTGTTCCAGTAAGCAGAATTCCCTTCTTACTCTGTTCTGCCCAAGGATTTGGGTCCTGGCATTATTTCTCCTCCTTCTGTACCAAGAAGGCAAATAGACTTGAGAGATTACCCTGGAGATAGGATGAACTCTGAGCATTCCTGCCAGGAATTAAGGCAAGACTAGAGAATTGTGGGAGAAAACTGGGAGTAAGAGCAGATGACCTTAGAAGGTAATTTGTCTGTTCTTGACAGCATAACTCTATTCACACTAGAACATAGATGATCAGATTGGTGCTAATCAATTTTGAATCTAAAAGCTATTTCTGCTGCAGGCTGTTATACCATTTATAGACTGATCCTGCCTTCTTTCACATCTTAACTCCTTTTAAAGGCTTTTTGTGTGCAAGAGAATTTTCTTGAAAGATACTATGTTATGAAACTTCTGTCTTAGGGATAAGACTGTTCAGCAGGCCAGGCTTTTCTCTTTCTCATCTGTGTTCCACACCAGCCTAAACCTGCAGAGGTTTTGAAGAGAAAAGCACTGCTGTCATTTGAGTACTCCTGACCACTATTTTAAATGTTACAACAAATTTTCAGTCATTATCAAAGGCTCTCCAGCCTTCTAAATGGGGTTCTTACTTCCTGACTGTAGGTGAAAAAGGTCTGATTCACGATGTGTAAATTTACTATTTTGAGATGTGTTTTAATATTTGACCTTTAACACACTTCAAATCCACAGAACACATTTTAAATACCCACAAAAATCAAATGAGCAGCCGTAGTACAGTATCTAGAGATACTTTTACATTTATCTTGAGGGTTGTGGTAGACTTGCCTGCTCTTTGGATAATATTATTTATGAATGTTTTAAAGTTGTCAGCCTATGCTTGTAAAAGTTTATTTTTCTTTCTGAAGCTCTTGTCTGTAAATATGGTCTTGAACAGTGGAGATTTAGGAAAAAAAAAATATGTAGCTTTTGGTAAATGGTGATTTTATAAGTGTTTTTTTTATGCATTGTATTGGATGAATTTTCAATTTGTATTAAACCACCTATGGCTCTATTTTAATGTGCTGATTTTCATTTTTGTACATTCAACTTTGAATAGCTTTAGTAAGAATTATCTTCTGGGAGTTTTAGTTCTCACGCAGAAGTCTTATTCAGGAAAAAGAACTATATTAAATACATCTCTCTTTTAAAACTCTTCCATTAGCTCAGTGTGTAGGTAACGGTGAGGGTGAATAATAGGGTCATTTACATGCCTTTCTCTTTTCACTTCTGAATCATGCATTTGTGTCTCAAGAAGGCAAGGTTTTTCAGATAGTTATCTAATGTTCACCATCAAAGCACTAGTTCTCCTAAAAACCTATTATTTTCTATGAGAAAACCTGTGTAGAAATGACTGGATATTTCTGAAATCTCACAGAAATACTTTATACACAACCTGGTTCTCTGAAATCTCCTCCAACACTAAATGACTCAGTGAAGACTGCTACAGGCTATGAAAATTGGGCATTCATATGTAGACAGAAGTAGCTGAAATGAGGATTTAGGATCATTGCCATCATCATTTAAGTATTAAGTATATTTATTTGTGTCGTAGTTAAATATTTACCCTCTACAGTCTTAACTCATCAGGAAATTCCTGTGGCCTTCTAGGCCACATCAGCAAGTTAGCACAGTAACGGGCAGCCCCCAAACCATGATGCCTTTGGTGCTGTGCCTGGAATTTTGAGGATCTGCTTAGAGGGAAAATTGCTCAAAGAGATGACCTAATCTCTTCCTGAATGAACTGTTCCCCTTTGTTCCTTGGCTAGAACTTCATACTTCACTCTATGCATGACTTACTATAGCAGAGATAAATGGTCAAGGGCCACCTATCTTTCCTGCCTCACTTCTATCCTATTAATGGGAAAGGCCATCAATGCTCTGCTAAAAAGTTTTTCTGTGTTGCTATTTTTGTGCAGAGGAGATAGGGGCTGCAAAATTCTTTATCACTTTAGCCTCTTAACTACAGAGGCGATGATTAAAGTTGTTTCTCTTCACATTTTTCTTGAATGATCCAGTTTGATCTCTTGGCTTTTCCAAGAATTCTGGCTGATGCAATAAATATTCTTTTGTTTATTCCTCTGACATCATTTACCTCCATGACACCATACAGCTTAACCATTGTGGCCTCTGCCTTCCTGCCTGTTGTTAAAGAATTATTTGTACCTGTTATTATCCCAGAGTTTTGTGCAGAGAAGTATAAGTAAGACAACTCTATTTGCAGATGCACCCAAGACAAGAGGAGTTTGCCAGGTACCAAAGTGTTATCATTAAAGGTGAAAGATCATTACAGCAGATTGAATTCAATAAACATCGGTAAAAGACACATTTTTATAGGTTGATCTGCTCATTAAGCCATTGTGCCAGTCACTGTGCAGAGATATAAGACATTGCTCTGTCTGCAACTGAGAAGTATCCTATTGAATGAGTGTTTTCAAACCGTCATTAGCTGAGTTTTGCTGAGAAACCTGGCTTTGTTTCACTCTCCACTGGCTTTTCTGAAACCAGGGTATTAGCAGAGTTTCTACATGTCACCTCACTGACAAAATACTGGCACCTCATTACACATTCATATACATGTCTCTGAAGAGAGAATGTAATGTTTGGGTAAACTATGTGAAATATTTGCTATAAGTTTGTGTGTTGTGTAAACTCTAAATGCAATAAGAATATATGGAGCTTTTTCAAGTTTTTTTTATTATTTTGCATTCCATAAAATAGTTATGGGACAGGTAACTCCCAAGAGAACTGAGGACGAGTTTGTAGCTCTGGACTATTGCGTCTTGGAAAGGGTCATCTCAGAATAAGTGTAAGGGACCTGGAGAAAGACTGGAAAGGCTAAGTGTAAGGTGGGAGGTGGGGGTGGTGCTTCAAAGCAAGGAGGCTGTCTATTTGAGGCTGACAGAGGATTTTCATTAAAAGTCTGACAGGAAGAGTGGAGGTTGGTGTTGTAATCCATGAATTTATGTGCTGCCCAACATATCACTAAAGCACACACAATAAAATAACTTGTCTTGCAGTGACAGAAAAGTCTGAAAAATTACTCTGGTGTACAGCCCTATGTTCAGTAAAATGCCCTGAACCAATGTATCTGTAAACTATTTACTGACTGTGTGGCTCTACAAAGACCATATGACTACGTATTTCAGTAGTATTACAGTCTACTGGAGAAAACCTTATCAGACTTGAGAAATATTCTGTTTAAAATAAGATTGTTTATTATTTTATTTTTTTTAAAAGAACAGATTTTTTTTTTCTAAATTTAAGAAGTATACAATGGTGAGACAAAGAAGATGCTCAGCAGCATGTTTTAATGAGGAAACTATCAATTCTCCAAATTTCACTGGTTGTTAAAGTATCAGAAATGCAGACAACCCCCCACTCAAATGTTGAGTAAAACCAGAATGCCAGTGGAGGTGGTCACAAACGTGTCTCTCTCATGCCTGGAACACTCTCACAACAGTTGGTGACAACCTCTAAAGTAACATTTGGTTTTGCTGCATATACTTGGCCATTAGGTGAAGAAACAATTCAGTAGCATCAAACAAGTGCTATAGAGAGTCTGTGATGAGCTAGAGGTCAGAAATACTAGAAAGATATTTGCTCAAACTTGCCACTTTTAGATTTTGCAAGATCTAAGGACTTGACACTCAAAGTGCCAAGGGTCCTGTTTTTGAGTTGATGATACTCAGAACTTTACAGGAAACACCTAGCACGTTACAAGTTCTGGCCCTATAAAAAAAATTGTCTTCATTTCACCATTGGAGAGTATTGTCAGAAGAATGCAGCTACTCTTCAATAGCTTTCAGAAGGAGGTAGTACCAAGTGGGAATTGCTCTGTTATTCTACACAAACACACATCTATTTTATACTTTTGGATAAGTGGGTGAGAATGGAAAGTTCATAAACTTCCTAGAGATCTCTTCCTATAGAGAACAATGTCACAATAATTCAAAGCATCAAAGAGAGTTGAATTATAATTCCTTACGCAATTCACCTAGAGGATTGTGTGAGCTTAGATTTTTTTTTTTTTGCCAATGCGTACCATGATAGCACATGCTGTACTGGCCCCCAATAAGTCTTAAAAACTTAAAAATATTTCATTATTGTTATGTATGTAAATAGTGATTAAATTATATATTCAGGTATTTATAAGACATATTGATACATTGACTTTTAAACTGCAATGGATGTACCAACATTAAAAAGAGTTATAAAATTAAAGAGAGACAGAAATTAAAGAATTTGTCTGGAATTCAGGTTCTTAAAACAAGGATTATTTGCTGTATTTCCTTAATGCTAAGCCAGTAAGCCAAAAGAAAAGCAGGAGTTTTTACCTTCTACCTTAATGCCTCCCAGTACTCTCTGCAAAAACCTGCATTATGAACCCTAGGGGGAAAAAAAGTTTCCTTGATCTAGCATTTAACACTCCTACACATCTTGGAAACATCTAGTAGTTTGGCCACTGACCCCCTGGGGTATTTCCTAGAACCAGAATTGAGCAAGACTGAAAATGTTTTTGTTGCTGTGTTATGGGCATGAAGATACAACATGAATTCCTGATTTGTAAAATATAAACCCAGAGTGACATCTTTTTCCTTTTTGTGCATTTTTAAATACTACTTCAACATTTTAATTCATTACTTTGCTGCTAAAATCATGCAGAGCTTCTGAAATTACGATCAAAACTCCTCAGTCCTTTATCACTAGAATTAGCCTTGTTTTTTTGTTTTTGTTTTGGGGCTGTTGTTTTTCTTGTTTTTGTGGTTGGTTTTGTTTGGTTTTGTTTTTTGTTGTTTTGTGGGTTTTGTTTTTTTCTTTTCCTGTGTGCTATAACTCACCATGATGGAACACTGGTAATGCATTTTAGGGTAAATTTCCCATTTTCATTCTTCCTAAGTTTCAAGATGATGCCTTAGAGTTAGGTATGCCAGTGTGGTTTTGAATGTTGTCATGTTTTTATTTCCATAGTAAAATCCTTCTGAAATTCTATAAGGAAGATGCAGTAAGATTATTTTTAGAATACTATTCATAATGCAATATAAGCTTTATATTGTGAGACAGCTTCATATCCTAAGTCAGAGTAGCTCGGGTTTTTTTCTTTGAGAGTGGATATTAATTTTGGGGTTGCTTCTGTCAGGCTTAGTCTGGTATTGCTATCACATTTTCCTGGTGTTGCTAGCATGTGCCTTTACAAAAAAAAAATTGTCTAGAGAAAACAGTAATTTCCTATGGGAACGTGAACCCAAAGGAGATTTTCAACACATTCCACAAACTCAAACCATTATCATTAAATAGCCTCGAGAGGATTAGAAACTGAAAAAAAAAAAAAAAAAATCTCTTGACTCTCACTCGGAGGGTGATGCTAATGAATTCCTGTGAGCCTTGGCCTGATGCTGCTCACAGTGAATTGGTGGTAAAAGTCTGAGCTCAGTGCCTGTCCTGAAAAGGGCACTGCCCAGCCTCAGGCACATGCAGCTGCAGTTGACCTCTCGCCCCCATCTTCCCCCTGGTGCTTTCAGGAGTGACAGAAGTTCCAGGTCTACGTTTTGGCACAGGACTGACCTCCTTCAAAAAACCTCAACCCTAATGTAAGGGGATTTCTTAGCGACAAGAGACAGACCTCAACTCTGTCCAGACAAACCTATTTGGCAGAACAGGAAATTCCCAGATGGTCAGGAGGAATTTTAAAGGGCTGGAGGGGTGTGTTGCAAAAAGCTAGCCTGGCACCCACAGATACTGAAGTCTGTTATTTATAGAAAAGCAGAGGCAGAAAACAGATGGTGTGCTTCCTCACAATATGTTCTACAATTGCTGCATTGTGTCAGCATAAATTTGTGGAGTACCACATCAAGAACTGAGATGATAGTACAGTCTCTATCCTCAGCCAGTTCTTTCCTCCGCATGCCTAGAAAGATACCAGCTAATACCATGTATAGTGGTGGTTGTATAATACAAAAAGACCACTTTTAGAAAGCCCTGGAACAACAGTGTAAGTCAGAAATCATGTCAATGGCATCAGTGGAATGATGCCAATGTCAGTCTGTTGCAGCTGAAAGAAGATTCAAGGTCAGTCTGTGAGAAGCAGGAAAAAGATTTTTTTGTTCATTTGAGGATAGGATTTCGTGTACAGCTTTTACTACATACACAGCCTGCTCCCAGCACTCCTCAGTCCTCAAAATAAGATTTACATCTCATAAGAACAATTTTATGAAGACATTTTCATTATTTCTGTTTTTGTTCATGTGAAAAAACATAAGCACAACTTTGCCTATCTTTTTTTACAGTATTCCTCTTTCCAGTCCTTTAAAATACCATAGAAGAATTGAGATATCTGTTGAAACAGAAGCACTCAAACAGATCAGGCAGATTATGTTAATTTAATCCTAGTCTTGGATTCATTCTGGACTGTATTTTCAGAAGACATTTGAGTTTTTCATGTTTCACTGGCTTCATGCTGAAGCCAATCAGGAAAGGTTTTCGTTTCTTTTTTATGAAATGCTTTAAAATAGAAAAATCCTCTCTGTTCACATGTTCTCCAGATTATTTGGACATGTCCATGAGTTATTTATGTGACAGAATTTCTATGTAATGGATGTAATCCAGTTAGAGACTTTCCATCCTGAGGGTCTGAGACCTCAGGTAAAAGTAGTCAGATGGCAGAGGGCAATGACTTGTCATGGTGTAACCCCATCTAGCAACTAAGGCCACGGTAACCACCTATCCCCCCACACCCCACTAAGTGGGACAGGGGAGAGGATCAAAAGAGAAGGAAGAAACTCATGGGCTGAAATAAGAACAGTTTAATAAGACAAAAATATTATTATTATTATTAATAATAATAGTAATAATAAGTATATGTATAAGTACCAGATTAAGTATAGAATAGGAAATCTAAAAAAATAATTAAAAAATAAAATAAATGATACTCAATGCAATGCCTCATGAGCTCCAGTCCTGCCGAACAGCCAGTTCTGGAAAGGAAAGCGCCCCTGACCCGAACAGCTGTTACCACCAGGAGACCAAAAAGGCGAAAGGACAAAGATAATCCACAAAATGGCAGAAGGTCAAGTTCTAATGGAAGGAACAAGCCAAAAATGCTTACTCCAGCTATATATCGAGCATGACACTAATGGTACAGAACAGTTCGTTTACCAACCTGGATGTCAATCTAGGTGCTGTCCATTTATTCTCCTCCCATCTGTTATACACCTGCAGCTGGAAGTTGAGAAAAGTCCCTTGTCTCCTTGACAATGGCCAAAATGCCAGTGAGTACTTACGTTCTTTTCAAACCACCTCAAAAACACAGCCAGATACTGAAAGAAAAAAATAACTCTATCCCCGGGTGCTATCACATTATTCCCACACTAAATCCAAACCAAATTAGTGTGCTATCTACTAAAAAGAAAAGCTTCTATCTGCATGGAAAATTAAGTCAATTTCAGCTAACCTAGCACATGACTGCAAACAAAAACTTTGTGGTTTTCAGCCAAAAGGTTAGAAATCTTGGTTAAACCATGTAATCTCTTTCTTTATTTATTTATAAATTAGTTTTGCTTTTCTTTTAAAAAGAATGAGTTTTCATAAACAGAAAGAAATGTCACCAAAAAACATCTTTCTGCCAATAAAGAGAAATTCAACAGACTGCTACAAAGTCACTGTCTTACAACTGAGTTGAGTGAAAGTAGAATCAAGTTCCAGTGTTATCTTGGGATGTGAAAGAGAAGCCTAAATGTAATATCCATGTACAGACACAGTGGAGATGTTAGAAAAGGATGCACTGTATTGGTGTCCTTCTGTTTATCTGGGAACAGTTTCTTCTGCAGTTCCTGAAAAAGATAGAGAGAATATGCATGAAGAATGTTGTTGATATAGAAAAGATCATGCAAACTGTCCGCACTGAACTAGAGGCAACTGAGTTCAAAGAGAACTATTTGTAACTCTTCTTCCACTGCCCTAGTTTTTGGTTTAATCAAGAAAAAATATTTTTAGCTGGTTAATTTAGTTCATGCTAAAGGAAAAAAAAAAAATCAGTCTGCATAAGAAAAAGATTATGTTGTGAAGCAAAAAAATAGATCCATGCTGAATACATGATAATATTCCACTGCTTTCTTTAGTGATATACTAGAAATGCATTTCTGGATGTTGCAAACTAGGGGCTCTTTTTTTTTTTTTGAATGTGGCAGAGCCTGCATGGCTTGTTGATAGGGCTATATGTCATCCCTCTGACATCTTCTGGTGATGATGCCTTTAAATATCATACTCCAGTCACCAAACCCAAGTACATTTTACTTTTGTGTTTCTACACTGCAATGTGCTAAGAAAAAAATCGTGCTGTGAAGGTGACTAGATTAAATTTTAAAAATTATAAGAGTTAGAGGATCCCTCCTCAAAAATGATCTCTCTGTTTGCTTGAATTTTTAATCTCTTCATATTTTTCAGCTTGAGTTACCTTTGCTAACAAAAGAAGAAATTCAGGTGTCTGTGATTGTTTTGTACAGTACTTTTTCAAAAGCATTTTTTACTAAAGATGTACTTTCCAAATGAAATTTGACTTTTTTTGCTTTCCTTTGGGGTATCTTTTGTGCATAGAAGAAAATAACATACCTTCTTCTTCAATTCAGGAGTTATTCTATAGTATTACTACTTAGAAGCAAGTAATGCAGGTTTTTGATATTTATTTTAATTACAGAGCACAGTTTAGAAGGTCAGAATTAAATCACTTGTTCTTCACAATTAATCAGAACCGAATAATGTACTTAAATACAACAAGCAGTGCAGCAGGAACATATCTGTTCTTAGTACAGGCGAAATGCAGTTGCAGTAAACATTTACAGGATTTTTAGCTTGGAACAAATTTTACAGAATCACTGAGAAAAAGTTTTAATGATTATGTTTCAAATTATGAACAACAGTTTACCTACATTTCATGATGTAAATAAAGCATCTAGGAAGAATCCTAGCTATAATGATGTCAAAGGCAGAGCTTCAAGTGATAGCAGTGCAGCCAAGACTGCATATCAGATTCTGCTGGTTAATTTCTGGCATTACAAAAGAAGTAGTGGTCATGCTGTAAGTTCCATGCAGATATCTATTACAGCTCTCTTTAAAATCGACAGAGGCTTCATGTTTGCTTTATAGTCTTGCATTCATTTTTTTAAAATCAACAACAATTCATCATACTTCTGTAACCTTTTGCATTCAGGATCTCAATACGTTTTACACACATCACTGAATAAAGCTTCATAGCAAACAGAAGGCTAGGTGATGGCATTAATTATGTTCTCATTATTCAGTAGGAAAAACAAGGTATACAAGCGGTAGATGGTATACTTTTAGACACTTGGGAAATCTAAGTACAGCCAACAACAAAACCAAGACTTGAGGCATGTTTAGTGTTTATACGATAGATACCAAAGTACTTCATACTAATGCAGAAAGGTAAATATCCGTCTCTCAGCTTACTCATTGCTGTCTGGAAATTTGATTTTTTATGACAGTTACTGATGGACTGATTTCATAGCTGCTGTAAATTGACACTTTTCAACATAGATTACTGGAATGGTGCTGACTTAAATCATCAACGTATCTGGATGTTCACACTTGCATCAAAACCTCATTCTCCGTCCATCAAAACCCTTGCCTCCTTGATGAATTTGTCCTCTTTATTGGAACAAAAACTAAACTGGCCAGAGCTCCCACACATATCCATGCTATTTCATTTTCTCATTCTGTTTCCAAAGTAGCCTCTTTTTTTTTGCTTTCTTAAGAGATCAGCCCTGGTCATGCAAGCTGATGTGCAACAGGGCAATGATGATATGCACTAGTGTATCCTCAGCTCCACCCATGGGAAAGCCAAAGTATTTAACACCTACTTCTGGTTGTCAAATGAAAACAGACATTTCATCTTCTTCGCAAGTGAAAACCTTTCCTGAACAGAAAAGATCTTGTTATGTTACAGCCCATCACTTGCCACCACTGCTGAGGAGGTATGGAAACATCTAACACCACTAACTTTTAAAATAAAAAACAATATCTGAAATATCTTAAAGATGCGTTACCGTGTCCTGTATAATTTATTAGCAACAAAATCACTCTCCACTGCGGTTAAATGGGATGAAAGGTAAAATACAGAGCATGTGCCACTTTGTATGAATCATGCTAGCAACTCGGCCAAGTGACTGATGAAATGTGTAGACTCAATATTATTTTCCATAAAGAATGTATGTTAAACCCCTTTGTTTAATCACCGGTAGGAAAATCACACAGTTTAACAGTAGTTTTCAAGTAGTTTTTTGTTTTTCTTTTAATATATGTCATTTGAAGTTTAGAGGCTCCTTTAAATTCAGAGCATAAAAGTGTGTTAGGAGAAAAGAGTTAAATCTGGCCTTCACAGGGCTGCGAGAGCTACCCTGATTCTACTAGTCCTATGACAAGGCAATTTACTTAGTCAATGAAGGAAAGCCTGTGGATGTTGGGTACTTAAACTTCAGTAAAGCCATCAACACCGTATCCCACAGCATTCTCCTGGAGAAGCTGTCAGCTCATGGCCTGGATGGGTGTATTCTGCGATGGATAAAGAGCTGACTGGAGGGCCAGGCCCGAAGAATTGTGGTGAATGGAGTCAATACCAGTTGATGGCAGGTCATAAGTGGTGTTCCCCGGGGGTCAGTGTTGAGGCCAGTTGCGTTTAATCTCTTTATCAATGATCTAAATGAGGGGAACGAGTGCACCCTCAGTAAGCTTGCAGATGACACCAAGCTGGGTGGGAGTGTTGATCTGCTGGAGGGTATGAAGGTTCTACAGATGACTCTGGACCAGCTGGATCGATGGACTGGGCCAATTGTATGAGATTGAACAAGCGAAGTGCTGGGTATTGCACTTGGGTCACAATGTCCTCATACAGAGTTACAGATTTGGACTAGTGGAAGGTGTCTCTGCCAGAAGACCAACAACATCCTGGTTTGTATCAGAAATAGTGTGGCCAACAGGACTAGGCAAGTGATCATCCTGTTGTACATGGCACTGGTGAGGCTGCACCTCAAACACTGTCTTCAGTTTTGGGCCCCTCACTAGAAGAAAGAGATTGAGGTGCTGGAGCAAGTTCAGAGAAGAGCGATGAAGCTGGTGAGGGGCCTAGAGAACAAGTCTTATAAGGAGTGACTGAGGCAACTGGGGCTGTCTAGACTGGAGAAAAGGAGGCTGAGGGGAGACCTTATCGCTGTCTAGAACTACTTGAAAGAAGGTTGTAGCAAGATGGGTGTCAGTCTCTTTTCCCAAGTAACAAGTGACAGGACAAGAGGAAATTGCCTCAGGTTGTGCAAGGGATATTGTGAAAAATTTCTCCATGGACACGTTTGTCAGGCATTGGAAGAGGCTGCCCAGGGAAGCAGTTGAGTCACCATCTCTGGAGGTATTTAAAAGACATGTAGGCGTGGTGCTTATGGACATGGTTTGGTGGTGGACTTGGCAGTGACAGGTTAATGGTCAGACTTGATGATCTTAAAGGTCTTTTTCAACCTAAATGATTCTATAAATCCATGAGTAAAAAAGTGTTGTAAAATGTTTGCCAAATACAAACTTTTTCAAAAGGATTTGTCTCTACACAGAGTCTTGAACCAAATTCCTCAACACTCTTCTTGTGTTGTTTAATACATATGACTTGGTTCCCAGGCAAAATGTAGTTTATTATAGAACAAACAATCGTGAAAATATGGATATTTAATTATTTTTTTATTAATGAATCTGATGTTACAACATATTTGCCTAAACCCACAGACACATAATGGAAAGCTATGCATTTTTATATATGGTTATTATGTACATATTTCCAAATTTAACACGCTTACTATACTGAGTACAATTTTAGGTGACTCTTCAGATGTTTCTGCATGTTTTGTACTGTAGGTCTTAGAAAAGCTGTGTTCATATAAATATTTGCAATAGCATACTTAGGTTTAATTTACAATTTTTTCAAGTATCTTCTAATTTGGAAGAGTTAGCTTGTTAGGTCAAGCAGCTGTTCTCTCTGTTACATAGCATGTGAGGAAATGTACTATTAAAATACATAAGCACAAAACAAATTTGTTAAAAATGTAGGGAACATCAGCAGTAAGGACATTACTCCACTGTTGAGTAGAAAACACATAAAATTTTTTGTGGGAAGAAGGATTTATAAGAAAATTCCAAGGCACGAAGTTATTGTATCTGAAAGACTTTCCAACTGAAGATAAATGATCAGGTGTTTTATCAATACCTCAAACACTCCTTGCAACAGGAAAATAAGTTTTATGTGATTATTTCAATATCCATTTTTATGTTATCAAGGCTAGGGAGTGTTAATACTAATTTGATTTTAATTAACTTCTCTCAGTGACATAAGATAGTCTCTTTTTCTTGTTACTGATAGTCTCTCTTTCTCTTACTGAAACATTCACTGGCCCTGCTTCTGTTTCTGCTTATATTGGCTGTAGATCCGTGTAGCATCTCTGAGTTCAGCAAAATGTAACTGCAAGCAGAACAGCCGTTGTTTTGTTTTGCATATGTACACATAATTTTGAACAGAGGGCTCCAAGCATATTCTTGATTTAAGTTGTCACTAACTTCAATGCATGCTTGGTTTTCACTTTCGTTCTACTTTTATCTTTTGCATTTGTTTCCCGAGAGATTCATAGCCAGCTGCAAAGCTCCTTTGGGCAACACCCAAAAGGACTTAAATGAAAGCAGCTAGAAAACTGCACTGTATGAAGGCATCTAAAGATAATTAGGTAACCTGGTACAAGAGACTGTGATGGGAAGTGAGACTGGGGGTGGTGAATACAATCTGAATTAGCAATCATTACTAGCATAGACTTTGAGAGTTACTATGAATCAGCTTTTGTCTGGAGGTAGTCTAACTTCTGGTGAGGACAACTTTTCTTCCAGATACTTTTTGTACCAGGGAGAGACTGAAAAATCGTGTTTTCCTCCTATTTCAACACATGATCCAAAGACAATTTGGCAGACTTTAGCATCCTTTTGGCACAAAAGAACCTTTCAGATATATATAAATTTTTTTGTTTTCCAGTTGTGATCCAGAAATACCAAAGTTGTGTCAGTTGAGCATACCGTCTTGAAGAGTAAGATGCAAAAAGGATCATGTCCCATCTAGGAATTTATGAGTGCTGTGAAAGAAGGATATTGAATGAAACTAAAAACATGTGCAGTTTTGAATGTCAGAATATATATTTTGGAAGAATCTTTTTATCATATTTTGTTTATTATTTATTGTCACGGAATCCACTTATACAGACTTCAGAAATAACATTAGCTAACTGCATTACGAATGTGAAAAATAATCTCACTTCACACCAGGCTGATTTGGTTGATAGTTGGCATAATGTTAAAGTTATCAAAAATAATGTGGTAGATTTTGCTGTTTAACTATTCTATTAGAAAATATATATTTGTTACCTACTGATAATGAAAATTGAGCCATGTAACAATTTTGCTGTAAGTACTGACAATTTTATAGGTACCCTTCATGCTAATACTGACCTCTGTTACTTTGAGGGCAAAGTGTAGCTCTTTGTAATAACATTTTAGTTTAAGTTTAGCATACTTTTCTTTTGCCATTACATTTTATTCTCAGTCTATCAGATTTGGTGGAATTAATAAGGTGATTTAAATCTTGAATTTTCTAGAGGTTATATAGCAGTAAGAGATGAACACACACTGAGCTTCAACACCTCTTCTGAATATCCTGAAAAACTGGAAGATGAATAGGAAACAAGACTTTAAAGATAAGAAAGGAGGTAATTTTATAGAGAAAAAAATATTACTTATTCTTTTTCTAAGTAAAATAAGCTGATCACTTTTAACTTTTTGTCAATTTAGTTCTCGATACTTCCAGTCATCACAGTAGAACTTTTCTGTACTTGTTTACATAAATAATCTGAGTATAAATGCCCAGAATTGTATAAATTACTCCTGTCTTTACACTTTTTTTTTTTTCCTCTAGAAAACTTATACTAATAACAATGACATTTGGTGGCAGAAATCCATTTGTACATGTTAAATAATCATCTACCTCCCCAATCAACATATAAATATTATTATGGAAAACTGAAGGAAAAGTTTATTCAGTTGCAGGTCCATACAAGGTTTGCCTTTAATTTTCAACCTGTTCTTCACCACTTAGTTGCCTTGTATCTTTCTTGCTTGTTCTCTTTTTATTTATTATAACTTGACACTATATGATCTATTCAAGTGCCCATGTTTTTTGGGGGCATAGTTTCATTTCCTCTTTAATATGTTTTTTGATTTGATGATTCATTGTATGTAACTTTCTGGTTCTCAGGTAGTGCCAAGAATTTTCCTGTATTTTAAAATTAAATTTCAGTTTGATCAGGAGTTATTATTTATAATTATCTGTGAAAGGAAATGCAATCCTGGCTCAGAAACAGCCAGTCTGACGAGCTGGCCTTGTGCCGCAGGTCTTGGATTCCCTGAGATCCCAGAGTGCAGAGGAGCTGGGGTGCCTAGGAATCAAAGCTGACCCAGAAACCTTGGCACTTGGATGCTATGGCTCCCATGAGCTTTTGTCTGTCCAGGCTGAAATTCAGCCAAGACTTTGCTAACCTTGGAAGACCTGGGAGTCTAGATCTTTGCAGCTGGCAATCCCAGGACTTTCTGGGTCACAGGTCCTTGCAAATCCATTCAGTGGCTCTCTGCAGAACTGGGAGCCTGCAAATGTCTTTGAGTTGGGCCACACAGGAGCCTGAAAGTGAAGGTAACAAATCCTGCCTGGAAAGAAGGTTTACATTGAAGCTTTATATTTGAACTCCTTTTATGAAACATTCTTACAACAATAATTTGAAATTGTTTTAAGGAGAAACAGTTCTGGAGCAGTGTTAAGCTTGTTAGCTGGAAGGACCTCTGCAAGTTTCTGGATGTTTTGCTCTTGGAAACACTGATATGTCGAAGAAAACCATTTGAGGCATCTTGCAATGTCTCCAGAAGTTTGATTTCAACTCTTGTTCCGGATTTGCCCTAGAGAACAAGACGTGTCCTTGATTTTTATGACTCCAAAATTATTTTCACATAAGGTTATATGCGGATGTGTGTATAGTATGTGTTTATGCTGGAATTCCACAATGATCATAATTCTGCTTCCCCTAAAATCAGCTGGAGTTTGGCAACTGATTTCAGTTAAAACAAATTAGATGTTCATTCAGAAATAAACAGATTATTTTGGCATGTTGAGCTTGTGACTTTTCATAATGGTTATGAGACTTGTTGCTTTTTAAAACTGGAATGTGATTCGTGTAATTTATGGACTTAAAGCTAAATGAAAAATAGTTCCAGAAAAAAAAAGTGACAAGGTTGTTAGGGTTCCAGTAATGTAGATACTTACTGGTTTTGGTTAATTATTTTTTTTTTCCCCTAAAGGAATAAAATACATCTTTTGTCTCTGGCTACAGATGCTGAATGTTGCCCTTCCTTAGCACTTTGGATTACCAGAACTTTATGTGGATGAAAGTCACTTTTAGGGAAAAGATCAGAGTTCAAATTCAATTTAGATTAACCTCCAAACATTCAGATGCTTCCTGTATCTTAATATTTGAATGCTTATTGGGTAACAACTGTATCAGCTTCTTTACTGTCCAAAATCTGGTCTAAGAGTCCTATGGGAAAAGCATTTTGTCCTTAAGATTTTTAATACATTTTGCATTAGGAGCCAGGAAGCTTGTGAAACAGTTTTTCTCTCAGACTTTCTTGCTGTTTTACTAGGCTCTGAACTTTCTGAACTTTCCAGTGCATTGTTTAATATAAGGAGAAAAAATGGCTACATATTGTCCTACTTAGTCCAGTCTGTTTGGACTCTTGGATCTTCTGATCAGTCAGGCAGTGGCTTTTTGTATAATACTGCATGTCGTGACTTTCTGTCTCTGTCCTAGCACACGGGGCTTTCCCAGCAAATATTGGCACTGCCACTCATTATTGAGGAAACACTCTCTCATCACCCTTCTCTGCTGCTCTCTCTGTCAATCCCAAATTGAGAGATAAGCCACAGCCATGGTTTTTCAAGCCATCTCCTGCAAATGAAGGTTTGCTCTTGGAGTGGAGCTCTTGTGTGACCAGAGGGGTCTGTGCTTTAAAAGTATGTGCCCTAGTAGGACAGGGCTCTACTAGACCCTTTGTTTAACTATGTCAGATAATTCTTCTTAATTGAAATAATGGAATGGGACAGTACAGTGGAAGAACAGCCTTTGAAACAAAAGTTTAGCACCCCAATTTTTATTTTCAGGCATACTATTGGAATTCAGGGAACAGCAAAGGAGTTAAAAATGTTGTGAGACACAGAAACCAATTCAAAGACCCTACGTCAACCTTAAAAAAAAAGGTAGAGAAAAAAAAAGAGTGATGTGGTTGAGTTTCTATTGTAAACTATTTTAGCTGTCAAAGCAAGCAATACAACGCATGTGTGGATTACCCAGAATAGCAATGTATTTGCTGCTCAGTAGAGACTTCAGAGACTTCAGTAGAGACTGCTTGTCACAGTATGCAATTACTAAAATGGATATCAAAAGGAAACATCAAGATCGTGTATTTTGCAAAAGAGAGGACATTATAAATAGCTAAATGAAGTGCCTCAGATAAAGCAGAAACTATTAGGTTATTATATTATATGAGGTTGGTGGTTTTTGTTTGTTTGTGTTTTGTTTTGTTTTGTTTCATTTTGTTTTTTCCAAGATCCTGTTCAGCAACGCTGAAGTTAAAGTTGGATTATAAGAATATGCTTAAGACTCATTATGGTAATCTCTTAAACATAAGTGCCAATGGACATCAGTTGTTAGCTTCAAAATCACTCAGGTGATTACATAACATCTTAAACTACAGATTAACATATAGGGCATATTTAGTGAAAGCAACAGCTAAACCTATAGTGACTGTAACAGATCCAGGATTTCAACAAGAGTAAACAGAAGAACCAGGGACAGTATTAAGGTCCTCCTCTTTTTAAAAAATTTCTTATTGTTGTGACTGGTCTTCTCTTTAATAGAGAACTAAATTCTTCTAATTAATAAAAAATATTACTAAACAAAGATAACATCTTATCTCACACAATTTACTAATCAAAAACCTCTACTAATTTGTAGTCTTTCTAATTATTTAAGAACCTTACTCAGTCTGACCTCTATGCTGGTAAGATGTGAGCTGGAAGATGTTAGAGTGTTGCATTCATTTGGTCAATTCATAAAGATCAGAATGGTGTCAATACAACTTTGGCATATAACAGAATATATGAAGTCTAATCACAGCTTTTTAACAGTATTTTTTCCGTGTGTGAAAATAACATATTTGGGCTCCTGATGCCAATTATATAAAGACACATCTTTTCAACTCATAATTCAAACTAAACATGACAACGGAATGAAACATATTTCTGTGCTGTGCTGTTTCCTGATAAATAAGTACCATGTCTCAAGTGCTAGAACACAGCCTCAGACTCTGAGTTCAAACATCATTCTCAAGGCTATGTCCATATACCTTCAGTATGGAGATGCAGGTAACTGAATGTCTTATTATATGTGTATCAAAATTAATAATCTGTTTCATGTTTATGTGGCTAATTGGGCAATTGGAGAAGGAAAAAGCAAATGCTGAGTGGGAAACTAAAAAAGAAATGAAGGCAGCATCAAGCGAAAACTTGAAATAATTACTAATGATACCACTTATGTAAAAAAAAAAATTAAAACTCTGTTCTTCCTCATGAAAATATTATTACATTTAATTCAGGTCTCGCTTCTACCTGCTCTATAGAATGTTTCAAAGCACATAATCAGCCAAAGTTATATAAGCAAAATAGCAATCACAAATATTCCTGACAGTTTACTTTGTGCTGAATGTCTACATTAATAGATGTCAAACTATTTGATTATCATTAATTGGATTTTAGAAAAGTTTACAATTTCAGAGGACCTGGTTAGGAATTCTTTGCATTATTGACCAAATTTGTGTTCTGCTTTCTGTCAGTTGAAATAAACATCTAGAAAATGTGTTTCTCTTCATCTGTTTTCTGTATTATGTTAAGGAAAATTAAAAGGAGAACATTAATTTGAGGAGATTCCTTTATAAATTGTGTTCAGTAAGTCAGCAAAATCCAACAGTTAAATCTGATTTTTGTTCTGACCGTATTAGAAAAAAAGAATTATCTATAAGCTTTTTTTTATATATTATGCTGATATGAATGGGAATTGAGATTACTTAATATAAATGACACGCAAAAAACTAGGTCAGATCAGGACATGAGTAACTATGAACAGGTATGATTGCTAAGGAAAATAAACTCAGGAGTTTGAGGGAAGTTCTCTGTGGGGTGATATATAAATAAACAGCAATAATAAACTTGTCTGGTTTTCAAAGTAACATAGATAAAAAATGTATTTCTTTTTCTCTTATGTTGCAGTGGGAAATATTCTGTCACAAAGAGTTAGGTGCTAGCTGAATCTTTCTTAAAAACTAGTAAATGTCTGCCTCTTAAGTGGCTGATTTTTAAACATAAACCAGCATGTCCTTATACAAAAGCTCTGTCTTTTAAAATTTATTTTTTAGCACTCTTGCAGGATTTGAACACAGCAAAGACATTTGAAATGATATAATGGAAGAATATTACACTGTAGGTCACACAGATTGTCTCATACTAATTTACAGGGCACTAGTCATGACCCATCAGTTAAGAAGTCACAATATTTTCCATTATAAGCCTCCCTTGAAGTTTCTCTTTCCTTTTTTGTCGTTCACACGCTAATCCACATGGATCACAGATGTTTATGCAGATTCATGAACATTTTAAAAACCATAAAATTTATTTTAGTGTGTTGTTCATGTGCACCTGGTACATTTGCCTAAGGAGAAGATTCATTCTTGGTTGCCTCCCCCTGACACATCTCCTAAAGCACCAGGTCACTCAGTCCTGGGCTGTGTCTAGGCAGTGAGATAGGTGTGCTTCTTGTGTGCTCCTTGTGTGCTCCTCATGTGCTCCACAGCCCCACCTCCTGCTGATGTTCCCACTGGGTCAGTATGTTGGGCACAAGGACACGCAGGTGCATTCAGAAGGAGGGCAGCAGAGCAAAGGGCATTACCCCCTGGCTGGGGGATCTGTGCTCAAGGACTCCAGGAGAGACATGTAGTCAATGTGTGTCTTCATGTTCCTCACATTCTTGTTGCTGTGATACAGGAAAAGTGACAGGCACAAACCACAGATGATGGGGTAGTCCAAGAAATAGAATGGTTCAAACAACTGACGTGGTTTGGCAAGCTAAATGAATCAAAAGTCAATAAATGATCATATTGGCTCCAAAGGGATTGGCTTTGTTTGCTTGTTTCTGCCAAAATAGGAAATACATGTAAATAATATTATAATGCAGTTGCATACTATTACACTGTCACTTCTAAATTCAGAAACTAGATTAATTGGGCTGTGATTCTCTCTACATTTGGTAATGTCAAGAATTATGAGGGATGGTGAATTTTGAAGATGTTTGTTCAACTTTTACTTGGAGAAAAAAAAATGGAAGTGGGTAGTTCTGCCCTTGGAACAGAGATGTAAAGGTCAATATTCCTTGCTTTATGACTAACAGTGTCACAGACTTTTATGTCACTCATTCCCAGGGAAAAAAACCAAAAAAAAAAAAAAACAAACCCCGCCCCAAAAAAAAAAAAAACACCAATCCCTGTAAAATTTTAGGTCTCTCTAAACCTGGAAATGGGAAATACAAAGTAATTATTCATTTTGCATTATATTCTTGTATGCATCAATTGAGTTGAGTCATATCACACTTCCTCTTTGTGTGGATATGAAAAAAGAAGTTGCTTTAGCCCCAGAAGTGGCATTTTATGGTTATAAAATAACATAACCATCAAAGCTTGTGAGAGTAGTACTTATATTTCAGTTATGAAGTAATCAAATTTATGTACTGGGCTGATTTTTTTTCTCAGTTAAGGGATGTCACAAGCTGTTATATAGACTAGACCCTAGATAACACAGATATAGTACTAATTCTTCTAAAAAATTATTTATTTAAACAATATCAAACACTGAGTTAAGTATCTCACTGCTACCTAAGATTCATATTCACATGATATTAGTGAAACGTGTATGTATTAGTTCATACTGTACCTACACATGTTACCTACTTAGAATAGTGGTTGAACACTGTATCAGCTAAAGAGAACAAACTTTATGTGTTAATATGTAACAGATGTCTGAATCAGTTATCTCCGCTCATACTAAACATTGTATTACATCCTTAATTTTGGCCAGTACACTAAAATCTATTATTTCCCTTGAAAATATGGTTGTAGGTCACACGCATTTGCAAACTTTAATAGGTTGTCATATTAAATTGTGGATTTCATTTTTAAAAGGTAGAAGTATGAATCAGTACTTAAAATCTTTTTAGTTTAAATTACATATTTTATTCATTATCTTGAATTATTCCCTTATAGGAATTTGCTCTAATAAAACAGTACAGAACTCTAAAAATTTATCATGTGCTCTTGCTGATCCAAACACAAACAAACAATACCATTTATATTATTCTCTCAATTAGTGATCCACAGGGAAGATACATTTTTCTAGGGAAAAAAAAAGAAATCCATCATATACATGAAATACTGTTTGCGTCTGAGAAAGCTGCAATCAAATTTTAATGTTTATGAACTCTGAACAGAGGTAGGGACAAAATGCATTACCATTCTTCACTTTCACAGATCAAGATATCAAAAATACAGCAATCTGTTGTAAGAAAAAAAATAATTAAGGTTTAATTATATCTTCATCAAGATTTACAATCACACTTGTTAGAACATAAGACAATAATTCAAAACATTGTTCCAATAGAAATTTCTATAAGCTTTACAGGAATTTAGGAGTATTTAACAGCAGAGGACATTCTAATTTTCTGGAAAGGTATTAAAAGGATGTTTTATTTGTGTAAATACTGTGAAAGTATACATATTTTATATACAAAAGAAACAGTATGAAAAAATAAACACAAACCAAAGCCTTACAGTGAAATAGTAAGATTTGCATTTTAAGCAGGATGTCTTTACTGTATTGTGTGTTTTGAAATTGAAGAATTGGACCCTAAAAGCAGGAAATATTAGTTATTTTTCTTCTTGTTGTTCATATGGAAGCTGTTTTGGATATAAATATGAATGTATGTATGCATGTGTTCATGTATATGTATGCCTTCTTTATTTCACTCTGTGGTCTGTACAGAAAAAAAAAGAACACACACACACCAAACAAACAAACAAACAAACAAAACAAAACAAAAACTTGAAGCGTTTGTTAAAATCAATAGAAATATATTTACGTGAAGTTGAAAGGAAATACATACCTACATACATACATACATATATATACACAGTTAACGTAAATATATTTCCTTTCAGCTTCGCATTTATGAGACACACAAGTGAGTATCCACTTTGGAATATCTCCCTGTATGATTTATGATTTAAGTTAAGTATTTAATCTTTTTTTCTACTATGGACAGAGTCCTGCCATTGTCTTTCAGGCAAAGTTCCCACTGAAATCAGAAGTTTAGCCTTAGCAAATGTTTTTGTTTTAAGCATTTTATTGAGAAATAGCTGTTGATAATCCCCTTTTCAAAGAAAGGCTATGCTCTGACACAGCTTCGACATTGTATTCCGCTAATTTATTGTTTTTAAACTTACACTTAAAAAACACATTTATGAACACATAATTTAGAAATTAACATCTGGAAGTTCTGAATAGATGTAGTTTTAGAGTAAGGTGGTTGGAGAAATGCTTCCCAACTACTGGTGCTCAGGGTTATATTGAATTTGCTTCCTGGAGCAGGAATGTGAGGCAGTGCAATGGCTTTCATATGTTTACAAATGGTGCATGAAAAACATCACCATTCAGCATTGTTTGTGTAAGTTAGACTCACAGGTTGAATAGTCGGCATGGATTTTTCCTGTCACGAGAGAGGATAAGCTCATCAGGTCCATTAGGTCAGAGGTTGAATAGGAAAGGCAAGAGACCATGCAAGAGTTCCCACCACTATGCCCTACTTGTAAATAAATAGAAGACTTCAGTCTCCAGTATTATCAAATCTCCTCATTTCACAAACACTTAATTCAGCAGCACAAATAGGCTTGCTTTTTTTTTTTTTTTTCTTAAAAGATAAAAAGACACCTACAGATCTTATTCTGTTTGCCCAGACCTGTCTGCCTTTCTTTACCATTTGTGATGACTGATTGCTTCTGTGTTTCATCAATTAAAAATGTTTTAGGGTACAAAGTCTTCAGCATGTTTAATAGAGTCTGGTTAAGTAAACATCCTCCACCAAAGCAGCACAAGTAGAGCTTAAAATAAATACTGCTACTGTGCCAAGTTCGTAATTGCTTGCACATTTAGCACTTTAACATGTCCTAAGCAGAGCCATAAAAAAGCTTTGTGTACTTACTGTAGTTGTCATGAAACTATAGCCAATTTGGTATTGCAGGGTATTTACATTTTTGAAATATTTGATTTTCCAGTTTATATTATACATAAAATTTGTTTCAAAGGATCAAAAGCTGAGCCTGAAGATGAGCAGAGGTCAGACTTTGTCCACAAACTAGCCATGTGCTTTGGTACTAATTTCTTTCTGCCAATAGAATAAATTTTCAAGTATACGATGTGAAGGGATTCAATACATCTGCCACTCCTAGTGCTAACAGCTTTATTGGAAAGGTAGACCATCACTTGTGATTTTATTTCCAGATTGATAAAATCTATTAAAGTTAGGTGACAGACACCTGTTACACTCAAGAGAACTGACCATAACAGCTGGGTGTTTAAAAAACTGATCACTGAAAAGCTTTACACTCAATTATATTTGTGGGATATGAATATTTATGAAAAATCTCTTATGCACACTGATTTATTCATTAAAAATCAATGGAACTTAAAAAAACCCGCAACACAAAAGGAAAATATTTATACTAAAAAAAGCATATAAGATGATAAAGTTATAGAAATGTAATTTATTTCAAATTTAAGACACTTTAAGCTGCTAAAAAGATGTATAAAATCCCTAGGGTAAATTTGTTTCAAGTCCAATATATAGGCAATATAATGTCTGTAAAAGAAATCAATAACAAGCGTTGAAACATAGTGAGGGAACAGGATATAAAGATAAGTGATAATATAATGTTAAAAAATTTTTAAAAAATTAGTTGTATGTAGCATATCAAGAATTGCAGGTTCTCTTTTTTTAGTGAATGTTGACTGTAAGAAGGAGTGCTGGCCAAGATTTTGAAAAGCCGTTTATGTTTTGTTTGTATCCGCTGTTGATATTATTGGTTAAGGCATGTTAAAGAGAACAGGTTTTCAGAACAGAGATACTCAGCTTTTCCAGATAATCAAGCCTGAAACGGGCAAGATATGGAAAGACAGACTTTGCATGAGCCTCTGCAGGAATCCAAGGTAAATTTGCTGTTGATCATGTAATGAATCTTACATTTGTAGTCTTGAAATGTGGCCTGCAGATCATATCCTCAATAACTTAACTTTTCCAGGGTATGCGTTGATGAGTTGAATTACACCTTATGCATCCAGGGTATCTAGTTAAGTTGCATTAGGTCCAAAACTTCAAGTTTGTCTATCCCTAAACCTTGAGGAAATTTGGAGTTGAAAGTAGGCATGTATAAATAGAATGGCTGTGGCTACATGCTTCTGGAATATCTACCAGGATGCTCTAGCATTTATCTGTTATTTCTACCTAACTTTCTTTCCATAAAAAATTCTCACATATTGTCTGCTCTATCATTGTTAAAAACTTCATTTTTGATCTTGCTGTCTAAAGTGAGGATATATTTTTCCTACCAATTGCTGAGAAATCTGGTCAAAAAAAGGGAAGTAAAAGAAAGATCTGAAGATAGCTGAAGTGCTTCCCTTCTAAATTTAGCTTTAAGTTAAAGCTGAGCTCCAGTCCCTCTGTGTGCAGCCTGTTCCACCTTCCATGTCTTTTTCATTTTCCCTCCATCATTCCTTTGGTTTTGTGAAATTTCGAACATATTCGTATTCTTATTACATGATAAAAAGTAAAAATTAATATTTATAATATTAGATGATCACTAGAGGATTTGTGTCCTGAGTAATCTTTTTCAGATTTGAAATGTTCCCATGCTTTACACTGTAACTGAAAGTACAAGATAGCTGTATGTGTATGAATGAGAAATCAACTATTTAAAATACAGCTTATTGTAAGAATTCCTACTGATTATATTTGTGGCATGTTTGACCAAGCCATTTGCAAGCAGAGCATTCTTGTTTCAAATTCCAAACAATGAGATTGCTGTACTAGGAATGGTTCTTTAATATACATTAAATACTAAATTTGGGGTTTGCTTAAGTGTGCAATAACAAAAATTAAAACTAGGTCAAGAAAAGTTTTTGTATTTCACAACCCTGTATGCATTCAGTTGAAACTGTCAGACAATTGTTAAAATTTTTGTTGCATTAGCAAAAGGAAGTACTGCATTGTAAAGAAAAAAATAAGTATTTTAATTGACTACTTCAATTAAAAGAACACATTAAATGTTGCAATTTCATAGCTGTGCAATGATAAAGTGCATTTGCTTGAAGACAACACAGTACAAGTATCCGCAAAATGAGTAGTACAATTGTGCTATTCACCTAATAGAAGAAACTAAAGCATTACAGAGAAAGGAAACTTCAACAAACAGGTTCACATCACTTAACAGTTCAGTTAATCAACTTACTTTGATAACAGATTGAAAAGTATGTTTAATTACATACCATTTATGGTTCAAGGACATGAGAATGAATATCTGATCTAGAAGGGGAGATATCTGAATGAAATATTATCCTTCTGTGAAGGGGATGTATTGAAAACATTTTGTTTTATTTTTAAGAGAGCTAATTACTCTGGAGAAGAAAGACAGACTTATCCAAGTTAAGATAGCAAGTAATCTCTTGGTCTGGATATTTACCTAACACAGACCCAAGCAGTGAATTTCAGGATACTCTTTCCTCCTTTCTCTCTGTACTTGTTGTTGTTGTTGTTAGTTTGTTTTGTTTTATTTCTCATCTTCTCTCTCTCCTGAGTATATGCAAGCATATGTTGTAAGTATATATAACATTAAACAGGCACCTAAAGAGGTATTAGAAATCGTACCATAATGTACTCATCTAAAATGGAGTATGTGTCTAAACTGTGGAAACAGGAAAAATTTACGTTATCTTATTGAAGACATCTCAGAAAAATCAAAATTTTTAATTCAAAGGTAGTTAATATAAGAGCTTCAATTACTGAGCTGTAAATGCACAGGTTACATAGTCTTTTCTTTGCTACCATGGATCTGCATGAAGACTACTGCTCCAGCTTGCCAGTGGCTTTCTTGTACTGGGGAACCTAAACTGGGATGTAGAACTCCAGTTGTATCGTGAGTTCCGAACAGGTCAGGGCCTTTCATGGTTTAGTGCCAAACAGGGTGGAAACCTCTCAGCCTGCAGACTACGATCTGTTAAAGTGCCTATGGCTGGTCTTCACTGCAGTAGCACTCCCTCTCAGCTCCACCAGAACACCCTAGACGTCCTCTGCAGAGCTGCTTCACAGCCAGTTGACCCCCACTCTGCACTAATGCACTGGGCTGTCCCCTCCATGGTGAATCATTTTGTACCCACCAATGCTGAGCTTTATTAGGTTTCCATCAACCATTCCTCTGACCTGCTGGGGGTCCCTCTGAACAGCAGCCCTGCCCTCCCACATATCACCTGCTTCCTGCAATTTGGTGTCATCTGAAAATTGCTAAGGATGCATTTGATTTTTTTTTTCACTAGTAGATAATTAAAACATTAGTCGGTATTAACCTCCAGTATGGACACTGAGGAACATCACTTGCAACCACACACTGGTTAGATTTTAGCTTAAGCATACCAACCACTTTTTTACCTACATCTTAGTCCACCTATCCAGTCTCCTTCTCCACAGTATGGCTGCTGGAAGGACAGACTAAAAGTCTTAGTAAATCCAGGTACATGGTACCCACTACTGTTCCTTTGTCTCCACAGCCAGCTGTGCTGTCATGAGAAGCAAACAGAAGAGATAAGTAGGAGTTGCTTGAACTGAGGCTTTGTTACAGCAATCTGCAAACTGTGTATTTTCTATTTTATTTTTCTGTTTCATCTTTACTATGCAAGCATCTGTAGTATGCTACTAATAATTTAAAAATATTAATTTACTAGTTTAAATGATCAAACTTTGGGTGTTACGCACTTTGCAAATATTCAGCTTTAGTAAATAGCTGGATACACACCAGCATCCACAACAGGCTCCTGATACAATTTTGTTTCATTCAAACCGTCTCTGGGAGTTTGGTAAAGTACTGGGTTAAAACCCCCCAGCACTCAGGTCAGTTCTGTTGCTAGTTCTGAAAATCCAACATCTCTTCTTGAAACAAAGTTCAAATTCAGTGCTGCGTTACTTGTGTGTCCAAAGATCTAATGCCTTAAAATCAAGGGAATGAATCTTGTGTGTCCCACCATATAAGATCTTCCTCTGTGTGCCAGGATGCTTTTGAGATACAAAATGCGATGGATTATGATGAAGCAGGGTGAGGCAAAAGTGCCTTAAAATATCCCTTCACATCTAAAGTCATTGAGTTAATTGGCTGAAGGGTTCTTACAGATTTGTTTTAATTTTCCACAAATAATTACACATGTACAATTGCAACTGTGTTCTGTTTTTATTAGGAATTTGTTCTATGGTGAAGGAAGTATTCAGAACTTGAAAAAAAAAAACAAACCAAACTTACATAAAAATGTCAATATGAAATGAAATATCCACATACAAATGGATTCTATAATCATTTAATCTCCTCTATGAAAATTCTCTTTTCTGTCTTTTACAGATGTGTTACAATGAATGTTCCAACTTTTTCAATGAGTTTACAAAGTTCTGGTTTTCTGCCTATCTAAATGCCACGGTGCCACACATAGTCCTCTGAGAGTGAGCAGAACTGTCCTCACGACACCCTTGCTCAGGAAGAACAGCGTCCTTTTATCTGTGGTATTGAGGGAATAGTAGATTAAGTGACTTTCTCAAGGATACAGGAAGTCTGTGGTAAAGCAGAAAAAGGAATCCCAGTATCATGAAACCCTAGACAGGACCGTTAACCACGAGACCACCAAAGCTCAGGCCTGAGGCCCATTCTGAGGAGGGGAAAAAAAAGTCAAGCTAAATGTTTCAAATGGAAACTGGTGGGACTTCCAGTCCCTTCCACAGATAGTCTTCAGCAGAGCTGCATGGGACCTCATGGATCAGCTGAACGTAGATACAAAAACTCCGAAGGATACATGGTAAAGGGTGTCATGGAGGACTGCCTCATCTGAGCAAGGAGAGGACTTTCTGGACAGCACTGCATGCTGTGCCAGCTTTCAGGTGTGCTGTCAGTATGGTTTTGGTGTAACTAGGAGAAAATTTAAAGCAAAACAACACAAAACAGTTGCAAATGCCTCTAACCAGAGTTTCACTTGACATTAACAGATCATACCAGGGGAAACAAAAGTAAAAAATAAATCTGAAAGTCTGAAAAGTCTTTTTTTTTAATAGCCTGCTGTTGTGGCGTGGGTGGCACAGGAGAGACGGGGAGCTCTCTTGTGTGGTTTCTAGCAGTGACAAACACAGTAGTCACAGAGTTACCTGGGTCCAGCACTGACCAGGGACAGTGCCTGTGTGCCACATCTTGCACCCTCTCACCACAGCTGGGTGGTTGGGTAGGACAGACAAATTGATAGTTATCTTGATTAATGCATTTAACCCTGGACAAGGGGGAGACATGAAGGTAGCGAATGTTCAGACACAACAAGGGAGAAACAGCAAGTGGGTGTCCAGAGTTTCTTTTACAGGGGAAGTTTAGTTCCTCTCAAACTCTTCTGTTAATCAGTTATGAAATTAACACTTAGCGTTAAAATATGTGAAATTTAATGTACAGAGTTTTTCAAGAAGATGGACACAATTTCAAAGCAGTAGTGATTTCAAATTTGGTCCGTCTTTTTGAAACACCCTGTATATGCATAATTATCACAGCACCTAGTTTGTTTGCCTTTTTTCTTTCTTAAATTTGTTTTGCTTTTTTTTTTCTTTTTAATTTAAGAAATGTTGCAAGTGGTTTAAATCTAATTCTCAGAAATCTTGAGGTGAATGAATAATAAATTCGCTCTTTATAATACACTAAGAAATTTTAGTACTAATTAAAACGACAGTTCATTTCAAAGTATTGCTTCATTATTAATAAATAAAAATTTGCATGTAGGTGACTGTACTTTCTAGTGCTACTTGTTATAATCCAAGCTCAAAAATCTCTTTTCTTAGTCTTTATTTTCCCCCCAGAATACCTGATCTCTTGGAATTACTGTATTATGGAAAAATATTTCCTTTCTTGTAGAAACAAAATTAATGGACTAGTCACTCATATTTCTAGGAAAAAAAAAAAAAAGTGGACATCCTACCTGCATTTACTAGAGACAAATAATAAAAATCTAAAAATAAAATTAAACACAAAAAATTGACCTTTCTATTAAATTATCATAATTTTTTTCAGATAGGAATTCATAGTATTTCGATTACATTTGTAAATCTGTAAACAGCTGAGTTTACCAGATAATAAAAAAGGAACCACTGAAATACCTTTTTTTTTTTTCCACTTACTATTATCACAAATATACAAAATTTTATAATATAAAATTTGGTAAATACTTTAATATTTCACAAGTCACAGTGTCATAAACATTGTAAGTCAAATTACAGGGTCTGTGTCCCTAGAAATTTTTCTTCCACAGCATCTATAAAATAACACTGTTTCAAACCTTTAACATGGATTTTGGGAAAAATCATAATAGGAATGGGAAAATCTGCCCTGGAGTTCCTCACTAGTGCTGTAGTTTCCTGGAATTCTTGTCCCCTATAAATGCAGCACCATGTTGAAAATAATTTTTCTAACTGATGTTTTAGGGCAAGAAGATTTCCAGATGGACCCTGATCACCATCCCCCCACCTCCGTTCTGTTTGCTTTGAAAATAAACTTCCGAAGTGGAGACTCTGATTCAGCAGGAAATTCAGTGGTTGAATTGGAGATGTTTTTTGGAAAGAGAGGAATATAGCCATAGGTGGTCAGGCTGACTTATTTTAGGGTGAAACTGGACTGTCCTTTGGGAAATTTAAATAGAAGCATACGAGAACACTGAAACACTTAAATTGCACTTTGACGTGTGTTTTTTCTCCCTTACCAGAAAATGAAATAGAGACTAATCCAAATATCAACAAGCTAAATAACAGTCTTTCCTTCACATCAGAAATGCTGAAGTGAGATTGTTGAAATCTTTAGTGAGATTAGGCTCACTCGTGTAACATTGTCACCTGACAAAAGTTCAACAGCTTTTGTGAAGTGCATTTGTTAAAATGTAACAAGATAAAATCCTCAGGTTATACGTTTTAATTTCAGACACAAGAGAAAATATGAAGTAAAAAATTTACCTGTACTTTGCTATTTAGCTGTGGTAGGTAAAAGTTGAGGAAAAAATAAGCTTTGGTCTCAACGTGGGCAAATACCTTGAAGAAAGAGTTTGGGATCTGATTCCAGATCAAATTTCACAGCTAGATCTCTGCTTTGGTCCTTTTCAGTCATAAACATCAGGACAGAAGCACTCAAACTCCATGGCTGTATTTGAATTTTGAGGACTGACACTGTTTCTGACAGTTGCCAGTACCAGATGTTTCTGAAGACAGTCTTTAATTATTTTTAACTCTGTTGATAGGAGCCATCTGCTTCCCAAATATCTCAGCTAGAGAATGACTGTAATGTATATTTAATAATTAACTGGTAATGAGCTGAGCTGAACAGCTTTATAATCAGATAAGCATTTGTAAATCTATTATCTCCTCTTCCTTACCTAACGGGATTTTAAACTTTCAGTATTTGCAAACCACAGTGTTTTTCAGTGCTTTCCAATGGATTAGGACCTTTGTATACTGATATGAAACTAACTTTTCTTTGATACTCCTTGCCAATTTCTTAGGCAAAGGCTATTAACCTAGAAATCATCTGAATATACCTTTAAAATACTGCCAAAAGTATATTCTGAACCAAAAGTATATTCAGTACAGATAAAAGGGTGGTTAAGCTTGTAAAAAACAAAAGGGGATCAGAGTAAAATAGAATCAAGTTATTTGTTAAATTTGCTTTCTAAGTTTCCCCTGTGCTCAACCATACTGTATAGAACTTGATTCAATTTATCAATGATAAAATTAGTCATTCCTATTAACAAATGTTCCTGTTCAAAGAAACTAATGGAAGTTTGTGGAATTTCTCATGGAAATCTTAAGCAGATATCCCAATCCAAATTTTGCCTCTGTTGATTACAAAGGTGGGGTTTTTTTGCCTTTGATGATAGTTCTTATGGATTTTGGCCAGCACATCTCACTGTTAAGAATCACTGATGACCTATGATTTATAGTTGAATGTCAGCACCAACTTTAAAAACATGAATGTTCTTTTCTTCAAAATTACTTTGAAAATCCCTTGAGAAGAGGAGAACTGTCTGGCCCTTCCATTTCCAGTTTCAGCAGGAAGTTCAGGGGAACAAGAAAGCTAGAATAATACCAGAATATTTGTACAAAGTTAAAGCTGGATCTGAAATGGAATCAAGTGTATGCTTTCTTCTTTTTCTTTTTTTAATTAGGCGTGTAATACTTATCAGCAGATGAGTTTATCCTGGTGCTTTGGTCACATTTTAGGGTTACCACAAAGCCTCCATCTGTAATGAGAACATGATTCCTAATATTTTCTGTCTTTATAGTCTGCACACCATGGAAATGTCATGTAGATTTATTGTACCCTGTGAAGACCACCTGAGAAGCTGGGCTTGGGAGACACAGCCTATGTCTGAACTCCCCAGTGTGCTGGATTACACACCCAAGCCACAGCATATACATTGACCCATGTCATCTCCTCCTCCTGTGCCCATCCCGGTCTCACGCTCCCAGTCCCTGCTGCATTTAGAGTCGTGGTGTAGCATACAGCTTTTGCTAGCTATGAAGTACAGAGGCAAGAAAAGCACTTCGTACATGATAATTATTTTTAAGCACCTCACTGCCCCATATTTACTCATGTATGACCATATGATATCTAAAGGAAAGCACAAACAGTGAAACTACTAAGGTAGTTAGCATCCCTCTTTAATCTCTGTACTAGTCAATGACTAACAGGCCTGTTTTTTTTTAGTTTTCACTCAGAAAGACTTTTCCATTAACTTCTGGTTGATCTCAAGTTGAATTTTATAGCTAAATATTTTGTGTTTTGGGACTTCAGCCTTAAACAAAGACAAAAGCACTCAAACTCCAGTGTTGTCTTTGAATTATGCAAGTTGGCAGATTTCTAAGGCAGTTTTACCTGCCTCGGAATGAAAGGAAAACAGGGAGAGTGAGTGAGAATCAATAGCCATGAAGCTGAACTTCTTTTGGGGTGGACAATTTATTAGCTCTATAGAGTAGGAACAAGGAAATGTATGGAGTGAACTCAAGATAGACTTAAATTTGTGCACAAAACAATAAAGCAATGGCACACAAGGAATTTCTCAGTGTGACATGCCTCGTTGCAAAGCTGGATCTGAAAAGAGCTCTGTATAGGGCTCATCAAAATTCTGCAGTCATGGTTCACAAACAGAGCAGGACACACAATGAATAAATGTACAAACATGGAGCTTCAGGGAAAATCAGACGGCTTTGTTATAATGTCGTGGTTCATTCTTGAAAACTATACTCTAAGTAGTACTCCAATTGGCTTCAATGGCATGATAGTCCTCAGGACTATCTAAAGAAAAATCAACTCTGCAGACTCATAAAAAACCCCACCAGTCCAAATACACATCTTTTCACTCCTTCACTCTGTTGTTTCAATATGGCTAATATAGCTAAGCACATGTATTGTTCTGTGTTGTTTGGTTTTTTTTCCTTGAAAATATGAAGTGGCATGTGAGAATGATTTTGCATGGCATTATTTGCAATGTTTCTGTAAACAACTAGGTTATGATTTCTTTGTTCACAACCTGACAGTAATATACTGAATTTTTTTAAAAGCTAACAGAATTTAAAACCTGAGAGGAAAAATTAGCCAGAACTCGTTCATAACATAAATAACTCCTGTACAAACCCATAGCCTACACTTGAGTTGGACTATGTTTTCTAGAAGGAAATCTAAGGTGAAATCCTCATCCTGCCCTCTCACAGACAGAAACAGCTAGCAGGAAGTGGAGAACTATGTTCTGTCATTTTTTTGTTTAATTCAGGGCAAAATCTACCCTTAATAAAAACTTATGGACACTAGTGTGTACAATAAAATGGTAAATGCTATACAACACTGTTCTTTAAAAAAAATATTTCCTTACAACTAACATACAGTTGCTCCAGAAAGTCCAGTGCTGTCCTCCTTTCTCAGGCAGCACCTCCCTTTGCTAGTTTCATCTGGATTTTATCTGAATAAAGAACTGCAGGATCTGCTCCCATGAACTGTGGATGAAATAAATTAAACAGGATAACTCATTAAGAAAACAAGTCAAAAGGGATTTTTCTGTTTGTAGTGTGAGAGATGTTGACAGCAGCTAACCTTACCAGCAAGCTTGTTGCTTCTATGTAAACCTGTTCTCTTTCAGATTTTTGGGACTTGTTGCCAAAGAACTTTGGCAGGGTGTATATTTGCGACTGCTGATCCCTTTTAATAAGGTTTGTGGGTCATTTGAAAGCTGCAAAGCAAAGTGAGGCTTTGCTTTTTGTGTTTTGCCAATTTCATTATACTTTGGCTGGTAGTTAAGGGTCATTTCCAAAAGCCTAACGGACATTTTTATTAGGTTTCTACAGGGGTGCTACTTTTTTTTTTTGCTGGCAGATTTCCACACTCACTGTGACTAATGCAACCTCTATTGTTTTTTGACAAGAAGAAAAAAAAAGACAATATCTTTCATTCCCCAAGGAGAGAAGCTGTCAGCTACCAGAAGAATAAAGCCTTCAGTGTTTACCTTTCCATGCAGCCCAATGTCTGCACAGAGGCAACAGGAGATTTTTAATGACTAGAATGAAAGAATACACAAAATGGCATCAATGGACTGAAAAAGTAAACAATTTGCATATTTCTTCTTGTCAGTCTGCCTTTTCTTCAGTGGCATGTCTCTATGGAAACAAGTAAAGATCACTTTAAGATGGCTATTAACATTTATGCCAAAACTAGTCACCTTTTGGCCACTCTGTGGAAGGCTGCTATGTCATCTGGATGCACAAAGTGCATGCCAAAGTGATTCAGTGCCTAGAGCACCCGGCTTTTTATTGCTTTCAGGATTGACCTTATGTACGTATGTAGGCAGAATTGCCAGTGGAACCAAGAGGGGGTTTTGGCTGAGTAAAGAATGAAGGATAGTGCTGCTGGGAGCCAGTTGTCTGCTCAGTGCCTGGACTTAGGAACTGGTTTGAATGTTAGACAGATGTATTTGAGTGGGAAATCTCAGCTCCCTGATCCCAAGATAGCTCTGCCAGGATGATATTTTGTCCCTTGCACAGAGCGGGAGAGGGAGGATTTTTGTAATGCTGAAATCCTTACTTACACTTTGGGTTTTCATCTTGAATTCTTCTTTCTCAGGGGAAGTACAGAAAGCAAAATTTCTTGTGTTGTTCTGCGCATCTCACACCCATCCTCAGACTGCCCCCCACTTTTGCAAGTGCACAGGCAATGATCTTACTCTGCAGGGTGCTATTCAGATGTCTTAACCCTCAGCTGGAAGAGTTGGGATATACTTTTTACTTTCTTTGAAATTAGTTATATTTTTGCCATATGCATCCATAGAGGAGCTGATGCATTATTCAGGAAAGGAAGCAGGGCAGGGAGAGTGTGATATTCTTTATTTACACTCCAGTGAGAGCAGAATTATTGTAAGGATTTGACCCTAGCAATTGCTGCATCTGCATGCAAAGCAGAGGGTCAGAAGGCTTTCCCTTCTCATCATTTCCCTAGCATAGCAGAACAAATGAAGTATTTATGGTCCTCCCAAGCTCCCATAATGTGGCCCAAGCTTTTTCTTCTCACTTGGACTGAATGTCGCTGGAGAGGATCACACAGCACATGTTAACACGTCACTGCAGACACTCTTCCTCCGCATGTTCGGGACCTCCTGCAGACCAGTGGCTCCTGTTCCTCCTGCTGGGCTCTGCAGGGGTCATTCCCCACCCCTCAATGGGCTGTTCCACAGAAAGCAACACTTTCATCTTCAGACAGGTTTTTCTCAGTGAACATTTCTACCTTTCTCAAAGATTTCTGTGTGCCAGTCTTCCTTCAGACACAGCTCCATCAGCAAAAGCTGGGAAATGTGTCTGAGTGAATTTGGAAAGACCCAGCTGCCACGCATGACCTCTGCTGCCAGACCCACTGACCTGCATGGCTGTTTGCCAGCGCTCACCTGTCAGACTAATTGTGAGATAGCACTGTGTCTTCTTCATATGCTGAAAGAGTAAAACTGGTGCACATTTAAAATTTCAAAGAGACTGAACACATTGACATATCTCATAGTTATCATGCACATATGAATTTAACAATCTTATATATATTCTCATATATGTATTTGCATTTGCTGAGTTTCAGAAACATTATACTTTATTAACAAAGTCTCATTATCCCATCATTTATTTAAAGGCCTTTAGTCTATGTCTTGATTTGTCATAGTTAATCATGTTTTTTCTCAGTGTCAGGGGTTAATATGTGCATTTTAATATGCTCAAATTAATCACTTTTTAAAATGATGGATCTTACTGGACTTATCATTTTAGTTCATATAATAGATAAATATACAGAATAGATAAAATAGGTCAGTAAATTAATTTCCGTAATTTTCATATTTATTTATCAAACACTAATATGCAAATTGTCATGAAATTGAAACTGAATTTAAATGAAAGATATTTCATGGATTATTTTCTTCATGTTTAGCTTCTTACAACATCTGATGTGATCTAGAAGTACAGCTAACTTTTTTTTTTAATAGATTGACTTTGTTAAGTTTAGGAACTCTCTGTTTACCTCATGGTGTTTTAGCACTCCAGGAGTACTAGTCAGCTGTGCAGCCAAGGAACAAAACTCACTCAAGCACTGTGGCTTTCTGTGGGGATTAGAAATGTCTTAGTTTGTCACCTCTTTTTGATTTCTGACTATCCAGCTCTCTGCAACATATTTATAGTACGAAGATATGACACTCCCTCAGGTACTCATTTTCTGTGTGTCCATGTTTGTTTCTTACATTTAAATGCCAATATTATTTTAACAACATTTAGTTTTAGATGACAGGATAGTTTGAGTCCAGTTATTTGCTCCTCTGATAATTATCTTTGTAAAACAGTGAAACGCATCCAGATTTTTCTTTTTTTGGTTATTCAATTGCTTTGATTTTATAGAACTGACGAGTGGTGAAAGAATACATTTCATCAACTCAGCGGACCAGTCATTGCCAGACATTGTATTAATATTCTATACTTTCTATTCAGGGATCATATTTAGATTGGCACATTATTAGTGCACTCTCATCACTATGGGACCATTAACCTACTGCTGTCATCTCTGCAGTCTGAAAAGATGGACCTGTCTTAGCTGTATGTGACGAATCAGAGTCCAACCTGCATTTATTTAACTGACTTACTGTGTGAACCGGAGACCTCATGATTCAGTTTTCTCCTCTGCAAAATAATGGTATTTTCTTACTTCCAAAAGGTATTGCATAGATAAATACATTAAAGGATATGAGATAAGAAAATAATGGACCTGTAGTTGGAAGAGGTTAAGGTGATGGCACAGGAACAGATCTGATAGATCCATTTGGCTCTAAATAAACATAAGTAGGTTTACACACATTTTTATTTAAAAGATACACTATAGTTTGACTAAAACTGTTTGACAAATAAAATATGAAAGAAAAGGTTTTTAAAACATTTGAATTTGCCTCATCTTTCCAAAAAAGAACCACACAGATTTGAAGGTGGTTGGATTCACAAAGACATTTATGCACTCAAACTAATCTTATGCCAGCACAGAGTTGTTGCATCTTCCAAAAGTGTATAGATAATGCCACTGATCTATAGCAGGTGTATATTGAACAATCAGTTTTGTCTACATGAGTGGAGGCTTTTAAGCTACCTTCACACATCCAAGTGTATACCTAAGAGATATGGGTCAGCACCCAGAATATTCAATGTCTATCTTATTTTCTCCCACTGAAACGGAATTATTTTTGTTTGCTAACTGAAAACAAACAAAACAAAACAAAACAAAACAAACTAACTCAAACAAACAAACAAAAAAACACCCAAAAAAATTAAAAACAAACCACAAAAAACCAAAAGGAAACACCAAAACCAACCAACCAACCAAGCAAAAAGCCTGCACCAAAACCCAAAACTTTAAATGGGTTAATTTGAAATGAATGAGCCCCCTAAAATTAAAAATAGATTTTCTGCATTATTGTCTGTGGAAGTGACTGTTTAAATACAATACTGTCATATTGCTCTGGGAGTGATTTTCTGCTAGTGAGACTTCTTCTACCAACTTCTTGCTCCGTTGTCCCTGGCCCTTAGAAAAGTATTGCCAGTTCCAATCAAGAGAGCTGAGTAAAAAAAAAGAAAATAAACAAAACCACAACAACAATTAGGAACACTCAATATTTATTTTATTCAAATGTAAGCATTAATTAATACCAATTTGTCCTAAAGGAAACTAGGGCATGGAGATGACAAATGGCCAAATGAGCTAGTGGCACAGTAAGCTCTGGACCACAGGCGTTTCTAATTTGTTTTCTACCTATTCAACTTGGCACTGTAAAATGAGCATTTCCATCATGCCTGTTTATCTCAGATAATCACATGCTATTCTTCAGTTTCATTTCAAGGTTCAGTGTGCCAAACCCTGCCATGCACCTATTGCTATTGACATGGGCAGCCCTTTGTTAAAGTTAACACCACATGATCACAATTTCTAACAGCTTAAAGTAGAAACTAGTTAAAATCACATCTATTTAAAATTATAAAGGGGTTAGCAAAGCAAGACAAAACAAGCTGTAATTACCTCAGCACAGTTATTACGGTAATCACCTCAGCACAGTTATTATATGATCCAGAATGGGAAAAGGAAACATACTATGTGTACTGTCCAGCTCCAGACACTTGAGCTGTGGGGTAGGTGAGGAGCGCAGAAGCCTTGTACAGGCAGTGAAGAGAGGAGGGATCTGTGAAGAGTGCTGCAGATCAGCAATGCTAGGAGCCTGTCTTCGCAGACATCAGTGTGGGATGCCTAAGACAGATGGTGTGAATAATATCTACATTTGTGCTCTTTACAGACAGCCTGTCACATCTGTCACAAATTCCTTTTGACCCTTTCTTTCGAGAGTATGTACCAATATCCTGCTGCATGATAATAACTTGCCACTGGCTCATGAAGCTGAGGTGTCCTCTATTCTTTGAATATAGGAGAAGAAATTCTGTGGAGATAGGGAAGTTAAAACGTGCCCCATGTCCCTGTTTACAAATTTCCCATATCACTTAAAGAGATTTCTGTTATCCAGTTACCTTAAAATAATACTTTGAGTCATCTCAAGGTAACAGTTAAATTAAGACATTGTCTTCAAAATAGATCATACTGTTATAGAAGTTTGTTGAATACGTAAGTGAATTTAAAAAGAAAGTATACTCACCTGCGTGTTTCAAGGCTGTATTGGTCGGGCTTTCTCCCTGTGCCTAGCTAACTTGACCTCTGTCTCCAAGCAGGTGGTAATTGTGGCATAAGTCTTTATCCAGAAGACATAACCTGGAGAAATACCAGTTTGGGGCCTCTGCTAGAAAACCTTGAAGGCTTTCCAGTAGAGGGGTCTTTCAGAAGCCCAGGCTTTGAATATTTACTGTGCACTCGTGATGCCAGTTAGCTTTGCAGTGTTGTCCTCTTGAAGTATTCTTTGAAGTCCAGGTGTCAATCTCACACCTTCAGACTAATTTCTTGCCTTTCTAACTACAAGAATTGCCCTCACTTTTCCTCCCAACTGAAAGAATTCTTCCATTTCCTTGAATGTGTCTTTTTTGTTTGTTTAGGTATCATCAGTTGTTGGCTAAGTAGTAAACATCTCCATGTATTGCAAGGACTAAAATTTTCTTTCTTCTCACTGATGATTCATTGGCATATTTCAATGTATTTTTTTTTCTTTGGTCCTTGTATTTGCTCAGCTCACCTTTTTGAATAAGGTGAGATGAAAATTTTCCATTCACTTTCATGGATGATAACTAATTCGGTGGGCATTGTCCACAAATAAGTTTATTTGTATATAGATACATGGCATAATAAGGGTTTGTTTAAAGACTGTATAGAATAATTGAATAAGAAGCAAGAAATTTCAGTGAAAAAGCTTTCATCATCTCTTATTTTCTAGGGGTATAAGCCTACTGAATTTTGGTCCTTTGGATTCTTCCATATATTTCTCTGGATTCCTTTCTGCTGTTAAGACTATGGAAGAGTTCACCCTGATTTGACAAGTAGTCTATGTGAATTGCTGCTGTCATTATTATAACCTTGTTCATAAATATTAAGAATAAGCAAAGACATTATACTAAGTCTATGCAACAACCTATGTTTGTTACCTTCCTCTTCCGTTTCTCCCTGTTAGCTATTTGGTACAGGGCATGTCTGGTAATACTTGTTTCCACAGAAGCTAAGACACTGAAATCCAGACTTGATCTGAACTACTCAACGTACTGCAAAAAATAGAAGAATGACAATGTACAACTGGCTAGCCCACATTCCTAAGCACCAGAGACCTTCAGCTGCATTTATTTACCATTATTTTATGCTTTCCAGGCACTCAGGTTCCTAGAATGAGTCTAAGCAGTACCATTCATTGGAAATTCAAAACTATTTCTGTCTCCCTCTCTCTCCCGCCATCAATTAGTTGCAGTGCTCATATTTTAACTACTGATTACTAGAATCTTTACATGTTACCAAAGGTGTAAAACCAGCATTTTCTACCTGGTACCATGTACTGTGGTCCTCCTATTCAAGCCTGGGAAAAGCCTTGAGAATTTGACCCACAGAGGCACTAGGTAATTTGATGAATGTGGATTGTTTTTACTGGAAATCAATGCTTACGGAATATAGCTTATATTTCAAAGTGCTGCCACTGCCTTCATTCCTTAGAGTTTGGCTATGAAGACATGTTTTCTATCTGAAAGCACTTGGAACACTTTCCAGTTAAGCAATGTCAGTTCTCAAATTCTGTGGTTAGCAGTTTTATAGTGTGAAATTTTAATCATTTAGGCATTGAAAAAGTAAGTACAACACATTCGTTTTGTGTTTGGTATAGAGAGGAAATTTGGGAATATGTAGAGGACAATAATGGGAATATGTTGTGGGGCTTTTGATTTTGCTTCTAGAAAGGGAAGGTGTGAGGGTGTCAGGCTATAGCTGTCCATTTAGCAAGTCACACTCTTCAAAATGGAAATTCACAACCAGCAGTCTTACACGCATGTTTACTATCTAAACATGTGGAAATTTTCAGCTTATTACATGACCACTTCAAAAAGGACAAACCACAGCATATGAAAACATGCTGCTTGCCGCGCCGCAGGCTGTGTTCTGGTCTGCCTTTAGGATCCGTACAATTTCCTGTTCGTGTATTTCCATAGCAGGCTGGGACTCTCTAGAGCAGTATGCATGGGATAAAGCCTTTTTTTTCAATTGCTTGAATTTCTCACTGGATACATGTGGATAAACATCTGACATTGGTTTGTGGCACACAGATATCCAGGACAGAAAAGAGAGCACTGTCAAAGGAGAAGCTCTTGACACATTATGAGCACAGGCTTCTCTGCTTTCTCCTGCTGCAGAATTTCAGCTCTGTCTTTGAGCCATGCTGTGACTGCCCCCTCACTCTCCTGGCTGCAGAGCTGTGGTCATGAGCACTATCTTCCTTGTGCAGCTCTGCAAGTGTCTCCCACAGCAGTGTTACCCTTTACTGAGTAAAAGCAACGCCTTTTAATTTGTCCCTGTTTCCCTTAGGGACAAACAAACAAAAGGAAGAACTTTTTCTCATGATGCATAATAAAATTATGGAACTTATTGCCACAGGATGTTGTGGAGGCCAAAAATATAAATGGTTTTTAAATGATACTAGATAAATGGATGAGAGTTGAGTCTAGAAGTGACTATAAAGTACAATTGTTTGCATGTAAACTTACCTCAGGAAGTTGCTAAGATGTGGATATCTTGGAAAATGTGCTGCCCTGGAGAACTTATACATGCTCTGTGCTTATACGGCTTCTACTATTGACCACTGTCAGAAACAGGATTCTAAACAAGATAAACCTTTGCAATAAATCATTGTAGCCATTTTATACCTTTCTGTTCTTGCTTTTCTTTGATTTCTTAAGAAAATACTTTAATTACTGTCAGTGCTAAAATCTCCTAGTATGATTTCTTATTTATTTTGTCCTTTAACCTATTAACTTATTTCCTGAGGTAATGAAGCTATAGAAGATGTTAATAAAACATCAACTTGTTTCAATAAATTACCCTCAGATTTCCATGGTGGATTTTTTTACTCTAACAGATAGCGGACACCATTTTGCTGAACCACTCTCTGATCTTGTGCAACAAGAGCACAACTTGCAACACAATAATTTAACCAAAATAAATGTTCCCTTGCTCTTTAGGAAAAGGAATGATTTTTTAAAATTGCACAATATTGAACCAGTTAATAGTTACACAACCACATTCTAGCAAGAATCTATAGGAACTGATCTGGGATCTGTTTGCACAGATTGCAAAGGGAAAGTTGTCTAGAGTGCAGTTGGTTACAAACTAATGAATATTAACTACTTTTAAAGGTGCAGATCCTTATCAGGCATAAACCAGCTCCACCATCTGTAGCTGAGTTGGACAGCTGAGGACAAGTTCTGAAATTTGAATAGCAATACAACAAGTGTTGTTTAAAAAATTGAAATAAAGATTTGCACAAAAACATCATGTGAAGAAATTTTGGTTTAGCACCAAAATAATATATTTTAAAAATTCATTCTTCATTATTTGCTTACTATTAAAGGTCATGTTTTCCCACTGAAATAAACTACTCCTCTTGATCTTGGAAATTCTTAATACCTGCTTGCAAAGTAAGCTGGGAAGAACTCATACAAATCCAAATGATTGTAATGGAAGCAGAATCAGGCCTATAGTTTCATTCTTTTGCTGTATTTAAATCTTTGGCATCTTCCCACCCTCTCCCCAAATTTAAGGACCATACATTAGTCTCTTTCCATACAACTGTAGTGTTTCCACTAACATCAGTAGGAATTGTGTTTGTGACTGAAAGATGCTACCTGTGCAGTTTCAGGTGGCAGTAGTAGTGTTTACACTGTACAGCTGCATGCATAGATTGGAGAATAGTTCTTTTGTTAAGTATTTAGTTCACATAGAAAACATGCAATCCAAATCACCCCCAAGAGGCAGATGAAATAAAGACTATATACTCTGTGTCTATGCTTTTCAGTAAATCTTTTCAACTTAAATTCATTCTTCTGTTAAATACAATCTCAGTCTCAATTTCACAACCTTAAAGTAAGATGGTTATAAAGGACATAAATTGTGTTTTTGCTAAGACAGGGACAGGGGATTCTTATATAAGAGATAATGAGGTGCTGAAAGATAGTGCTAAATGCTTTTGCTTAAACATGTAGACATAGGACACATAATTAGTCAGAGAGATACAGAGAAAAGGAAAGCCTTAAATAGAATATAAGGAGGAAAGAGGAAAGGAAAGGAAAGGAAAGGAAAGGAAAGGAAAGGAAAGGAAAGGAAAGGAAAGGAAAGGAAAGGAAAGGAAAGGAAAGGAAAGGAAAGGAAAGGAAAGGAAAGGAAAGGAAAGGAAAGGAAAGGAAAGGAAAGGAAAGGAAAGGAAAGGAAAGGAAAGGAAAGGAAAGGAACTTATACATTGTAAATAATGGAATGCAAAATATGGAAGATTAATTTTGTCAGAGAGATCGCAAATTAGTACTGGAATCAGTGCGGCTGGACGTATTTTTTTTTGTGCAAATCTCCACACCTCTATTAATTTTGTAAATTCTGTGATCATAATTTGTTAACAAAATGTATTGGTAGCCAACCGCAGAGGAGAAACCACATCCACATCAGCTTATCAATGCCTCCTCCCTCTTTCAAATAAATAGTTGTTGAAAATATCCTGAATGTCATATGTTGAACCACACTGCCTCAACCCAAAGTCTGCCAATGTCCCATTCACTGAAGTGCTTGAGTTGTTCAGGATCTGCTACACGTAAAACTCAACAGGTGATGAGTGAGTACATTTGCACTCACAGCCCCAGGGCAGGATTGGAAATGTTCCTACATCTCCTGGAAGGCTAAATACCACCTAAAAGGCTAAATACCAGCACTGTATATTCAGCAGTAATCATGCAGTCACTGCTGAAGGTGAAGGCTTTAGTTGCATTCTTGAAATATGACAGTTTGATACTTTCATTTCCCATGTTCTTTATCTGAATCACAGGAAACAAAAGCTCTCTTACACAACGACGAGCAAATGTTAGAAAGAACTAAATGGATTCTCTGAAAAATAATGAAATCCTGTGAAATCTAGACTATGTTGTCAGCTTTGTTTCCACAATCATAACCCATGTAGGTAGTCACAAGCTGATAATACCACTTTCAAGTGGACACAACATCAGAAACCACATTATTTGGAAAACTGAAAGCAAGAAGCTCAATTTCATTTAAGTGATGACTGATAAAAAGCAGTTCATTTGAAACTTGTTTGTACTGGCTGTGTCTTGTTATCCCTTTCAATGCCTCTTTTGTATAGAAAAAGTATTTTCTTAATAGTAGGTGCTGGATCTCTTCTAGTGTTGAATATGTTGATGATCCAATATTGAGTGGTTTTCGTGAGCATTTCTGTTCTTGGGTTGTTGTGTGTAGGCATCTGCATAATAGGTTAACTGTTTCAAAGAAAACCTGTCAGATTCAAGTCCTGTTAAATAAAGATAGCTACCTCTGTCTCTAATATCTCAGGCTTGATGTCCAGCTTGTGTATGTAGCTGTCTATCCTGATTTCCTTGGACGATGGACTTGCCAGAGTTGAATGCTGGGCAACTGTTGTGTATGTTGGGTGTGAGAACTCCTGGGATCACATTTCAAGCCAAAAGTTTGTTTATGCAGAAAATTTGTGGAGTAATTTTCTGAACATCTTCCCACTTAAAACTATATTCAAATAAGAAATCTGCGGGAATACAGGTACAGAAAAACAGTACAATCCTAAGCCACAGATTCAGAAAAGTCTGATATCTACAGTGGAATTTTGGTGGTATGGGGACACTTAATAATGATTTTAAGTGTTTTACAAACCTGTGATGGATTTGACATGAGATCACCCAACCTGAGAACCCTCAGGCCAGTAGGTTTTCACGAGTATGTTCAAAAACTGTCTTCAGAGACTGCCTAATGCACATCTGAAATCTTAAACTCACCATGAAGTAAAGTGGCATCCTATCTGTAATTTAACTTCATAATTGCTGGGAGAAGAAGCCAAATTGTGTATTTATTCAATGATTCTTGCAAAATTCATATGCAATCTAGGGCAAAGAGACTAATCCTTAGGATACCTGACATCTATATCACTGGTCTGCCACATTACAATACTACTCGAGTAGTTTCTTTTTAGCATGATGAACCTTGTGGTCTTCCCGATAAAATGGTCCTGCTTCAGCAGGGGGGATAGGGAACACATTTGACCCATTTTATTCTGTATTTCTAAGGATTAAACTCTTGCTTGGAATAGAATTTGCAGGCCTGTAAACCCTCAGTCTGAGAAGGGAACAGAAATCTTGTTTTTTACTCTCTCATGTGATGGTGTTTTAAAGAAAATCAAAACCAGAAAATCCAGTTTGCTGTACCTAAGTAGCTGATGGCTAATCTAGGAGGAAATATCTAAAAGAGTATTGTCAGCTTAATCCCAGTGAAACACACCTGCCAGTTGGCTTGAGAGAACTTCTGCTCACTGTGTTTGCAGCTATGAATCACATTCCTAAGAGCTTAATGACCAGCTTTCAATTTATGAGGAATTCAGGCATTTATTTTTGCTCCAAGACTCTCTTTATAGATCTAAACTTTAGCACTTCAGAGATTCTTGTCCTAAAAGATTATTCTTAAAAATACTCATATGCTTTTTATTTATATAAGAGATACAATCTTGAGGAATACTGAATAGCTTTCATATGAACAAGACAGTGAATGTCCTCTAACTTGCCTAATACAGCAATAGAAAAGCAAGGTGCACGTTCCATAGTCAACACTATGTATACATTTAGTTTGGTGCTGTTAAATCTGTGTGCATTTGGCAACATTTGGTTGAGCAGTGATACTTTTTCTTTGGTTTAGGTTGCTACTTTAATAGCAGTTTAGGTTTTCAATCTCTAAAACTATAAATCATATAACCAGTCCTGCCGTGGCCTATTGAAATGTATTAGTGAAATGACCGTATTAATGCTGAATTAGTCTAGCATCCAGGATAAAGAAAAGAGTAAAACATCATAGTTAGGCTGTACCCTCATCTCACAAACCTAAAAGAATATCTTTACAAGATAAGTGAACTGAGTGGGCTAATCCTGGAAAATTTATCAGTGACTCACATTCTTTCCTTGTCGAGAAAAGCAAACAAGAAGAACAAAATTCTGCCCTTTATAAATACAATAAACCAGAGTTTAGGCCCCCTCCCTCGCACCCCCCATGACACTAAGGTATATAACAAACTAGCTATGAGACATCTTAAAATCACAAATTCCTTAAAGTTGGCAATATTTTTCTGTTTTCCCAGAGTATAAAAGTGAAGAGATTAATTACGCCAAATAACACACAGTGTAATTATTTTTAGCTCTGATTCAACAGGAGATTTACAGAGAGATTAGTGGTCACCAAAGAAGTATTTGCATCTGTTGTTTATGTTATGATCAAAGCAAGGCTCTAAACTTTAACTTTCCATTTTCCAAGTGAATAATGAAACTGGAAAAAAAGATGAAGATGTGAGATGTTATGGAGTACTAAACACACTGAGGATGATTTTGAAACAAAACGGACATGTACGATGAAGACCAGAGGTTGGATCCGTCAAACTTCTCAGCACTCTGCTCCTCATTCCCTAGATTATGTACATAAGTGTGCATGCCTTTGAACCATTCCAGTGATTGTGGAAACACTTCATGTTTCAAATGAGGCCTGTGTTGGCCTCAGGCTTTGCTGGATGTCCAGCCCTTTGCGGTACCGTGTCCAGTGTGCTTAATTCTGTGTACCCATGGTGATACAACATTTCTGTGGCTGAAGCTAACAAAGTTAGTACTGAATTGCAGTGGCAGAAACGAGTCCAATAAAAACCCTGCAATGGAAACTCAGCCAAAATAAGGCTTCTTTCTAAACAGATTCTAAGATTTTTCAAATATATATATAAATCTTTGAGGAGATGATTTTAAGTAAGTTGAGGGTCTCTTTCAAAAGGTAATTGATGTGGATTGCAAGAGTCAAAAAAGATCTGTTAACTACCTTGTAAAAGGGGAAATCACCAACAGAAAAAAAAAAAAAAACCAACACAATAATGACAAAAACCCTGCTTGAGCCATTGTCTTTAATGAGATCATGATTAGGCCTTTTATATAGTTACCTAATAAGGAAAAAAGACGAAAGATGCCTACGATCTAATTGCATGACTTAGAAAATTATTAGTGGTCTGGAGATCCCGTCACAAACAGCTCACTCATAAAACAGAGCTCAGGTCAATAATAATCAAAGGCATTATCATTTACTAGATTTCAGAGGGTTTTAATGAAATAATTTATTGGCTTCAGTTCAGTTAATATGCCCTCATCCTTTACTGAGATCTCTCCATAGGAGGAGACCGTATAACAACAGATGCTCATAATTTCAGCTATGTATAAATATACCAGTGCACACATATATCACTAGATAATATTAGTCTATACATGCTTGCAATGGTTGGGACTGAGAAGTCCTGCCTCTTTTTCAAGGAGCAGTCATCATAAATTATATCAATTTGTGTCTTTGTCTGCAAGTTGACTCGGTATGGCAAGTGTTGGGCTTACATCTAGACTGACATTGTCATTGTGGCTTTATTTATGGCGCTTCTTGGGCACACTCAGGAGAGTAGAAATTAAACACTGTGTCATTAACTATTAAAAAAAAAAATAGTTCCAAACCACCTTCTTTCTCTCAGCACTCATTTACATATCACTGTTGGTATTACTTGGAAAGAGTCTAAGGAAGGTAAAACAGGGTTAAATACAAGGTTGACTTTAAGCTGGCATTGTCTTATAAAAATATTTCAAGTCACTGTGTAGATTTAAATTCTTACAGAATGTTCTGTTCCCTTAGTTGAACATCACATTCGATTTGTCCAGATGAAAATATTTGGATTATTTATTTATGTTGGAAAAATTGTATGAATTTAAATTTAATTTAATGAGCTAACTAACTGGTCATTTAACAGTATCAAAGTTTCACTAAATTTGAGACATAAATGTGATTTGAAGTAAAATCAGGGAGACAGTTGAAATAACTAATTTAATCTGATTTTGGAAGTTAACATAAATATAGTGATGTATAGCTGTCATTGTTTTTCAACAATTCTGATCTTCTGTTACATGTGCTTTTCTTTTTAATTGAGATAAAGTATTTCTAGTGGAAAGGCTAGCCTGCATTTTGAATTCGGATCTATTTCTCTCACACAATTTTCTGTGCAGAAAACACATTGTATTAAATAACTTGTAAATGTTTAAAATCAATATAAATCATCCAAGTAAGAGACAACAAACTCATGTATTTTCTGTGTGTTTATACCTTATTTTATGTAAAATTATTCCAGAAGGATATTTACAGCAATTAAAAATCACTCAATTATTAAGCAATCATTTTGCTGATGCACCAAAGGGCAGCTAATCACAGTACACTAGGAATTGTAGATTGAATAAAACTATTTTACAATCTACATCTTTCCTTGAAAATTCAGAATTATTTCCTAAAGTGTATTCCTCCAACTACTAAGTCCACCAGACCTAATTATATACCATATATTTCATTTTTAGCTTTCATCTCTTCTCAAGAAAAGCTTTATAGTTCATGCAAGAGTAGAATAGGCTTTGAGTATAAATGAAATAAAATTAAATACCAATCTGATTAACATTTCAGGACTCGAAAAGCCAGTTTATATTAAAAAACCTTCTTACTATTCTGGCTTTGCAAACCATGTGTTAAAAGATGGGGATTATGAAGATCCATTGCAATAAAGGATTCAAAAATTCGTCTTTGCGCTGGCTCAGCTGATGTACAGTGTGGTCTGTGCCAAGACCCTCCACCTTTCTTAAACATAGCAATGAAACACCTCCACCCCTGAGCCATTCTTCACATTTGTGATTGGTCGCTTCATTCTTTCAAATGCTATTACTTCTTTGTCTAAAGCATCTTGATAATAAGAGGGCAAATGTTTGAGTCATACACAGAAGAGTTCCGTTCATGTTTATGAGGATATTTGTTTACTAACCAATACAAAGCAGCACTGGTGTAAGAAACAAATGGTAAGAAACATTTTTTCAGTCAACACGTGACATTTAATTGCAACTTTGTGATTTTGGCAGTTCACACAGAGCTTACCTTCAGAAATGCACCATTTACCTTATATTTACAAAAGAAATTAGAGATGCCACAGAGAGGAAAATTACTGGGACAGCCCATGTTTTAGTTTATTATTTCAGAGGTGTATCAGAGACATTTTGTCAGACAAGCTAGCAGCCTTGTGAAAAGTTCACGGAAGCCACAAAGCCGTAAGTTCAAATGTTACTTGTTTTTTACATGTTCCTTTTATTTCAATGTGGTTTGTAGTTGTGACTATTAAACAGGGACTCACACTCTCCATTTTAGCAGCAGATGAGTTATCAGTGCTAACTTCCTTTTTACCTGATAAATTCACAGACTCAGCTGTTGTACACAATATTTTCTGGAAGGATGGAAACAGAGGCTACTTCTTACATATCACAGAATCCACTGTTGTATACACGAGTACACTGTCACCACCAGGAAATTAGGGAATAGACTAAATGTTTGTATTGAGCTGTCTCAGGAGCAATCAGCTCCAAATGCCGGTGATCCAGAGTCCATACCTCTGTTGCCTGACAAAAAGAGAAGCAGGATTATGAATGCATTGCATTCAGGTAAGGCTGAGTGCATCCCTGATCTGCACTGATTTTCTGGGAGCTAGGACAAGGGAAGAAAGGCAGACTATTTTTATCTTATAGTTTTGTATTGCCCAAAAAGAAATCTATAGGGAATTTTGGTAGTGCAGCTAAAGGAACTTCTTTCTACTTCTTGCTAAAATCTGCTTTCAGTTGTGAAAGCAGTCTGGTTTGCCTGCATGTCACTGAAATGCTGTGCAGCCATCCCAAACAAAAGGAAACCTTGCAGTAACAGAGACTAATACAGATATTTACAAAAGTGTGAATGGGAAGAGAGAGAATCACATAGTCTAAACACTCAGCTGTCGGTTTGGATAAGGAAACTTCAACCAGAGCACAGTTTTGCAGTACATTTGAGATTCGTTATCTAGTTTTCTTTGGCAAGTAGAAGAAGTCCTACCTGGAAAAGTCATTCAGATCAGCCAAGCTATTGCAGTGTTCCAGCTGAGCCTATAGTCCCGCACGCCACAGGTTTGCGGATGATGATGAAGACAACGTTTTCATGCCATGACCTTCTCTCATGTGGCAGCAGTGGACTGCAGGTCTGCTTGGAATGTCTCCTCCTTTGGGGTGCCATGAAAGCAGAGCTATTGCTGCTGCCCAGCTGTGAAAGATCTGCTACTGGAACTGCAGAGAGACAAAAAAGAGAAGCTTCAAATAAGCCTCCAACACCCCGACCTTTCAGGAAGTTCAGTTCTCAACTGGATCTCTGCAGCTTTTGCTCATTTTACATAATCTTTCCTGTATTCTTCCTTTAAGAAAACATCTTTGTGATGGCCTTGCAGTCCACTTGCAAAGAAAGGAATAAAGTCCTGTTTTCCTGTTTCTTTGTCATCCCACCGACAAAATGAACAGTGACATTACTTCCACTTCTATCACACAGAAATCCATTATACATTCTACACATTGTGCAGAAATTTACATCTCCCCTTCCCTATTCCTGCTGGGAATTTGTGGTAGCATGGTAATTTATCTCCAGTGGAACAGAAGCATTTGTGTTTTAGCTTTTTTTTCATGTCCACAAGCTGTCAGTTTAGTCCAAATGTAATAATGGTTAATAATCCCTATGTGTGTGCTTGCACTATATGTTAACAGAATAGTTTTCACTGAAGATAATATTGGATAGCATGTTAATAGGTTTACAGTGAGATGGAAAACCCCAATATTTGGTTTCAGAATAGATTAGAATTGCAGAGAGTTAATTAATAATAAAATACTAGCATTCCTGTTGGCTTTGGGAAGATAATTTTACCTGTTCTACAGCTGAAAGTCAAAAAGAGAAGGGTGACTGCAAAACCTCCATTGACTTTAATATGTCAGGATTCCAGACTGTATCTAACCTTCCTGTGTCATCCCAGCAGAGGATCACATGTGGGTGTTTTTTTCAGATAATTCTGTATGTGTCCTAACCCCACATTATTTGACTTCATTGAAATGAAACCACAGCATTATATTTGCATGGAAAGAATTGGATCCATGCAAGACACGGATGCAGTGGGGAATCAGGGCCTGTTACCCCACATCTCTGTGGCTCTAGTTGGCTCTATTGCTCTGGTGTCCCTGCTACCTGATCAGACCTTCAGGCACAGCATAGAGTTAATGCTGTTTTCATCAGCGTCATTACCAGGGATGGAAAACCTGTGTCCTGAGAAAGAGAACACCTATGCTGGAACATTTATTCCTGACTTTTGCATGGGTTATGTTCAGGTTTCCTGTGCTCTGGGCACAGGGGTTTGCAGTGGGCATGGGATTCAGAGGTGTTTTGCAGTAACTGATACAGTTTCCTTGGGTCTCCTGGGAGAACAGATCTGAGCACGATTAGAGTCGCAGTCACAGCATTCTTCTAGTGCCTGACAAGATTTTTCATCTGTTTTCAGTACTGAAGTAATTGCCATGCTATAATGTTCTGACTACAGGGCATGAATGTTTTTGCCAGCTAATGGGCAGAATGTATAACTATTAACCTGATTGCGACCTACATCTCAGTGAAACCTCTGCCAAACTTTTGTAAGGATTCATGAACACTTTATTCTCTACTATTATGGTACAAAGTGTGATAGATATGAGCATTATTGACGTCAGTTCTTCTTTTGACTGAATAGCTGTAGCCATGAGAAATGATATCTTAATTCCTTTATGTTCTGCACATGTGGTTAAACTAATGACCTGGAAGTCAGCATTTATGTACAGCAACTACAAAGTCAGTACAGCAGATATTTTTCCTTACCCCTGAGGGAGAAGAACAGTACCACATGGCTATCGTTATGAAAATGAGATTGAACTAAAATCCTGAATGTGAATACTTGAAGGTTTAGGAATATCTGTATTTGACTTTGAGCCCTGGTCATCTCTGATTCTGAAGAGTTACAGCATGTTTTAAAGGTCTGGGATATTTTCCTTTTATTTGATAGTCCTGTTATTCTGATATGTTGGTTTATTCAGTGCATTTTTGATTACATTATAAATGCTTCTGAGTTATTACCAAACCACACTTCTGAATGCAATTTTACTTGGCAAGAGAACATCAGTCTTTTTGTTGTACATGACCTACTTGGGATTTTTTATAAAATTAAAAGTATTGTAGAAGAAGATAGAGAAAGCAAACCCAGTGAGAAAACCTAAGAATTCATATAAGATCTGAGTGAAGGATAGACTTGAAATAACTGGTGTGTCTCATCTTTGACTCATTGCTCAGTGTTTTCACCACGTTAATCATGCCAAAAGGGCTGTCACTTTATATTTGTGAACTGTGAAGCTCCATCAGGGCAAAGGCCAGTACATGTTCCTGGATTACAAATTGGAAATGACTGTGATCATTATCTCTTTGGGCACAGAGTCACTGTACGGAAATTTGCAAACAAAAGTAGCAACTTAATTAGTGTGAGAGTTTGTCTAACAGCTCCTGCCACCTCGTTGGGAATGCGGGAGCAATCACGGTGCCAGTACTTCTGGGATCAATGGGAAGAAATTAATGTTTAGGTTGTCCAAAGGATACATCCAACAGTTTCTTACTATTAAAAATATAATTAAAACCATTTCACTTAATCTTTAGTGTAACTCTTTGTATTGAGCATGCAAGAATCTTAAAGCATTCATGTCTCATTGGTTTTAACTTGGTTATTAAGCATAATATTTGTAAAAACATGTCTGGTGGCTTCTGGTTTTGCTTGCAAAACTAGATATATTTTCAAATTGCTGCATGCAAACTGCCCATCTCTTTGTTTAGCAATCCATTTCTACCATATGCCACTCTTCCTCTGTCCAACCTTTGCTGCCTCTTTTGTTCTGCATGTGTGCTTATAGACTTACATAATTGTTGTTCATCTATGAATTTATTTGTCCTGTCTTTGTTAAAAACAGCAATAGGAACTGTGCATTAGCCAGAGAAGGAGGAACTACTGACAGTGAAGTAGCAGACACAAAATTGAAGGCTGAAAGCTTCCCAATTTAGTTCATGATTTCATGACTTACAAAGGAATGCCTCACTGTGGTTGTGATAAACAGAAGCAGGAGGGAATATTCTTGCCAGGTTCTTAGAAAAATAAAAAAAGCTGGCTTTAGACTTTATTTTCAGTTATCTCTTCTTTACAGTGACTTAGGTGCAGGAATATCTTCAAAAGATTTATATTTTCAGATTTTCCCTAAATTTAAATATGTTTGGACCAGTTTTTGTTTTATGGAATTAGAGTAAAAGAAGAGAATTTCAACCTGATTTTCTTGTCATTACTGCTGGGTTTGTGCTCAGTGCTAAGTACAAAACAGCCTGATTCTATTCCTTATCACCGCAACTCCAGTACAGTTATTCCTTTAGCAGCATTTGGAAATGCTAATAGAGACAGCCTGTACATGAGCTCTCTAGAGAAACCTGGAGTTTTACAGCTGTCACTCAGAGGCTGTAGCATTCAAGAAGTAAACCAGGGCAAAGAATTGATCCCCGCAATCATATTCTAATCTCACTCCAACAACTGGGGATGAAGGAGGTTGTACTAGCACACATTTACTTAAAGGAAAGCTGTAATTGCTGCCTTTCAAAATCCCCAGAGGAATTTAATGAAAAGAGGGACCAGAATTGTCTTCGTATGTTTTGGGTACTCTCATATTTCCTGTAAATAAGGTCTTATCTTTCTATACAATTATTAAAGCCATAAAAGGATATATATCTTGAATTCTGCCATTTCAGACAAACCAAGGCACTTTTGTCTCTTTCAGTCTTTTCTGCAAGCTAATTTGAGCACCTGATATTTAATTATATGGTTTAGTGAACTCCAAATCTTTCTATTGCTGCTTCTAAAACAGGGTTTTTATAATCTCTTTAGTGGAATGAATTTATCCTTATTCCATATATAGATACATTTATGTGTAAATATACATACATGTATACTGAACATGTGACAGTTTCAATGTGAGATTTTTATGCATGTTTCTCATTTTAATAATTACTGGGAGTATTTGGCAAATATTTTATTTAAGTATTTTAATTCACTGTTTGATGTGTGTTCAAGCAATCAGTTTCATCAGCACAGGGAGAAATCAAATTTTCTGAGGCTTCATATATTTTGGCAGGACCATCTCCAATATGCAGAGTTACATGTTCATTATAATGCTGAGAATTATAGGTATGTCTGGAGGTACTTAGAGATTAATGGGTATATATAGAATTTCAAGAATGGAAAGAAAAGGTGTTAGAATTTGTACTAATAGTTAACTTTTTTTATGGTGCTGTGGGAAATGGAAGTTCTTGTTTTACCGCTACAGATATTTCTGGAAATTTCATTTATTTGTGCCTTCAAATTATAAAATGATTCCAGCAGAGATGTATCAATATCATTTTTTAATGTCTGTAGTAAAATTAAGGTGAACATTTTCATGTATCCAGGATATCTGTCATTAAACCTCTTGTGCTCAGATTATTATAATAAAAGTTAAGAGCGATAAATATAGCCAGACTTTATAGGACACAAATGAATATTGCTGCCTACATTTATGACCTATAATTTAAAGGAAGTTGTTATGTATATACTCACGTAAATCTATGCGCATAAATACTCTGTGTGAAAATATATAAACTGTTGTCTAGATATTAATTACTGATAGTCTGAAGTAGTTCAGCAGATTTCAAGCCTTCACCTCCCTGCGTTCAGCAGAGAAATTGATTTTACAGCATACAGAGGTTTTACTCTTTGCTGTATTAGGTGTCAATGGACAAGAACATCAGTCTGCAATATAAAGTGGAATCTAGGTGTTGCAGCCAAATGCTGAACACCAGACAAACAAAATAAAATAATATTTGCCATTATTAGTCAAAGGAAAGGAGGAGAAAAGAACAAACCTCTTGTTAAAATATTCTGTATAGTGTAGATATAATTCTTTTAAATAGAAATGGAGTATCTCCCTTATGAGGAAAGGTTGAGGGAGCTCAGTCTCTTTAGCTTGGAGAAGAGGAGACTGACGGGTGACCTCATTAATGTTTATAAATATGTAAAGGATGAGTGTCATGAGAATGGAGCCAGGCTCTTCTCGGTGACAACCAATGATAGAACAAGGGACAGTGGGTACAAACTGGAACACAAGAGGTTCCACTAAACTATGAGAAGAAACATCTTCTCAGTGAGGGTAACAGAGCACTGGAACAGGCTGCCCGGGGAGGGTGTGGAGTCTCCTACTCTGGAGACATTCAAAACCCGCCTGGACACATTCCTGTGTAACCTCATCTAGGTGTTCCTGCTCCAGCAGGGGGATTGGACTAGATGATCTTTCGAGGTCCCTTCCAATCCCTAACATTCTGTCATCCTGTGATTTTTTTCACTAAATAAGACATGTTGAGTTGAAGGATCTCATCTATTTACAAGCACCTTGGTTGGTCAGGTGCTGTAGCTTGTTAAAGGCTTCACCGAGAAGCCAGCTTGGTAGCAGCATGCTCTACCATCAAAGAGACCATGAACCATGCTATCACTGCAGATATGCTCTGCTTCCATTTTTCCCTGGGTTTTGAGATAAAGTTAGCCACATGAACACTAACCATAGCCACCAGGATCAGTGGCCCCAGACTTCTCTTTTTTAGAAAAGGCAAAACCCTACCGTGGTTTGCAAACAGGGAGCACACAATAAGATTTGGTTTTCTGGTAAAACTGAAATTCAGGAAGCTTAAAGTATTCCCTGTCCCCTATCAAATGATACAAGATCACTTTCAGTTTTCCTCCCCACTAGGTTATCGATGATAGGAGCACACACACAAAGGATGTGAATGCATTGTGCATAGATCATGAGTTACACTGGGTGTTTTAGAATGGATGGGACTGGATGTTTTGTGAATTTCTCTGGGTTAAAGGTAAAAATAATATTTACCTGGAACAGCGAGGAAAGTATTTGATGGCCCAGGGGCTCCCCTTGCATTCCTGTAGCCCCATCTGTATTGAAATTGCAAAAGTTTTAGTGCTTCCAGTGGATTTAAATTTCCCATTTATTCTGTATAAAACGATCCCAAATTAAGACTATGGATGGCTGGTAGTCATCATCATAAGATAATGTCCTGGGTCTTCAACTGACTTTGAGACTTTGTATCAGGTGCTGATGAAAGGCACAAGGGTAACCTCTAATGAAGTTACAACCCAGGGGTAAAGACAAATGGCAATAAAAAAGATTTGTGATTTCTTCACAAGGCAGGACCTAAGACAGAGAAACTAAGAGCTGAAGACAGAACTCATGGCTGTGAATAAGGAGATTCCACTCCTGTGATATTTATATATGGCACTATGGAAAGAAGAAACTTGTGCAAAGACTAGAATGTAATGCGTTCGAGTCTTAATTTCACAACCTTTCTCGGAAAAATGTTTTCATACACAGAATACCGACAATACACTCATATGTCATAGTGATGAGTGTAAGAAACCAAGCAGAAATAAAAACAGATTGAGTAATATAATGTTAAAACATTATACTAACTCCTATAATATGAATAAAAAGTTATAGATTCCAAACTATATTTCCCAGGTTCACTGAAAGTTTAGCGGTAAGCTGGCAGTGCACTATAGCAACCAGAACTATTTATACAGCTTAAGACTACATTTTTCAAGAACTATGTGTAATGTAGTGAGGAGATATTTCAGTGAAAATAATTTTGATTATAAGTCATATATCCATCTTCAGGAATGAACCATAAAATGGCTAAATGTTTTTCTATATAGAAGTTGTTACAAAATAGCCATTCTGAAAAGTACTCCTCACCAAAAGTATCTTTGCCAAAGAAAATTAATTAGCTCCACACTCAGGAAAAAAAAAATAAAAAATCTCCCCAGATGTTAACCTTTTTGGGGTAAGATTGCAGATGTTACCTCTTCTACAATTATGCCTTCCTCTTCAGTGTGTATTGGAGATGGTTCATGCTTGCAGTCAACTGTATAATCATAAATAAATTTAGTTTATAAAATTAAGTGATTTGGAAAGTTAGATCAAGAAAGAAAAATATGGTTGATACTGTAATAAAATTTTTGAAGGTTAACATTAAACTGGATAATCCTTTGAACCAGGAATATTACTAATCAGTAGAAAGTACGAACATATTGTTCTGATTTACTTGTTGTAAGTAGCTTCCTTGTGGGACCATTTAACCACATTTGATACAATTCTCAGTTATGCTGCTTATTGATTTTATAAGCCTTAAGGTTAAAAAGCTGAGATCTAGTATTCATACAAAAGTAACTGAAATTGAAGCTGTAATAACTGTAATAAATTACATTTGAGATTATGAATACATTTAATTTATATAAACTTTTGGGTCTTAGTCTAGAAGTGGTCAACCTTTTAGAGTGATATAAAACTTAGAAAACAAACTGGAAAGGTTTCTTGAAGATGCCTTAGTAGAAAGCTGAGGTTGAACTATCAGCCCAGTACAATCATTACTTGGCCTAAGTCAATACACTGTCTTTGATATGCCAGATATTACATGAAGAAGTGAAACTCAGCCTTCTTGATCTCATAAATTACTTGTATATTCAATATTATGCTACTGGGTAAAGCTAGCTAAGGAAGTCTTCTAATATCTTGAAACAAAAGATCTGTGTTCCTCATATGTTGTATTGATTGGTGTAGCAAGGACTATTTCTATTAATATTAAAGTACAATGCTTAATAAAATACTTTTGCTTGCAGTTTCCTAAGATTCCAGTGCAATGCCATACAACGTATTCCTTCACCGTCATTATGTATTATTGCCTATTATATTTTATGTACCTTACTGTATAACAGAACTTGGTACAGAGATGCCATACTACCACTGAAACAAACCTGAGTGTCCACAAATTGATGGATTTTCAGAGACTGTAGTTTTCAAAGAAGCCTAAAAGCAGTAACTTGAGTGCAATACAGTTGTAGAGCTGGTTGACACAACAGTTTCTCAAATGGTTCTGCAAATTGAGTCCCTGCTGGAAGGTATTCATACATTCAGAAACATCTTGGGTGACTCTGGTGAGTTTCCTCATTTTGCTGTTCTATGCAGAATGGTTGATTTTATTTGTAAATTATGTGGTTTTTGTTTGTTGGTTGGGTTTTTTGTTCAATTTTTAAAATTTTTGTTAGCCTTCTTATTAAGCTAAACTTTCCTAAGTCTTTCCATTTTCTAGATTTATGACCATTCTTTGTCTTGTGTACACTCTCCCAAAATAATGTACATCTTTCTTGAATTGTAACATTCAGAACTGGAGACAAAGCTCCTGCAGACACTTTATGATGCTAGATGCAACAGGAAGATTACTTCGTGTGTTTTGGAATAACTTCTTCAATCTATTATCCCAAGTTTCCACTGACAAAAACATGTCTGGTCATCTTTTGGTTTATCTGAAGAGGAAAACTTGTTTGTTTTATTTTATTTTAGTTTTTTAGTGTTTGCTTTTTTTTTTTTTTTTTTTTTTTTAACTAGCTAAATGATTCTTCTGTATTCATAGCAAACTTCTATTTGACTGAAGGTTGTTATAAAACCAAGCTCAACCACCATGGCATCAAGTGTCATTAGTACATTGGAAGTCACCTGGATTAGAAATCTTGGTATCAGCCAGCTACGGCTGAATCGAACAGGATTTGGCTACTGACACATCTTGTTTCATCTTAATGTAATCAGTTAGCCAAGACCTGAGGAAGCTTCTTGCTCAGATAGATCACTTGTGTCCTTCGGTGCAATCTATATTGCAGTCCTACTAAACCTAACTGACATTAGATTCAAAAAGTAGTCACCTTCATTTTCCATTTGATGATATATCTACATTTTTTTTCCTGGCTGATGTACACTTTCCTTGATATGCTTAAAGCACAGGTAAGGTTGTTCCAAACAAGATGCAGATTAGTGTGTTAACATTTGCCTTTATGTATCATCCATGTTCATTTTCCCTTATTCCTACTGATCACATGTGGTCAGAAATAGTGGAAGGATGTATTCTGGTTGGTCTCTAGTCCTAGAATCTGTGATGTGAGAAGGTTACATCATCATAAATTTGTAGTTTTATCAATCTTTTCTCACTGGCAAATAGTTTGTGAAATATGCTATTTTTTTATTTTTAATTTTTTTTTAATACATGTGATGTTGGCCTTTTCAATACACAAAGAAAATTGTTTGTTTGTTTGTATGTTTGTTTGTTTTGTGATAAATGCTTTCCTAACCCCTTTGCCTTCTGAAAAAGTCACAGACATTCTGTATTATTCTATATATTTCAACTTCTTCCAGCTTATTCTGACTAAGGCTGGTCATGCATTTATAAAATACAAATTACATCAAATGTCAATTTTACATCTCACTCCCCAAGGCAGTTTGTCAGTGTAGGGAGGTGTGACCCTCCCTGAGATAGAAAAGCAAAGAAAGAAGAGGAGAGCTTTCATTGGTTGTTGTGATAGAGTAGTACTAGTACATTTTTCGGTATGCAAAGACAAGACTAAACAGTTCTTACCAAATATCAGTGGTATGTTACTTTCTATTATTCCAAATGATGTGCTTTATGTGTTTAATGGTAGGAGAGGGAAGCAGACTATTGTTACTTCAACTTGCATTCTTGTTCTAAGGCAGTGTATGAAAACCTGATGTCGTCTGGACATCATAGCAGTCCTTACCATATAACTACATGGGACCAACATTACTTGATCAAAGTGAAAGCTCTTGTGTTATTTATAAGCCATCTGCCACAAACCATTATCATTTACTTAGGCCCTAAGATACAGTTTCCATTTTAATAGTTCTATTAGTGTTTGGGTGGTTTCTAAGAAGATTATTCAATAAATATGGTCCAGAAAAAGCTATGGAGTTTTAATGCATAATTGCCTGGAATGTTTATTGAAGAATAATACTGAATCTTCTGACAGATTTATTTCAGAGAATATTATAATGTTATTATTCATCCCACCAATAATTCTGCATTGCTGAAAACTCCTGTGCAATGTAAGGAATCTTATCAAAAGCAGATGCAGCTGAATAAAGAACAAAATCATCAGTGAACTAAAGAAACTCGTGTAGTAGAAGGGATGGGATGGGGTGAAAAGAACGCAGGAAAGAATTCTGTTTAGCTTTTTCTACAAAAAGTAGCTGAAATAGGAAGAAACAGTAATACAAGGATTTAAAAATCCAAATGTAAAAAGTAGATTCACCTGAGAAGTGCATTTCATCATGCTTTATGTATTTACTGTTTAATGCAGTGTCTGGACAAATGGAGTTTTACTTAATTATAGCATGAAGGGGTTCTAAAAATGACTTGAAACCCTAAATGTCCTTGAATTTACTTCTGTGAGTAGGTACCTGCATGCAACATTTTCTGTGAGGCCACCCTGCAAGGATCGTTTTGCCACCTGATAAATAGATGCAATTTCTCTTAACTAACCACTAAGAAAGCTGAGTCTAAGGTTCACTACACTTAACACAAAGCCTCCAAAGAAGGGAAGGCTTCAGATAAAACTCAGTGCTTGGCCATAATGAACCTGGTAAATGTTGGTTTCCTGCAATAAAAATAATAGGTGAAATCTTGGCCTATTGAAGTCAATGGGAATTTTGCCACAGATTTTAGCAGGACCATTATTGGAACCAATAAGTCTACTGAGCAAAGTAAAAGAAGTGGGTGAAGGAAAGAAGGGAAATTAATGCTACGGATCCTGTAGATTATTTCAGTCCTTGGTCAACACTCCTTTGCCCAAGTGAATAGCTTCTGATATTCCGGAGATGTGTTCACAGAAACTATTGTGTCAGTGTACCGAATACCAAATATTTACAAAAGGAGTTAATGAGTAATTCTGAAAGAGGAAAAACAGCTTTGTTGTTATAATGAGTCAGTCTTAGATTCAACCAGAGGTTGTTTTAGGGGTGAGTAACTAAGGGCAATTCCCCAAGAGTGAATACCAAGAGGAGTGTGTTAGACTACAATAATTAAAAGTACAAGTTATACAATATGCTTCAGTCTATGCCTGTGTTCTTGCTAGTCAAAACCTGTTGTAACACCACGCAGATGCAGTTAGTTCTTTCAAACACTGTCCTTTCTGTAATGTGAGTAAAATAACAGGCAAAATATTTACCTAGTAATAGAAATGTCTTTTCGTCTTTTTATATTTAGATCCCTATCTGTGTTTCTTTTTACTCATGTGTGAAAATATCTGATTTCTGATGTGTAGTAAGTACAGCTACTATATTTTTGCATGGATTTTCCCAGGTATCCATTACATACATAGAATCATAGATTCATACAATCATTTTGGTTGGAAGACACCCTTAGGATCATCCAGTACAACTATAATCTAGCTCTAGCACTAAACCATGTCCCGAAGAACTTCATTTAAATGCCTTTGCGACACCTCCAGGGATGGTGACTCCACCACTTCCCTGGGCAGCCTGTTCCAATGCCTGACAACCCTTTCCATGAAGAATTTTTTCCTGATATCCAGTTTAAACCTCCCCCTCCTATCACTTGCTACTTGAGAGAAGATACCAACACCTTCCATGCTACAACCTCCTTTCAGATAGTTGTAGACAGTGATAAGGTCTCTCCTCAGCCTCCTTTTCTCCAGGCTAAACAGCCCCAGCTCTCTCAATCACTCCTTATAAGACTTGAGCTCCATGTATGACGTGGCCCATGCACATCAAGGCAGTTTCAGAAAGCTACAGACTAACAAATCAAGGACTGTACAGTCACACCCACAGACGTGCTCTGGTCCTATCTGGAAACAAAAGAAAGCACTGGATGTGAGGAAATGTATGTTTTGGTAACCTCGTTGTGGGCTATACCATTGTACTCGAGAGCTCTGTGTTTCTTTTGGAAGTGAAAGCTGTGGGAGAAACTTGAACTTCTTGTTCAGGTGTTACAGCATCTGGACCATAACATGGAGAAGCACAACCATGCAGTTTGTGGGGCTCTTTCAAAGGGATTACTTGCAACCAAGGGATAGTAAAATAAACAAATAAATAAATAAATAAATGTATATATTAACAGGGGCAAAGACTGGCTAAAAATGCATTATCTAGTGTGAAAGAGATATACAGACATAGTACTTCTGAACATAAAAGCATTGTGTAGAAATGTGATGGATCTGTAAAATTTTCCTTGAACTAGCTTAATACCTGTAACATATATCTCACATTAATAAGCTAAACCAAAGTAAATTTACACTGGGAGTGGAAAATGGTGACATCCACTGCAGACATTGTTTGGCAATATACAATTTTCCTTGTCTGTTTAAATCATTTTTAATACTTATCAGAGTATTCAACAATAAATTTTCCCTACCACTTGAGGCACCCTGCAGGTTTCTAGTCCAGAGTAGTTACCTGGCAATTCAAGCAAATGTTTCTGTTGTCTGAAACTGCAGGACATCCACTTTGTTTTTGATCATCTGGGTATTAAGTGCTTCTCCAAGGTGGAGAACAAACTAGCAAACCATGAACAACTGTCTTATGCAGAAAATATTTTACTTTGTGGCAGTCTTCTTTCTCTGTAAAACTATTTTTAAAACTAGTAGGAGGTGCACATAATAATAAAATTTGTAATAAATCTTTTGTAAGCTCAGCTGATGTGGCTCATCAGAACATCTATTAGTAGTTACCCCTAAGCACAGGAATGATTATAGGTAAGATGAAGGCAGCTCTTCTTATTAATTACACTGCGTATCTGACTCCTGCTCCTTTTTTTTAGTCTTCAGATTGGCTCCATCTGGTTCTTACACTTTAGTTGTGCAACTTACCTTTCACGATGAAACATGCTTACTGCTGCAGAAGCAGGTCCAATGTGACTAAAATTATTAGGTAAAACAGTAGTTGCTAAGTCTGGAATCAGCTAACCATAAAATCAGTTATAAAATGAAACTGAGTACCAAATCTTCACTGGGTGCAAATCAGCTGGAGTGCAGCTGATTTCAGTGAAAGGTATTGAGAACAATGTTCTGGGCCACCTTTCTTTATGTTTATACTTCATGGAGCATGTCAAGCAAGATGCCAGAACAATGCTTGTGTAAATAAGCAACAATCTCATCATGTTGCAGACTAGTCCTGGGTTTATGGTTTGGGCAAAGACTCAGGTAGCTAGAAGGGAATGACCCTGCCTGTGTTAACTAAAACCAACTGAAACAAAAAGTTACCCTCTCTCTGGGGTGCTCAGTTGATTCAGAGGGTCCTAATTCAGATTCCGTTACACAGTCTGCAAATGCAAGCCAAACAATGTCAAAACAAAAGCAAAGGAGCGAAACAGCTTTCTACGCTTTTTGATCAACAGCTTCCTTCTTTTATTGCCACGACAGTGTCTCCCTTCCTTTAATGTACAATTTTTTGGTCACAGCTAAACTAAAATGCATTAATTGCTGAGTTTGTGAAACTCTTTGGGGGGATCTAACCCAGTAAAAAAAAAAAAAAGGAAAAATCCAGGGGAGGCAGGATATAGTAGGATCTCTTCCTGGTAGGACTCACATGTAAGTTATGATGTACAAGTGGGCCGGGCATTTCCCTGTGGTGAACTTATTTCTTGTAGGGGTTCCTTTTGGAGCTGTCATGACATCTCTATCACAAATGGTCACTGCAACCTTGACACAGATGGAAGCAGGCAAGGCCTGCTCCAGCTCATGACAGCAGGTCATGATTCTTGGAAAAACATTGGGACTGTGTGACTGCAAGGGGTTACTCAGTCAGGTCCCTACCCCAACAGTCATAGAGTCAGCTGAGACTTGGGCTCCCCCTGAAAACACTGAAATGTCCTCTTTTGGCAAGAATGTCAGCTATGCACCCATATGTCACCAGAATGCCTAAACAGGTAAAAATACCACAGCTAAAACCTTTTCTCTTTCACAGCTTGAGAACTACATTGTGGAAAACATGAAATCTGAGATGGTGCAGCTGCAGCAGAATGCTGTGCAGAACCACACGGCCACCATGCTCGAGATAGGGACCAGTCTCCTCAGCCAAACAGCAGAGCAGACGAGAAAACTCACGGATGTTGAAACCCAGGTATGTTCCCAGAGCAGTTTTCTGAAAGGTGTTTATTGCAGGGACTTTTTCCCATCCTCTTCCTTTTCTAATGGACCACCACAAAAAACATTTCAACACAGGGCTCCAAGAAACATGCACAGTGTTGATGACTGAACCTTGTTATGTGTCTTTCTTTTGATTTTGTTTGGTTACTGTATTTAGCTCTGTGCATGTAAGGTGGGCAGGACTATCCAGGAAACTAAATCAGCATTTGACTTCAAATAAAAAGCCCATCTACCGACTGTGAATGATACATGTGTCAAGCTAAATAATGAGTTTCAGGCTAAAACAGTCTTTGATCTCCGTTGTTGTTTGCTTCTTTCCCATTACAAGAAAGTTTGTTTATTTTCTGCAAGATGTTTCCAGCTTTTTGAAAAGTAGTGCATGTTTTCAGCTTTTAGACTGTGAAGAGAGGGACAAGCATCAGCTTCTTCATAAAACACTGTGTATTTGTTATTCCTGTAAAATTGTATAACATCATAGGAATTTAAAGAGCTATTTCAATATGATTCCTAGCACTAAAATTACTGTTGTGATTGAAGTGACAAGAGTATCACTGTTATAACACAGAGTACAATTTCATACTGAGCTAATCGCAAAGATACATATGACTTCTTCCCTTTTAAAGTCTTTTATCAGTCATTTTTATCATATTTGTATTCATCATTTTTACCAACTTCCTCTTGGTCTTCATAGCATGTGGTATATTATCAGCTGCACTGCATTTGCTGTTCATTTAGAACAGGGGAATTAAAGTATTGCATTTATTTGGTTTGTTCTAGAAACATATGTGCTTCTTGAAAGATCATATTTTCTGTTCTAGTGTACTTATATTTACAATATCATTACCAAGTTATTACATACTTACTTCACAATATACAGAGAAACAACAGAAATTATGAAAGACAGATCCACTGCAGGTTCCCTGCACCATTTTTTCTACATCTTTATTAACAGATCAACATTCACTTATAAATGTCGTGATCTCGAATGACCACATTTTCTAAAACATAGTATATTGAGTTATGAAAATGTTAGGGAAAATCTTTAATTCAGTATTAAGAGAATATCTAAATGGAAACATTGGAGGTGAAGACCTGTGGATTGGAGTATCTTCAGTTCAGTAAAGAAAAAGCAGGTGTAGGAACTCTCCTTATATCCCAAAAGACCTACATAGGTGTAAATGTTAAGTACTCATTAATGTTTTCCTCCTTTAAGCAGGTAAGGGACAAAATGTGAATTCCCTCTGTCTCACTTTTCCTTTGAGGAACCACTTCAAGGTAGAGGCATCATTGGCAACTGCATGAAGGAGTGAATGACTTCCTCCTCTACACCTATTGCTTCAGAATTTAAGGGATGTTCAAGATATCAATGATCATGGTTCTTCCTTATTGCAGTACTTGCTTCAGCTTTCAGCTCAGTGATGGCATCTCCCACCTCCCCTCTTCCAGTAGTATGAAAATGTCCCTGGCTCTACCACCAGTCAGAAAAGAATGGTGCAGGTGGTTCAAGAAAGTTTAAAGAGGCTGCCCTTTGTAGTCATGGAGGTAGCCAGTTGCATGGCAGAGATGTGACTGTAGGATACAAGGAGGAGAAAGGCAAGTCAGGATCTCAAGCCTGAAATAAGAAGTCCTCATACCAGAGTACGGAGGAGTCTGAAGGACTGAATATAGAGCCTCCGTCTCCTTAAATTCTCACTGACCCTTCCCAATCCTTGATCTATCTAAAATCCCATAGATTCCCTTTTGCCTTCCTGTTCTACCTGAAGCACTACTGATATTTTGTAGGTTGGCTCACAGATGCATCTTCTTTGTAAATCTGTTGGTGCTTTCCTGTCTTTTTACCCCTTGCCAACCTTTGTAACCTTCATTTTCTGCCAAGTCCCTCTGAAACTGTGGTGATGTTTCCTGACACTTCCAAATATTTCCATCTTGAACAACGTAGTGGCTGCATACTTACAATTCATTATACAATATTTTCAACTTCTGTGCTCTTAAAAAAGGACACCTTAAGTTGCTCTGTGAATGTCAACCATTTCAAACAAAAATAAGGCATTTCTATTTTTGAAAAAGTTAGAAGGATGGTCAGCAGAACTGCTACTTTGGACTTTCAAAGGGCAGACTCACTTGGGAGGCAGTCCTAAAGGAAAAGGAGTCCAGGAAGGCTGTTTTCTCTTCAAGAAGGTCGTCTTAGAGGCGCAGGAGCAGGCTGTCCCCGTGTGCTGGAAGGCAAGCAGGTGGCAAAGAAGACCGGCCTGGCTGAATAGAGAGCTACGGCTGGAACTGAGAAATAAAAAGAGAATTTATAACCTTTGGAAGGAGGGGCAGGGTACTCAAGAGGAATACAAAAGTTCTGTGAGGTTATGCAGGGCGAAAATCAGAAGGGCCAAAGCCCAACTAAAACTGAGCCTAGCTAGCTACCGCTGTAAAAGGTGACAAGAAATGTTTCTATAAATGCACCAGCAACAAAAGGAGGACTAAGGAAAATCTTCATCCCCTGATAGATGCAGGGGGAAACATAGTGACAGAAGATGAGGGAAATGCTGAGGTACTACATGCTTTCTTTGCCTCAGTCTTTAACAGTCAGAACAGATGTGCTCCAGCTACCCAGCCCCCTGACCCAGAAAACAGGCATGGGGAGCAAAATAAAGCCCTGATAATCCAAGGGGAAATGGTTGGTGACCTGCTGCAGCACTTGGACACCCACAAGTCTATGGGGCCAGAAGGAATACACCCAAGGGTGCTGAGGGAGCTGGCAGAAGTGATCACTAAGCCACTTCCCATTACCTGTCAGCAATCTTGGCTAACTGGGGAGGTCTGAGTTTACTGGAAGTTGGCAAACATACCGCCGACCTACAAGAAGGGCCAGAAGAAGGATCTGGGAAACTACAGACCTGTCAGTCTAACCTCAGTGCCAGGGAAGATCATGGAGCAGATCATCCTGAGTGACCTCACATGGCACATAAAAGAAAACCAAGCAATCAGGACCAGTAAACATGGATTTATGAAAGGGAGGTCCTGTTTGACCAATCTGATCTCCTTCTATGACAAAGTGACCTACCTAGTAGGTGAAGGAAAGGCTGTGGATGTGGGGTACTTAGACTTCAGTAAAGTCTTTGACATTGTATCCCACAGCATTCTCCTGGGGAAGCTGACAGCTCATGGCCTGGATGGGTGCACTCTGCGATGGATAAAGAACTGGTTGGAGGGCCAGGCCCAAAGAGTTGTGGTGAATGGAGCCAAATCCAGTTAGTGGCCAGTCACAAGTGGTGTTCCCCAGGGCTCAGTATTGGGGCCAGTTGTGTTTAATTTCTTTATCAATGATCTGGATGAGGGGATTGAGGGCACCCTTAGTAAATTTGCAGATGACACCAAACTGGGTGGGAGTGTTGATCTGCTGGAGGGTAGGATGGCTCTACAGAGGGATCTGGACCAGCTGGATCGTTGGGCTGAGGCCAGTTGTATGAGGTTTAATAAGACCAAGTGCTGGGTCCCGCACTTGGGTCACAACAACCCCAGGCAGCGCTACAGGCTCAGGAAGAGTGGCAGGAAAGCTGCCTGGCAGAAAGGGATCTGGAGGTGTTGGTTGATGGCTGAATATGAGCCAGTGGTGTGCCCAGATGGCCAAAAAGGCCAACAGCATCCTGGCTTGTGTCAGAAATAGTGTGTCCAGCAGGAAAAGAGAAGTTATGGCACTGGTGAGGCCCCATCTTGAATACTGTGTTCAGTTTTGGGCCCCTCATCATAAGAAGGACATTGAAATTCTAGAGAGAGTTCAGAGGAGGGTGACGAAGCTGGTGAGGGACCTGGAGCACAAGTCTGATGAGGAGCAGCTGAGGGAACTGGGCCTGTTTAGCCTGGAGAAAAGGAGGCTGAGGGGAGAGTTTATTGCTGTCTACAACTACCTGGAAGGAGGTTGTAGCATGGAGGGGGTTGGTCTCTTCTCCCAAGTAGCAAGTGATAAGATGAGAGAAAATGGCCTCAAATTGCACCAGAGGAGGTTTAGATGGGATATCAGGAAAGAATTCTTCACAGAAAGGATTGTCAGGCATTGGAAAAGGCTGCCCAGGGAAGTGGTAGAGTCACCATCCCTGGAGGTGTTGAAAAGGCATTCAGATGAGGTTCTTAGGGACACGGTTTAATGCTGGAGTTAGGTTTGGTTATGGTTGGACTCGATGATCCTGAGAGTCTCTTCCAACAGAAATTATTTTATGATTCTATGACTCTGTGATTGAGTTTGAGACTCATTCTTTTTCATTTATGTTCTGCAAAAAATTCCTATTAGGCATGCGTGAGAAAATGTTACCATATAATTCTGTGATAATACTGGTAAATACTCTTTCAAAAAAGTTTGATAGGTTCCATTAAAGAGGAATCATGTTCAGTTCCAGAAGTGATTGCATCTCAGCTCTTGTGTGCATGTATACATACAAAAACGATTTACACAGACTCCTCCAGACTTTATGTGATGAACATTGATATACCCACAAAATCAGCTAACATTAAATAATATTATGAAAGTATTCTGTTATTTCTACATTTGAACTATTTTTTGTTAGAATCTATCCTCTTTCATCTAGTTAAAAGGATTCTTTTTGTCTCATGTACTCAGTAAAACTTGTGCTATTGATACAGATTACCCCTAAAGTGAAAGCCAATTGCATAAAGCAATGTTTAGGATTACAGCCTTCATCTTAAAAATCTGTGTGAGAGTGCAAGTAGTGATAACATGAGCAGACACCAGACTTCTGCCAACACTGCAAAAGAGTGAATGCAGGGGAAAGCTAAAGTAGAAGCTCTATTTACGAAACAGCGGATGCAACTCTTTGGTTTCAGTCCAAGTACTCTTGCACTCATCTGGTTTAAGAATGTTATGTCAGAATGCATGTTTGAGGCATGTCTCTTGTTCTTTCCATTGAAATAAAGCTTATTTGGCAGTCATCTTTCCCTTTTCTGCCGCCCTAGTATTATTCTACAGTAAACAGGGTGCCAGAATGTCAGCTGGTACATATCAGTGTAGCTTGATTGAGTTCATTTGCACCAGCTGAACAGCTGAGGTTAGAAGAGGATTTAAAAACAATTTTTGACGAATCATCAAATCAGAATGAAATCGTCACATTATGTTGCTATAACAACATAACCAGGACAGTATAAACATTAATGTTTTTAATTTATCCTTAAGGTGCTAAATCAAACATCCAGACTTGAGATTCAGCTACTGGAAAATTCACTGTCAACGTACAAACTAGAAAAACAGCTGCTACAACAGACACATGAAATCCTGAAAATTCATGAGAAAAACAGGTAAGCATGAGTAGTCAGTGTCTTACATTCTTTCTCTGTTCATCACAAAGTGATTTGTGCATACTTTGTTCTAAGTAATTGATAAAATGGAAGAAGCAAATATGATAAGTGGAAAGTAGAGATAATATTTATGAAACAGCAAAAAGAGCTAGGGTGTGAATTTCCACTGTTTTAGTTCCTATACGATACATTAAAGTTGTTTTTTAACACTTTCGATGTGCACTGTAAGTTTACATCTCAGTTTGCTTCATGACAACATAGTCATACGACCACAGTTCCTATTACCAAAAAGCACAGGGACAGCTTGTATGAGCACTTTCCAGTAGAAAAATATTAATAATGAATCATAAGATTATCAACTACCTTGAAGTGCATAAGAAACTGAAAATCTTCAGTAATTCATCTTCCTAATTTTAATGGATACAAAAATATAACATGTAGAAAAATCTCCCTCTTCCTTTGGTCCCAGCATGTAGCAGCCTTGGAGCCATGGTCCTTTTAAAAACGTGAATGATACGTGTTTGGGTTTTATGTTGAAATTGAAGAAAAAACTGTTTAGTAGCACATAACTTTTTAAGTAGTGAAGAGAGAGTCAAGAAATTTTAGTATTGTCTCTCACTGTGCTACACCTCTGTAAAAGAGGTGCTTCTGTGACACAGGGACTCAGTACCTGAAGTCACCAGATTTAGTAATCCATTATCTCAGAGTGCATGTGGTGGGTTGACCTTGCCTGGCTGCCAGACATCCACCCAGCCACTCTCTCACTCCCCCTCGTCAACATGACCAAGGGAGAAAATATGATGAAAAACCTTGTGATTGAGATAAAGACAGCAAGATCTCTTACCAGTTACTGTCATAGGCAAAAGAGCCTTATTTACTGACAGTTAATAACAGCGTAGGATAGCAAGAAATAAAAACAAACCCAAAAAGATCTTTCTCCCCTTCTCCTTCTTCCCAGGCTCAACTTCACTCCTTATTCTTCTATCTCCTTCCACCCCAAGCAGTGCAGGGATGAGAAATGGGGGTTGTGCTCAGTTCACAGCAGTTTGCCTGTCCTTCCTCACACTTTCCCTTCTCCAGAGCGTTTTTTTCACTCAGGCTGCAGACCTTCAGGATAAGATTGCTCCAACGTGGGCTCTCTACAGGCTGCAGTTTCCTTCTGGATTTGTCCATCTGCTCCAGCACAGGCTTCCCACAGGTTCACAGCCTCCTACAAGCCTATCCACCTGCTCTGGTGCGGAGTCCTCCCCAGGTTGAAGTGGATCTCTGCTCCACCATGGACCTCCACGGGCTGCAAAGGGATAGCCAGCCTCATCACGATCTGCACCATGGGCTGCAGGGGAATCTCTGTTCCAATGCCTCCTCCTCTCCTTCTTTTCTGACATTGGTGTCTGTGGCATTGTTTTCTCTCACATTTTTTTCCTCACTCTTCACACTGTCATGTGGTCGTTTTACCCCTCCTTGAGCATGTTCTCCCTGAGGCACAACCATCTTGGCTGTGGGGCTCCGCTGTGCCCTGCAGTGGGTCCATTGGAGCTGCCTGGAACAGGCTGTGTCTGGCATGGGGCAGCCTCAGCCTCTCCTCACAAAGGTGATCCCTGCAGCCCCCGAGCTGCCCAGACATGGTTACCTTCACTCAATACAGTGGGTAAAGCCATCTTCCTTCTCAGCTGCCCTTCTGGAGACCTAAGGCTCTCATCCTGCATCTGTGACAACCAGGGTTCAGCAGAAAAACACAGAGTGCTCTCACTCCACAGCTTCACTCTCAGCTCCCTTCTAGAAAGAACAACTGTGAGGTTAAGTCTGACTAGGACTAAGGCTTCTGTGTCCTGGATCTATATTTGACATTGAAATAAGACAAACAGCTTTAAAATTGAGGTAGTTACTGAAGCAACTTGTGCAAGCTTTAGTGGACCATTTAAACTGAGATCAGACATATTGCCAAAAAAAGCAACATGACTCTGGCGCTGCTGGACAGGAATCAGCAACTGAGGCAGAGAGACCTTGCCCAGGGTTATGTGTAAGGAAGACTTGCACCACAATAGGTAAGGAGCTACTGGGGAAAAAAATGCGAAGAACTAAATAATGCTGAAAAACAGAAATTGTTGTTGCAAAGAAATGTGTTTGCTGGATATGTCTAGTTTAAAAGCTGGTCAAATAATATAGCATGACTGCTACTGGTTATGAAAACCAATTTAATGTATTTAATCTAACAACTATTAATAACCAGTAATTCCAGCAAATATTATTCTGGACAAGTTGTATTTCACTGGAAACTCTTGAATTCCACAGACTTCCGTTTACTAATTGAAAATATTAATAGATTAGTATGGGATTAACCTTGGCTTCAGCCGTCTCAAAATTAAGTAATTCACCTAAACTGCATAGGTGGGCTCTCCTTGTAGTCCACAGAGAGAATAGGCATGTGCAGGGCACAGTTTATTCTACATAGTTCACAAACCTATTTCAATTTAGGAATAACACAAACACTAGTTAAGTATATAAATAGTTGCATTTTTATCTGCTGCAGTCTGGTTGGCAACAAATTTTTACTGGGTGCTCCAGAGACGGAGTCTTGTGTACTCAACAATCTGAATTTATTTATTTATCTTAACAATGTGTCAGGGTGTAAAGCCTTCATGTCAGTAAACAAATAAGTTTTACTTAAGTTCACCTTTGACTTGGTTGACATTATGATGAAATGGTCTGTGACATGACAAAATGGTCTGCCTTGCTTTTTCAGACTAAAAGGAGAGGTCTGTTAAAAAAGCACATTTTATACCCAGTTTTTTCTCTCAAAAGCATAGCTTTATATGGATAAAAGAAAAAGCACATGGAGTTTCATATTGTAATGAAGCCAGAACCTGGCATACACTTTTCGGTTTTTGTTATTCTCTCCTTGGGAGTGATAAAATTAGGGAGCGAGCAGTATTATTAAGATTGCACTAAAACATGGATCATCAGCTCCCGTATCATCATCTACTCATAAAACAGAAACGTGTAATTTTGATCTTGTAGGTCCTAATCCTGAAATCAATTTTGTGTGTGTCAGGTTCACTATGGGAGAAGTTTTGGTGATCTCAGCAGATACTAGATTTCTGGACATGCCAGTGATTTTATCCTGCTTAACTTTAAACAGTACTTACAGATTATGCATTAGTCTACGTTCATTAGTTGTTTGCAGTTAAAAAGTCTTCATCCCTCTCCGTATCATTTTCACATCAATAAAATAGAGAAAATTCCTTTTGTCCACATTGCCTACGTGAACTGTAAGCTTTTTTTGGGAAGGGCCTTTCTTTTGCAGTAGTTGTACACCACAGTGGGAAAGAGTATTGGAACTACTATCATCTCAAAAATAATCAAAACAGATGGTGTACTGTGGGCTGATAATTTCTTTCTCTGTGCTAAAATTTCTCTGTATAAAATAAAAATAATGATCTTAATCACTTTCAAATAACTGGATTTTGGATGAAAGTAATGCATAATCTTATAGTAATAATAACTGATTGTAGATGTACTACAGTAACTTGTATATTATCCTTAAATAAAATAAGCACTGCATATCAACAGGGGACCAATGCGTGTTCTTTAGACTAGAAATACATCTATTCTTGGCCTTTCTCTTTACTTCCTGCCTCTACTGAGAAGAGTGGCCAATTTTTTTCTTTTCATCTCACTGAAGTGAAAGATATTCCATGGCATAAGTAGAGTCACATTTGCCCCAGAATCATGTTTCTATTGAATGCTCTCATGCCATAAATAATTTAGTTTTGTGGGTTCCCACCCACTATAATGTAAATGGTGGTTTCTTCCATTGCCATTTTTTCTCCCACAAGAGCTTTCTAAAAACTATTTTGATTTATTCTTGAAAGTTTTCCCCAGTTAAGTGTCTTTATGAGCCACTTTTTTTTTTCTGAGTGTACCAGCTGTGTTCAACTTATTGTGTGCCATTTGTTTCAATATGCGAGTGTGAAAAGAACTATTTACTTACTCAAATTAAAAAAAAAATGAGGAAAAATATAATGGAATTCTGGATTTTCCAGCAATAAATAGTAGAAGTGAAATTTAAACATAAAATCCAGCTTGAATTTGCAGACATTCTGACTAGATTAACGTGTTCAGGGCTGCTGTATCCTGTGAAAGGCAAGGACTCAAGAACGATTCTTGAATTTCCATCTGTGTTAAAGAAGAGAAAACACAATATGTCTATTTGCAGAATTTGCATGTACTAAAAAGATAAATCCAGATTTTTCGCTTCGCTTTTGTGATTTCAATGTAATTATCTTGTCACTGGTATAAAAAATAGGCTCACTGATGTTAGGTGTCCAATTACTTTACTGGCCTTGAGAAATATGGGGAACTATATTTTTACATTTCCTTAAACTGATCAGACAATATCAGATCACCAAAGTAAGTGTGAGTGGTCAGCACTTAAAAATACAGAGATGATTTCACTCATGTAAAAGCAAGTACAAAGAAGCTGTCTCAATGAGCAAATATTTCCATCTGTATTTTAAATAGATCTTGATTTTTAAAAATATTATTTTAATGCTAAAGATGTTGATATCTAAGATCTGATGCTGTTCTCACATGTCTAAACTGAGGCTTCTGAAAACAAAGATAAAAAAGAAATCTCTTCAATGGCTGTGGTCTGGAATGGAATAAACTAACTACCTCATAAGGCAGATTGTCTAAACCAGAGTTTCCTTCCTCCCCAGAGAGCTACCAGAGTGCTTTCTATATGTTCTACTTTGTCACCTTTCAAAATGACAGCGACTTTCACTGCAGGTTGTTCTTTGACTGGTGTACAGGCCTTCTGTCCTCCTCAGCATTATCAGAGGGCTTTCTTTGAATCAACTGGACACAACACAGCTGCACTGAGACATCCCCCTGGCTTATATCCTGAGAAAGTTAACACATCATTTTTGTGGTTCAAAATAGACTCTTATCCTCGCCAAGATCTGTAGGTTAGACACCAAGACATGGTTAACCTTTAGGAAAATTAAGTCTGTCTGAGTCTGGGGGGTGTATGCTTTCAATTTAATTGTCTTCTAGATAATCACTACAAAGAGTCATTGTCCAATGGATAATATTGATATTTATCCATGTTAACATTTCTTTCTTCACAACTTCATTCTGTTCCCCAAATGCCTGATTTGTTTCCCCAAATTGAAGGCTACAATTATAAAAAAAGACACATACAGATGTGTATGTGCATGTGTATATATATATAATGTATGATGCTTCTAGGGAATGGTGATTTACTTTCATTGTGAGTTCCCATGACTGCTTCATCTGTCCAGGTCAGTAATGTTTTCAAACATATAGGAATTTCAAACATACAAGAAGTGTACAGGATTTTCAAATATATAGGACGTACACTTATTGTAAAATGTACACTTATTGTAAAAAAGTCAGTCAGTACGTCACAGCCATAACATTTTACTGAAAAGTGTTATAAAAGAATGTTATATCACAGTCAACCTTTATAGATTGTTGTATTATTTCGTATAGAGACAGCCTTTTTTTTTTCCTTTAATATTTTATGTCAACAATAATCATTAAAGAAAAATAGTAGAAATATTTTCTTTTTAACTCTGTGTTCCTAATTCCTCTGTAAGAAAATGAGAAAATATCCCTACTAAGCACTCAGCAAAGTTATTTCTTCATTGTATATGTCTATTAGAAATTGTCTGATATCACAAGGAAGAGAGAATAGAGATGTCTCACGACCATGCAAAAAGAAGTAAAATCTAAATGTATTTGTATTGGTTTCAACTTATCTTAACATTTTTTGATGCAGCTTCTAGCACTTTAAAAAATATTTAAGTGAACTATAATAAATATGAAAGTAACTGTACAAATGAAAAATTCTGGCCAAAAGCCATAGGAGCAGCTTTTTTCATGTTGTTCAGGGATTTCTTCCTTTTGGAACAGGCCAGTGCAGAAATCCACACTCTATGTGAAGTTTTTGGTTTTGTTCATTGGGAGCTCTGATAAAAGGTTTCTCACTGATTCTTAGTAAAGCACAGTTAATGTTTTGGATTTCTCCCAGGAATACAGGGAGTGGTCCTATCCTCAGGACTTATTCTTATCTGTTGTAGATTAATGGATATAGAAAAATCTTTGCACAAACATATATGCATTCCTTAAAATAGCTTAGTTTTGCAGTTTATACTAAGAGGACTTTTAATCTACATAGAAAACTGTAAAGGAACCAAGTGCTGTGACACTCCCACCTTTCCACCATATGTTGTTGTTGTTGACAAACCACTCATAAATATTAGGATATATTATTACTAAAGCCATAAAACATCTGCTTGCTGTCTGTCTCTGTAGACACCAAACTGGGAAGCTCTAAATATTGTCAGCTTCTTCCTTCTTGCTTGACATGGCCAGGCTTGCTACAAATAAGGCTGTCATCACCATGGTTTCATTTACTATGGTCTTGGGAAGGCTACGGTGGGAAACAAATAATGCAATGAACAGATTGTAGCTGTCAAAGGCTCTTTCTTTTACATGAAATCATTCAGATACAGAAATCATTTAGATGTGGACATTCATATAGGTTGCTGTGGGATTAGAGAAATGCCCGATACTATATTAGAATACAGACAAAGATAAAGGGGACTTTTTTGTCTTTACTTACTACTTAACTGTAAAGCAATATTCTAGCTTCAAGAATGGAATCTTCTCTAACACGGAGAATACAAAACATTTTTGACGGACTGTAACATGTCAGGCTGGGATGTGGCCACACCTAGCACTCATTCTACCGTGCCCAGGGCTCACCTCATTGCTATCCTAAGTGCATTGATAGAACTTATAGGCTTTCAGAAAAGTTAAAATCCAGAGTCAAAATGAGAATTTCAATAATTTCCATGAAAATGTGGACAGAACTGGTAATTTTTACATGGATTTTTTTTATTTGTATTTTGTTGAATGGTATTTTATGACTAAAACCAGTTCCATCAGAACACTTTCAACCACTTCTGCCTAAATAACCTTCTGCATAAAACAAGTTCTCAAAAAAATCCATGTGAGTCTACAGCATAAAGGCATCATGTTTACTGTTAGAGTTCAAATGATTAAAAAAATCAGCTACAGACCTGATAAGGTGTTAGAATAATTTATTGGTTTTACCTTCAGAATCCATACTTTTTCTTTCAGATTGAAACTTTCTATTATCTGATTTCAGCCCACTGAATCTTGTTACACTTTCGTCACTAATTAATGAGCCTTTTGGAATGAGATATCATGTTCCGTTTTGGTGTATGGGACTCCATGAAAAAGTATTTTCCCTTCCTGTCCTTTCTTTCTTTCCCTGTTTACTCAGATCCTTCTGGTTTTCACAGGACAAGATATATTGATATTGCAAAGTATATTTCATGTTGCTATTACAACGTAAATTTTCTCTAATATCTGTTAGGTAAATCCTGCATTTATAATATTTCAGAAAAGAAAAACAAACAAACAAACAAAAACAAAACAAAACAAAAAACCAAGATTTGCTGTTTAGTTTCTTATACTAAAAAAAAAAAAAAAAAAAAAAAAGTTTTATATTACTCTAGTTTGTACAGCATATCCAGGGCCTGAAATCTTTTCATTGTTATCATTTGTAACAGCTCATATTAAGGCTCCATGATACCTAGTAGAAAAAAATCTCCATATGGGTTTTATTACATTCTTCACTTAGATTAAATGACCTGAAATTATGCAGGCATTTTGCCACTGATCTATTATCCAGAAGTAAAAACAAAGGTGGGGGGACAGTGCAAATAAATAAAACCTAAGACTGACTTTAACAGGAAGCAGTTTGTTGGCAAGTCTGTAACAACCAGTTGGTTTATGGGCATGAGAAACACCTATTTTGGCTTACGCAGTAGAGTTACTGAATGGAAAGCAGCGGAGGGATTGAATTAATTTCTTTATCTAATATGAGTAAGATCTTTCTGCAAAACTCCCACCACAGCATCAAAGCACCAGCCTGAAAAAAGTTCTTGTTCACTGTTGACAGATATTAACTGTTTTTTATGTCAACAACTCCTCTGTTCTCCTAGATATAATCTGACCTGGCTTTGATCTTTTTAAATTGTACATTTTTGACTCAGAATGGAGAGGGTACTAGAAAAAGAATATTAGTCAGGAGAAAGCGTTTCCGTATACACATAAAATTATTTATAAAAATTGATATAAACAGGTCACTTAGCATGATACCCAACAGTTTTCTATCTGAGGAGTCTTTTGTGGAACCAGAGAAGCCACGGGGGGAATATTCCTGTGTACACAAGGGAAACAAGGGAATCCTACCTTAAAATGAAAACTTGTGATTTATCTTTTGGGGAAACAATACTTTTCTTGGTGTGAAAGCAGACACCACTCATCATTCCCAGCTTCAGAGACCACATCATATGGTACATTTATCTTGGGTTCCATATTCCTTGATGATACCCCATAACTCCTAGTGCTTCTTTTCCATTAAGACCCGTCACAAACTGTTCTTTAGTTTACCCCTGATTTTCATCTCTTGTCATAATGACCCATCTATACTACCAATTATATCCTCTTCAATCTCCTGCTCTTCTCTGTCCTTTGTCTACCTCAGGCTTTTCTGCCTGAACTTCAATACATGAACATGTTACTGGCCCTATTCTCATGCGTGTAGATGAGTTTAGCAACTAGACATGCAGTTCCATGCGCTTTACTCTAATCATTACAGAATTCAAACAGCACAAAATGGAACCTTAGAGAGCAGTTCTATTTGACTGCTTGATAGAAGAAATCAGTGGACTGAGTTTGTAGACGTGACATTTCTAGAATAAATTGTTTATGTACTGGATTCTATGGTGAAAAATAAAATAGTTCTGTTTTCTGTATCAATAAATATGTTGGTATGAAATAATATCTACTAATTGTTTCATTCCATTTTAGTTTACTTGAGCACAGAATTTTGGAAATGGAAGAAAGGCATAAAGAGGAGATGGACACTCTGAAGGAAGAAAAAGAGAACCTACAAAGCTTGGTCACACGACAAAGCAACATAATCCAGGAACTAGAGAAACAGTTAAACAAGGCAACAAGCAACAACAGTGTCCTGCAGAAACAGCAGCTTGAATTGATGGATACAGTTCACACTCTGATCACCCTCTGTTCCAAGGAAGGAGGTAAGAACGTACCATTATAAAACATTAGAAGCACTAGGAAATTTCTTTTGAAGTAAATTCTCAATTTTTGAAAGGGCAAATCTCAACGAGCTTATTCCAAGACAGAAAATTACATTATAATTGAGGAAAAAATTACTGGTAAGAATGCAGAAATCAAAATTCAGACAGTGCTGAGGCTATCCCTTGTACTAACAACCATTTTTTATTTTTTGAATTTAATATCACTGAGATGTTATATCTTGACTATAGCTAATGTAGGCCACAATTCCATTGACTTCACATAACAATACTGATTTTGCCTCTGAGCATCTCTCTCCTTCTGCTGGGATCAAACCAACCAACTGTGGATGTTAACTTCATAATTTACTCTGGACTTCCTTTACAATCAATGGAGAGAACTGGATACTAAAGGAAGAAAAGTAACCCAGAACTCTATGCATACCTATGTGTTATAATGTTGATGAACTTGGATGTAGGCACTTATGGTGCTGTAGACATCCAAAATATGTCTTCTCTTGAATAAGATTTTATTTATAATAAGGGATCATTTTTCTTCCTTCTGCTTTGCTGAATTTTGTTTGTTTGTTTCTGGGTACATTAGGCACGCTATATACACAAAAGACAGAGAAAGCATATTTTGAAAGAAGGCGTTGACAAAGACTCTAGAACCATTCTCCTCACGTCTACCTTTCTTAGTAAAGAGATTTCTTTCAGAGACTAAGAAATTCAGGTAGGATTTCAATTTTCAAATGCTAAAGACACTGCAGAATGTCTCTGGAAAGAAATTCCCTTCTTCAGAACAAAGCAAGGGATCTGGATGAATAGAGACCACTGTAAAGGATGGAAATGGGACACTGGAATGAAGAAATTAGTAACTAGGAAAACGAAAACAGTCATACAGAAGAAAGGGAAGAAGAAATGTAAGGGAGGATGTAAGAGAAAAGGCATATGATAAGAAGAACAGCTAAAAGGCGATTAACAGCTGTGCCTACTATGGCATGCAGAGGCTTAAAAACACTGGGGGAAATAAAGTTGAGGAAAGAAAATAATAAATATTTGGGAAGATGCCATCAAAACCCTTCTAAAAAAGGGTACTTGGTAAACAGAAACTGTAGATGTGCGAATGATGCTAGTCATTCAGTGAGCGTGAATGCGTGGATGGAAGAAGTCTGTGCAAGGTGGAGTGCCAACAGCCTGAAGAATCCAGTATGTTGGCTCATTTGAATTCTAGAGCTCTAAGTTCCAGAAATTATCTAAAAACAAAGAGCAAAAAACAAACTCAACCCCTGAACAACAACCCCATCCTCCCAATCAAAACCTCGTCACCTGCATTGTTATTCAGTATTTGGTTTAAGAGGCAGAAGTACATATTAGATCATTCAAACTATTCAGCTCAAGGCAGTGTGGGTTTACTCTCTACTATATATTCCCATGCAACTTGTGTGGCTTGAATCTGAGCTGCTCCAGTGACGAGGATTACATCTCTTCCTTTGGAAGTGTTGCAAGCTCAGGCTCATGTAGATAGACTATTTTAAAAAAACAAAAAAAACAGAAAAACTGTTTTTTCCCACCTCATGTTCATTGTAAATGTTCCCTTCTGCTTATTCTGTTATACTGTTCCCCAGCATTTTGAATTAAATAACATCCTTCATTGTAGGCTGTTCTCATATCAGTAGAGAAACATTGTGATGCAATGCAAATCCTTTATAATATTTTATGGTCTTTTGGCAAAGAAACCTGGCAAAGCTGTGTTCAGAGTGTTCTAATAGAGCTCAGGAGTACTTTAAAATTAATATAAAAATGAAAGATATATTATTCTCATACAGAAATATACTGCAAGTTATTTTTAAGGCTAGAAACAGATTTTATAATAATTTAAATTTGATTCAAAGAAAAAAATAGAAGAAACAAAACCAAACAAAACAATAAAAAAACAAAACAAACAAAAAAACCCCAACATTTTTCTTTAACTTTGTTTCCTCAGCTGCTGCTTATAAAAACTTTGTTTGATGATTATAGAAGTGAATGTTTAAGATTTGGGTCCAGGATACAAATTCAGGTGCCTGAAAACCTGAATTTTTGGCCTTTTTTTTACTTCTGAGAAGCAAAAGATGTTCAGCAGGATTAAATATCTAAATATAATTTTAATAGCCTAATTCAATCTCTTTATTTTGGACTCCTTTACTTTTTGTGTATTAAAAAGTTCAGAATTTGCCTTGGATACCTTTTTTTGTTTAAAGATAACTTAAATAGAAATAATTGCAGAAATGTTTCCACTTACTCTGTGTTCAAGTCTAGCTCACCAAACTTTTTGGTAAATAAATTCACAGCCGAAAAAGGAACCAGACAGCTTAAGTTAAAATAATAATGAAGGCTGTATACTAAAACATTTAGTTGTACCAGAAAATAATACCAGCTTCAGCCTATAGAAGTACATGTTGAAGACAGAAAATTATTCATCCTGGGAAGTACAACTGGAACTACTCTGAATTCACACAAAAATATGAAGTTTAGATAGTCTTACATGAGTCTTTGTGTGCACACTAATGTTCAAAACATAAAATATGCTGTGAGAACTGGTGTTTATTTGGAAATAGAAAACAGGAAAATGTGATACATAAATCAGTGACACCACTTCTGTCTTGTACTTTGGTAAATCTCAGTCATCTAATTTCATAAGGGATATAGCAGAAATGGAAATGGTCCAGAAGACAATATGACAATGGAAATAGTTAGAGACCTGGAACGATTTCCATATGAGGAGAAAAAGCTGTAACATACGGAACTATTAGATGGGAAAGACAGTATGTGGGATGCTTTTATGGAAGCATATAAGATAACTAATGATAGGGAGAAAAGGAACAGCCAGTAACACTGAGAGATATTTTCCATTGATAAAAGAGAGTACTTGATTAAGGACTTGATTCACACTTTTAACTGGGGACACTCATCTGTGAAAGGAGACACAACCTAAGTGAGGCATCAATATAGAAGGAGAGATTATCAAACTTCCTAAGGATGAACACAAGAGCTGAGAGGAATTGAAAAGTCTAAATGCTGTGTTATTTTGAGAATGACTTCAAATACCTTTGTCTGATTTTCAACCATAAATCTAGAATGTAAGGAGATATATTTTACGTTATGTGTATATATTAAAAAAGCCCACTATTATCAGTATCAAGAAACCTAAAAATCTCCCCCAAGATAAGTCACAGACAGGAAAATTACGCTCTTCCTTGTATAAATCATAGTATTCAGGATCATCCATTTTGTGAAACTGAAATTAGTAATTGTAAAACTATTTTTAAATAATAAAAAATAAAATTATAAAAATACAGCTAAACAACTACATTTGAAACCAAGATGGCAATAACCATTGTTTTATTATTATAAAACATGAGATATATTTCCTCCAGTAATGACATAATCACATCAGAAGATTTCTTTATAGATTAATTTATGTAAGTTTGGAAACTTTCAGAAGTTTGCCTGCTAGGAGCCTGTGAATAGTTTAGCTGAGCAGTGTAGAGATACAAGGCTGAGCAGCAACTGCTTTTGTTTAGTTTTACAGTCTGAGATGCCTAGCTAACATAGTTCCTAGTACTGGATGATAACCCTAAGGCAAGTGAAAAAGAAGGAAAAAGCAAAAGCCACATGAAGGATAAATTTTTAAAATATAGATGGACCTGAATACAAAATCCAGATCCTACCTTCAGTGTCAGTTTTGGTACAGACCAGTTTGAGAAGGGGGCCACCTGTAAAACTTGGAATTGTTTGTGAGTTTGTTTTCCAAAATACCACCCACCTCTGTCCCAGCGTGAGCGATTCTAGGATTTCAGTTGCATGTAATCCTAAAAATAGATACTCTACTAGGTCACAAATCCTAGGGAGAGTCAAATATATGCAGGATACCATTGGGACTTACATGTCTCCATTTTGGCTTGTCTATGGCTAAAACAGATTTGTCACATTGTTTATGTATTTTTTTAAACAGGGACAATAATCTTGGCAGTGGCTGACAATAAATTTCTAAAATAGCATTTAAACACTAACTTTCCAGCTGAAATGAGTACTCATTATGGTGAAAACTTAAAGTAACTTTTTAAAGAATAAGTAGTCTTCAATTTCAAATCTAAATAAATGCCTGAAACTTTTATTTTTCCTCAGGAAAAGACAGAGAAATAGAAACACCCAGCTCTCTCAGTCTTTCCTCATAACAAAGGTACTCTAGGCCCTTAATCATCTTCGTAGCCCACTGCTGGGTCTGTTCAGCCTAGAGAAGAGAAGGCTGAGAGGGGATCTCATCAATGTTTATAAATATCTCAAAGGTGTGTGTCAAGAGGATGGGACCAGACTCCTTTCAGTGGTGCCCAATGATGAGGGGGATGATTCTGTGATTTCAGAAATTGTATTGCTCCAGTGTGAAACCATATTTGAAGCAATAAGTCACAAAATGTGCCCAGTCAAAAGTCACATATATTTTCAAATACATTTTCATTTTGTTTTCCGAAAGAAGAAAATATATCTAGACTGTCTATTTTGTTAACATTAATTTCCATAACATAGGACAGCTGCCGAAGTACTTCTGCCCACAGGATAAGGGAAAGTAAAAAATTAATGGGAAAGTATATTTAACCATAATCTTACTTTCCTTTTCCTGATTTTTTTGTCTTGTTTGTCAGACTGCACAATAACATACTTTGTTAAAATGTTTGGTCTAAGCTTGTATACTTCAGAGGACTAATAGAACAGCACAGAAAGTTTTGACACGAATGTCTGGTTTTGTGACCTCCTAGTAGGAGAGAAATGAAGCATTAACTTCCTCTTGAATGCTGACAAGAAGCTAATCTTTATTCTCAAAATAATACACATATATGCTAGGAATTTACCTCCCCAGAAGTGCCTATTGAGTTCATGAAATAAATAACGTGGTTAGTGGGTCTGGCATTTCTGAAAAGGTACAAATCTCCTGGGTTATGGGTAGTTTTCATATTTCAAAAAATTATTCAGGAAAACTAAATATGTCCAAGAATTTATTTTAATGGAAGTCGTGATTTTAAAAGGCATAGGAATTAATTCATTCAAAGTGTTAAACACTAAGTAGTCTATTCTACTTCTTAGACCACAGTTGTTATGATGTTAAAATTTATGCTGAAGTGAAGAGAGTGAGAATAGAGTAAGAACTTCAAAGAAATGACCCAAAGGTTACAGGCACAGGGGAAACTCCATTGACATTAGCAGAATGACCCCAGCAGTGATGCCGGACTACTTCATTAGAAAGACTTCAAAGACACCTTACACAATATAAGCTAGTATTAAAAAAAAGAAAAAAACAAACCACAACAACCCAGTGGTAGTCCCAGGATACAATAACAGATTCAGGTGTTCTGAAAGGTAATTTTAAAAATTAATGTTTAGATTGTGTTCAGCGAGATTAATTTTCTATATTACATTGATTCAGACATATATTGAGATACAATAACAAGGATATTTAAATCTAATATATATTAGACAGCAGTGTAGAAGAGTAAGTCTGTAAGATACAGCTCTTGGTCATTTTTCTTCTGCGCACAGAAAACATAATGGTGGTACTCATCTGAGATGTATTCTGAGGTGACAATGTGTTTTGTCCGGTACTATTTCCCTAACAATACATTTTCATTCATTAAGTTCTTGCCTCTTCTTTGTACCTCGTCCTTGACATTGCTACGGTTTTTTGCAACATGACAAGACATAACTGGTGAGGTAGAACCCTAGAGTATGGCATTATCAGTCACTTCATTATTTTTCTTCTGAAGCGTAAAGACAAAAAAAAAAAAGAAAAGGGTTTTGCTGAAAGCACAAAAGCTTCTGACCAAATTTGACTGCAAGATGTAGGTCTAAGGTAAATCAGGAGTGTGCTTGAAACATGGTTATAAGAGAAGAACGCATGAATAAAGTGTCAGACTTTTTTCTTATACCTGAAATTGCATTTTTATTACCAAGGTGTTATAGCACACTGCAATGTAATAATGAAACAAGATGCTTTTCATCTATTAATTCCAATCTTTTATTAAGGTTATTTTTCTCAATACTAATTAAAAATGAATTTTTAAAAAGTCAACAAAAACGAACAAACACAAAACAAAAACAAACAAAACCAAAAACTCAGGCCTGACAAAATTGGAGTGACCACAACAGAGCTTTAAACAAAAGCCCATCTAAATGCACTGAAGTCATCTGGTGTTCCACACTTAACTTATTCTGTCATAAAGCTTCAGCAAATATTGACAATACCTGTGTTCAAGAACACAGAAAACATCCATTTGCTCAGTTTCTCTCTACTTCTTCCTGCTTTAGAGGTTTTATGAGCCAGCAGTTTTATTTTTTTGAGACATCTTAAAGCAATAACAGAAATATCTTTACTTTAAAAAGAGATCAGAAGATCACTATCAGAAAATGTTTACCTGCAATTCACAAAGCTCACTATAATAAAGATGTATTCCACTGTTTGATCTGCCTTTATTTATACTTTGAAAGATAGGGAAAAAAATTGAATCTTAATTTTGCACTTAGTGTCATGGTAGAGGGGTCCCCTTGCCCTTACTGCAGCTGGATCCAACTGAGGTAGTGATAGTGGTGCTGCAATTTAAATGATCAAGATCTACATAGGAACAGATTAATTTTACATTATTGTTTCTAAAACTAAATAATTAACACTATTAATTCCAAATCATCATGATCTAAAAATAAAAGTATTTTCACATCTTTCTCAGGCAAGGATACCTTAATTTCCAAGTTACATTTATTAAAAAATGCAACAAAGTGTGTTAGGTAGGATCAAGCCAGACCTTGGTTTAATAGAGTACTGAAATAAGTCACTTTGAATGTGCTACACTTGAAATGTATGTCAATGGGAAAATACTTAAAATCTTCAAAGCAGAATTTGGAATCCCTTGTTAATGGTCACATGAGGAAGTCAATATTTATTAGTACTGAAAAATGAATACGTTAAGTACATATTTTTGCATTTAAATTCTTGATTGAAATCAATTACCCACCCTCATTCATAGACTATATGTGAATGGCAAACCCCTCTTCAGTTTGCTTCATGAAAATGGCATTATTCACTCATGCCAGAGATATTCCAGGGGATATCAGCATATATAAACCAGCTAACTACAATGCCGGTGTTAACCAAATGGCTTGTTAGTGAAAAATTTCTTTGTATGCATACCGTTCTTCAGCTGGAACACTAAATGCACATTAGGGTGCCTGTGTGGAAAAATATAAATCAATTAAAGAAATATGGACACTAGAAATATTAAACAAAGCCAGTGGCTTAATCTCTCTTGTAGGAGTTCATGAAAGGCTTCTTTAGTTCTTGTCTCTCAGTGAATGGTTGGTTGCTCACAAAATTGCTGTCCCAGACAGAAACTATTAAGGAACTATATTGCAACTGGATAATGAAGTGTCTTTATCTCTTTGTAAATGGGCCATTTCAGCTCTACTAATGAGGACCGCTTTCTGGTATTCCTAAGCGATGTCTTTCAAATACACAGTGAATCGAAGTATTATTGTTCTTACCAGTCACTAAGGCTGGATTTATTGGGAAACAAACTTGATAACTGTTGATAATTTATTAGGTAGTAAATAATTAAGCCCTGGAGAGGGTGAAAGCTCACTACATTAACATCATTTTCCAGGACTGAGTCAATTCCTGCAGCAATACAGGAGGGAAATTCTGCTTTAAATGATTTATTTAATAAGTAGTTGGGTAGTCTGCATGCTCTCGCTATGCAATTGTTTGCCTTCAGACTCTTAGAGTGTGTGTCGGAGGGAAAAGTAATATTCTGTTAGCTGCTAAAACATATCTGTAAATGTTAATGTGAGGCATCTAATCAGCTACACCTTTTCTCTTTTCTCCCCACCTTAAAAATATGGACCTGAAATTCATGTATTCAATGAGCCTTAATGTTCCTAATGAATTCAAGACTGGAGTGGTTCTTAGGCTGAGTTATCATAGCCCTACTAACTGTATTTCATCATGGCCTAGTAGTTTTATGCTGGATTGCACTTGAGACATTTACATATCTGTTTGGTCCTCCCAGATACAGCCATGAAGGGCTAGGGTTTGCCATGATGGCAAAGGGACTATTTTTGCTTTTGTCATTGCTGTTTGGACAAAAACTCCTTCTACTTCTCCATCCAGTCTAGTGATTATAGGGTCACAGAATGAATCAGATAACTGAGCTGCTCCCATGGAGTAACAAACCTGTATAACAAAGACATAAAACAACAGCAGCAACAACAAATCAACAAAGTAAACAAACAAAAACCCCAAGCTTGCCTTTCCCCTTCCCCCCACACACCAACCAAAAACACTTTCTGCCCAATTTCCTGTTGGCTGATTAGTTCTCTGGCTATAGGGACAGTCTGTGGCCAACAGAAATGGGCAGGGCAGCACTGCTCCTTTAAGTGACACCCTGCCATTGCATTGGCTTTTGGGTTTCAAAAATGTGTGTGTGTGTATGTGTGTGTGTATATATATATATATATATATATATATATATATATATATATATATGTACATATTCAAAGCAGAATGAGTGCCTGAGGAAGGAATTCTCAAGTTCTGTTTTCTCCCACCTTCTAAAACATCCATGTAAGTTCAAGGAAAGCTGCCAAAGAAATCTTGAATGAATAACACAGGAGTTGCTACTGGCCTATTAATGATCAAAATGAAAATGGTATTTTATAAATTATTAGAAAGGAATCAAAAGAAAATCAAGAAAAATTGTACTACAATATAATTTGTGATGAGCTCAAATACTGTATAACATATTGGATTAAAAAAAAAGCAACAAAATAAAAAAAATATAGAAAAAACTACAGAGACATGATGATCAAAGATGTGAAATAACATTCAGTCATATCAGAGATACTTTAGGCAGTGTAAAAGATAATAGGAGGAGAATACAGTAGAATCATAGGTGACTGTAGAGCATGGATTCAGAATTGCTGACAGTTTTAGCCAAGCATGAAGGGTCACCAGCTGAAATACACTGGTTAAAAGCTATAATAAAAATGGGAGGTTGTCTTTGACACAGTACATGTATGGAGTTCCTTTGTACAGGGCATTATGAATGATTAAAAATCATGTGGCTTCAAAAAAAAAAAAAAAGCAACTGGTGAAATTCATGGAAGAAAATTCTTTCGAAGCCTATTAAATATCCAGATATTATATCTGGCAGAGGAAGCACCTATGCTGTAGATTTCTGGATATGCTTGCCTGCTCTTCGGCTGTTCTCCAGTCATTTGCTTTGTACATCTCTTCCTACTGAAGACTCATTTTGGGGCCAGGTGTTAGTCCAGCCCTTGCAAAAACTTATAGTACAGTTTAGGAGGGAAAGACCTAAGGGAAAAGAAATAAGGAGAAAAGTCATTATGAGGACACAAGCAAAGAATAAAACAGAGGAGCAGTGAGGGTTAAAAGATCAAGTCTGGTGAGGAAGCCTCATGACTTCTAAGGCCTGAGAAGTTGGAGATGGGACACTGGAGAGGCTGGAGCAGCAATGTAACCTGGTATAGCCACTCTCATACCTTCATTTGGGATTAACGAAAACCTTGCTAATAAAGTATTATAAACTAGAGTCTGCAAATCTATAAAATTGATTATGGAACAACAGTTCCGAGAATAGAAATATTCAAGTATGTCAAAATGAAGGTTGTTTGTTTCTTTTGTTTTGTTTTGTTTTGTTTTTTTCCCAATTCGACTTTGGCCACATCTTTTTGTCAGCTTCAGAGCAATCTCAGAAAGAAATATTGCTTTGAAAAATATTTTAGTGAATGTATACTTTGCTGGAAAGAAAATACATGTCTGAACTCCAGTCCTAAACTTTCTGTCACCTCCCTAATAAACAAATATGAGTACAGATGTGTGCACAAACAATGACTTATCTGGGAAGACTGCTGGACTCCAAGACATCCAGAAGCACCTTTTCCGTTAATATCCACTCCTTTTTTTTAAGATGATATTCAGACTTTTTGGAGGTGAAAATAAAACATATTGTTAATATAGGAAGAAATGAAATTGGAGAAAGTTTTGATTCAGGTAGTGGTAGTTTGTCTTTATAATGATTTAGATTTGGGTACTAAGTGCATATAAGCTCACATTTAAAACTTCAGCTCAGCTAGTTAGATATGTAAAAAGTTCCTGATGTTTTATCAATAATAATTAACTGCAATATTTTTTTTTTAATTTTGTACCTTTCAATGGATTGTAATTTTCTAATTATTTTTCACATTGGCTATATTGGGTGATGATGGTAGATTTAATAATTCAGAAATACTTTTGGAGAGGAAAAACACGTGGTATGCATTACATACCTGAATAGGCTAGAATCCGGATAATGCACTTTTCAAGTCCTTCCGGACAGGGAAACAAATTTGCTTTTACATGGCTCAGCTCTCCGTTTGTAGGCAACAATGTAGTTACTTGGAGAGCATATCTGACTTGAAGTCAGCCTCCAGGTTTGTGACTTTTCCTGTGGTTTGTGTAACACTTGAACACAACCGTGTTGTCAGAGGTTTGCCTTGTTGCAGGGAGTAGTTGCACATCACAGCCAGCTATTAATATTAGGTTGCAGTTTAATGTTTGTTCTCAGATGGAGGTTGCTATATGCAGGACTAAGCCACTGAAACAACAGACTATACCTCTGGCTGTAAGTCAGCAAAATCTGAGTGACTGTACCTCTGCATATTTTTCCTCCTCAACACAAAAATAATCTTCACCTTTTCTCTCTCAGATCTGTTTGTGGTCCCTGCTGCTAAGTCTGGGAACATATATACTTGTATGGGCCATGTTCCAGGCCTCCTCACTGGGGATACTTGACTGACATCCTTTTGATAACATCAGCAAACTGTTCCTGATTCGATTCATCGTAAGCCAGGCACTATTTGCCATCATAACTGGAACTGTGGTGGTTCACAGCAGCTGCACCCAAATGTCTGGGAAAGAGGTCACAGATACAGGGTCTCTTATAGAAATGTAGGATTCCCCACCATGTGTCTGGAACCAGGACAAGATCAAGGCAAAATTTATTTGCAGTCTGGATCTAGACAGAAGCTGCCATTTGGTGGTCCTTGAATGACCCTTGTCCTGGAATGCTACAGCTGTAGGTAAAAGCCATCAATTTATAACCTTCCTTTTTGTTATTTTTTAGAAACTGCTCATCTGGGGACAGAAATTTTCACCTCAGATGCTTTTGATAGAACAGATAAAATTTAGGTCAGTTCTGTTTGCCAGTAAGATGGAGGGAGATTTTTCCTTCCTGGCTTCAAATGCATGAAGAATTTTTTTAAGTGTGTTTTGGTATGTATAGCGATTATTAAGTCCTACAAGAACATAAGATTCATGTAAATAAAGCATTAAAACAATGAAAATATAATCATTCACTAGGACACCACAGATATCTCTGCATAGCTGTCCAAATAAGTCACTATCATGCAGAAAAACCGACAGCTGCCTTCCATTTGCTGGCAGTATTACTAAAGGACGTAAGATGCTAGTGATTAACTCAGTCTCAAATGATTTCACAAATATGGCAGCCCAGATCTTAAATAATTTAGTAAATATGACTGTGATTTTATTGATTCAGTCAACATAATGAACTGCAGTTTAACATTCTTTATTGCTTGCAGATTAACTGGACTATTCATTCACCAAATATCTGACAGAATCTTGAAAAACAATGAGATAACCACTTCATTTTCTCAAAAACAATAAGTACTTTTAATTAAAAAATCACAGTGGTCAGTTTGTATTTCTTTAAACCTGCTCAGAAAAGCAAGCATCCTTCATTTGTGATAGCTGTTAGGAACTAGTGAACTCATTTACTGTTGACTTGTTTTTTGTGACTAATAGTGGAAAAATAGCTTCACCCTACACAAAGGCGCTCAACTAACAATCAGTTAAGGGGTTTCCCTGGCTCTTGCTTTTGGAAAAGGCCCTACGTGTTTGAACTCTCTCACTTGCAAGCCCAGTAACTGTTTCCAACAAAATTGAAGAGACTGCAACCTCAGGTGCTGACCCCAGCTTTCTACTGAAGGTTAATACCCTGTTAGTATGGGCAGCAGAGCAGCTGCTCAGCCCTGGTAGTTCACAGCCTCTGGATTAGCAGAAACCTCATTGATTTGGGTCCCTGTCCTGTCCCTCCATGGGACTGCAGAGCATTTGCTGTGCCAGGGCAGTTGCCTCTACATGGGAGCAGCCATCTGACAGACCTCTGGGCAATTATGGATAGCACCTGGTGTGTTACCTGGACTCACATCATCATCCAAGGCATCAAGGAACAGAAACAGCTGAAAGACTGGTAATTGAAAGAAATAATTCATCAGGTAGGGAAACACAAGTAGTGTAGCCCAAGGAGAAAGTTATTGGGCTAAAAATTAACCAAAAGACTTTCAGAAGTGCAATGGAAGAAGAATTTACTTCTCTCATTAATTCTCCTTCTGTTCAGGAAAGCAGGATTTTCCACATAGGCATCATTGCTTCAAAGGAGCATGACTTCATCACAAGTTTATTCATCCAGAAAAGGTAATCAGAAAAACCCTCCAGGGCACCAAATTTTGGCTAGGCATTCAGGTTTAAAAAGATGATAATATTATTATGCTTGATGTAGACTTATATTTTTCTTTAGGTGGTGTAAACGTTGTATTTGGAAATAGCTAAACACAGATTAAAAATAAGTCTCAAGTCAATTAAGATCTTTAAGCTGAACAAAGAAACTTAATAGCTGCACATTTTCTTTTAGAACTACTTTTTTTTTTTCTTTTAAATTATTTACACATCTACCATATGTTAGCCAACGTATCACTCAGGAACTTCACTTGATGTATAAAGGATTCAAGGTCTATGTAACATTATAGAAAAAACAATCTGGAGTTATAGTAGGTAGAAGTGAGTTGGCAATTGTATGGAATATTAGGTTAGAAAAACAGCAAACCATAGAAAAAATATATTTTACCCTAAAAGAACATTACCAGTAACATTCCTGAGTGTTAATTTCCTGATAACTTTGGGCTGGTCTTGCAAATTACAGGGTGATGTATTAAGAAAAACTGAACTTTGTGCAGGTCATGCTTAATATACTTGCTGTAATCTGTAGTAGTTCAGGTCCTTCACAAGGAGATGAGTTTCCCTTCCAGTGAGACCACCAGGTCCTGAGAGAGGGATGAGAAGCACATCAGGAAAGCCATCTTCTCCTGACTACAGTGCTTCACTGAATAAAACTGGCTGCAAAAGAGGGGTATTGGGATGCTCAGTCTATAGGAAATTATCCGATCTGCTTTCTGTGATCTCAGGTACTTCAGCTGTCTGATACTGAGAGGAAGGATGGAAGGCATATCTATGGCATCTTTTTGTGTTTTTTCTTGTCTTTAAGAATGAGGAAATAATTTAGTTTTAAGTATCCTTCCTAGAGATTTATCTCCTTAAAAAAATATTTTCGAATCTACTTCTGGTTCCTCTGAAATTAAAATCTTATCTTCTTTAAAATTTAAATAATATGAACTTTAGGATATATTCATTATTTTTTTATATATAACTTCCAGTTGTAAAAGGAACCAAATTCAAATTCACATCGTTGACTCTTGAGTATGTATTTCTAAGTAGTTTTTTATGTGTGCATAATGATTAAATGGAGGTAAGATAGTCTCTCTACAGATAGGTATTAAATATAAGTACTTTAAGACTCAAGGAAATGAACATTCTGCCTCTGCACAACTAAATACATTTTCTGGACAAGAGAGACTGATGTCCGCAGTTGAAACAACAGTATTAGAGAAATTCAGGCCAGGAAGAACGGATCTAATATAAAGCCCCCTGAAATCAATGAAAGGCTTTGCTTTAACTCCTCTAGGCTTTGGCTCCAGCCCCAAGTAATTATTCAAGTTGGACTTTGGCCACTGATACTAACATCTGCTTACAGGAAAGTACCATGAAATCTTTAATTAACACAAATCACGAACTCTTCAGTTCTACGTCTTATCTAAAAAATTACACATTTGAGAGTGCACTGTTGATGTATCCCTTGCTGAGGAACTCATTCCCTGCCACCTGACAAGGAAGTGTGTCATCTACTGCATTTCCAGCACTACCTTTTACGACTATGAACAAATTTCAAAGCCGTTGATTTTCCAGTTGAAGTTCATATGCAACTGTATGAAACAGGTTTTATTTTTATTGATGATGTTGGATAAAAATAGTAAATATACAGCAAATACATGAAAAGGGAGAATCAAGGGGCTTTTGTTTGTTAAAATCAAATTTTAGAAGTACAAAATAAAACACATTAAAAAAAAAAAAAATAAAAACAACAACAAAAACCAATGATGTGCAAATTACTACCTAGAGAGCAGAATAGTCTTACAGTTCAGGATTGGATTTTTCACTGTTTTTCTACTTTAACCTATTCACAAAATCACTGAGGTAAAGCATTTAGCCTTTCTCTTCCTCATTTTCCCCATCTGTGAAATGGCATTAATGCCAATAGTTCTGGCAGGAATTTGCCATCCTATAATACTGCTTTGAAGTGTTCAAAGGGGAGATAATACATTACGCTACAAAGGCTTGGCATTATGGCATACCATCTTATGGCCTGGATAGTCCCACGTGCTGTGTAAGGCTCTTGCTTTTTACACACCGTTGTTAACACACCGGATTTGCAGCACAGACCACTTCATTGAGAGCGAATAAGGCACACTCCCTTTTGTACCTATAACATGCATTTTCAAGCCAATAATGTAAAAGATGTGTCTGTCACCAGACAATGAGCATGTCTGGAGGACTTAAATATTGTTTCCTTATTGCAGGGATTAATGAAGTGTTGGCCCAGGCCCTGCACAGCACTTAAGGACTTGTTTAACTTTAAGAATCTGAGTAGACTGATGGATTTCCATGGGAATACTGATGTGCCTGAAGTATGTGTTGTTGGAATGAAGTCATATCCTTCAGTATCGTGTGGGGTCATGCTGCTTTGGTTTGTGAAAGTGAAGGAACACTCTCAGATGTTAATTCTTCTACAGGGAATCTCCTGGTTGTTCAAGATTGAGGTCTTCAAACATCTCACCCTCACAGTTTCTCAACCCCAAATTGCATATGTGGTCTGTTTGCAATATACAGGATCAAGATCTGCATTGATGTTCTAAAGTTCACTATTTTCCTGTTCTGAGTCAAAAATAAATTCAGTAAATAATGCATCTAAATAACTGTCTTCATTAACACTGTTCTTTTTTCCAGCAATTGTATCTAACAACTTTTATGCTTGTAGATATGAAATAATTATCTGGAAAACAAACAAACAAGCAAACAAACAAAACCAAAAACTTCAGTAAACAGGTCCCTTGCCCCAAGCCTCTAGATTGCTCAAAAGGCAGTCCCTCATAGAGTAGGGGAACAAACTCTTTCCTTCCAGGGTTCTGCATTGCAGTGTTAGATGAGGATCTGTCACAGATGACAGCACTGAACAAGCTTGTCTACCTCCTTGTGCCATTTCTGGGGCCTTCTTTGGCAACCTCCAAGATACCACTTAAGTCAGGGGCAACACGTGCAGTGGCACAGATCTTTGCACTCAAAAGGAATGTGCTGGCTTCATCTCTCCAGACAGGATGCTCTGCTGGTTCCTACTCTGCCATCTGTCTGAAACTTTCATACTGTTTTTTTAATAGCATTTACACTGTGTAAGGACCATAGCACAGCAATTACTGTATATGTTTAGAAGGAATGCAACATGCAAAAGTTAACTTCTTGATACAGAAATACTTAAGATTGCTGTTGTAACTTGTATTATCACATTTTTTTGCTTTACAGTTTTCCTAAAGAATGCAAAAAAGGAGGAAGAAAAGCCTTTCAGAGACTGTGCAGATGTATACCAATCTGGCTTTAACAAAAGTGGGGTCTACACTATTTATATTAACAATGTGTCAGATCCTAAAAAGGTAAAGTAAATATTTGTTTTATTTTCTTATTTTTTTAATGTGATGTTGCTCTGGCCTTAAATGAGTATTTGGAGCCTTCATTGAAGTTCTCATTCTGCAAAATGTTGTACTAGTCTAAATAACCTGAGCTATATTCAATCTTGAAAAAAATACAACAGACTGAAGAAATTGATAAACTGTATTATTCCAGACATTCTTTTTTCTCACTGACAGAGGATTCTTTCTAAATTCCAACATACAATCAATAGTTGAGTCACTTCCTCCCACTTGGCATGTTCAGTTGAATCAGATTATGGCTGCAAATAAATCTGAGATAAAGTTTAGAAGAGAATTAGTAAAGTGCATTAAAAAGGAAGCTGATGGGGGGGATTATCAGTAGCACAGGGAAGGAAATAGCAGAATTAGTAGTTTTGAAAAATAAAGATTTATAAAAATCCTGCTTCTCTTGCAGAGACCAGGGCTGTAAAGAACACAACATGGTGAATATCAACACTTTTTGAAATGCTGAAGCACGTATAATCCTGTTCTTATCAAAAAAGATCTTTGGGAGTTTTCTTTGATGAAAATGAAACTTATGTCTGTAAAGGAGACTGTTTTTTTGGAAGATTTTTGATGCTAAGATACCTGAGTCAGCTGAAGCTGGGAACAGGAGGAGTGCCGGCTGTCTCTCTGATGGGGCACTGGTGGGACCACATAGAATCACAGAATGTTAGGGGTTGGAAGTGACCTCAAAAGATCATCTAGTCCAAGCACCCTACCAGAGAAGGAACACCTATATGAGGTTACACAGGAATGTGTCCAGGCAGGTTTTGAATGTCCCCAGAGTAGGAAATTCCACAACCTCCCTGGGCAGCCTGCTCAGTGTTCTGTCACCCTCACTGAGAAGAAGTTTCTTTTCATATTTAAGTGGAACCTCCTGTGTTCCAGTTTGAACCCATTGCCCCTTGTCCTATCATTGGTTGTCACCGAGAAGAGCCTGGCTCCATCCTCGTGACACTCACCCTTTATACATCTGTAAACATTAATGAGGTCACCCCTCAGTCTCCTCTTCTCCAAGCTAATGAGACCCAGCTCCCTCAGCCTTTCCTCATAAGGGAGATGCTCCATTCCCTTAATCATCTGTGTTGCCCAGCAAGGCTAAAGGCTGATTACCTGTCCAGAAAATGGGCCAAACAAGAGGGAGGGAACCACATTTGTCTGGAAAACTTATTCTTACTGCAGGGAAATGGTGACTCTGCAAAGAGAAAAAGGCAATAACAAATATTACTAATGTTACTGTCTATAGTCATTTTATTATGATGTTAAGATATGTGAAACTTATTTCTGAACTGAATTTGGTTTTATTAAAGGCCTTTGGAAGCCTGTAGATGTCACAATGTTATAGTTTGCTAAGGAATTAGAGTTCAATAAACAATGAGTGGAATTGGGGCGGGAGAGTTTTATGGGCAAATATCAATTTAACTCTTGTGAATGTGAATGAAAAAATAATTGACGTGACATGATATACATAGACATCTTGAGGCATTTCTGAACAGGGCAAGAACAATCAAAGAAGTTCTGTAGAAGTTGTTCAACTGAAAAAAGAGAAGTAACATCAAAGTCCAGACCGCATGTGCAAATTGTCAGTGTTTTTTATTAGCCTTATTTAAGTTCATAAACCACCCCCAGAAGCTGGGTTGCAGTGAAAGACAATGGTTACCTGAAAGCACTGATGCTTCTGGTGTACTTACCTCAAACCCACTTCACTGGTAATACAAGGACAGTGACACTACGGAAGCCACCCTGTCTTTCCTCCATATCCTTGTTTGCAGACTCTAGGATCAATCAATACAGGCAGCACAAAACAGCTGATATCATCGCATCGTTTTTTCCTGGAGGCTGCCTGTTTTAGCAAGAAAATTCAGAGGGTGGAGAGGGAGAGAGTGTTGAGGACATTTCTCCTACCACCTGTTTCTGTCTTGCCCTGGTGATAACACAGCAGGAGCTGACCCCAGGCAAGTGAGAGTGTGAATGCTTTAACAGATGTTTTTTCAGACACTAAGATCATATTAACAGTCTGCAAGGTAATGTCATGCAGAGATAGCTGAACAAACTCCTGCTGAGATAGCTTCAAAATCGCATCAATGCAGCACTGTGCCAGGATTAATTAGCCCAGGGATAGCACCACGCTGACGTAGTTAGATTGCTCTGAGACTCAAGGCAATCTCCTGACAGGTACTCCACGGAGACATACCCGTTTGTTTAAAGCCAGTTTAGTTATCTGGATTACCACAATGCAATGCACAACTCTGACGTGGCTTAAGAGGCCTAATATATCATTACCTTCTGTAATACTCGCAGCCACTGGCAACTGTCTTATTTATAGCAATTTTATATTTCAGGTCACAAAAATATAGCTTCATTTCTTTTTATATTTCCTAAGGGATACTTACTAGAATCCTGACATTCAATAGAAAATATCCTTTTGTCATATACACAAATGTTACTGTCAGTTTTAGTTTTTTTCCTAGCTTTACCTTCATATATTAATAGAAAAATATCCTCTGTATTTACAGCACCATACCATTTATATGCCTCATTTTTATATGCTTACAAATTTAAATTGCATTTTTTCTTTCATGTTTCTAGCTTCAACAGTTCAGTAGTTTAGTTCATTAGTCTTCCATCCCTCCATCAAAAATTAGGGAGTCTCTTCTATTTAAAAGGATCTTGATGATACTCCATATTTTTGAGATGGGAAGAGAAAAAGACAGGCTTAAAGTATGAAGCTAATTAATTAGCTTACTTTGGTGTGTGTATGTGCAATGCTTGGTGGTGTTAACAACTGACTATGCCATGACTGTGGTGAGGGCAAAAGCAAGAAGAGTCCTTTCAGTCCCCTGTAGAGGTGGGATCAGCTACAGGGGAAGCAGAGACTGCTGATGAGCAGTGGAGCAGTGGAAGTGAGGTTATCAATATTTTGGAGACGTGTCACCTTCAGGAGCTGAAGCAGGCCAGGTAGCCTGGTCTGAGTGCACACAGAACCTCTGTATCTACCCTTGGATCAATGTATTGGATTCTCTTACTGTCTTGTCTAATGCCCTCACGAGTATAACTTCTATCAACTTCTGGCTGCACTGCACTGAACATGTAATGTTATCAGTTGCTAGTGAGGGCTGTGTTTCTAGGTCTTTATGGCTCCACAAAATCATTTGCCACCAGTGCCATGAACACAACCTCCACTCCTTCCCTTCTATATTCTGCCAGTGGACTTCCTGCCAAATTGGTGTTGATGGCCTCTCTGAGCATATCTTTCAGAATTTTAACCCATTAAATGTATGCTAGCCTCATACACTGTGGAGCCTGTTGTCCGAACATAGTTGCCTTCAGGCTTGGTTTCTGCATAGCAGATACACATTACCTGAATCTCAAATGGCTGTTTTGAGCTTGTTGCTGCATGCCAACAACTCAGATTTGTAATGTCTTAGCACATCTTAGTACATCTTGTACTTTGTTTACTTTAAAATTGGGCTGATCTTTAAATTGTTATTATGAGGTTTTTAATAATTTAGTCAATAAAGCTAAAATATGAATAAATAATCTCATATATGCGTCTTAGAAGCTTGAGTGTTTTACACACGCATTTAAGGAAAGGCAAGAGTGCAATGCTTTCAATGCTCTTTTAATCTAAATCAGGTAATTCTATTGACAATAAACTCAGAACCTAAATATGCATATGAATTCTAAGTCACTTTTCTTCATCCTCTTCTTTTCTGGTAGAGGGTTAAATATCAGAACATGTTAAAAGGTGTTTAATGGCTGAGTGCCTTGACCTTGTCTGGGACAGAAGCCAGTCCAGGACATTTGTTGGCTAGAGCTATGCACAATGAACATCTATAATCAGCTTGGCACTGCTGTTAATACAGCAGGTGTTTGTGTCTACCACTGTGGAAAGTGCCAGACCACACAATGATAGCTAGTGAATAATGTCCTGCTGTAAGTCTTTCTTTCAATGTGCAGTTTTCTCCTTTAATTTGCTATATTATTCAGAAAACCTTGAAGTATTTTTGTAGGTATTTTATTATATTTTTGTATGAAACCCTCAACATTTATTTGTGCACATCTTTAAAATGGGTAGTCTTAATACAATTGAGGATTTAAGGCTTTAAAAATTGGCAGTGGATTCATGGGACCTTGAAATTACTTATAAGGGAAATAAATCCATCATTTAGAAATTCTCACTGTAAATCAGACTAAAGAAATTAAATCCTGTAGATAAATGTTTCGACTCACAGTGTCTTCCCTGAAGGAGGAATAGGGCCAAAATGTTTGTCTAGCAAATTATGGGTTTTCTTGTGGTTACCCTAAATCAAGTTCACATGTTTGCACTGTTCAATATTCTGTTTCCTTCCTGTACCTACACACAGACTTCACTCAGCATGCCTGGAGCAAATTAAAACAAAAGCACTTGCACAGGATTACTTTGACAATGCTTATGAATAGGAAAGATTTGGAATTGATTTGCCCATGGGTGCAATATTGTTCTGTAGTCGACTGAGGGACAATTATTTTTTAACTGAATTGAATAGTAACCTTCAATTCGTCAAACCAATTTAAAGCTTTAAATTACTGACCAATGCTGAATGGATTGACAATTGATGTGAATGCCAAAAACTAAGCTGATGGGTGACACCTATTCAACTTTATTGCATATTGACACCTAACTTAAATAGAGGTATATTTCTATTCAAGAGCACAGGCAAATACAATTTAGGATAGTTGATACAATACTCTAACACCAAACTTCAGCAAAATTGTCAAATTGTTAAATTACCATTAATATACAAAATCTCAGTATCTAAGAATTTTATTAGTGCATTGATGGCAGGTTTTGACCTTATATGTTCAGTGTAGGACTTAACTACTGAGCTTGTTCCACAGATGTCTTTTCTGGAGCCTGTTCCTATCTATGTCACCTGTCAACTGCAAGGCAGTTCAGACTGAGATCAATTGTTTCTGCTTTGGGACTCTGTCTGGCACAATGAGGGTAACATTACAATACAAAGCAAAATGGAATAATCTCACCTGTGTTACATTTTGGGCTACTGGAATGGGCTTTTTCTGTAAGAATTCCTGAAGATTCTTTCTTAGACAGGGTGACACTTTGCTAAAAGCTATAGAAAACATGGTCACTGAAAAAAATACTTGCTTGTTAAGAGGAAGGGAGTGATTTCAGGGGCACTGCAGAGAAAATGGAAAAGGAGCATGGAGTGAATGTGAAGAGGAAAACTGGGGATGCAGAGGATGATGATGGGCAGATGTTCTCGGGTAATGTGCTGAAAGAAGAGGAGACATTACTGGGAGAATTACACTGAGCTCCAGTTTTAATCAAGTGATTGAGGGTACCATTGAGGGCATGGGGCATGAATCCGTAGGAAAACAGGCTTCCTCAGTTTTATTATTCACAAATATTTTTTTTCCCCTAAGATGACAGGATTCCAATGCATGTTTGTTTAATTGTTTTTTTGGGGTTTTTTTGTTTGTTTGTTTGTTTGTTTTTGTTTTTGTTTTGTTTTGTTTTGTTTTTGTTTTTGTTTTTTTTTTCCTTTACATAGGTCTTCTGCAATATGGAAATTGCTGGAGGAGGATGGACAGTTATACAGCACCGAGAAGATGGGAGTCTAGATTTTCAAAAAAACTGGAAAGAATACAAAATGGTAAGGTGAAAACCGTGGAATAGCTGTACATTTCATAGCAGTGTTAGATTTCAAATAGTGCTTCCTTTTGTCTTAAGCAGATAGTTCTACCTATAGTGATGTGGTGTGGTCCTGGGCTCTTTTATGAGGTACCTTTTGTCATGTCTATTACTTTTGAAAATCATAATTTTCTTTTTACTCAATTAGTTGAGCATTATTTCCCATGACTTAGAGTTTCTTTCAGATCAGTTACTGAGATTAAAACAAGGTCAGGCTTATGCACTAAAGAATGTTGCTGTGTGTCCCTCTGAAGTTTTGACTTCCTGTGACATTAAGGGGTGATGGGTGTAAGATGATGTTTCTAATGCAGATGTTTTCAGCTGAGGGGAACTCCTTCAGCAATTGGAGTATTTCAGATAAGAATGAGAAGTTTTACTGGGGCTTATCCTGAGTCATATGCCACGTCTTCAAATCAAGCCAATGTACTGGAAATGTTGATACTTCAAATAGGATTAAAAGAAAATAAATAAATTACCAAATTGCAGATGATGTGACTTCAGCAGGCTATTTTCAGTTTACCAACTCAAAAAAACAATTTTACTCCAATCTAAATAACTTCTGAGTTTTTTTATTTGCTACCTGATCAGACTCTCTGATGGTATCTCTTTCTCTGAGTTCCTGAGGAATGACTTGGATTTCAGTGTAATTCCCAGTGAAATTTTTGTAACTGTGCTATCAGCCTGGAAGAGGAAAATCTTTTATTGAGCAATGTTCAAAAAGCACTACATGAAGAGAGTATTTAAAATGTTTAAATAAAAAAGCAAGTTCAGTTCAGTAAAAATTTCTATGGGAAAAAGTTCTGTTGCAGAACTTACCATTTCAGAAATAAAAGTAGTATCAGGTTAGTGAAAAAAACTGTCATTTTGGATTTTATGGATGCTTTCTTTTTAATATCGTTATATTACTTGAAAATATAAATCAGAGGGGTAAAAACTAACCATTTTGGTCAGACCTCTGCTACTATGGATAACCAGAGGATGTAGTCTCTTTCGTAATGTATATGAATTGAAAAATAATATTAAAATGAAAATAGATAATTTTGAATGGATTTGCAAAATTGGCAATTGCTTTTAGAATTCATGAAGTTTTAATTTAACAGGAAACTTGAAAAATGTTTTACTCTATTTTCATTCAGTCAAATAAAATACAAAGCACAGATTCATTTTGGAGGAAACAAAATGTGAAGATTTTACCAGTTCTACTTATGAGGAAATTAATTTGTATATGCAACCTCACTCATTCCCTACATATGGACTGTTTTAATTTCTGCATACCATTTGAATTACTGAGATTTACTCAGTTTTTCTCTCCTATGCTTTTTCTTGGACTATTTAATAAAAACAGCCCTTCTCTATTAAGTTTTCCCATATGTCCTTTTTTCATATATAACCCTTCACTTAGTCAAATATTTTCCTCAAATTTTCCTTTACAATGGTGTGAGCCTGTTCAGGATTAGATTATGCTGGTTTTGTCTACTTCAAGCAGTCTGAAATAATTTTGCTTCTCTTTAAGAATGCTGTAAACTTCTAAGAAATCATTTACTTCTACCATAATAATTACGGTAGAAGTAACAATAATTACCTGGTTTGGACTTTTACTGATAGCTATCCTGTAAGTCATAAGGAAAGATGAGATTCAGGCTTGCCTCTGCTTCTGTGAACCATTTCACCAAAGTAACTAGCTTAGGCCCCCTTCTGTGACTATTGTACATCATCAAATATTGGATGATAGAGGATGGTGGATGCTTTGTGGATTACTGGAATATGTGACAATGCCTGAGCTTCAAGGCAAGGACACCACAAACTTAATTCCCTCATTGTTCAGAGGGGGTGCTCAGTGTCTCTTGGATCACACCCCCTCTTCCTTCCTGACTCACCTACCTGGTGTTTCTTCCAATGGAATCCAGGTAGTGTGGGGGGGGCACACAATGGTAATCGGCCTTACTTTGACTGGTTGAATTTAATACGTGTTCTCTCAGCCCATAGTTAGATACAGCGTCCCAAATTTGCTAAGACATTCTTGTTGTGCTTGTATCTCACTAGGGCCCCAAATCTAGCAGAAATAAACAATATCATATTAATATAATAACAGTAATAATAGCTCTCTGGGGATTCTTGTAGTTTCAGTGCATTTAGTTCTTATTGGAAAAGAATCTGGAAAACTGTTGGAGTTATTCAAGCTATAAGCACTGACTGCTGTTTTCTGAGCTGGACAGGGACTGAGACCACCAGCCTGAGGCACTGCTAGTGCCCTCGCAAGTTCTTGACTGTTCCAGTTTTAAGAGGCCATTGCACATGTCCTCTGACTCTAAGCTGAGACCGTTACAGCAGTTAGCTTGGAAAGGGAGCGCATGGAGTATTCTCTGCAGAGGTGAGTGACAGCAATGCTGGGTTACAGGAGTCACTTGGCACCAACTCACCCTGCAGACAAACTTTGAGGCAATTATTGTCTTTGACTCAGCTTCATGCTGTTGTCTTCTGCTTACATGGAAGTACTTTAATTCCTGTTCTATATATTTTCCAGACACCAGCACAGGAAACAGGTTAAGAGAGGCACAGAGTAGCTGTAAATCTTTTAGAAGTCAGAAAAAAACAGCTTCATCCATACATAAATTACCACAAAGTCAGGGATATTACAGTAATAGTGGTACTAACTTTTCCCCTGTGTTTGTTTCCTTTTCCATTGGTGTCCAATGTCTACTCTGGAAAATAAAGTTACACTTTCTTTGGTATTTAAAACAAATACAAAACCTTTTATGCAGATTTATTGTCAGTACAAGATTGGTGTAATTTGTGCTTTTTCTTCTAAGAATTCATTTCTGATTATGAAATCTCTTGAACCACTTCAGTTTTGTACACTCGATACTAATTGGAAGAAATTCAGAGGAATGTCTGTAAGTTCATCCTTCCATCCTTTTCTTATCAGTATCTTCTGCATCTGTGCTTATAAATTTTGCTATGTGTTATACTATGCGTTGCCTATCAGAAAAATCTGAAGTGGAGCAACAAAGAATTTCTTTAACAACAGCAGCTAAGGTCACCCTGAAGCAGGCTTCAACTGTTTTTCGTATTTCCTTGCCTGAGGATGGAATGTAAAACACTACTACAGTTTTGACCTCTAGAAGGACAATATAATTTAAAAAAAATAAATTCTTATCATCTGCAAACCTGAGATGCTTTTAGAAGGGGGGTTTCCACAAGTTTACTTTCTAATACAGTTTCTAGCATTTATTAGGCAGCCATTAGCAATAGTCAAATCCAAGCAAATTATTAGCTCATATGCTAACTTGGCTATCAAGACTTCTTGCTCAAATTCAGTTCTCGGATGAATGCACCTTTCCCAGCGACTGTCTACATTTTTGCCAAATTAGGTGATGGAGTATTGGATTCCCTATTCTCTAGCATTTTAGCATGTCTAGTTTAACAGTTCTCATGAATTTCATAGAAGTAATTTCACACTCAATAGCCCAGCATTCACTACCAGAATCCTAGGGGAGTTCCTTGGAGGATCAAGTCTGTTGGGGGAATCCTCAAACTTTTAAAATTATTTTCTTGCTTTCTGCCACTGGAGAAAGGCTCTCAATAGATATTTGGAATTTCGTGCTTTGGTTCTTTGAGGCAAGACTGAAGTTCAGCAGGAAATTCTACATCCTCTTAATGTCATGTTCCTGATTAACATTTAAGAGTCCAACACCAGTTCAGTGCTTAAAATAAGTCAGCTACCACCTTCTCTCAGAAATCACCACAGGCATTTGTGTGTGCTTGAAAAACACATCTACAAAACCACTTCCATTTCTGTTGGTGTTTCTTCTTTTTCTTTTCTCCTTAGAGCCGTTGGGTCAAATTGATGGCTAGCTCCATAGTACCAATATAGTATGATGCCAGAGAAGGATAATTTATAGTCTTCCATGGCTTAAATTCTGCAGCACACTGAGAGCCAGACTACAGAGATCGTTATCAGAACTTCCGCAGGCAGTATTTCTGGATGCAGTTCTAGTGGGTATTTGCATTATGTTATCTGAAATAATCTGAGATTCCTCTGAGCCTCAGTAAATTATAACTAGTATAACAAGTCTGGTGATCCACGTCCATGTCTTCTGCTTACCTAAAAGATAGCTGAACACCTCTTTAGACTGAAAGAATTTGATCTTCTAGGCATGATGTTTTTTACTCTTTTCAATATACTTCCTATGGTTCACCTCTCTGAGTAAGTTCTAGATTGGACATAGGTGCCACCTGTTTCCTGGAAGATCTACTTTGTGGTAATCACATTTTCACCTCACCAGTCCTTGCAAGTCCTACGAACTGCAAGTTGTATATTTGGGCACCTAGGTCTACCTGCATTATTCATTACAAGATCTACTGTTCCAACAAAGATTCTATTTCTTAGTGCCATCTTTCAGTTCATTCTGAAAACTTCCAGATGTTACTTACATTAATATTTATTTGCAAAGTGTCCAGTCCTGTTTTAGAATGTGGTCTCCTAATTCCTTCCATGGTTTCCACGTGTTTTAAGTCTTATTTTAATTTCTCTTGTGAAAGTTTCCATTCCAGTTTTCAGTTTTGTTATCATTCCTTCTGCCCACCTTTCCTGTCTCCAATCTATGACTTTTTTTAATATTCCATATTTCTTCAGTAGCAGTATTAACTTGCATTTTTTTTTTCTTCATTTTTGAAATAAGTCCTCAGCAAAATTAACATTGTGTTTGACCTGAACAAAGAGGGAAAAACTCAATCTCTTGTCCCTTTTGGAACATTGATTGATGATGGATATTTCTCTGATGCAGTTTTGTCCATTTACAAAGACTGTGCAGATTCTTTTTTCTCCCTAAACACTTGAAGAATCAAACCACTACAGACAGACCTCCAACCCCTTCCAGTCACATTAGATTATTGTGTTCCTCACTTTCTTTTTCAAGCTGACTGTGTAAAAAGTAATGTACAAAGCACATTTTTAAATTGTTTGTGTAAGCTTCATGATTCTTGTTTCAGTGGAAAACAACTTTAGATGTGTTTTTCTTTTAAACAAAAATTACATAAACCATATGGCTTGGCTGAATGTTCTTGACAGAAAAAATAAATTTGCTCATAATTTGAATGTTCCTATTGTGGAAACAATATCTTTCATAACTCTTGGTTTTGTTAAAGCAAGCTATTCCTAATTAATTTGAAATCCTTTTCTGGATTATGAATGTTTAAGATAAGTTACGCGTTGGTGTGGCCACAGAATCTTCACACTTTTGCTTTCACAGTAGTCTGATGTTATTGAGACATTTGTCATATTCCTATGTTCTTTAAAAGAGAATTCAAATGCTATCAACAGCTCTGAAGATGGTAACTGCTCTTTCTGGGACTATTCCACATTAAATGAGTTTGTCAAAAGCTCTTTTTTTTCCATCTTCATTCATTTTTTTTTTTTCTGTTTAGAATAAATAAAAGACATTGCTGGGAGCTAAAAAGTTTATTCCACAGAAAGCAGAGGATGCAGCTCCCTGATTCCATGGGATGTCAAGTACTGAAATGGCTGTTGAAATGAACTTCATCAAACTTTGGTTTGGGAGATCTAGAAAGATGCTGCTGTTCACAGCAATTAAAACAATCAGCTTTTCAGATAAAGAGTTGTAATTTTGTGAGGAATTCCTAATTGCAAAACCTTTATCACCATGTGGAAAATGTACAAACACATGCTAGCTAGAATCCTATCTATCAACAGGCCTGTGGTTTTATGACAGTAAGAGGTTTCCTCCTTTGATTGTGGCTTGAGCTATATTGAAGTAATCTATTTTTTGGTCATGAACAGTAATTCAAAGAAGTTTAAGCAAAGGAAAAAATATTACAATTAATGTACATATGGTCAGATACATAAACCTTGGAAATTTGATTGTTGATTGATCTCACACAGACATAGATTTTCATCTTCACTGTTATTACTCCCAAATTGTTTGGCTATTAAGGATCACCCCAAAGATTACAGCTGCTCCTGATAATTGGATTTTATAATAAGAATCCAGATCTTCCTTCCAAAAAGAGTTTTTGTGTTTCCCTGTTTTGGACAGGAGGGATCCAATGGATGGAGATCCTACTCCTACTTGACTCAGTTCCTTCTTTTTTAATTCCTAGGCCACACCCCGTACCAGCACACTGAACAGGGCCACGGTGCGTGTGTAAACACACTTCTTGTGACACAGGATCCTCGTCACTAAATTTTATTGGAGTTCTGCTCTGACTCAAATAGCATTTCACAAATAATGTCCAAACAGTTAGGGGTAGCAGGCCATTCCCAAATGGCAGCTTGCACAGGGCTGCCTTGTTTTCAGAGCTGAGCATCTTTTACTGTTAGCACGTGAATTATTCTGGTTTGCTTTCTTCTGCTTAGCAGAGTGCTAGGGGATATTCAGAGCACTCTTCCCAGCTGCTCCTTCCCCCTGTGGCTTAGTGATACAGTTCTGAGGGAAAGAATTGTTGCTTCAAAGAACATGGGGGAGCATTTTGAAGTTTGCCTGGGAATAAAAAAATACAGAAAGTTTTATGGAAGGAGAAGAGTTTTCATAACACTATCTGTACTACAGCCACCCATCTAGCTAGCTAGCTGGAGCTATATCCCATAATTCCTTCTGCAGAAGCAGCTTCATGCTCTTTCCCTGATTATAGTGTTAAGAATTCTATAGAGTGCCCTGCAATATCAGCATGGTCCTTCCAGAAAAAATGAAAGATGTGAGGATAGAATGGACCTGTGAGAAAGGCAAGAACTAGGAAAAGTGTGTCCTTGGAAAAGACTGAAGGAAAGTTGCTTTTGTACTGTGGAAAAACAAGACGGGTTGGGAGGGGTGGTGGTGTTGAATTATTAGGTTGCATGAATAAGCTCATGAGAACGAATTATGGGTACAAGAGGGGAAAAAGGCACACTTCAGACATGAATAATTTTGTAACCTGTAGTCACAAATGCATTTCTTATGATAGTACACTTCAAAGTCATGAGTTGTAAGTTACTTACATCTGAAAAAAATAATTTACTTCAAGTGACTGAGATAGATGACATGGAAGCCATTTGTTTCTTTCAAACATTTACCAAGTAATTTGGATATAAGGAAATGATATTCGGTAACTGGAATGTGTATCAGGATATTATGCGAGTACCGCCTTTCATGCAGATCCACTCTTCTGTGATAAAGGGTGACATGTCACACTAGTTTAATAAAAGTCACTTCTGAATGCAACTATTACTCAGATAATTCTCACTTTCATCGGTGTTATAAAAAGAGCCAGCATGTTCTCAGCTTCTCCTGGGGTCTAAATCCATCAGTGGAGATAGACATGATATCAAAGTGGTGAGAGACCATATTCAGTTTTATGAAAACATGCTCATGAAACTATTCTGGTTCAGACTAAGGTTTAATCTACAGTTGCATTTCAACAGTATGATCTAAGGGAGCAAGAATGAAACAATATTTTTTTGAGGGGGCTTTATATCACTAGTTTGGGCACCAGAGAAGATATTACCACACAAGGAAACATCTTCATTTTGAGGAATACTTTCAGATGTAAAGTTAAACACAGTTTTGTATTGAAGTACAGTTGTGTTTAAACTGTGTTATACTCAACACAGTCTTTCCTATGCAAAAGTTACTGTATAACATCAGTTTCAAGTGTTGTGTTGACACATGGCTATGTATTTGTGCCTACTCTGCAAACCATGCTTCAATGTAACACCATTAATAGACACTGATGAGACTTGTGGTATTTCAAAGGTTGTTAATATAAGCATGTAATATATTCTTTACATGTTAAACTTAATACATTTTATGTAATGTTATCACAATTCAGCTTAATTATGCTAGCACCCTGTATTAGAGTATCATGAAAAAAGATTCATGTTATTAAAGGAACTTTCTAACCAAAAGGTGGAGATGCTATTTTATAAGAGTCTGGTGAGACTTTGAGAGGTTGCTTTTTTAAATTAGTGATGTGAACATTCAATAGAATTGTAGTAGAGATCCTCCCAAATAAGAATTGTGTGTTCTTATCATGGAAGAGCTTTCCCTTCAGAGAGGAGCATCTCCTGCCTGATCTGTTCTGTTTGGGACTCACTGCAGCAGCCTTTCACTCTGGGGCTCATGTAAAATACCTACTCTAGGTTTCTAATTCTGTTGTCAGTCATCTTTTATTCTTTCTTCAGCTACTTAGTGTAGTGACTGAGCCCAAGCAAGAAAGAGTAACTCATAAGTCTGATGTTTGAGATATTTAGATGCATTACGGGGCTGAGATTCAAGTTCCTGCTCAAACTCATAAACAGACTGTTGGTCTTTCCTGTCACATCTGTGTTCCTAGTTATGTGCATCTGTGTCATTTAGCATGAATCTCTGTCTTCTGAAAAAATAATTACATCCTACCTCCGAAAATTCTTTCATTTTGCCTGAAGTGAACAAAAGTAAACAAAACAGAAAGTCCCTTAAGCTTGCAATTCGTGTTTCTTAGAATACAAAAACTGAGTTTTCTTTTCTTTAAAAACCACCCACCTCCCTGGCATGCACTTAATAGGAACTGCACTGAGTGTCTGTATATTCCCAGGATTCACTTGTGAAGAAGACGGTTTGGAAGAGAGGGTCTCAATGTAATTTTTAGTTAAATAGTAGGGAAGTGAGATTGAGATTCAGGCCTGTATATGAGCCACTGTAGGAAACTGACCTGCTTGGGGTCCCCTGCATAGACAGAGGTAACATTTCTGTAAGGTTTGCACCTCAATCCTGGATTTTGTCACTGTGATCCTTCCTCACCAGCAACTCTGCTATGACTGATTCTGTGTGTGTTTGAGAAGGAAAAGGAAAAAAAGAACCTAACTTGTGTATGTCTACTAATATGTTTGGTCTAGAATGAAGTGCAACAGCCTGAATTGCTGCAGGCTACGGCCAAGGTTTTGGGACACATTTTTCAAATTTGGAATGATTATATGGAAATTTAGTTCTTTGTTTAAACTGACAATAACTTAGTTTTTGTTTTACTCTTTTGAGAAGGCACCTCTGGCTTCAGTCTAAACATATTTTTTAATCTCACCGCCAAATATTTGTTAGTATTTCATAGAAATAATTTTGAATATTTAGTGTTCTTTTCCCATATTCTTTTAAGTTAACATTATTTAACACATTTTATTTCTCTGACGAAGTTGAAGTCATTTCTATAGTCCACATCTTTATTTCAAATAATGTAATGAATAATTCAATGTGATGGAAATGCAGAAGTATACTGACCTTTATAGAAATGATAGTCTTGAACAAAATCTATTCCACATTCTCAGCTAAGGCAAATGGAGCTGAATATTCTTTATGGCTTCTGGGAAGAAATTGCTGCTGTAAAACACTGAATTATTATCTGCTTTATTCAGTGAATTGTCTAACAGGAGATGAACCCATAGGATATATTGACTGTGTCTGGTTTCAATTTTGTTTTGTCTATAAAAAGTCAAAGCTTCCTATGAGCATTATCAGACAAAATAAATAAAGAGAGATAATTGTTTAATGAACTTGAAGTAACATGATTCAAACAGAATACCCCCACAGTTTTTGCCAAAGCTAATAAAACTCTTTTGCACCGTACTTATTATTTTTGAATAAGTATCAACTTTGTAAATTCTTAAGGTAATTTTTAAAACCAATATTGAATTCTCTTTCTTTGTACTCATGACTGTGTTAGATTTTGACTCTATGAATCAATCAATCAATCAATTGGAAATGAGGTGATGTGGAACCTGGATCTCATTTAGAGTAAATATTATAAAATCATGTACTTTTGTTTGTGATCCCTGGTTCTAAGTACTTTAATGCATACAAAAGAACAACAAATTACTATTTTTTTTGCATAACAGTTAGGTACTACGTCAGAATTTACACAATTTACTGTGTAGTTATAGGCACAGAGAATCAGAAAACTCCTTTGCTTCATCCTACTATATAAATACGATTAAAACTGTCCATAAGATTCTATATTGTATCATTTCTTTGCTCTGAAAACAAGTGTTACTGTGTCTACAAAAATAATCTATTCCAAATGCTGTACAAAGTGTCATCTGCTTATTCCTTGATGAAAAACTTATTTTACTAATTGTCTTTTTAACAGACTTATTTCAGATCAAATTTTGCCAAAATATTATCTTAAAGCAGTTTTCAGCAGTAAAAATATAAATGTTTTCTGTTTGTGAACAATATAATGATACATTAAAATAATCTGTGCTAGGTGAGTGCAAAGACTTGTATATCCTGTCTGTGGCTAGTAGTGAACAGTTAAGAAAACCTATTATGATGATGCAAGCATATTTCCATGCTACATTATCCTGATTTCCATAGAGTGCTAATAGGGAAAATGTAGGAGACTTCTGAAAAATTTTGGAAATTTCTCGCTTTTCCCCATTACATTAAGCACCGTTTTGGGAACCTTCTTATTTGCCAGTCATCTCAAAATGTTATGCAATGAATAGTTTTGGAATAAAATATAAAATTTAAAGAATTAATACCTCTACTTGGAAACATATAATTAACAAAATACAGAAAGCTAATAAAAACATTGTTTCTCTTAATCATTTAAAATGCAATCTTGGAACAGTGCTTATGACCCACTGAGTTTCAGAGGGATTTAATATCTAGTTAACTACAAACACATTCATGAAAGATAGGTGTTCCTTTTCCTGGTAGGCTGATAGCTGAGGATGGCTTGGATCACCTCATGTGCTTCCTTGAGTTTAAGTACAAAATTTTAGCACAAATAATTCTGGAAGTATTTGTTATAGCAATATGAACATAAAAAACAATGAGTGTGTAGACAGAGTATATATATACTGGGAAACAAACACATTTAACAACAGCTACGCATCTGGAATAGATGACTCCTAATGTTAATTTTCAAAATTCAAATCTATAATCTAAGGCATTCTCAAAATCAAATTCCTTTTCCATTCAAAATGACAAGCAGGATCTAAAGTAAGGTTGAAAGCACCTTATCACTGCTGTCAACTAAAATGCTAGAATTTCATTACTGAATTTTCATTACTGAACAATTACTGCATTATCTCATGAACAGCAAAATTAATGAGGTCTGCTTTTCTGGGGATTTTTGTCAGTGTCCTACACAGAAGTCCCATTCTCATTACTAATAATGTCCTGAATCCCAATTATTTTCAAAGATTCTCTGTGGCATTAGCTTGAGTTCCTCTTTTATGTCCCTCAAATCTCTCCCAGGTGTCTAAGGGTCTTCCCGGGCAATGCATGCTCAGCAACTGTGCTTGGCTGATTGGTCTGTGCCCACTTCAGCATTCCTCCCAGTGGCAACTCATCCCAAGCAACAGTTCTCCTGAAACCTTGTTGAACTTCAAGGTTGTGTGTTTTCTATCCCAACCTCAAAAGTGTTCAGAAAGTATTGTACAAAAATAGAGGGCAGGTGGGAATAACCATTACACAAGCCTGTTTCCTCAAGTTTTCTGGGTGAAGGAAACAAAAAATAGATCTTGTATTCGAAGATAAAATTCTGAAATGTACTTTGAAGTCTAAAGATCTTGTAGGCAAACCAAAAAAATGTGGCTCAATCATTTCTTTTGCCAGCCGCAGTGTTGGGAATGGAAACAAAAAGTTAAATCATATTTTTCAGGGTTTATTTGGCTAATAATATGTCATTCTCTTCTTACATATCTTGCCAAAGTAGTAGTGCTCTAGTAGCAGTGATGGTCTAAATAAGATATAAACAAGGAAAGCTGTGTAGGAATTAAGTCAGCCAAAGCATCTGGAAAAAACAGCGAGTATGTAAGTCTTTCTTTAGGTCTGAAACAGAGGCAGTAAACTGCAGACTAAATACAGGTTGGAAACAGTTGAGTTTGGCATAATAAAATTATCCTTGAAGAAACTGTTCCCAACTCTGTACTTAACAGAAATGTACTGCTCCTCTCTGGTTTAGATCTATGAAAGCTTTGAGTGCCTGTTTGTTTGTTTATTTCTTTCTTCCAACCATATTATGTGTTTAATAAAATACACTTCTCCTTAGGAACATTCCTTGCTTCAGAGATATGTTTTATATTCCTCTTACTTCCTTGGTTTTCTTTTCATAAGGACAAGGGGTTTGTTTAAAGAGAAGTTGCTCCTGACAAGAAAAAAAAGAAAAATCTTTCTTAGTCTATGAATTTCTAATCTGAGTTTCAGTATTGTACCTCCTTATAATAGGATTCAGTTTTTCGTAACTAATGTAGTGGCTTTCCTCATATTTTTTTATATTCATTTTTATATTCCTTCTGTTCCCTTTTGCTGCAGCTTCATTTCCTCCGGTCAGGAGAGCAAACCACTTAGTGATAGATTTTCACCTTAGTGTAATAACACATGTGAAAAGGGAGAAGGAAGTGTAAATGTGAAGAAGAAAAATTATTATTATTTCAGAATAACTATATATAATGTCTGGAGTTTATATAAAACACATATGGGAGCACATAATGTTTAAAAAGTCACATGTATTACATCCTGAATAGGCTGTAATCTAAATAAGATAAGACAAATATAATTCAATAGAGCCACAGTTCAAAGGGGAGTCCCCTCAGCTTACCAGCACTGGGAAAAAAGGAGAAAGGATTTCCTGAAAATCTTATTTTAAAGGGAGAGAGAGATAAGATAATAATAATAATATATCTTCTGCGAATTAGAAACCATATAGTCTGCAAAGAAACTTACTTTGGATGATATGTAAACACCTATGCTCCAGTTCTGCCTTCTGGATTTTAAGGAGACCAACTTCTTGCTAGGTAGTTACCACAAAGTATATTGTCCCCTCCTCTAAGGCAAGTGGCAATGACCACTGGTGAGGGAGGACATCAGGGACAAACCACTGACTCCTCTCGTGTGACTCTGCCAAAGCTGCCAGAACAGGAGAAACTGTGCGTGACAGTTACAGGGCAGAGAGAAAAGGCAAGGAGATGGAAAGGATAAAGGGAACAGGTTAAAAACAGTGAAAGCTGTAGACAGGGTTTATGCAGGGAAGGAACAAGCTTTTGTATTTTAGAAAGAGTATATGAAGCCGAGTATGCATGTGAATGCAATCAAAGCAGCAGGTGAGATACAAAGATACACCATGGGAAAGCTTGAGGAGCAGTAAGACTGCTGTGGTCAAAGCAAGAAATCACCAGCATTAACTACAACTAGTACTTACAGGGACTTAGGTAGCTAAACATCTACTTGAGATAAAGGGCATAATTAAATAATATGCAAGAAAGGAGAAGCCAACTAATAATGTCCTCCCATATTTCAGTTTGAGTCTTCTCCAAGACTCACCACAGACCACCAAATTTCAGTTCTTGCAGACTAAATGCTTTGTCCCTGGATATCACTTGATGATCTCGCAGTCAAAAGGCAGACATACTTATTCGAAACAGAAAGTAGTGTGCTCAGCACAGTGTAGCCAAACCTGACATGTCTTCTTAGCCTCTAGTATCAATGACCACCAAATACCTGCTCAGGTAGGCTAGTTAAAACTACTCCTGAGTAGAGTGTAGGAACAGTAACAGCAAAATCCCCGTTTTACTTCTTTTGATCCTATCATAAACTTTTTAGGTTCTACATTTTTTAAATGAAGTTTCTTTAAAACTTTGCAGGTGGTATACCTCTGCATTGCGAGTGAAGTGTTGGCTATGATGCAGCTTCACTCAGCTGCTGCATGGCCTCTGGAGAGACAGGATTCCATCCTCAGTAGACCCAACTAGTCAGGGCTGGAGCAATGTAATGCAATAAAAAAACAAAAGAGAGAGGGTTTTAATCTCACTCTTTCCATCTCACACTAAGAGTGACTGAAATGTCATAAAGAAATTTATTTCTTGCCAATGTGTCTCACAGATGCATCTCCCATTACTTGAATTCTAGTCCCAAGGAAGTCTCTTAATTTTAGCCCTCTTCAAAAAATATGTTATTTCTGGAAATGTTCAAACTTATTCTTGAAACTTACACTGGCTCAATCAATGGCACATCACAGAGTTTAGTTCATGATCAGAGACTGAGAGCAAATGTTGTCTGTTCAATACCATGATGGAGAGTGCAGAGGGAAAGTAGCTTCTTGTAATGAATGACGAAAGAAAATATTTGAGATTGGATGCACACTAATCTATTCCAAAACCAGAATTGTTTCATTGTTTATTTCTTTCCTCCATGCAGCGGTGACACCTTAGTAAAAGAGGGTGATTTTTTGATCATAGGCAAGAAAATCATCCAATCTTTTATTCAATTTGATCAGGAAATTTTCACAAGGGTCTTCTAAAACACTCCCAGCACTGCAAGCAAATAAGCAGATTTCCAGTTCCCATTTTTCCTAGCTTAAGAAATATGTGTAAATATAGTCATGTTGAAATAGTTCTTCACAAGTAAAGATTACACTTTAAAATATTTTTTATTGTTTAAAAAGAACAAAAATGGAACTAAGAGTTCTCAGGTATGAACTGATACTTTCTAAAGAAAAATAATTTTAATATATAGTAAATTAAATTAATTACATTAAATAAAACCTTTAATGCAATAAAATGTTCACCAACATTTAAATAATTTTAAAATCTGGAAGAACCAACAAAAAACAGATCTAGGAATACAGTTTGAAAACTGGTTATACTTTTATTATTATTTTTCCATGTCTGAAAACTGTATTGTTTACTTAAATGGAAATAAGATCATTTGAATATATGAAATGTGAGGAGAGTTAGGTACCTTAAATACTCTACTGCTGTTTATTTTTCATTCTTAGAAAATAAAGTTACAATACCCTCTGCTGTGCTTTGGATAGTCTATAGAAATAGTCTTAACTCCTTAAGTTAAAGATTTCAAAGCATCAAAGCATCTATAGATATCTTATTTCACCTCAGCAGGGTAAGAAAAAATTACTTTCTAGCAGCAAAAATCTTAGCCAGTTTGAACTTTAGTGGATCAAGAATGAAGTAAACCAATGCTATAACTAACGATCACTCACAGACACTGTCCTGTCCAGTAGATATTGTATACAGAAGAGGATTTTAAACTAAAAGCCTCCCTCCTTCAGTTGTGACAGAAACTCAACAGCAAAGGAATGGTCCATTTTTTAGACATTACAACATCAGCTATCATCCACAGCTAACTTGAATTCAGTGTATAATCTAGGCTAATGTAAACTCTTTTTAACCCTTTCTAGTGTGTAGCAGAATTCTGCTTTGACTTAATTGTCTTAATGATCCCTGTGATCAACACCATATGAAATGTATTATAGAATATGACTATGTCCAGTATTCTTATTGATTGATATGCAAATACAGCACCATATCATTAATATTGTGCAATTGGAAAGTGATTTTCAGCTGACAACCTCACCTGTTCTGTCAAATATCAATTGAACTGCATGACATTCCTACGTGGTATGTTTTAATAGATGCATTTTAGAGATAGTCAAACCAGATCACAGAAAGCTATGACCAGTAATTAGAATGTATAGGTAAAATATAATGATGGTTTTACTAATATATCGTGATTCTACCAATTACAATAATTACATCTAGTTATTCTGCCAACTTTTTTCTAGGGTTTTGGTAGTCCATCAGGTGAACATTGGCTGGGAAATGAATTTATCTTTGCAATAACAAGTCAGAGGCAATATTCTCTAAGAATTGAATTAATGGACTGGGAAGGAAACCGGGCATATTCACAGTATGACAGATTTCACATAGGAAATGAAAAGCAGAATTACAGGTAAGACTCTATTGAAATTCTTTTGACTCTACTCAATATTTTTCATTGTTTGGTTGTTAAATATGAGATAAATATGATATTGATTTTCATTGAAAGTGAATAAAGAGGGTAAAACTAAAAAAATTGATTTCTCATTGTTGAAAGGTTAGAGTAAAAATAATATATCTGAGAACAAGGGATGATCCATTAATTATTCTGGCAGGTAGAACTGCTACAAAAATGTATAAATTTTAGCAAACATGAGACCATCAGAACTCAAAACTGAATAGAAAAAGAATATGGACTCTTCATTACAGCTTGAAGGATTTCTGCCTCAGAAGCATGAAACTGAAACAATGGACATAGGAAGAAAAGACGAAAAATGTTAAAATGTCTGGTATTTCCAAACTAAAAATTCAGTATAAATTGAGAGGAAAAATAAAATGTGATTTTTTTTTTTTTTTTCTAGTCATTGCTTGATCTGAACAGACAGCACAATGCTGGAGAAAGAATATGAAACCCAGAAAAATGTCCTAAAATATTTGTTACCGCACATCTAGTTAGTATAAGACTTGGGAGAGAAACCAATGTATTGTAAAACCAAATGTTTAAGTCACATTTAAGTGAGAGGAATTTGCTCTTTTTGCTGATAGGATTCTGCCCAGGTGGGACACAAAGTAGTGCCCGTGTCCCCTGTTGTCCCTCCAGCTGTCTGGGAACTCTGCTGGACACGGTGACCTGAGACTACTTCAGGTGCTAAGTACCAACCAGGACAAGGACACGAGCCTAAAAAATTGCGTACCGTTGCCTATGTACATTGAAGTGATTGCCCTTTTCCTGGCACAGTTTAAGCCTGACCCAAGTAGTGCTTTCTCAGGCAATTCCTGAACACAACTGTGGGATCCCATGGAACAGGGACTTTTTCCAATACGCACTGTGAACAAGGAAATGTTAATTTTTTGGGGAAAAAGTCTAGCTATACAGACATGAATAGTGCTATACAACTAACTTTGAAGGCCAAAGAGCAAGCTCTAGCCCAAGATGTAAACTTTATCCAAATTTTAATATGTTCTTTGTCATCTCTAATAAATTTTACCTCAAAGAAAGAGTCTTTAAAGGACTTGAGCATAGGATTTGCTTCTCTGCCTCGGCTGATAACAGAGACACTTGGAGATTTCTTAAGTAGATTAGGTTTAATATGTTGATGGACAGCAGAGTAGCCCTGGAAAATCATCCTGAATCAGCCTAAGTCTCCAGGATGTCTGTATGAAAAGAGAAATACATAGGAAAGTAAAGTAAACCTACTTTCATTAGAAGAAAGGGAAATCTTTTGGCAATATAAACCATATTTTATGAACATGGAAATATTGTGAAAACTGATCCATTAAAATTCTTCTTGCTGAACAAGAAAAACAAAAAAAATATGTTTCAAAAGTGTGTATATTAAATCAGAAAGGATGTACAGGCCTTAAAAAGTACAATATCGAGTAACAGGAATAAATTCTACTATCCATGTTCAAGTCACTTTCCACAAAAATTAGAAGGAATTTGACTTGAGACTAATGAATGTAATTTTGATTCCTGTCATACTCCGTAGTCCAATTAAAGGCCAGAGTGAGCTACGCTCATGCTGTCTGTGTGGTCTCCTTACAGTAAAACTGAAGTTCCTCTGTCCAGGGGACAGGGAATTGGTTCCATTCACTTTATACTGGAATAGAGAGGGAAACATGAAGAGGTAAAAAGGTTCTGTCTTTGTTGGCCCTGCGTATTTCAAATTAATTTCTTGATTATTTTTTACTCAAACATAACTGAATATTTAAAGAAAATAACTGAGTAGTACAGTGACAGTTCTGGAAATAATGAAGCGTAAACCACATGCAAATCTGAATTATTTTTCATGCTTCACAAACACCCTAGTGCCTAGTTCAGAAAGATGTATGTTCAACAGACATTTAAAAAAAAAAAAAAAAAAAGTTATGCTCTCTTAGGAATTATTACAAGAATGCATCCGATGACATAAAAACTCTTTATTTTGCTTGCCAGCATCACTATCTGTGATAGAAGTGACTCCAGAAGGCAGGCCAAATAAAAGCCTGATTATTGAGTTCTAAACAGCTGGCCCCCCTTCAGAGAATGCTGTTTTCTCTTTATCTGAGGAACTGCCATTAAGAATTTAAATGATTCCTCTGAAGTTGAAAATCACAGTTCCCAACCTCCTGCTTGCAGTGCCTTTCCTTCACCACTGTCAGGCATTTGCCATGTTTGCATTCAGTACCTCAAACATACAACACCATATCTTTTCAAAGCTTCAGTTGCTGTTCATTTGAAATAATTTTGCCAAACAAACAGCTTGTTTTGGAAGCTGTTAGGATTTTATGCGAGTGACTCACATTAAATATTGTTTCTTCAAAGGTTTGCAAAAATAAGTAATTGCAGGTTGATCACACCCTGCATTAGTTTCAAATAATACAATTTCACTAAGAAATAATAACCAGTAAATATAGTTAATTTAAAAACAGAAAACCATGAAGTGACAAAATGTGTCTGAGAAAATATGGAAAATCATTTTTATCCTGTTTTTCCAAAATCCAGCCCCAACATTATGCAAAGTACAATTCAGTCTGGATAACTCCCAACTAGTGATTTCAGAAGGGTTCTGTTTTTCCTCTGGGCTGTTTGTGTTGTCTTTACTACTTTTTATTAGCCTAAAGAATCTATGATTAAAAAGAGTAATGCTGAACACATGTATGTTAAAAATATGCTTGTTTCTCTTTCAAAATGAGACAGCTCCAAAAGGCTTTCTGGGAATGCAGAATAAAACCTATTTATCCCAGATGATGACTGCATAGAAGAAAGCTGAGATGAGAAGGTGGATACTGATGCAGTAAATGTATAATGATAAATTATAATTGAAAGAGGAAGATCAGTGTTGCACCACATGTGAAACCTTCAATAGCATGGAAGTATCTAACATCCTTAGGCTTCTTATCTGCACAAAATTACTACACAGAGGACTGCCTGTAAATAAGATGAAAACTATCTCTGCCAGTCTCTTTGCAGGTCTTATACTGTGGCAAGTAAAATCTCCAGAGCAAGAAGAGTCAGATCTTGCAAACCCCATTTAGTGCAGTGTTTCTTAAGTCAAATTAATTATTTATAGAACTCTAAAAATATAAGTTGAAAGAGACTACTAAAAGACACATGACCTCTCGTCATTTCCTATGCAGACTCTACCTAGTGCACTCTTGATAGTCTGTTGACATTATTTGATGTTCTTAGGAGCTGTACAGATATCACATACTGCTACTCTGACCTGTGTCCTCAGACCCTCCAGAACTAACCAGGAAAGTTAACCACATGTTGGAATTTCAGGCACCATATTTCATAATCCCACATATTAGTTAATGAAAGCAGATATATTGATGCTGGATTTTGAGCAGCAGCCGTATAAGCCTGTACACACACCTGGTTTTGTGACTCATGATACAGGAGCAGCATTTCCAAGCAAGACATGGAATAGACAATGGGAAAAATACACTTTAATTGGCTGAGCTGTTTGTACCTCAGAACCCTTAGACTGGATATACCCTCCCCTCCCTATGACAATAAACTCCAGTATTTAGTCATTCTTTTATTGAGAAAAGCTTTCCATTGCTGCAATGACTCTCTACCTTTGGTCCTATCCATGGGAGAATATTATTAAATGATTAGGTAGTGCTGCTGATGTGATCAAGACTTTGGGATTGTTGTAAGTATAGGTGAAAACTAATGACAGACAGAAAGCATCCTAACTTCTGTGAATGTATTATGTACTTAAGCTGATGTTTGACCTTTGATAGTAAAAATTAAGGAGAACAGTCTTTATATTGGAATCACCATGATAAACAGATTTGGAAATCCTATGAGAAAATGAAAGAGAGCAGAGAGGAGAGCAACGAAGCTGGTGAGGGGTCTGCAGAACCAGTCTTATGAGAGGCAGCTGAGGGAACTCGGGCCATTTAGCTTGGAGAAAAGGAGGTTGAGGGGAGAGCTTACTGCTGTCTATAACTACCTGAAAGGAGATTGTAGCATGGACGGGGTTGGTCTTTTCTCCCAGGTAGCAAGTGACAGGATGAGAGGAAATGGCCTCAAGTTGCACCAGGGAAGATTTCAGAGGGGATATCAAGAAAAATTTCTTCAGACAAAGCATTGTGAATCACTGGAACAGGCTGTCCATGGAAGTGGTGGAGTCACTATCCCAGGAGGTATTTAAAAGATATATAGATGAGGCACTTAGGGATATGGTTTAGTGCCTGAATTAGGCTATGGTTGGACTCTATGATCTTGAGGGTCTCTTCCAACCAAAATGATTCTATGATACATTATTAGTGGGAAAAGCAAGAAAAAAATTGACAGGAGAATATCAGTTAAGAAGAAAATAATCAGATTTATGGATCCTCAGAGGGCAGAAGTTGAGGGAATTCATTGCAAACAAGAAGGAGAGTCACTGAATTTTTTAAAATCACGTCAAACCACTGACATTGTCCTGTGAGTCATACAAATCTAGGTAGAGCAGTTTCCAAGCTCTGTAAAATGCTATTTCTCTCCAGGCTTTACTTTGGAAAATTGTATCAGTTGTTTAATGTACAGTGATAGAATCATATAATGGTTTGAGTTGGAAGGGGCATTCAAAGGTCATCTATTCCAAGCCCCCTGCAGTGAGCTGGGACATTTTCAGCTAGATCACGTTGCTCAGGGCCCTGTCCAGCCTGACCTTGAATGTCTCCAGGGATGGGGCATCTACCACCTCTCTGGGCAACATGGGCCAGTGTTTCAACACTCTCATTGTAAAAAACGTCTTCCTTAAATCTAGTCTGAATTTACACTCCATAACCATTACCACTTGTACTATTGCAACAGATGCTGCTAAAATTTTGTACTATTTACCTTATAAGTCCCTTGTAAGTATTGAAAGATCACAATAAATTCTCCCCAGAGCATTGGATTTTTTAGCTCTTGTATGTATAAGAGTTTGTATATTTAGTTTCAAGAATAGTATTATTTCTCTCTGTTTTCTTAGGCAAACATGGTAGGTAGCCTGGAGCCAAAGGCCTTGATGTAATGTTAATCTTTGATTTTTTTTAAGGTGGAGTCTATTGATTTATTTAATCACCACTGTTGAACTAATGCTGGAATTTGTTACAAATTTCCGCGCATAATATTTCTTTCTGTAGAGAAACAATAATTTTTCTACAGTATTTTAAATTGTACTAATGAAAATTATGTAATAGGTAAAAGGAAGCGTTATTTGTGAGTGTCTTTTATGGGGACAGCTGGTTTTGTGTGTCTATCATTTAAAAATATATTCCACAGACTATTGCTGTTTCAGTGGCAGGACATTAACAGGCTGTTGTCCCATTCCTCAGTGTACAAAATCTTATTTTTATTTTTGGTGTGGTTCTTTTTTATTACTCGGGCTTTTCAGTGATGCGTTTTTGTGTGTGTGTCCCTTTAGTAGCTTAGGTAAAAAGCTATCACCTTGACTGCGTTATTTGTATCACAGTAAACCCTCAAAGAGACTGTTCTCAGATGGGGACGGAAAAGTGCAGTGGAGAACACACAAGAAATCTCTAGCAAAGCAACAAAATAAACACAGATCCTCTGAGACCCAGTCGTGTGCCCACATCTCTGCACTTTTCTTGCCGAATATAAAAAGTACAGAATAACTCAAAAATAGATATGATGCAAAAATTTAAACACATAGTGATTCACTTTTCTTTGGAAGCTTGAAATTTAATTTACAAGTCTACTTCAGAGGAAATATCCATGCAAAACCCTATTAATGGACAAAATTATATCTGTGGTATGCATACTTTCCATGATTTGAAAATAAATTTAATATTTTTTTCACCAAACAACGATATAAAATGGATAATATGGAAAAAAGATTTTATGTCTCTATGTATATGTAAATATCTGGCTGAAATAACTTTATTCTAAGAACACTGTCAGTCCAATAATATTCCATGAAATCTGAGCACTGGAAATGCAGGGATTCAATCTGATGTCCATTAAGCAGAAGTCTTTCTGGAAGCAGACCAGTGCTGCTATACTATATCAGTCACTAAAGCTCACTGGCAGTCCATGTGCTATCTCCAAATGTAAGCAGAAATGAAATATAATATTTTCTCCAACTAACTGAAGGTTGATGCAAAAATACTTATGGAGTTCATAAATAATAAAATTTAACTTAATCCACATAAATCCCAGTGTATACTATCCATTCACAGCTGATAATTTCCCACCTCTAATTACATAAAGCTCATTTGTAGTTCACTATCCAGTAGTCACGACAGTCCTGAAACAGGAACAGAGAGTTTCTTCATCTATGTTATGGAATATAATGAGAATCCATATATGCTGGATACTGCAAAGGAGCACTGAGTAGAGAATGGGAAGTGAATAGTGAGAGAGAATGATGGGAACTGGTAGAAGTGCGATGATTTGCAGCTCCTGAGATGGGGAGGAGAGGGCTTTGTGTTGTATTCCCTTCAAGAAGCAAGACAACAGGTTCAATTTAGCAAAATAGGCCCTATGTGAAGTGATGTGTAATTCTTTGTTGTCCCCTGAAACTTCATGACTGGCAGCTCTGCAAAATCTAGTGACTGTCTGCCATGTTTGTGTGAAAAAGAGCACAGGCTGCAGCCATGAAACTAGAGCTCTACCAGGCTCAACTATAACAGACATTCAATACCAAATTGTATCTGTCCATATAAAGTAGAAGAATTGACTTTCCAAGAGATACAAACTGTTATAGGCTTACCAATGAGATTTTGTGCTAACATAGTTTACTGACCTGTCGCTTTTACATGATAGAAAGGCATTAATGATTACTTTTCTTAGCTTATAACTTGAATATCTTTAAAAGTGAGATATTTCCTTTGGAATAATATTATGTGGTTCATTACAAGTGTCATGGCACAAATAATTCCATACACAGAAGATGTATTATTTCCTCAGAAAGAGTTAGGTATTTGCAGTTTTCATCTTTAGCTGCCTTAGTTTCATGTAAAATGAATGCTGCTATTAGTCTTCAGATCCTTTTGACAAAGAGTATCTACATGCTCAGTTAGAGTAATATACTTTGAGGACCACAAACCTCCTCATCTTTCTAAATCAATTGATCACAGGCATGAACCACAGTTCAGATAATATGAAAAGCTCTTTTTTTGGAAAAGTCAAATGCCAATTCATACATGCAAAGTCAGCCCAGAAATGATACAATTTGTCAAACAGGATCTGTTAATATGCACCATTAAAAACCCATAACATTAATTTTTGTGTTTTATTTTGATCACAAATAACACTAGAGTTCTTTAATGCAGTAATATCTAGGATATGGAGGGAAACTAACAGAGGTGTTATATAAATTCTGGGAAATCATTTACTTGAGATTTTAGAAAGGTACTGGCATACAAAATTTACAAGGTAGGCAGGTTGCACAGCACTCTTGGTTGCACAGCAGCCTCGCTTTCCATCAGGAAAGTGAAGTCTTCAATGTGGGTTACTCAGAATATGTCTGGTACAGGAATGACCTGATCATTTTTGTGTATCCATTTATTCATCTATAAAAGATAGATATCTATTCATTTATTTTCATTGTTAGATCTTTCAAGCCATCTCTAAATTGGTGCTGTCTTCAGTCTTGCTTTTCTCTATCCTTTTCCAACTGGATAATTTTCAATTGCCTTCTCCAGATTGATATATTTCCTTCACCAAAACTGGATAACTTTGTTCAATATATTCATTTTCATGTACCTGCAGAACCCACATTCCAGTGGCTTTTGACAGGATATTGATAAGAAACTTTCAATAATTAAGTTTGACTGTGTTCTTATGTTTCTAGAAACTTTTATTTCCTTTGGTGTTTTAGAGCTTTTCAAGCACATAGCTGGAGAGAAGCTTGTTTTCCAATAAGTTCCACCAAAGCTATCACTATGGGATGTAGTGGGCATGTCACTTATCACTACAGGACATAGTGGGCATGTCACTATCTTCTCCTCCAGACTCCTAGATTCATTTTTTAAGAGAAAGAAAATATATGAGTAAGAAAAGAAGTATCTTATTTTCCCATAAAGTTTATCTACAATAGAATAAATACATCAATTCAAACTACTGATTACTTGAGGCAAGAAAAAGATGGTTTGTAGCAATCTACTAGACTTAAACATTATCCTGGATTTAATGAATTTAAGTTCTTATTCACAAATCAGACATGGTTTCCTACAGGTAGGTGAGATAAAGATTTTCAGTGCTAACATTAAAGCTGTTGGGCCCTAGGAACAGAGTTGCAGAACCCTTGCTGAGACACTCAATTCTCTGTGCATGCCTGGGGAGAGATAAGCTCCTTAGACAGAAGCCAAATCAGGCAGCAGATAGCTGCCTGGAGTTAACCATTAGGAAATTCTGAAAATAGCAAGGCATCCATTTATATCCACTGACAGTTCACAGCCCACAGCCTGAAGTATGACAATGTCCTGTCTTAAGAAAGAAACAAAAGATGGTGGTTTAATGCATTCATTTGCCAGAGGGGATCCAGACCACAGTTATTGCTTCCCAAGAGAAAGCAGCAATCCCTGCTGCAGGGGAACATGCTCCTTGATGAAACTCTGATACTGTGCAGGGAAGAATTCACTGCTGAGTGAATGAGTAGGTACTGGCTCATTTCTCAATGCGGTGTGAGAGGGAATTCTAAGATTATGCTCCCTCACTTTGAATTAAATAGGCTTTGATTAAATTATACAAATATGTTATGAAGCAGTGAGGACTATCCCTGAACTCTGAACACTATCCAAACAATTCTTCTTCAGACTTACACTTGTACTTGCACTGAGACACATATTACTGGTTATGGCACCATTGTGAGGGGAGCTTTGTGGTTTTAAACCTTTCTCTTGTTGAGTGAACAGAAACCACAATTCCTAAGTGGAAAGGAACCACTCAGATAAGTTGTTACACGAGAAGAGGAGAGTTACGACTGGTGATACCTCAACTACTTATTACCTGGTGAAGATCTCTACAGAAAAACAAACAAATATACAAACAAACATACAAACAAACAAACAAACAAACCCGCTTGTGTGAGAACATTATCATGCAAAGCAAGAACAGTATAGTGAAATCCCTGCTGAGGGCTGCTGCACAGACACACAAATCTGAGAGAACTCTTCAATGCATGCAAATATTGGCAGAAAAAATATCCATGGAAACTCATTAGTGATCTTTTTACCTGTTGGAGATTTCACCAGCTATTCCCCAACTATCAGGGTGAGACAGAGCATGACAGAGCATCTAGGAGAAAGCTGCACAGGCTTTCATAAGATAATGACCATTTTTTTGGTTCTCCAATGTAACATGACTACTCACATCTTGTTGGTATTATCTTGATAAGTAATCTATATTGTTATCTTTCTTGCACAGTGTTGTTTTCTTTTAAGCCTCTGTTGCTTTATACCGCCTCTACATATTTGTATTAAGAAAGAATGTCAAACAAGCACTTTAAGAAAGTTTATAAAATCCTGGTGTGAATGGACCTCACTGTCCTGAGGTAAGAGCTCCCACTTTTGCCAGTAACAACACAAGAAGAGCTATGTCTCTTTAGTTTACTTCTGTCAAAGCATTTACAAAGAGCCTAAACCTACTGATGTTTGTATTAGGGTAGAATTCAGCAGAGAATCTTTTCTTTGTCTCCACTGGGCTTTGACATGAAACAGTTCCTGAATAAAAGAATCCTGTGAAGTTGAGATACTGACACATATTTGACACCCATGAGGATTTTTTTTTTATATATCAAAACCATTGTGTGTAGGATATCCAGATGTCTCCAAGATCAGATGCCATTTATAGTCAGGCTATCCATTCCAGGGATATAAGTGATGTGATGTGATATTTGGCTCTATTTCTGTAAAAAACTGAATAACAAAATAACTAATTTTAAATGTGACAATAATTTTCCTAATCAGTAGTTGAATATTCTTGTCACCTTTTCACTGATAAAATTTACTTAATCTTTGTATAATATCATAAGCGTTAGAACTCTCTAAAAGTTATAATGATTATCAGAGTGTAGATTAGCATAGTGAAAATTTGTGTAGAAAATGTAAGAGATATGTGTAAGAACATGACAAAAGTTATAGATACAGCATCACAGTGTGAACATTTAGACTTTCATTAATATTTGCTAATCACTGATACTTTTTGATTTGGGATTGCAACATAATGAATCCATATGTTTAAGGGTGCAAACATTAAAAGACTGTGAAAGTCTAATGTAAAAGCAAAATGTGGAATGAGAAAAATATCTCATTAAAATTTAGAATTACAAAATATCTCTGTATTAGAACAGTTTCTTTAATGCATATTCTGCAATTCTACAGTTCTCCTCACTATTATGTGTGAATGTTGGCAAGCAGAGTACATTTTCAGGGTCCAAATTCAGGTCCAACTCAAGATATTTAACTTGGACATTATTCTTGTCATAATCCTGATCAAAACTGAAGAAACTGGTACTTGCAAATGCCAGTCCAGAAAACAATGAAATGTGGATACCAAGAATGAGATGTGTCTCTGATTTCAGTAAAAAAAAAATGTATTCTTCCTATGAGTGACCAAGAACTTCATCAAAGTGAACTTGACCACCAAATGTTTACAAGACTATGATGAATTTGTTTAGCATTAGTGTCAATATCTTCAGATTAAAACAAAACAAAAAAACCAAACCTGCTTAGAAAATTTTATGAAATGTCCACAATTTTCACCATTTGCCAAAAATCCAAACTCAAGCTCTCCACAATGCAAAAGCAAAGAAGAACAGAACTTAGAGGCCTTCTCTGTACAGTTTCTCTCAAAGAGATGTGTGCTGTCTGTGCCCACATAGCTATTGACTCTCTGCCCACTCTCTGAGCTAAACAGAAGCTCAGTAGACCTGTCAGTGTGGCATCAAGCCCATGCTAATATATCCTGCCCTTGAGTAGGTTCTGTGTCGTGCTTATTGCAACAGTACAGCTTCCAGCCAGGACAGAGTGTGGGCAGAATGAGCTCATGTCTGCTCAGAGACCTGACAGAGCAAGCTTTCATCTGCCTGCAAAAACACATGCCGAAATTCTTTGAGTGACCCTCATTTAACCTAGTATGTTTGTGGTTAAAGTCTCTGAAGTTTGTTACTAACTGCCCAGCCAACCAACTCCAGGGTTTCTTTTTTTCCCCTTTTATCATTAACAGGGCTACTGGGAAGTGTTTCTAGAGTCTGATTCTGAAAACACTTTCCACACTGATTCACTATATTTTCAGGATAATACCAGCAAAGTGGTGTGATATTTTCTGTGAGATTGCTTCTTTGAGGATTTTTAAAAGAGTAATTCATGTTATCAATCTTCAAGAGTTTGTTGTTGTTTTGTTAATGTGTTTTGGGTTGGTTTTTTTAGTGGTGTGTTTTTGTTTGTTTGTTTGTTTTGATTGCTGTTGCTGGTTTTTGTTTGTTTGGTTGGTTGGTTGGTTTTGTTTTGTTTTTTCCCTGTCAAATGGAAACTTACTTGATTTTCTTTGTCTCTCTCTAAAGTAATGGAAAAAAAAAAAAGTTCTATTATTCGTTATTTGGTCCACAGCAGCACTGCAGCAGATCAGAGCACAAAGCAGAGATATTCATCATGTCTAAAGAACTGCTGATTTACATAAACCTACAAAAAGATAACAACTTTCTATTGTTTGATTGGTCTACAAAGTTTAAATAAACCTTTATTATAATGGATTATAATGAGATACTCAATAACAACGGAAGCCTAATTAGAAAAAGATAAATGAGTTTGTGATGCCATACAGAGTCTAGTCTCCAGTCTTCTGTTTCATCAGATACTAGAGGCTGGTGTGTTTCCAATTTTAAATCAGTGCTGGAACAGCTCACCACACCTGACCCAGTGCACGTGCACCGTCTGTGTTCTATTTTCTTTTATTTAGCATTATAATTCTGTTGCACTGAAGTGAAACCTCTTTGTACCAATCTCAATGCCATTTGAACCAAAGAAGTAATTACTGTGAATCACAGCTCTTATAAGGTCGTGACCTGGGTTTTTAGGGGAAAAGAAAACGTGTAAGACATGCTGATCCCTGTTAGCGTGGTCACTGTGGCACCGGCAAAGAACTTGGATCATAAATGGGTGAGAGTCAGTGAACCTTTCACTCACATGTGACTGTTTGTGGGCCACAAATGACGCCAAGGGAGTTGAAATATGTTTTAACAGTCTGTTTATATTTTTCTACAGAGGTCTTAGTGCCACATAACTCATTTTGGCATTTTTTAAGCTTAATTTTGCATTAAGAAAACCAAGCAAACACTGAAGCCAATATTTATTTTTCAAATAACTACAAACATTTCACAGAACTCTCTATGCATCAGTCACTTTTAAAATTTGTTACCTTTTTGTAGACAATAGTCCTTAAAATGAAAGCCTAACCTTTGTATGATAATGGAGACAAAGGCCAGAGGATGAGCCCAGCATGTTGTACAATGCAGCCACTGATGAGTAAAAGGATCAAGACAGACCTGTTGCATATTACCCAGGCTGGAGGTGGAACATGCTTCAGTTATATAAGTATTTTCGTTCTACATCCTATTTTCAATATCATAAACCTTTGGTGTGAATGATACCATATGAAGAGGAGTAGCCTTTCCTTTCTCTTCCCCACCTTTTTCTTCTTCTCCTTCCCCTCCTCTCATTTTTCAGGTTTTTTTGAGGTGTACTTAGGTCCTCATTCAGTAATGCACTTAGACATTTTTATTTTATTTTGAGCACCTACTAAGTACTTTGCTGAGGCAGGGCCATCAGAGCTCTCACTGAAGGTCACTCTTATTTTATTACCATTGTACACTCTTTAAGATGAAATAAAAATGTAAAAACCAAAAACACTTATATATTATTGTCAGAAAGAAACCATAGCAATTACACTGTCATTAATGCTACCTCATATTGTTTCTGTAGTAGGAAATTATTGCATTTCCTGTGATCTCCCCAAAGTGATTCTTCAACATCCCTTGCTGTTCACTGATGACTTGAGTCTGAGTTCACAGCCACCAGATTAAGCCCCATTAATCTAATTAGTAGCAAATAATAAATTGTGAATTGGCTTGTTCATCAGGACTGAACAGGTTCAAACATAGGTAAGTGAATGGAAATCCTGGTTAACATTTTGCTTTGAAAATAATATCCCAAAAAAACATCCCTACATTTTCCTCTGGGATTCACCCAGCAGGAAGCACATATCTCTTGACATGAATCCCGTCATAAATCTTGCAAATCCCATGCAGAACACAAAATATTTATTTTAATGCGTTATTCATTAAGTTATTCCTTTAAATCCTGGTCTGTTGGCAGCTGCAAACTCATTCTGTTCCAGCCACATTAGAGCAATGCTGTAGTACGATTTGAGAGGGTCATTAGGTCATTAGCACTAGAAATAATTCAAAACCAGAATCTGACAGTGTGCAAATGAGCACAATTAGGAAAGAAGATTATACCGCTAGCACAGAATGAAGTATAAACAATCAAAAAATTGATGAAAAATTAATTGCTGACTATATCCACTTCTATCAATAGTGACCATTTTCCTTACATTCAAGCTCTTCATGAGGAGGGGGAAAAAAAAATATATATATATATATATATATATATATATATATTTTAAAAATACCTTACACTGTTTCAATTAACTACCGTGCCAGTGGAAACATGGGGAAAAAGGTTATTTAATCTACATGTTATGTCCAATTCAGTATTTAAATAATTTCTTAATGGTGGTTACAGGTTACATCTCATACAACATTCAATCTGAGAAAAACAAAGTTCAGTACTCATATTTCAAGTCAGGGATTCTATGAGCTAGTGTGCCTCTCATTGCTTTTTTTAGCCAACAAGCTTAGTTATTTCACACAACTTCACACAATATACACCTGTTTGAGGTACGCATGATTCTTGTACAGAATGACAGCATTTTACTTTTTCTGTGGAAAAACATAAACGTTTCCATAAAGTGAATCGTAAGAGCTGTGTCTTTATAAGAGGTATTTCAGCCTCAGTGACATTTTTGTAACAGGTTATTTCAAGGACATTGTCGCACTTTATTTTGTGTAAAATCTTTGGAATCTAAAGATTCGGTGTTTGATTTTGCTCTAATTTTTCTCCTCCTCCCTTAACTGATTCTCATCACCTGCTCTCACAGCAAACTTAATAGTTTGTGGTACTATATACTGCTCTTGATCTGTTTGTTATCTGCAGGGCAGGCTTGCCTAGGGGTTAGCTATCTCACTGTCTGGTTTGTGACCTGAGATGTTATCATGACCATGGAACTTTAGAGAAACAGTCTAATGCTAAGGAAGGAGCCAATATAACTTAGAATATAACATCAATTTCTGCTCTGAAAGCTTGTGCAAATCCTTGGGATAGTGGCTTGTTTCAGGTAGACAGCAGTTTTCTCCTAAGCTATACAAACCTTTGATTGAATGTACACCATTAGGAAAACATTGAGGGTCCAATATTCAGATGAAATAAAAAGCTATCTTCACTTAGAAAGTTTCTTATATTTGTTCATATACAAAATAAAATAAAATACATATATAGTCTATGGAACCTCAAGAATTAGACATGTACAAAACTCACTTGCAGTGGCTTCCTAATGAGAAAAAGCATATGTATGAATAAACTTCTGAATTTTCTTGTAATAAGCCTAATAGTTTGTTATTCCAGTGAACCTGAAAAGAATGAGAATATGTAATTGCTGAATGAACAGATAAAGCTTTTTTTTTTTTTCTGGAAATGTGAAGACTTTTAAAAGTCCTTTTAAATGTGAGGACTTTTAAACTCTATTTTTTAAAAGAATCTGTATTAGTTAATAACAGGCATCCATAATTAGGTTTTACTGATATCATAAATTCAGGCAAATACTGGGGAAAATAGAAAATGCATTTAGCTGTATTTAGTTCTGCATCTCTGTAAATGGAAAAGAGTCAACATATTTAAATGGCATCTTCAATATTTCTTCTTGTAATTGCAAACAAAACGTACAACACAGCAAAGTTTTAATTAACATAACTCACCAGTAGAGATGATCTAGTTAACATTCTTATAGCACAACTGTAGTCAAATTCAGCCACAATCCCAGCATACTCTTTGCAAAGAAAAAAAACAAAACACACCCAAAAGCCCACAAAAAATAAAAATCAAAACCCTAACCCCCGCAAACCACATTGATTATATACTGTTTAAACACATCAATTTCCAAACACCAGCATATCTCATTAAGAGTTATACACACTTTTAACATAAGTGTATCTATGATATTTGTAAATTTTACAGTTCCTTATGATGAATTACTTTCAATTAAGTAAACTCTGTGATAAATATTTTACTGTGGCCTGGAAACGATAATTTTCAATGCCACTACAGGGTAACGAGAAGTTCCTATCTCTACAGTAGTCATCAGAGTATAAGTTGGCACTAACAGCATGCTGATACATGAGGTTTTTCATTTCTATTTTATCTAAAACAGTTAATTAGGATAATATATAACCTATGTGGATGATAGTGTGTAATTAATGTCACCCTCAGTACAACTAAAGCATAGATTTAAGAAATCCACTATCGCAATGCATCTGCATGGATTTCAAGAAGCTATAGTTAAGAGAATTCTCGAGCTTTAAGCATTTTTTTTAAGAATTATTAAGTTTAAATTTTACTGGAGTTGGGTGGGTCTCAAACAGATAAATAAAATTTAAAAGCAGTGTTCAATGAACTTTTCCACTAGCTTCAATGGCTGTAAACCAGATCCCTACATGAAAATACACAAACATCACAAGTTTCAACAATTCAGTAAAGATAAGCAGAAGAAGCTCTGATTACTTATCTAAAACTTAGAAACTTTTAAAATATGAGTTTCTCTGGAGGATAACTGTATTTCTATGCTGAAAAATCACTTGAGAATCAATTTTGGCTTTTCTGCTCTTGTTTTCATCCAAACCCAGGAAGCGTAGCTGAGTAGGGAGCAAATTACTTTTACATTTTAACTTAACCAAATTTCTCTAACCTTGGCTTTGCCTGTGTCCTGGGCAACTGTTCAGATAAGTTCTAATTTTGTATTTTATTTTTTGAGAAGTTCATCTATCTTCAATGATATCAAAACAATTTGTATTGTCACATTAGTATACGTTCAGTGTTTGTATGTCTGTCTAAAACATTGATCATCTCTAGTTATTTCAAGTTTGAAATGAATACAGTCCCTATCTTTTAAAAAAAACCCATATTATGTATTATACAGCCATGAATCAGAACAAAAATGGTAGTTTTGTAGCAACAGGAAATCTTAGCTGGTGAAGAGAGTGATTTTTTTTTTTCCGTAGCAAGAATTCAGCTTTTCTTTAATAAAAGTAATAAATTCAATAAGTAAAAAGTTTCATTTCAGATTTCCATGATAAAAAAAAAAAAAGTGGATGATTTTGTATTAATAAGTATTGTGTTGAAAAACAGTTTTAACAGAAAATGGTAGTATCAGATTAATGTATCTCTTCTGTGCTGTGTTTAGTGAGAGATCAGAATAGAGGGAATGATTTCTGCTCAACACATCATTGTGATAGTAGCCTTTAAATATGTTGCTTTCCCCGCTAGCAGTAAAAAGCAGTGTTGCCGTATGTTTCCTCTCCATCACCACTATGTCCCTGACATCAACTGCAGCCCTAGCAGCTCACACTGCCACAGTGACTGTTTCTGCAGCTTCTGTAGCATGTATTTCAAGTAGTAGAAGCATATGTTTGCTTGTGCACTGTCCAGAATAAACACGTTTTAAAATATTTTTTGTGAACCATGACAAAGCACCAGCTGTCTGAACGCAGCAGTTTGACAGGTCATTTGCTTTGTGGTAGCAAAAATTTCCCTGGAAGTAAATCTGGATGCCTTTTAATTACCCCTGCTCATTATACCTGTTCCCAATGAGTGCAACTCTTTCGTCAATTATTAAATAAATTAAATATTAAAAAATCAAATTTTTTATTATTTGCATAAATTCTCATTTAGTTCAACAACAAGGCTCACTAGACTATTGTATAGTTTGCTGTAATGTCTGGCTACATTATGTTTGTTTCTTCACAATTCTAACTCACAGGGATCTCTCCAATCACCACAGATGGCTCGTGCTCTGTTTCCAACAAGGAGATGGTCTTTCCACTGAGTTTACAAATTAGCACACACAAAGAATGTTTCTCTTTATCCTTTAGTGTGAGTATTAAATTATGAAAAAGTTGACTACCAGGGTTAGACTTCTCAGGTAGTTGCCACATTATATTTAGTTCTATGTTTAACTAACTTTTGGCAGGCATTGTAGCTTCAACCTCAGCGACAGCAGTTTTTCTCTAAAGTGAGTATTTGGATTTTGTATCCTGTTCAGAACAGATTATCATTAAATATTTGGAAGAAGTTATTATTACAGAGGTGCTTTTGCTATTCACAGACAACTGTTACTATTGGTAGACTTCATGCAGTTTTTAGTATGTTCAGGAAAAGGCACACTGTGAAACTTTACAAGGAGTCGGCTTTTAATATTGCTTCAGTAGATATTATGTTTTATTGATTGATAAACAAATGATTTGTGATCCTCAAATAATTGATCAAAGCATCTTTGAAAAAAAATCTGAACTTAAGCTGCTGGTTTTGAGGGCGTTAGGGTTTTTTTGGTTGGTTGTTTGGGGTTTTTTTTGGGGGGAGAGGGTAAGGGAGGGAGTGTTCTTTACTTAGTATTATTACTATTAATGTCTAGAATTTAAAGAGTAACCTGAGAACAATGTCTTACCAGGTCCTCCTAAATGGTGACAGGCCAGTCGGCTTTGGTTCACAAACAGACTTCATCACCTAAATATCATTATAAATTGAATTTAGTTAACTAACACAGCAATTCATAACACTCTACCAAATTAATCATCTTTAGGAGCGGGTTTTGTTTCACAAACTGAAGCTACCTAAAATATAGATGCAACTGTGAACCAGATGGAAGGCACAAATGAAATCCTTCCTCAACCTCAGACATTTCAAAACTAGACGACAAAATAATGGCAGTCATATGGGTTTTTATAACAAAGACACCTTTCACATGCCTTACATGCAGGACAGTCAGTATGCGTTTATATTAGTCCACGCTTATCTGTGTGGATGGATTCCCACACACCAGGTGTAAGTGGTGACCAGCAGGTTAGAAGAAGGGCTGAGCTGTAGGTGCCCTCCACTCCTATTGAAGTTAGGGAAAAATGCAAACCCAGTGAGGGCTCACAATAAGAAAATTTGCGTATAGGATTCTGATCCTCAAATCCATTTTATTAAATTATCCTTTCCATGGAAATTTACAATGCCTTCCTTGAGGAGGGATCAGAATTTGGGATTTCTTCCTGTCAGCCATGTGTAATGAGCATGCAGCAGAGACAGATGTTTTAGACTGCAGAGAGAGACAAAAGGGAGGTGGAAATTTGAAGACGTCCTACACTGTTTCCCCAAAATTAAGACCTACCTCAAAAATAAGCCCTAGCATGATTTTTCAGGATTTTTGAGGATGTTCGAAATATAAGCCCTGCTCCAAAAATTAACCCTAGTTACAGTTCATTAAAAAGTCCATTTAAATCGTGTCCAGGCAAATATACATGTAGAAAAGCAATAAGTTTTGGAGCAAAAATTCATATAAGACCTTGTCTTTTCATGGAAACAGGGTACTCTCCAGTATTTCCTAAAGACAAGCTTTGATGTGTCCCTCTCCATTCATCATGCTGAACCTTTTAAATCCTGCTTCAAGACTCCTGTTTTTCTCAATTTAATGGGTAAAAATCTTAGACCATTACTCGTGTTTACGAATTCCAGTCATGGAGATTTGTGTTCAAATTTTTAGGACTGTGCCAATGATGAAATGTGATCTTAACTCATTAAAATACTTAAGATCATGCATGATGAGGTGCTTGAGATGGTACTCTACCTCTCTTGATGATGATTGTTAAAGTTTGCAGTGAGCTGGCATGGTTTTTATTTATTTACAAAGTATGCGTTACTCACTAACAAAGCTAGATATGACTTCTTATCTTTTCCATTGAGGGACTGCTTTAAATGAAGGACTGAGTGATCTCTAATGACTTTAACAGAATGAATGTGGAGAAAGAAGTAGCTAACATTAAATGCTGGGAGTCCTCCAGACCTCTGGCTACTCCTAATAAAAATAAATAAATAAATAGAAATTCTAAGGTCAGGGACTCTATGTACAAGCACTGAACTAGAAACTATTTCCTACACTTTTAATAATATTTAGTGCACAACATTTTACATGAATTTATGATTGCATTTATTTCTTAGATCTTTTAATATCTCATTCTGTATGTTATAATCTCAATAACCCCATGTTGCAGAAATATACAAATGCCTTTGTAATTTATTTGGAAGCATCCCAGCTTTGTCTCTTAAAGTTATCAAACATAGTGTTAACACAGCCAAGATATATGTATTTCAAAGAAGAATTCCAGGTGATCTAATTGCTTCAAAAGGAAAAATTTCTGATACGAATTTGAAATAACTCTTTAGGCTGCCTTGCAGTTGTTTATGTAATATTTTCAGAACTATTCTTTCCATGCCATATACCTTGCTTTGGCTTCAAGGGACTGCAGGTAGTTGTGTCACACAGTGGGAATGGTGAAAATCAGAACATGCTTAGGGGGTTCTTCCTGTGTGTATAGATTCCAAGCTGCCATTGCTATATCATCACAAGGAAGAAAATGCAGAGGGAATTGCTAACACTCATACTACATAAGGGGAAACAGTTGCAATTTTTTTTTTTCACGTGTGCCATTTCTTCTGGCGTACATCAACTAGGAAAGCTTCTAGTCTCTAAATGGATGCTATCAGCTGCTGTGTTCCCCATAGTGATTTTAGAATTTCATAAAAAATGTAATGAGAACTCCTCAAAACTCAATATATACATGCAGTTTTTCTCTTATTCCTACTTACTCACTATTTACCTGCTAGTGCTCATTTGTTGCTATTTTAATTCCACTGTATACAGATAAAGTAGACTTGTTCATCTTATTTGAGCTTGAATTTGCTTTTCCCGCCTAATCTATAAATCTGAGTCATGTTTCCACTGCTTTCCTTAACCTTCAGAATTTCCCTGCTGTGAGCAAGTGGGAAGACTGGAGATGTAGTCCTGAAACTGCTCCTTGACTTTTGACTGTAATTAATTGCTTTGTATTTTTAACTTCCTTTCCTTTGTCTCCTTCAAGAACAACTAAGAGGAACTCTACCCTGAACTACCATCTTTTCTAAGGGAGGGAAAATTTGTCCTGATAGTTATTCAGTATTTGTTTTAAAGGTTCAATGCTACCAATCTGAATCTGAGAATAATAAAAAATTAACTAAAGCTAAGTGCCAGATACCTCCTGCTGCCTGGGAGCTGGCAAGTTCATCAGTTGCCCTACTGCTATGCAGACCTGCAATCTCAAGTCAGGCTAGTTTGTGCCATGTGGCTTGGATTAAAGCTCAGAAAATGAAGAACTGACTGTTTCAGGACCAATTTTGATTATACCTGAAACTTTCCAGTATCAGTTTTTCCTAACTGTTGGGCAAGTCCAATGCAGGGAATTGAAGCCCAAAGCTCAAGAATTACTGTTTCACTCTGCAGTTCAACTGTACACTGTTGCAGGACAACAAGCCTACTAGAGTTTAGAGCTAAGCTAGGCTTTATCCTTTTAAAGTCACTGGAGACCTACTAGACAAATGACGTTGAGAGAAGTCAAATATAACTGGCAAGATCTAAATCTGTCTTGAGTGGAATGTTAATAAAATATCAGGGCAAGAGTATTAGCTTGTAAATAATCCTAATGCCTTACCCCATTGGGGAAAAAATTGCACAACAAGTATTATTCATTTCTTTATTATTTCTTACATTATATTATTTTTATGGGACTAAGTGGATTTTATTGTTTTGATTGTTAATAAAAAGATCTGGCTTGCATTGTCTTTCTGATTAAGTAAATAGCATTTGCTTTTTATACTGACTTTATGAGACTTCTGTGAGCTTTGGTGTTGCTGCTCTAGTGAAGATGTATGGCCATTTAAAATCTGATTGTAGGTATCATGTGACAAAGTAATTTTTCTGTCAACACAACCTCAGGGAAGTTTATTTTGTTCTGCAAAAAAATGAGGCACAGCTTGCAAAACAAGGCAAAATTCCAATCAGTGAAGATGGGATCAACTCCAGTCATGTGAATCAAACAAAGAAATGAACATGAGCAAAGACGTATCTTAAACTTGTCTAAAATAAGCATCCTTTGATAGATTAACATTATGGCATAATTGCCACTGTGATTGTACAACAGCATAATGCAATGACCTTCCTGGATTCCTGTTCCTAGGTTGTTCCTTGTTATATTTCTAAGAATCTTCATTATCTTTTATTGAGGCTCACACTTCACCTTATCCATTTTGGTGTTTTCCAAAGGTATCCATGGTGTGTATATTTAATCCAATAATTTCATATGTGTATGTGTGTGTATTTATGTATATATAAAAGTTACTTTAAGGATTAAGCCTGAAGGTATTTAATCATCAGGCTCAAATCAGGTGACACGCAACATTAAAATCTTCTCCTCTTCTCTTCTCTTCCTCTTCTCTTCCTCTTCTCTTCTCTTCTCTTCTCTTCTCTTCTCTTCTCTTCTCTTCTCTTCTCTTCTCTTCTCTTCTCTTCTCTTCTCTTCTCTTCTCTTCTCTTCTCTTCTCCTCTCTTCTCCTCTCCTCTCCTCTCCTCTCCTCTCCTCTCCCCTCCTCTCCCCTCCTCTCCCCTCCTCTCCCCTCCTCTCCTCTCCTCTCCTCTCCTCTCCTCTCCTCTCCTCTCCTCTCCTCTCCTCTCCTCTCCTCTCCTCTCCTCTCCTCTCCTCTCCTCTCCTCTCCTCTCCTCTCCTCTCCTCTCCTCTCCTCTCCTCTCCTCTCCTCTCCCTCCCCGCCCCGCCTTTGTTTTTGCACCTGTCCCTGAAACTGTTAATTCAGGTCAGACATAACCAGGTCCCCAACATTTACTTCATTCAGCATTCTTGAAGTTGGCACACTTGGCTTTGGGCATTACAACACTGACTACCACAAATGCTCTGTTACTTGCTGGAGCTGGGCTTAGGCTCCTCACTCATGGTTGTGATTTCAACTAGTTGACAAGGGTCCTTAAGAAAAAGGATATTTAGCATTGCAAATCATGGAGACTTTTGTGGCTTGAACTCTAAGTTATTCTCCATTCATCACTCAGAGACAGCTTTGGCAGAACTGGGTTGCTGGCTTGTGTTGTAACTGGTGGAATTAAAAATTCTGAGACTGCTGAAATCCTCTTTCGAGCCCAGGGATTAATAATGTGGTTGCTGTTAACTGAGAGTGCTGTTTCTGTGCCATAGTAAAGAAACCAGCTACTCAAATACTCAATTATTCTGTCAATGTATTCCAGATCTCTGGGCATTTCTCCTCATTCTCTTTTCTGTCTCTAACTCCCTCTACTTTGTTGTATTTCCTGGTGCAGATTCCTTGTGCTCTGTTCTGCTCTGGGACAGGGACAATGTGTTACTACAGATACATTGAAAAACCCTAAATATCCCTAGTTTACACCTGAAACAACAACGAGATTGAACCAAAACACAGACATTTCTGAATTTTTTGAGTGTCCTTCATACAAGTCAAACCTGATGTGGAAAGAGATCTGGATCTTTTATTTTTCTTTTTTGGTGACACTGATTGTTTTCCCTTGCTGTTTCAGGCTTTATTTAAAAGGTCACAGTGGAACAGCTGGAAAACAGAGTAGCCTGATCTTACATGGTGCTGAATTCAGTACAAAAGATGCTGACAATGACAACTGCATGTGTAAATGTGCTCTCATGTTGACTGGAGGTGAGTACAACTCTAAAAATCTGTGGTATATTGATAGAGATCTATTCTGTTTTCCTAGAGCAACCATGAATGAAGTTGTGTCTATGCATGTGTAAGTACAGTGTGAAAATTGTTTTTATTATAATTACTACTACTGTTTTCTGTGTATATATATATACACAGTGGTAGTGCCAATGCCTCAAGATTCTTATCAGCAGGGAAGGCATTATTCAGAGATGCAGTCAGTACATTTCTTCACTGAAGTTGTTGCAATAGTGTTAAGGGGGAAAGCATAAGGTAGTGGTATTGTTGGGTTGAGCAAGGCAAAATAAGAGAGAAGAAACTAAGAGATCAAAATGGGGAAAGAACTTCATGAGAAGTGAAAGAATCACTGAGAAAGAAGAGAGAAAATACAGGGAAATACAAGGTAAATTTTAAAAAAAATCAGACTCTGGACTTAATATATATTATGCATTTCACTTACGGGTGTGATTCTGTTATTGAAATAATTATAATAATTCAACTTTCTCTTTTCTATGAGCATAATACAAATAGGCATACAGACATACACACGTACAGCCATATAAACTTATAGACATGGTTAATGTGATAGCTCGTTCACTCATCTGTGAAGGACTAGACCTGCAACCCACTGTTCAAATAGTGGCACTTAACTGTTCTGGGAGGTTTAAAATAGTACCCCTAGGGAGCTAAATCAAGCTGCAGAAGAGAAGAGTCAAGGTAGGGGAGAGCACACAGAAGTTATACTGGGATAGTTTAAATCACCAAGTCAATCTGACTGTGAATAAGTAGAGTGTATATGACTGAACATTTGTTCCCTCCAATGCAGAGGGGGAATATCAGAGATTATCTCCGCATACAGACACCTAAAGCTCTGCACAATAGTGAGAACTTTCTCTGGCAAATGATGCTTATTTCTAGTCCCTATATGGGTAAGTTCATTTTTATTTCTAGGACAACACATTTAAAGCAGAAAGCTTAAGGTGGGATTCTTTGGTCCAAACTGAGATTCTTTGGCTCATCGACTGTAGGACCAAGGCCATTATCTTCATATCTGTTCTTCTTCGGAGACTGTCTCTCAATGATTTCTAGCTTTCCTGGAAAAAATCCTATACATATAAATTATTTAGTATTTTGGATCAGGCTGTTAAACTGATATTATTTGTGCTTACTGGCACTTTGACTGAATCCAACTCAGGCCACATTCAAGACTACATGTGCCTCTAAAGTTATCATCTACTAATAGAGGATGGGTTCCCATCACTGGGAATTTATATCAAATGCACAACCTGGATCCTCATTCTCTTTTGCTGATTGGAAATGACCCAGTTGTGAAAGTCTTCAAGGAGCTGATTTTTCAAAATTTCCTAACTTCTAGTGGTATATTATTAAAAGTCAGCGTAGGAAACTTCTTCCAGTAGACAGGTGATCAGACACTACCTTTCAATTTCAATAAAAAAAGAAGTTAACCAGATAGTTCTGGACACAGATAATGGATATGGAGTCAGTAGTTTATTTTAATTAGAATTGCTGACCTTTCCCTGTAGAGACTATGCTAAATTAAAGTGTCTAACTTCCAGGGCAGGCTGGAGTCTAGTGAGAAGCTCCTAAATGTGAGCCGTGTCTATGCTCAAGTGCAGACTCATTCATGTGTTCGAGCTGCCTGGAAATACCTCTGCTCCCAGACAGCTCATTCTGGGAGCTGAGGGGTTTGTTTATTTTTCCACTCTGACTTCTATGGCAGGTCAATGCCCTGCTAAGGTCAGCCTGCTGTTGAACAACAATTCCACAAGGTTCACATATCTTGCTGCAACAGTCGTGTAAATCCATAGAAAAAAACACATATTGGTATATACTGGTAGCAAATGAAGGAATAAGGAGGAAGGGGGAGAATTAGCAGAGGCTGAGGAAACCACAAATAAAGCAAATCATGGCAGAGTAAAAGGAAATGCAGCTATCCTTTGGAGATAGCTGAGTCCAGTCTTTTGGAGATAGGCTGTACAGCACTGAGTAATTTGTGGTTCTTCAAGAAGAGAAAGACTTTAATCAGCTGGAGTTCTCCTCAAATACTCTGTTGTGCTTTGCTCCTTGAAATGACTTTCTCATTTCTTGAATAAATAGCAGAAATTGAATTAAATAACAAAACGTTTGTTTAGTGAGTAGTAGACTAATTAAGAAAAGTAGCAATGATAACAGGTTTTGGAAAACCTCTTTTTTTTTTTTTTCCCCCCAACGCTATCATACTCTGTTAGTTTTGGCAACAAAACAGAGAGCTCTGTAATGATGAATGATATGAAATCTACAGGCAGGTTTCTAGCTATCTTGGCATTTTGGGTGAGCCTGTTATCTCTATGAGGTGAAATGAATATATTTATGTCAGGAATAAAGGCTGAGATAAGCTGAAGCTCAAGACTGTGACATGGTTATAGTCAAGACTGAAAATAAAAATGTAAGGAAAACACACATTTCTCTCTATGATCTTTCTAGTTGTCAGTTTTACTTGGTCTGTATCAAAGCTATTATTTTCATTCCTTCTTTGTCTCCTCCCTTTTCATCATAAGAAATTAAATACTGGAAGCATGGTGTGGTAGCATCAACAGAAGGGTTTTGTATGTGTGTGTGTGTCTTGTCCTTTTAAGAGCCATGCTATTTTACTTGACTATATCTTATTGTTGATTTTAGGGAATGGCTTCAAAAGTATATGCATGAGTTGGATTCTTAGCCCCTGTGAAATTTACATGGTATTTAAATGTCTTAGCTGTTTTTTGTGCCTTGGAAAATTCAAAGTAAGCATACCTGATTTACTTTTAAGGGAGATAACACATACTTATTCAAATAATTTCTTCATTTAAACTTAACATCAGTCAAAATAGTAAAAATAATTTATATAATGAAAATACCTGTTATGAACTGATACAATATTTCAGATCAGTAAACTGAACAACAGGTTATATATGCATAACATTTCAAGCATTATTCTGAGGAGTGCTCCAGTGAGCTACATAAACAGATTTTTGCAAGAAACAGCACTTGAAATACAACGAACTGTCACCAGAATGAAGGGCTGAGTAGATGTCCAAGGCTCTTCAGATAGACTTCCAATAGAAGAGCACTTAAGGTCTCTGGATCAGACTTGTGGGCACAAGGACAATTTAGAGCATCCCGCCAGGATACCATCTGTCAGCTGAGCCCCAGGAATTGTTTGTGCAATTGTTTTCAGTCACTGAAAGTGACTTATGATAACTTGGCCAATAGTGAAGGAGCCTTAAGGTGGTTTGCTTTGCCTTGCGTTGGCTGCAGCTTGAGATGTTCACACAGACATTTGCCTTGCTTCAGGTGATAAGCAAGAAAATTGCTATACTTCTGATCACTGAAATAGATTGACAAAGTGATAGGGAGACTTTCTAGATGTCTTACTAGGATTGAAACATTATAGAATTGTTGAAATACTTTGTTTCTTTTATTTTACTGGAAGCACAAGTCCATCCAGCCGCAGTCTCCTGTCTCTGACAGCAGTCAACAGCAGATGCCTCAGTACAGGCATAAGAACAACGGTAATAAATGATAGTTCCTCTGAGTATTTTCCCAGTATCTTTTGCATCTCAGGGGCTTCCTGAGTCGGAGGCAGTTCCCATGTAGTTAGTAATCCTCAATGGATTTCCCATCTGTTAAGTGAGAGACTGTTCAATGAGAATCCCGAAGAGTGGTGCATTCATTGCCTGGTCTTTTACTGCCTTTTTGTCCAAGTGGTGAATTTTATGAATCTCTGGCAAGAATGGTATGGAGGATTCTTGTCATGATGGAGGATTCTTGTCATGACTTGGAGACAAGTTCTTGGCTGAATATAGAAATCTGCCCCTATGTTGTCCAAAAATAAAAAGCCAGTTTTCTTATATTTTGTTTGAAACAAAAACTCAGCACACTTAGAAGTATCCAACATGAGCCCCTGGATATATATCTACTCTTACAGGAAAGTATTAATGTTTAGGTTTTCTGCATATTGTTGGTTTCATAAAGAATTTATTTATTAAACACCATTAATGAAGCATCACTTTTATTGCTTAATATTTTGATAGAAAAATATAACCACTATGTAGCTAAGAAGTGATTGGAATATGATTTGATTTATGCTAGAAATATTAGAAATATATCCTTAGACACATGACTACTCAGCATTTTAACAAAATCATTATTATTATGTTTATCAGGGTTCAATATAGACAACAGTAATGAGGTATTAGGAGAACACCATCAAGCAACTGATTAATAAAAAATATTCTAATAATAATAGATAATAATTATAATAAGGCAACCACGAGGGTGATGTGGCCCCCAGTGAAAATGAGTTTGACACCTCTGCTTTAGTCCCTTTCTAAGAGTCTACCTATTTATTTCTGTCTTTCTGTTCATTTTCAAGATCTATGGTGTTAGAGATTAATTCACATAACATTATTTGTTACTGAGTTAGGCTGAGCTTAATATATAAGAAATCTTGACTAAACCAATTCTGTGATAATTTAGGTGTGTTCAGTCTTGTGTTCAGTCTTTGATCACTGGAAAAAATACACCATTCCTTTGAAAAGCTGCTTTTCTTCAGCAGCTTTTTTACAAATCTGAGATTGTTGGCAATTCGTCTTCTGAATTCTGGACTAAACAATCCTAAATCTTTCCTCTTTTTGGACTCTCTCCAGTGGATCCACATATAGCTTGAGGTATCATCCAAAATTGCGCCCAGTCTTCTAGCTGAGAATTTATCAATGCACAACCAAACAGAGCCTAAGTATTACCATGTAACTTATTTAAAGTGCAGAATGTCAGAAATACTAAAATATTTCATAAAATAAATTGTTACGTCCTTCAAACAATAAAGACTCTTTCAATATTATTGCAGTGGAAATTGTTCTTATTGGCTTTGTTACCAAATGCACTAAATGTTATGAACAAACCCAGAGAGCTGAAATAAATATTGGCTTTTCATAGGATCCGTTTATTGCATAAACTCATACAAATGTGCCATTCAAATATACTTTGGATCTTATTGAATGAATTGTATTGCTCATACTGCATTTGGAGGCATTCAGTGGAGTCAGGAGGAGACCAGAGACAGATGTGTGAAGAAAGGATCTGACATCAAATGTGCAGGGTTCAGATACATATTCTTTTAGTAAGTAAAAGGCAAATAAGAGCCTTTCATATCATTTGTGTGATCATTAGCAAGTTTCCAATGCATACTAGATTTGAGAAGGGGAAACAAAATTGCAAAACTGCAGCTGGAGTGTGAGTGAGAGTATGTGAGAAACAACTGTGCAGACACCAAAGTCAGAGAAGGAGGGCAGGAGGTGCTCCAAGCACCAGAGCAGAGATTCCCCTGCAGCCCATGGAGGTCATGGTGGAGTAGAGATTCACCTACAGCTTGTGGAGAATCCCACACCAGAGCAGGTGGATGCCCAAAGGAGGCTGTGACCCTGTGGAGAGCCCATGCTGGAGCAGGCTCCTGGCAGGACCTGTGGAGAGAGGAGCCCAGGCTGGAGCAGGTTTGCTGGCAGGACTTGTGAGCTCATGGGGGAGCCAGGCTGGAGCAGTCTGTTCCTGAAGGACTGCACCCCGGGGAAGGGACCCACAGTGGTGCAGTTAATGAAGAACTGCAGTCGGTGGGAAGGACTGATGTTGGAGAAGTTCATGGAGGATTGTGTCCCATGAGAGGGTCCCAATGTTGGAACAGGTGAAAAGTGTGAGAAGTCCTCCCCCTGAGGAGGTGGGAGCAGCAGAGACAATGTGTGATAAACTGACCACAACTCCATTCCCTGTCCTCCTGTGTAATTTGTGGTGGGGGATGAAGCAGAGAAAATCAGGAATTAATCTGAGCCCAGGAAGCAGGGAAGGGTGGGGGAAGGTGTTTCAAGATTTGGTTTTACTTCTCTTTATCTTACTCTGATTTGATTGGTCATAAATTAATTTTCCCCAGGTGGAGTCTGGTTTGCCATTGATGGTAATTATAGAATGATCTCTCCCTGTCCTTATGTCAACCCACAAGCCTTTCAATATATTTTCTCTCCCCTGTCCAGCTGAGGGCAGTGACAGAGCAGCTTTGGCGGGTACCTCGTGTCCAGGCAGAGTTAACCCACTACTGTCCATAAAGCATGAGCAAGCTGTAACTACTCCAGAAGAGCAGCTGTCTAGAGGGGGATTCATGTTTATTTCTATAGCTGAACTTTCAAACAACTTATCAATGTATTATCTAAATTACTTTTTGTTTGGACAATATACTTTATGAGCTCAGGATTTTTATTGCAAAGAGAGACTATAGTATTGCTTGTACTATACAAATCATTAGAGGTGGGCTAACCTCAAAAGACTGAACTAGCCTCAATTCAAATATGCAATTAGTGACTTTGTGATCCCATCTTGAAGAACCTACCTGTGATTCTGGAAAAAACCTCTCTTGAAAGCCTCCTTTTTGACACTGCTTTAGTCAATCTAAAATATTGCTTCTGTTATTATTTCTTATAATGCCCACTATTGGTTCTAATGCATGATTCAAATATCCCATGGAAATAATTGCCAAAAGGTATCTCTGATGTTAAAATCTTACTGCTATTCAGAGAAGACTTTATACTTATTCAGGAAGGCAAATACCTTGTAATCAAAAATAAACAAGATTCTTTCTGGCAGGAAAATTCTGTGAACTCCAGGGAATAAGCCAATATCTAGGTACTGGGAACCTTTCCTTGGGTCAGACTGTCTCACAGCTCCAGAGCTGCTTTATTTGGTGTTTTCTGCAGTGTCAGTGCTGCAGATATCTGTTTCAGAAACCCCCGGTTTACGTTCCCCTACTTTCTGATAGCTATCAAGAAAGCCACTGCATCCATTCAAATATATGAATTTTGGTGTTGAGACATGCAGTAGGAAGTTTTGTGATAATCTGAGGCCCTATGGTGAATTAAGAGCTTTTAGAGGACTACAGGAAAGGATGGAGGGAAATAACCATAAGGAGAAACAAAACAAAAGAAAACAAACCAGTATTTATTTATAAGAAATCTATTACGAGAGACTTGAGCGGCTCCTCACAAAATGTTTATAAAAGTTTGTGTTGCTTCGACTAATCTGATTTTTTAACATAAATTTTGTAGGGAACCGCTGAAAACCTTCTCCCTGAAAAGGCCATTTACACATCTATGGCTGTTCTTTTAAGATGAAGAGCTTCATCCCAATACCATAAAAAGAACCCAGCTGCATCTATGTTCCAGCTTTGAAAAATGAGGATTAGATTTTCTCTGCTTAGCTTTCTCTTAAGTTTCTACAAGATTATACTCTAGTTACAGTAAAACATCAGCTGTGCAGTTTTCTCTTTCTTTGGTTATGGCCCCCATAGGTATAACACTGTAATCAAAGAGAGGTCAATTGTATCAAAATAGAAGTTTGCCAGAATTTATCTGGCATAAATTCTTCCCTCAAGATCTGATCATGAAGTGTTACTTCTGAAAAAAGCCCACTAAGTATTATCCAAAATCTAAGAAAATACTGTACAAGACTAGAAACTTGAATCACATAGATCTGAATACAAAGGATGGAGTAAGTACTGGATCTAAAAGCTAATCATGGTCAATATCATATCAGTAGTAAGACATAGTTTAAAATACCCTCACACAATGCATCCATTTTAGGTAGATAAAAAAACCACTGAGTAGGATGAAATTGGAGGGTTGACTAAGGCAGTGTATGTTGTCTAAAAGTAGCTTCTCACAGCTTAAGTCCAAGTGGGAAATAAACTGAAAATTTAAAATTCTGTATTTCAGTCCACAGTGACATCTTCAGAATTCAGTAACCACTCACTAGATGATCCACCTGCCACTACCAGTGGTGTTTGAAAAAAGGTTTTCAGGGGGTCCCGGGAAGATTACAATGCTGTGATGTGCAGGCTGAAATAACTTTTTAAAATAAAGTGGCATTTAACCACCCAAAGAAAAGCCACCACATTATTTTTATGATCTTATTTGCCTTCATATATGAAGGCAAATGTTCAGTACAAACATAGTACATAGAAAAATGCATAAGACCTGTGTTTAAGACTCACAAAGCCTGTAGGTTTTACTAGGAAAAAAAACCCAGCAGAAACTTTCTGATAAATAGAGCTCCTAGCCATTGAGGTTAATGTATTTTTGACATTGTGAATATTAGCTCTTTGCAGTTTGGGGATTCATTCTGCCTTCCTCAGTCTGAACTAAGTTCCTTTCTATATGTATTACATAGATTCACTGTAAGGTGTTGGAAAGAAAATTCTATTCCCATTGGGTTATACAGCAAAACTCCCACTACTTTCAGCAGAGTCAGCATGTCACCTACTTCATCTTTGTCAGTTTCTGTTATGTGACCTCTCGATGTTGCCAAATTTCATGTTATTTGGAGTTTTCCTTAAAACTTTGACTCCCATGGCAACCTGAAATTCACCTCAACCAAAAAAAAAAAAAAAGATGGGGATCTAGACAGGAGAGCCAAGTGGTTGGCTTCATTTAAGGCAACAACTGAAAATAGATCTGAAGATTTATACTGTTTTTCATCACTGATTCAACTTTCTCCATTGGTTAAAGACATACGTACATACACATACATATCTTCACTGCAGAAGTCTAAAAGTGAGATTACTTTTTGTTTTGTTTTTGCACACAATTTGCAACCAAACCTACAATTTTTAGCAAGTTTGAATTTTCTGTATTCAGTTATGCAAATGGTAGTAAATGGTAGTAGTAGTCATTGTTAGTAATATTGACAGGTACTTGATAAATTTCTGGTTTATTTTCAATGTTATGTTAACAGAGCACACAAAAAGGTATGGCTCTACATGCATTTTCTTTGGCAGAAAGTGCAGGTTGAAAAGTTCCCGAGTGGTTACACTTCTTTTTCATCCTAAATTCTCAGTTTACTACTCCTTCAGTTATGCCAACATAACTGTTCACAGGGCCATTCTGTAAATCAGATCCCTAGTTTGCCCTCAGAAAGTAAAGGTCTCTTTTGTCACTTCAGTGTTCAGAACAGTCTTATAATGCAGCTGCAGCAGCAGCAAACTAGCAGCACAAGCATCTGGGCAAGACGTCTCTTGCTCTTTCTAGTAGAACAGAATATATGCATATGCAAAGAGATTTCAAAGGGTTAATAAGTAGGAAGCCCCATTTTGCTGGGACAGAGCAGGCAAGGTAGAGAGGCAGAAAAGGCAGTTAGCAACTTTCTAAGCCTAACTTCAATATAAATCAGCAACATTTTTAATATGTTTTTGTAGTCAATGATAATCAGGTAACTAGTAATTTTCTGCTACTGGTAGATACGTGAATAAAGTGCCTACAAACTCCTTTTTTAAATTAAACAAACAAATAAGCGACCAAACAAACAAAATAAATGGACTTTTGTCAGTTTTCTAAGTGCCAAGTGTGAACTTGTTCAGGAGCTTTGCAGATAAGTGAATAAGTGTCATATTGATTGGAGTGAGCATTCTCCTGACACTGCTGGTTCAAAAGCATTTGGTACACTTCAAGATCAAGATTAGGAGGCTCAAGATTTAATACAGATTTTCCCATTCAAAATAGTAAGGTTAAGGATTAAATGTCACTGTTCTGGCCCAAATTGTACATGCGATGAGTATACCTTGATTGAAGTTAACCATGCTGTCACCTAAATGCATGCACACTCAGGTAGTCATCTCAGTCCTCTATCCATGCATATAGGTATTCTAACTGTCAGCTCTTACATTGTTATATTTGTCTTCTTCATTTAGTCCTTCCATTAATTTGAGGGTCTTGTTTATAAATTTACCATAAGCCTTAAATAGTCTACTTGTCTCCTTGTACTCCATTCTGAATATTATGGATATTGTAGTATTGTAATTACTATAACAGGGTGGCACCACCATTCTCATAACCCATGTTTGCTAAGAACATCTAACCTGAGAGCAAAAGTAAACTATCTGAGCAACTGAACTATCACAGTTATAGCAACAGAAAAGGACCAGTGAAATTATGTAAAACACTTATGAATTATAGTATTTTTCTGAGATTTGCATGAGATGAGTGAACTCTAATGCTGCCTAAACATGCAAATCAGTATGGGTTTTTTATTCTTGCTCTTGCTGCACATACTGCTTATAAAACCAAAGCGAGTTAGGACTTAAATACTTGTCCAACTCTGTAAATACAACTGTGTATTCTTCAGCACTGGTGGCTACAAAAGAGAAAAAAAGGAAAATGTGAAAGCATCCCCCTACCACGACACCAGAAGTATTTACAAGTCTGGAAATATCAGAATTTGCTAGTCAGCTAAAACTACAAAACAAACCTGCAGTTTGATTATTTGTCTTATTGTTTCCAGGGTGGTGGTTTGATGCCTGCGGCCCCTCCAATCTCAATGGGATGTTCTATACAGCTGGGCAAAACCACGGAAAGCTCAACGGCATCAAGTGGCATTACTTCAAAGGCCCCAGCTATTCCTTGCGCTCCACCACCATGATGATTCGGCCCTTGGACTTTTAAAGGCATTCACCAGTGGATCCCAGGACAAACCAGGATGACACTGCCCTAAGCAGCACCACTATCAGTCTGAAGGGAAAAGTTGAAGGGCTTCTTCAAAGCAACATGTTAGGATGATGCAAAGTCTCTTCATTATCACTCAATGACATCCAAAAAATCTCCAACCCCACATTTTGATGGCTGGGGAAGGCTTGGTTTAGAAGGTGGCTGCAATGATTTTCCAGAGACTAGCAACTGCATCTGGTTATTCTGCTTGAATCTGGTACTTGTCAGTGGATGTCTTTTTTTTTTACTTTAATAAGATGCAAAATGACACTAGTTTATTCATCAACAACATAAGAATTTGAAGAACTGAAATCTATCAACTGCAGTCTATTGAGTACAATACTATTCAGCAGTGAAATGCCAACATTATACCCATGAAAAAGGATTATGGAGACATCTTTATTAAAACTCATCTTAAAGCACTCAAGGTGACCACTCGAAATACTGTTTTTCTTAAATGAACTGAATTTGAATGATGGATGGATTTATGTTAATCCCGGAGTCAAATAATGTGTGTGAATATTATTTTTCATTAAATCCTTTAAGGACATGTTTCTCATAAATAAACTGAGTGAAATGTATGAAGAATGATAAGGGTAACAAACATAAATATTTCAGTTGCTCTGTAGAGGTAAATCAGATAATTGGCATAATCTCTGAGCTAGGATTTATGGTCTGATAACAAAAGTAGCTGTGTTTTGAAGTTTTTGCCTTCTTTCATTAGAGGCAGTTTGAATGTCACATAGAAAAATTAATGGAAGGTTTATAGAATGTGAAACATTATCCTAAAGAAAATATGGGATTTTGCATGGGATATTTCCATCAAAAGTACACAGGAAGGCAAACTGTTAGGGTATATAAAAATTACATAAATGTAAAGCTTAAGGCAATGGATTCATTTTACAGTATCCTTGCATGTGCGCAATTTATCATTATTTTACTTCTTTATTGCATTTTTGTGAATATCAGAAGCATGCCAGTTCTACGCAGTGCTTAGGCTACCACTATAAAAAATACTCATCAGAATTGTATAGAAAATAAAGAATTGTGAACTTGTAAATAGCATGTTTATATTTCCTGTCGTGGTCGTTTAATTTGTACAGGCAGCCCTGACCCTGCTCAAAGAGTGAAAAGCCTCAAAAGTATATAGATATTAAAAGAAATTTAGAAGACTGCTTACATGTTGCTAGCAAGTAGTTTTGTTATATTGAAATGCTGCAAAAGTGTGAGGCAAGATGCAAAACTCAACAGCTGGAAAAAAGTAAGCAGGCAATTAGGCAGCTGGGTGGCCCATCAGGTTGTAGAGACAACTCTTCCCACTTACAGCACCTTGTCATCAGTCACAGCAAAAAAGTCCATTTGGGAAAGTAGTTTGTGGTCATTCTACTTCTGCTGTATATAAAAGGAAAAAGTTTACTCTGATCCCACCAAAATCCAAAGTAAGATTCCCATCCATTAAATTGGGACCAACATGACACACAAAATCTGAATGTAGTGAGTTTGTCACTTGTCTATTTGTTGCTTTGTTTCATTCATTGAACTGTTGCTGACATCGAGCACAACAAAGACCCTTAAAGATCCTTTTTAAAGGATATAAGAGTAACAGGGTTTCTTTTTCTTTTTGTCCCTCTAGCAGTTGGTTTGCATGGTGTAGAAAAAAAGCCTGCTTGTATTTTTTTTAAACACTTCTTAAAGATCACAAGGCCCCACAGGGTTCTCTGTTTTTGTTACAATGTCATGTTTATCTGGTTTTTAGTGGGTACAGCTTTGGTTTTGTGTATTTGTATATATTTATATATATATTTGAAATAATCTTGCCTAAGGGTTAACTTGCTGTTTTCTGCTGAATAAGTTGCCAAACTACTCCTTACTCAGCAGTTTCTTCTCAGAGCTGTTTTGTCTCAGTTTCCAGCAGTTTTTTGAAATGCTCTTCATTCATATGCAAAATATGTGGTCTATCTTCCTCTATTTTCTCAAAAGATATATTTTTGCAAGTCTCCAGGTTAGGAATGCCATTTTTGCAGATCCTATTGCGAAAAGTAAAACACATTTAAAGTCAAAAGCATGATATTTACTGTTTATTTATCTGGGTTTGAAAAAAATGTGGATTTGTTTCCTATCCTTTATAATAAAACATTTTTTAAAAATGCATAGTCCTTACTTTACTCTGAGTATCCCTTTCTGTGACAGGTTGACAGCATTTTAGCTCTGTCCTTTTAAGAAATATTAATAAATCTTGTGAAATTATTAATAAATTTGGATAAAGGGAAGGGAGTCTAATTATATTTTGTCCAGAAATTAATATTTCTATCCTTTCAAATCACTATGTCAATATTTTTTATTCAATTTCTGTGATTAAAACAATGGGACTATATTTATCATTTAACATACAAAGCATACGAGTCTCTATCAATCTTTAAAATAGAATATTTTTTGAATTCCACAGGAAAATATACAAGTTGAAGTGTGGCACTTGTTTTTATTGCCTTATGACATGTTCTTCTGTCATCAATTTGATCAAGTTGCATGGCAGTGACAAATCTACATCGATCTCTCAGCCAGGAATGCCTCTTGCCATCTGTATGGCTTTAAACACTACAGGGATTAGTTTTAACATCTCTTTGTAGTCAATTCATCCTCATTTTCTCAGAATTTTTCCTTATTGAATTTGTTCATTGTGTTAGTTGAGACCAACCTAACTTTTTAAAATCAACACTAAAGCTATGAGGAACTACATACATAAAAGTGCTTTTTGCTCCTTAAGTTGAACATGTATGAACTGCTTGAATTGAAGAAACGGAATTAGTAAAAATGGTCTTTCTGGATTTGATTTGTACTGAAATGTCACTTGCACTGAAAAATGCAAAAGACATTGTCAATGGTACGAGTGATCCTACTATTTATCCTTCACAGATAAACTTCTTCGTGTTTTATAAAACAGTAATACATAAATTTTTCACAAATTGATATATGTGTTTTCCATAGCATATAGGTCCTTATTTTTTAACAACTTCGAAGGCAGGATATGTGATTTAAATGCACACTTTTCTGAGCTCCCTAGCATCCAGTACTGGATTATTAAGTAGGTAAGTCATCTACATTTATAATCATCTGTACAAGTTCCCAACACACAGTTCCTTAAAAAACCCTTCCAGCTATAAAACTTTCTTCTCTGCAGCTCAAACCACAGCTCTGACCATTCCCCAGCCAACCCTGTCTGGGATTGGCACAGCACTCACTTCTCCTTTCAAAGAACAAAACTGAAGCAACAATCACAACAAAAGCTTAACTCTCTAGGCAGGATTGAGTTTATTAGTAATTTACAACCAGAACGTGCTGCAGTTGTGAGGAGGAGGAATTCCTACCCACACGCTTTTGCATGAGCTGGATGTCTTGAGGAGACAGGCAGTAATCCCTGAATGCAGCTGATGCTGCTGGTGCTGCCCGATGCTGACCTGTGGGGTGCACACACGCACATACAAATCCATATGTCTGAAGAAAGCTTGATGGAGCCAATCAAAAAAGACCTTTTTAAATGAAATGAAAGAAAAGTGGAGATGCCAGCAGGAAGAGAAGGATTAAGGGACAGCATGTGGAAGGCAGGGGAGCAAAATCAGGAAAGAGAGAAGGCAGGGATATGGGACTGTAACGAAGAGTGAAAAGACAGGCAGCTAGGGGAGAGTTGAAGGGATTATTTGTGAGATGCAGCAGCTCTTTGTTTCCCGTGCCACGTCTGTCACACAGCATAGGAACTCCCCTCTCTTCCAGGAGCTTCTGAACCCCCCTCTCCCTGGCTCCTACTCTTATGTGCAGGAATCTATGGGTCTCATTTGCTTTTGTATGTTTTGGGGGGTTTATTTGTCTGTGTGCTTTTAAATTTTTGCACAGAGAGCAATGTAGTATGGATCTTTGAGAAGAAAGGCTACTTATGTCAAGATAGCTCTATAGCATGTACTTTTAAAATGGAAAAGTTCCTTTAGAAAATGCAGTATTATGTTGTGTGAACTCTAAGCACCGATAATAATGTCCATGCAAAACCTTGTGGAATTAGAACCTTTATTCTTCTACTAGCTAAAATTTTGCTGGGAGCAGACCTTATTGTCCATATAAATGTTCTGTGAAGTTTTCTGAACCGGAGTTCAATTAAAAAACAATTAAAGAGCTAATATGTACTGTAAGTAGGGCTCCCCAAAATCGCTGATATATTAAAGCACATGAAGGCCTAGACACCAGTCCTGTGTATTGGTAGAAAGAATATTGAGCCCCAAAGTGTTACCATGTTCTTTCTCTCATTATGCTTCTCGCCTTTCACTTAATTAGTGACCCCGTTCCTCTTTTTAAACTGCTAGCAGCTCTTGCCTCCTGCTGCCTGGAAATAGTCACAGGAAGGCAAGCACCACATTTAGCAGAAGACCAAAGACCTTCAGACACTTGTGTTCACAACCACAACATAACCTATGGGTAGAGCAAAGTCAGTCCCCGCCAAACCATGGAGAAGGAAAATTTATTGACAGTCAGTTGCTCTGCAAGGCTGTGGAGGTAAAAATAGGCACATATGAACACAGAGGACCTTCTTTCTACTTAAACAGAAAATGGATGCTTGGCAAGGTCAACCCTGGGAGCCCTAGTAGGACCCCAGAAGAGTAACTCCTAGGCATCTGCTTTAGCCCAGGAGGAGAAGGAGGGGAAAAATCTCTAAAACAAGGAAAAGGAAAATTGGAGAATCTTGATAGACTGAGACAGGTAAGAAAGAGTTGAGAAAGACTGAGAAAATATCTGTTATGGATAATGCAGTTAAGAATGTAAAGAAATAAGATTAGGAAGCTGGAGGCAAGGCCAGCAAAAAAAGTCAGTCTGGCAGAGCAGGGAGAAATTACAAAGATGGAAGCACGGGAAAAGGAGAAAAAGAAGAAGAACGTGTTAATATATTTATTAGAGAAGAATTAGTATTTAATTAATTTTCCAAAGCCTAAAAGCAGCAATGTTGCTATTTTACTTTCTGCTTTTATCTAATATTTACAATTCAATTGAGATACACTGACATCTGGTAAAATCTAAAGCAATACTTAACAAGCAGTCCCTTCTTAGAGGAATTTTTGGTAACGTGCTGCCTAAGAAATGTTTCATGCTTTTAGCATGAGACTAGAATCCACCAGAAGACAAATCAGGTTTGGATAATATTTTCCACTAAAAGATGTGGATCTCCATCCTTCTGCAGCCCTCTTGTGCTTATATTTAGAATCATTGTCTGCCCTAAACAAAACTAGAAATCTCAGACCTGATCTCATTCTGCTGCATTGTTGAACCACTGGTTTTGTTTTCTTGTGAGTAATGGAGCAGAACTCCTGGATGTGTTTTACTTTCCTTCTTTCGTAGTAAACCTCTCTTTTTCTTCTTTTTTTTAGTTTATTTAAGATATTCTGCTTTGGAGTTCATCTTTCATCCATCAGAGAGGATTATTTAATCTCTCTGAGAACTTCACTTAGTGCTGTTTGTTCTGTAAAACCCCCAGGCAAAATTCTCCTCCTGGACTCATGCAGTGGTTTTTGTCTCCAATCTTCTGCTTTGCCTTCATGTGGAGCGACTATCACACTGCCAGGCACCAATACTGTCCTTTTTGAGAGGTTTCATTCAGTTCTTCCAGGAAATCTGGAACTCCTCAGAGCAACATCAGTGCAGATCTTGGGTCTCACAAATCCTGACCCATCCCTGTGCCCTGACCAGCAGCTGCTCAGTTCTTTCTGGCTGAGAATCACATCAGGGCTATCTGTACCCTACTCCAGGCAATGGAGGAGTCATCAAGTCCCCCTGCTTCCGTCCTGCTCATTTCTCCCCAAACAGCTCCCTCTCCCAACAGTGGAGAGAAGCAAAGCCCAAGAGTCACCACAATGGCAGCTTCTCCCGAGGTGACATCCCTGCACAGCTCCAGGTTGCACACATCTTGAAGCACACCCGTGGAGAGAAGGTGCTAGCTTTTAGACTGCCTGGTCACAAGTCAAAGATGATACAAATACATGTCTGTATTTTTAGGAAGTACAGCCTCATTAGTCTTTTCCACTAGTTTTTCCTGGTTGTTAGATTAAGAAACTAATGCTAGTTTTACCACAGGAGGAAACAGGCATTTCTCCAAACATGTAGGTGATGTGTTTAGTGTCATTCACAGAGGACAGATACACTCCCTCAACTTTAGTATGTTACAGAAGCTTTGGCATTTGTTTAGAATTTTCAAGGCTTTTGGAAAAGACCATAGTAAATACATTGGACTTGTTGTAAAAATAAATTTATAACCAAAAGCAGTTTTGAGTAACGAACAGTGTAAAATGAGGAGATAAAAAATTTACCTCTGTGGTTATGACTATGGGTTTGTCAACAGAAGTTTAAGCAGGAACCAGCAGCTCTGCCACTGCTTCTTTTCCCTTATGGGACTTGTACATATTCACACGAGCATTGCCAGCTCTTCTTTCCAGCCACTGTGAGCTGCCCCACAGCCCAAAGATTAGATGAGAAAAACTTCCTCAGTGTGATAATCTAAAATAGATTAAAAAATACTGCCATAAGCGAATGGATAAACAGAAATCAAAGGAGATTTATAAGGTGACTAACCTATTCAGGTTAATATTTTACATAAGTACTCAGAGAGAAAAAAAAAAGGGGGGGGGGGCAGAAATGCTTATATTTCAACATAATTAGATATAATACAGATATATAAAATGCATAGATTACATGGCCACTAGGTGTGTGGAGACAATGATAGAGAACTCATCCTACAAGAAAGCAAGCTGTCCTGCCATCTCAGCTCACTGGGAGTTGTAGAAGTCTTTATTTCTGAAGATTCTATTATCTGCTGCCACCTATAGTTCGAAAAGAAGCTTTTCCAAAGATCAGTTCATCACCAGAACCAACTAAATATGCAATGAAAGATCTAAAAGAAACTGAAAGGGACTCACAAAAATTGTTAGGACATCCATCATGGATGGTCGAAGTTAAGTCTGTATTAAGGTATGCAGTTTCAGTTTTAAAAGTACTGAACTCCCACTGATTTCAATTTATCCCAAATGGATCAAAAATATGTTGCTTTTAGAGCAGTGTAGACCTTACCTAAGGAAAATTCTGATATTTACAGAGTAAAAAGTTGCTCAAAAATATATAGGTGATGGAGAAAGGGGAATTACACAAAACCATTCTACGGAGTCGTGTTGCATTTACTGCAATTTGACTAGGTCAGAGATCTGTATATGGAGCACACATCAGGAGGCCTGAAAAAGAAGCAAAGAAAGGAAAGTTATACTTTGAGATGGGATCTGGAATATATTTTAGAAAAAACAAGTTAAAATAGCCCTCAAGACAAATGCTCAACAGTTGTAAATGAAAGAATTCAGTTTGTTGTTCCAACCTAAATTTAGCTAACTTATGCATAATGCATTACCCTGAAAGTATTTAATTACTCTCTTACACACTGTTTTTTTTGCATGGTCCAAGAATCGCATTGCAATAGGGTTTTTGATTCATGAGGAATAATTCACTGGGAAATGAAAATGTATCCTTATAATTTTATATTCTTAATTCCCTACCTAGTCAGCTCATTTTTGTGCCTGTATTTACTCTGGAATTATGTTTTGCAATACAAAAAATACTGTGTCTTTTCAGGAATTCAAGAATTCCTTTTGTTCTCTTCAGTGCACCTGAGTGACATTGGCCATAAGATGGTTCAAATTAATATCTTCAGAGCATCCCAAACTGCTAATCCTGTTGCCACACATAAGCTATCTCATTTCTCTGACCTTTCACTTTCCGGTGTTTGAAACGGAGTCACACTGAGGTTATGATGCACAGGTCATAAGGCCACAGATAACCTTAGATATTAGTAGGACTCCATGTCATTTTCTTACAGAAACCAGAAGTGAATCAATATTTAGAAAGCTGGAGAAATCGAGTTGTTCATGCCCTTTTGTCCACTTCGAGTTTCAAAAGCTGTGAACTTAACAGCTTTGAACAAATAAAAATGAATGTGGATGAAACAAAACCAGAAGCAATTTGGTTACCCGTGGACCACAAGCACAGTGGAAAAACATCATTTTGCTCCTGGCTGCCCAGGAGGTGCCCCAGCTCCACATCCCATTTACATGGTGCATGTAGTGCAGTATGGAGGAACTGGGGCTGTGTTACATATACAGTGAAAGTTTCAGTCTGAGAACCTTGTCTGTAAAGAAACATAGGCTTACAGAGTAGGTACCACAAGAAAAAGCAGTATTTTGAATGGAGGTTTAAAGGCAGCTGTGCCTCGGACATCAGTTCAGTTCTCAGTCTGCTCTGCACATGACCATGGAGCTTGGGGCCCCGTGGTGAAAATGAGACTAATGTCCTTCCTCCCGCTCTTCATCATCTTCAGGTCAGATGAAGCTCTCACCACGAAGGAGCTCAGGCACCACAACCCACACCAACTCAAACAACCCTTCTCAGCATCACTAGCATATACCTGAAGGGGTCCAAATCAGCATCATTATTTCACAACTTGTGTCTAGTTAGACATGTCCACTCATGAGTGAGATACTGAAATGTTTTGAGGATGTCAGTTTACTGACTTACAAAAAGCCTTCGTGTCACCTCGCTGTGGAGACCCCAGCTTTGTATTTAGTACCACCAAATTATTCAGTTGTCTGCTCTTTCAATAGCACATCCAGGAACCAGTGCTTTCAGGGCATGTCACACCTCGTGAGTAAGAGAAAACGAATGTCCTAATGCACAGCAATCCTACTCCTACTAAGGGCAAGGGAAGCAAAATAGTAAAGTCAATGCAAAGCCTTTTGAAGTACTAACATTTGTGATTGCATGGACAGATAGACTGCCTCAATAGGGACTGAATTATCCCCCTGCTCATATCTTTTCTGCAGGTTTTAACACTGTATCTCTTGATGTCTTTAGTTCCTAAAACTTTGGAGCAGGTTCAGAGTCTATGAAAATAGATCCTGAATTTGTGACCTTTAATACATAAATGAAATGTAAATCAAAACAAAACATTTGCCTTTCACCACAAAAATGAAGTCAGGGAAAGGTAGTTGGCATTATTTGTTTCTGTATTCTCTTTGTCAGAAACAACACTCAGCAAGGCTTTCGCACAAAATAGCAAGGGCAGGGAAAACAAAGATTTTGAAGTCCACAAGGTTCCTGCATCATCAATTGGAACATGGAGAAACTCCGTTTACGAATGCACCTGTGTGAATCTCCTACAGACATCTACAAATCACCACATGAAACTGTTATCTAGGAAGGAACATGACCACCAACTCACCAAGTATGTCAAAACACTGAATGGCTTATCAAACAGATCTAATTTGTAAGAGAAATCTTTAGTGCTCAGTGAGTGAGTTATGGGATTAGTGTGATGGAAGGGATAAAGTTGGTATTCCACCAGGAAATATCAGGTTACTCTGTGCATCCCAAAGTATTAATCTGCCATTAGTGCATCAGAAGCGATGATTGCACAATCAATAGCACTAACATTCAGTCAGCAGGACCCTGTCAAAATGCAATACCCTCTTTGGTACTGTGAAATGAGCTTCACTGACAAAAGTAAGATGTCACCTTATGTCACCTTCCTCCTTCTATAAAGGCCACATGCCCAGGGGAGTCTTTTCAACCCTTGCCATCTTTCCTAGTTTGCATTGATCAGCTTTAAACTGAAGCTTCCTTAGGTTGTCTTTTTTTTTTTTTTTTTCCCTTCTAGAAAGTGCATGTGGAAATGCTTTAAAAATGTTAATATGGGCATGATCCTAAAACAACTCCATTCATACTGAAATTTTCAACAGCCCCATCGCAACTAATAATTTTGCAACTTTCTGACTGTTCCTTCATATGATAGTTGTGAAGAGGAAACAGAAATTTAGCTAGAGATACATGCAAGATAGTCTTTAGTTTTAGGAAACTGCAACGGTACTACAACCCCTTGGAACAGCTAAATAGGTGCCAGCTGAACACTTGTCAAGGACCAAACTGTCCTTCATGGGCTCCATGCCCATACACCATGAAACTAAAAGAAAACAGCATAAAGCCTCTTCTTTCCCTCTTTCAGTTTGCTGTGAGTAGCTGGGGATAGGAACACCCTACATGCACTACCAAGAGGGTACAGGCTGACAAGGCACATTAACAAGCTTCTGGTAGGGAAAAAGAAAGAAAGTTTTCTCTCTGAAAGTCACATGACTGTTTGCCTATGGCATGGAAAGACTGGTGAGATTCCAGCACCCAGGGTGGCTTGGAGGGAGCTGGGGACATCACTGTCACCCATGGAGTCCAGTCAGTGTTTGTGTTCAGATTCAAGAGAAGTCTTCTGCTGTCAGCCAAGGTTTGCTTTGCTCAGGTCAGTCTGCTGCTCTGCCTCCAAGATGGGTGGGTCCCTTTGCAGCGTGATGTCCTCCTCCTCGGTAGCATTGCTGGTGATTAGCAGTGTGAGCGCTGTCTCTCCTGGACAGTCAGTGCCTGGGCTCTTCTCAGCCAGGACCCTGCTCATTCCGACTCTGCTGCAGGGCACAACCTACCCCAAAAAACTGATGGGTGATTTCTCAAAAAAAGTATAAATTCAAAGGCATTCTCATATGTCATAGGCTATAAACTTTGGATCCTCACACACTATTTTCCAGTGGAAATCTGAAGCTGAGTTGTGCCCGTCTGTCTTCTCTATTTTATTTTGTATATCCAAGTGAGACACAACCACTGCAAAAGCACGTCACTGTTTGCCAGTGGTTAATGTTGCACAGAAGAGAACAGCAGGTTAACAGGGAGGTGCTACATATCAGAAACCACACCAAAAGATGAAGCTCTATCTCCACAGAGATTAATTTTAAAATAGTATGTGGCATTAGTGATGCTCAAAGATTAAAAAGAAAAACAAAAAGCAACATGTTGTCTGTCTTTCTTACTTGATGTCTCACTCTATATGAAGTCTGAAAAACAGAAGGAAGGATGAAGCATGATCAGACTTTGAAGTACTGGAGTTTTTTTATGGTCCACTGTTCACTACAACCTGGATACACAGTTTATTTGCTGGTGATGGAGTTTCCCAGTTTGTGTTCGCTGGTCCCTGTGCTCCCCCCAAAGCTCCTTCACAAACATACAGACTTGAAAGGAGAAGCGGTAATTCAGGAAGTCTCCTAAAACAGCAGGGTTACATTTGTAATATGAAAGGGTTAAGATTGAAAACCAAAGTAGTATAATTCTATTTTCAGAAATCAGTACCTAAGGCAAGATTATCTTTAATGACAGACACCGGGGTGTCAAAGGACTGTGTCAGGTTTCAGACCTTTTCATAGTTTGAATTCCTGTGTTTAATCAAAGGTTAACTGAATCATTGCTGGTGGTGAAGAGTTACTTCAATGCGGTGTTGTTGTGGGTGGCCTGCAATAAGTGATACCATATTCAGCCGGCGGTCTTCTGCATGCAAACATACTTCTCATGCATGTCTCTGTGTACAACAAATATATGTGACAGTATATACAAACTCTCTCTCAGGAGATAGGTCAAAATAATTCTAACTTAAATTATTTCTTAACTGTTTCATCCTTTAGCTGAATAACCTTAATTTTTATCTTGACAACTCAAAATTACTTCCTTCAAAAAGGATAAAATGAAACAATAGCAATTAGCTTTCTTTAGTTCCTGAGTGCCAGAACTCATATAAGCAGAATTCTGCTTCATTGTGTCAGGCTGCATTTTCTTATTAGCTTTTTTTTTTTTTTTTTCCCCTGGGCAGCTTATTGCTTATAAAGAAAAAGGAATCAAACTTTTGTGAATTCATTGTTTATTGATTTGGCACTACTCGGTATATATACATAAAGTAGGACATAAACCAGAAAAGATTCACATGCCACAGCTGAAACTTTTCTGTTATATTTTCCATCTTTAGTAATTTGCATTGCAAATAATTTCTGTGAAGAGTAGGACTGTAGAATCCGTTGGTATTTTCTATGTTCAAATGTAGCTTTGTACCAAGTTTTGAAGAATATTTCTTCCTGTTCATTATTCCTGGAACATTACTAGCCTACATTGATGTGATTAATGAAGATGGCTTAAAAAATTGGAACTTAAAACTCCTTCTTTACAATCAAACATCAAAAACATGGTGGTATGTTTCTACAAAACAAGGATTTTTACAGAAGATTTGCTATTAAACAGAAATATTCGGGGCAGAGGGATGTCTTTTTAGAAATATTTGTGGTTTTAGTGAAAACCTCAGAATGAAGTGTTTGGGTTTCCAATGAAAGATACACATATTTTTGGTATTATGGTGGAAGAATTATGCTTTTTATATTGACTCCTCCATTTCCACCCCCAAATTCCACTAAGGAAATCAACAATTAAATATATATAAGAAACAATAATTATTTGGTTTTTGAAAAAAAAAGTGGAAAAAAAAATGCATTTCCTGCCCCTCCCTGCTATATTTTAGGTAACATGAGGGCATGATTAAGTGTCTGAAGTGTATTCATGTTTTAGTGCCTCAAATTCAATTGTAACAACTGATACAGCCCTTCCAGAGTTATAATTGCATAAAGCTGGATGCAGTACACTGAACAGAGGAAGTATTCCTTACTCTGATCAAGTGTCTCATACGGAATTTCAAGGAAAAAAAATGCTTGTAGTGTACCTTTTTCAGTAACATCCAAAGGAAAAACACCATTTTCCTGGAGAATCTGTGAAAATAATGCATGACTTCAAAGAAAGTAAAATTTGTGCAGTACATAAAGGTGCAAACAACTTCCTGCTCCACAACCTGAAGCTCTCAAGTTGACATTTAAAACTATGAAAACTAGCAGGAACACTCTTCTACTTCCAGATGGTGTAAGGTCATTCTTCCTGTATACCTCCTTTTGCTTTTGCCTCCAATCTGATTCCAAGTACACCTTTATTCAAGTAACACACCTGGAAATGAAATTTGTCATAATTTGGGAAAGTATAAATCTCACGGTACGTTCCTGAAAGTCTTCCCCTTCATTCAATGGGAAAAAGAAAAAGAAAGATATTCATTCCATAAAACAAAATGTAGTTACTCTGTATTGTCTAGACAATGCACTGAATTTCCCACCACTTTAGGTCAAGCATGAGGCCAGCTCTTGAATGGGTTGATAAAGTAGTATGAAATTTGTTGGACACAGAAAGTTATGTAAATGGACTGCACGCTAAGCCAGCCTTTCCTGATGCTGGATACATAAGGGCATTAAGAGAATGGGGAACCTGCATCTGCTCTGTGTTTATAGACAGACATAAAACAATTGTTGCAAGAATTGTAGATAATATGATCCAATGTGGAGACAAATCTCTGAAGTATCCAAGGAATTCATTTTAGTTTTGAGAAGACTTTGATCTATCGACATTGCCATTTTCTGTTCTAAATAACAATTAAGCCATTAGAGCAGTATGACTGAAGCCAAGTTTTCTGCAGATGTCCACTCTACAACAATAGATGTCAGATTGTAACACAGGATAATTCATATAACAAAATAAACCACCTAAATTTGCTCATCAAAAAAACCCTTACATAAAAGCTAATCCGAAAATGACATCTGCACTTTTAACAAAGTGATGTTACTTGAGTGATTAAATATCATGTTTGACCATAAAGAATTAATGGCCTTCCTTTCTTCCAAAAGCTAGCTAAGCTGTGAATTTATATTACTTATTTGTCCAATATTTTAGACTGAAGTAGAAGTAATGAAATGTGTCAATAATTTGTTACTTTAGACTCTTTGCCTCAGAAATCTGGTTTCAATTCCATCTGGACCAACATCTACTTCTAACAAGCTTAACTGTTTCAACATATCCACGGCCAAAAAACCAAGTCTAGTTCTAAATTGAAAATCTGGGAAACATTTCAGTGACTCTATCAAAAATAAGAATCATTAGCAGACAATTTCAACTCTAAACACTTAGCAACATGGCTATTGAACATAGGAGTGTACCCCTAGATTTTGTGGCTTCTTCAGGGACTAAGACTAATCCCAATGTCAAGTAGAAAAATTTCCACAGCAGCTGCAGCATTCATCTGAAACCTTCATCAAGGTCTTAGGGATAGCACTGCTTCCATTTGCCATTACCAGCACACACCAAACCCAGTCTGTGCTGCAAAGAAGAGAGCAGAAATGCTCCTCGTCTCTCACAGCCACTTGTTTTCTCTGTAAGATTAGTAAGTTGAAAAAGAGACATATGGGAGACATGTCATTCAAAGAAACCTAAAACATCTGGGAGACAGAGATAGTATTAATTTTTGCTGAAGATCTCTTGACAGAAGTCTGAGAAAATGAAAAAAAAAAAAACAACACAACTTTCTTTTCTTAAACCTTCACTTCTCTTGCATGTTATGACCCATTTTAGTGTATATATATAAATAAAGACAAGAGAGATTTCAGCATCTCTTGTCTCATTTCCTTTAAGTGAGAACAGCAACCATTAGTTTCAGTCGTGAGTAAAGGCTTCATTGTGAGAGTTAAATATTGAAGAGCAAACCACTTCTTGTAGCATGCCTTTTCATATTTTTTCATTTGAAAACTGAAATGTTTTAGGATGCACAGGCTAAAATCATACAATTACATGTATTTGTCAGTTCTACAGTAACAATCTCTAGTATTTTCCCTGCATAAAGGGTTCTTGAACTTTATGGAATAACTTGGCATATATTTATTTTGAGAAGCCAACTATTACTTCAACTTACTGTAATCCCATGTCACTCATAAAATAATTTATTCTTAATCTGATTTGATGGTTAAAACTCTTTCCTTAAGGTCTGTTGCAAGGCTTTCATTTGACAGTTGTTCATTTTGATAACTCTTCTGTCTAATCCATGCAATCTGGGAATTTCACAGCGATAATGAAATCTCAACAGTCATCAAAGTTGCAAAGTTTACTATTCCTGAATATGTTACATTTTGAGCTGTAATTTCAGTATTCACTGAAGCTGGCTGCTCTCTGCATGCTCACCTAATATCCCATTTTTCCAAGAAAATTTACCTGAATAAATTTCAACACTAGCAGCCAACAAGAAATCAGTTGATCTGGGTAGGTCAGCTGCAGTTTGGTGCACTAAGAGGAAAACAAAACCATTAACCCTGAGGTGATTCTAGCTTTAAACACACCTACTCAAGAACATTGGTGAGTATCGCTAAGCTTGTAGCAAACATTGCTCATGTTCACAAACTAACCAAACCAAAGCTCCATTTACTCCGGGGAACTAAATTATCTCTCTGCTGCTCTGCTGGCTCTTCCAGGTGGCAGAATACGGTTTAGAGAAATTCTGAAATGTTTTAAAGTACATTTTGCCTCCTGTTTCTTTTGCACTTCTCTTGATCTTAATAGTGAAGAAACATGAGTATTCACAAAAGACTGTTTTTTTTTCTTTCTGTATGTGAAATCCTACGAGATCTCAAGAATCCGAGACACAAAGTTTGTCTGATAATGGCTTAAAAATCTTAAGCCAAAAAGAGTATAAGAAAACCCTCCAATTTCATTAAACAGTTTTACCCATCCTTGAAGAAAAGAATATTCATCCACATCAGTTTATAGTTCTAAGATATTTATGTGATCAAAATATCTGAATAACTACAGTGCAAATTCTGTACTTTTTGTTTGCCATTGTAGCAAATCACCCTGCACCCCTGTAGTAATAATATCCGCCAGGAATTCCAATCAGCTCAAGCATGATCTCTGCTTCCTGTGAACATGTGGCTGTTCTCAGGCTGTCGATTTTTCCAAGGGTATCTTTATTTGATCTTGTGAAACACTTCTGTCCCATATGAGGTTAAATACATTGGTATATAATTTCTAAGTAAATCCCTAGACCACTTTTTTAATAATGGGGTTATGCTAACCATGGCCCAGTCCTTGGAGATCTTGCTTGTACTAAGCAAAATCATAAAAATATCTGCTTAAGCTTCTCCAGTTTCTAACCCCTCTTTCCTTATCAGCTTTGGACAAATATTGTTTGGCTTGATGCCTTGTCAACAATATTGTCTCCTGACTCCTTAATAATCTTTCCTAGGGTGCTTAGTGCATTCTTTGATTTTTTGATTTTTTTGTTTGATTTCCACAAAAGCTGTGTTGCTATTTTGGCTTTCTCAGCCTTTGCAGTTAGAGCAGCAATTGCAGCACAATCATTCTACACCTTTGCTATTCCCACAGGTTTCCTTTTAAACTTCAGACAGTCCACACCACCAAAGCCAGCCACGTAACTATAGTTTGTAAAAGAAACTTGATAAATGGAAAATTCTTAAAGAAAATTCATTCCAGGACTGGGTTCACATAAACTACAGCAGTTTAAAATTACTTACGCTACACTGAAAGAAATTTTGGATTGATGAAGAAGACACATTTTTTTTCTTGATGGCTATTCCTACAGGAATTGAGTTTGTGACTGAAATTATCTGTGCAAGTTTAACAATTTATTTTCCCACTACATCACTGAGGATGTAACTGGTCCTAAATGTGTGTCAGGACCAATCAGATTCTGTGCTTTCACTTGCTTTTACAAGCAGCTGGTTTTAGAACCTGCCAGTTTTCAGTCTGACACTTTATGTCTGACATTGCTCCAATTTGCAGAAGTGCTTTTGTCCATCTAGTACGACTGTCCACTGATGAGGTCACCTTCAGTGAGGACATAAGTAAATGTGTTTAGAGAAGATCAAAAAGCCATCCACGGATTATTATTACATAGCTTTCACACAAGGAAAGAACCTAAATACCAATTAGAGTAGGAAACCTTTCCCACCCTGTTCTGTTCTGCAAATACTAAGATATAGACAAGACAGCATGTGTCCTAATAATTTACAAGCTGCCAACAGAGAACAGATGGATGAGACAAACATATTGAGTTATGAATATGTCATCTGTTCCCAAGAAATCGCAAACCTCTAATTGGAGTCAAAAGGCTGAATTTGTACTGAGTTTGTAACCAATGAAGGGATGAGAGGCAAGTTCACTAAGCACTGTTTTTTTAATCAAAATTGAGAAAACAATTTTGACTAATAGATATAGTGTTGACACTAGTAATGTTATGCCAGAATATGAAAGGACTGATTCAGCTATACTTGGAATATCTAAGGAATAATATATAAAGAAAATGTACATGGATTAATTCTTCAGTGTCTCAAAATCATTCTGTACTCTCTTGTGTGATGCTTTGAATCACTATAGCTGGAAAAACTGTATTAGCTGTTGTTTTTGCAGATGTTTTGCAACTTATGCTTCTCAAAAATGTTTGTTGAGATGTGTAGGTAATCAGATATTGAGTCAAACCTGACAGGTTGGTAACTGTTCTGCTGTGAGAAGATGCATCTCTCACACGCATTGTCTTGGATGATACACAGCACTGCTTCGTGCAGTCCTTCTGGAGCAGAAACAACCTCCAGGCCTCTGAAGATCATCCCAGCAAGGGACAGAGACTTACAGCCTCTGCTGGGAAAAAGAAAATCAGAGCTGGAAGCCCACAACAATTTAAATCCCAGATGAATTTACATCCAAGTGATGGCAGCTGTTCTGTTCAGTGCATGGAGCACAGAATCACAGACATCCAGTCTACAGGGTTTATCCAAAGGCATTTATAAGCATCTGTGGGTGGTACCTTGCTCTTAGTTTGTGTGTTCTCAGCACAGAAGGGGGTATCCAGCCACATCAACCACAACATTGCACAGACAGTCCTTACAACAAGTAATCTTTCCTGAGATCAGCAACTTGGGACATGGTGTTACTGCTTGGTGAATTATGAGCAAAATCAAACATGCAATAATCCCACATGTACTGTTTAATCCTGTTGCACAGACTGAAAAATGAGGAGTAACATGATAAAGTTTTATCCTTTTAAAATACCATCTTTTAAATAAAGATTTCTAAGTCCGTCTTATCAAGCCTTCTCTGTTATTTTATTCTTGTCTTTGTTTTGTGCTTTTAATTGTTCATTTTAAACTGAACTAACACTGCAATGGTGGCCTAGTAGTTCGTGTCACTTCCTGTGAAGACTGTAACCCTTCTCCCTTCTCCGGACAATTGATATTTACAGGCCACAAGTTCAATTGGGTGGCAGTTTCAAAATGAGAACATTGGAGAGCTTGTGTGAGGTAAAACCAAGCTATTACCTATATTCTGTTTTTCTATAGAACCCCTATAGAGTAGATGAAGTCTAAGACAAAGGGTAAAAACAGACCCAGAATGTAGGGATGATTTCCATGAATATCGCATAATAACTTTTTAATTTAGAGACCATGTTTTTTATTCAATGACTATAGATTTTGTCCCAATATTTTTTCCAATCATATATTTTAAACAATTTGAATTTTTAATGCTTCCAAGAATAAATATATTTTTTTTACATCATCTTGTGCAGGAAAGTGAAAGTAGTGAACAATTATTCCCTACTCTTCACCACTCATTATTTCAATGGATGATATATTTCTTCCTTTACCTTTTGCTTACTATTAGAGGTCGCTTCTTTGTTTGTTGTATACAAACTGTTCCAAAGCTTGAATCACTGTTCTTGCCCTCCTCTTCTCAATCTTGTCCTCCTCTTTCCTCAGCTATTTTATTCTCTTTGTAATGGAGGCAACATAAATGCACTCAAAATCCAAGATGTAAGAAACCCATAGCATCATAAAGTGGAAGAAGGTTTTTAATTCATGTTTACTTTTCTATTCCTTTCAAACTCTTGATTTGCTTTTCTGACTAATGCTGAACAATGAACTGATTAAACAACGAGGTAAGCTCTAATCTTCTCTAATATGAGGTCTCTCCCACAAATGTATATGCACTGAAAAATTTGCAGATCCAGTCATAGACCAGATTTTTCAAATGTTGTTAATCAGAAATGTAAATACAAGTTTGCAAAGCCATAGAAAAACATCCTATGAAAATATTTCGAATTTTATTGTAAATAAAATTTGTATTATGTTATTGTAAGTTATGTCAGGTGGATTCTGGAATACTTTTATAGAAAGTTACTACAATAAGCTTACAGGAAGTTGCTTATTTTTAAAAACAAAGTTTCAATTCCACTTCTAAAGAAAAGAGAAAAAAATTTTCTCCTTTTACCCATGTGATCAGCCTTTTTCAGGCATAACCTGCACTCACTAGCACTGACTTAAATCCAGACTAACCGCATTATTGGATGTAGCTTTGGAGCTATGTACTACTTTCACAAAGTTCTTTCAGCAAAACTGTTTCTTTGAAAAAGCTTCTTAGAACAGTGGATATATTCTCCCTTATGCAGTTATTGCTAAGTATATGTCATTTGACCCTGAAATTACTTTACAGTGTGAAACAAAGCTCAGAAAAATCAGTGGGAAATCTTCAATTTGGCCCTGTACTTTCCAATTAATTCTTCTTTTCAGATACATATGTGCAAATCTATTTGACATCAATGTGCTAAAGCCTACTGTCATTTCTACCAATTATTTTTGACTAATTAAGTTGATGCAATGCGAGTTTTTCCACACATATCTAAGATCAAAATTTGGCAGACCATTAACAATGCATCTTAAGATGTAAGATACTGCATAGCTTTCCTCATATGGTGTGCTGCTGAATAAATATTTTCTCTGAGACCTAGATCAAAATGCTCCAGTATTGCTTCCAAATAGCAGTGGAGGAATATGTGACTGCAGCACCCAGCTTTTACTTAGCACACTCTGTGTGAGGATCATGTGTTTGTGGTAAGAACAGAACGTGGCAGAGCTGCTGTCTTACACAGCTGCCATGTAAAGTTAATTTTAAGTTGCCATAGTTGGCACCTTCAATTCAGTAGAGTAGTTGTACTTACTGGCACTAGCCTTGATGTCTACTCTGCAGCCAGAACTCTTGAGATCAATTCTTCATTCTCGAGAATGAATCATACAGAAACTGCATGGTAAGTAGCTTTCATTTCTTCTCAACAAGCAAATCATCATTTGAAACATCAACATTAACCTCTCCAAGGAAAACTCATCAGAACTGGACCATTACATAAAAAATGAGCATCATAATTTACTCACAAAATCTACAACTTAACATCAGCTTAGGGCACATTTGCTCATGCTTAGACTGGTCTTATTCAAGACTATATGCCACCTTGATGAAACTTTAATTCTGTTGCAAAGATGTGGAACAACAGGAGTAGCTCCATGCCTGGAGATAGCTGGCAGAACAGACAGGGTTGGGAAATTTCACTTCTTTATCTCAGTGCAGCAATTCTTAATGAAATATGAAAGTAAATCTACATGTGGCTGTTTAAATAAATAACAGTAGTATATTGGTATATGACCACCTGTTTGCATATGTTAAGCTGATATGTTCACAGTTCTGTGAAATACCAACACAAACAGCTGGTTATTTTTTATTCTGGAGACATGAAATCATTCACCTGTGCATATACTGGACCCTGCGCACTAGCTGCAGTAGGTGCAATGTAACATACACTCTAATACACACACATGTTGTTCCCTTAAATAACTCACCAATCAACAGCAAATTATAATATTCAAAAATCCAGTATAAGGCAGTAGGCTGACAAAACAGACATCTGGATTTTATATTAACATTGACAGAGTGTGCTTTGCAAATGCTCTGCTTTATTTATATGAAATGGAAAAGTAAATACTTGATAAATCATTAGAATACATTTATGCTACCCTGAAGCCACAGAGGTATGGTCTAATTCAGGTTTTATGTTGCTGTCTATGTGAACAAGGCATTGGTTTTATCTCTTCTGGGAGTCCCACCTAAGAGGCCCACAGGAAAACGAGCTTGAGGTGGTGCAAGGAGCTTGCTTGTGCCAGTGAGGCAAGAGGAACGGCTGGTGCTGAAAGGAGGTGGGGCCCATGAAGTAAGAACACTGGAAATTATTATATTGGCAGACAACTGTGTTTATTCAGCATCTGCCACCAACAGGACTACTGTGTTCTTGTCAAAGTTTCTCTATGTAGACCTCATGATAAGTAGCGATGATGAGTCATGGCAGCTCAGGGGTTGCTTTTGATGGCAGATTTAAAGTTGCATATGCCAGATCAGGTTCCTCAGAAATTCAGTCTTGGGCATGGAGACTGTTGACCAAATAACCTGTAGATCAAATTTTAGGTTCCTCTCCAACTTTCAGGCTATCTGACTTCACCAAAGGTGTCACAAGATTTACAGAGAAAAAGAGAGAAAGGAATAATAGAGTACCTCACTCTGTAACTACTCCAGATTTCTTCTCCTCTCACCAGCTGTAATTTCACCAGCTTCATGTTTCTGTGCTTCCCAAAGCAGATCTGTTGGGCTTTCAGCTGCAGTGTCCTTGGGCACTCATCTTCTTTGCTCCCTCACACTGCTTGGTTTCCCAGCTCCTGCCAGATCCAGTCCCCACTACTCTGACATCAAATCCTAGATTTTATGGCTATGTCTACACTAGTAAATAAAATAGACTAGGATGCATCCTGTGGGTCCCCCAACAGTAAGGGCAAGAAGTCAATATTCTGCCCAAAAGACATAAGTCCCCTTGAAACTGAAAGAGTCTCAGCTGGTGAGAAATTGAGGGAAAGTGTTCATTTTCCTTTGATCCAGCTTCATTCCATCTGTTGCATGGCCTCTGAAGGAATTTATGCCTATTTTCCCAGTGGTTTCAGTATATTTTCATGATAGTTGTTCACAAAAAGAGCAACTGAGGAATCTTTTGAGCGATATGAACAAATAAGACCTCAGAATACTTAAATCATGTTTGTTTTGTTATTCTGAAATGCCTTTACTGACATTTATGGGGAAATAAGTTTTATTTTTCCAGAGTGTTCTGTGGCATCCTGGTAGCTTCAGCTGAACATTTTCCAGGACTGAGGACAAATTCAGGCTGGGTCAAAATAATAAAGTTAATATTTCATGCAGTATATTTTAGAAAATAAAAACAGAATGAATCAGCAAAAAAATGCAGAATTATAAAGCTTGTTAATATCATTTTTAAGTATAATAAATGAAACTGCCAATGAAACACCATTGGAAAGTCCTGTCAGACATTGCAGTTTGTCTTGGATTTACATCCACAAGAGAAGGCTGTGACCATAGCGTGTTTTGGAGGTATTTGATAATGATCTGAGTGTCTGAGAAGAAATGTAAGATGAGAAAATTCAGCCTCATTTAGCTATACTTAGAGTATTTACTTTTGGAAGTGTGAAATTTGATTGTCTAAACTCACTTGCTGGGACATTATTCAATTAGTCAATGGACGACAAATTTGTTGAATATATGTTTTTGAATTCCACTTTAAAAAAATACTTAATATAGGTTTTTACCTGTGAGTATTCCATTTCTGCTAAAATCACAAAAAGGAAATACAAAATGATATCTCAATAATGCTTTATTTCCTGGGAGTTCAGACAAAGCTAGTCTACTGAAGTCTATTTTGTTTCATCATTTTATCTAATTTTAAAAGTTTTTATTATGTTACTAGTGCTTCTGCTAAGTTATGTTTTATTCCACGTGTATCCCATTGTCTTGCACGATAAAAAAAATCAAGAACAGCAAACCTTCCACTCATCCAATGTTTTGATACTTTACATCAACTCTGATCACTTTACTCATTGGAGTAACCCCCAACCCTCACCCTGGACTCATTGTGGCAGCTTACCCTAACTTTCTGACAACTTATCATGATGATTTAAAGGAATGAATTCACAAAGGGAAAGGCTGAGGACTGCAACATTAAACTCATAGTCATTCTGCTGGCACCTACACAGTGAGAAACAGTTGAGCAGGGTTTTGAAAATCTCTACTTTGGACACTAGAGCATGTCTATATGCACAAAGACACTCAGAGATGAGCACAACTGAGAAATTAATACATCTATGCTACTTTCAATACCTCAGCTAATTCCCTCAGGGCCAGCTTTGCAGCTGTGTCCTGTTGCAAATACGAAGATATGGCTCTTTCTTCAGCTGTTAGCTCACTAAAGTGCCAAGACTTAGTAAAAATTCAATTATGAAATCATAAATGTAAATATTAATGTAATCTGAACAGATTGCCTGCATTTATTCTTTGAGAACAAGACAGAAAACTCTGTTATTTGTTCAGTAAACACAGATTAGTAGTGCTGTCATTTTGTTGGTTTTTTTTCAGTGAAAAGTTGCTTGTCATAAAGATGCAATTGAAAATGTGTAAATGATTCCTTAATGTGGGATTTATTCTGGTGGAATAAATTCAGCTAAAGAAGGGGGAAGATCAGAAAACTTCACATTGATATTGGAGAAAACATTTTAGTATTTCATTTTCAAGCATTTGTATTTTGAAAATGACAATTATTTTAAAATTACATTCTAAAGGTAAATCACCAAACATTTACTTTCAACTCAAACTAATTATTTTACATTCTATACAATATTCTTCAAGGTTGGATTTGTTTGGTTTTTTGTTTGTTTTGTTGGGTTTTGGTTGGTTGGTTGGATGTTTTTACTGAAGAAACAACAAAAAAAAAGAGTTGTTTTTTTTGTTTGGTTGGTTTTGGTTTTGTTTTTTTCCTTTTTAACTTATTTCCTTTAAATTTTCGTCTCATATAGACTGGGGAAAAAAAAAAAAAAGTTTCTAATGCATGACTCCCAGACCAATATACAGTAATTGTAAACATGCATGCTCATATGCATGTCCATGCAGTGTCTCAAACACAAATTCTTGTTAAGTTGCCAGTGCTACTATTTTCGACACAGAAATTTGCTCCTGTCATTGACCTAATTCTGCAAGACAGTGAGTAGTAACCTTTGTATTGTGATGACAACATCAACTCACTTGAGAAGTCTTTGTGTAGGCACCAGACAATGTCCCTGAGCATGGTAAATTGCTGAATGACCAACAAAAACTTGGGGGTGTAGACCTCGAATTTGGTTTGTTGTTTCCCAGTGAATATTTAGTAGGGGAAGAGTGCATCCAATTGCTCCTATTTTAATACTGTGTAGAAGAATTTTCAGTAAATGTATTCTGCTCTACAGAAATAGCTCTCTCCAAGAATAATCTCTGAGGGCTCTATTAAACAACAAACAGTTCCTGAGCTCTCTGAGCAGAAGCCAAGGAAAGGCCACAAGTGATACAGAGACTGGCTCTGCACACAGATGACTGATTTGGCAAGACAACAATCAACAAACTGAAGAAAGCCTCTTTTGGTTTTCATTCCCTTTAAATCTCTCTCAGTACTGAAGCCTCTCGAGTTGTAGGCAGACTGGTATAAATATTTAATCTCTTTCTTGCCACGGAACCACTGGATAAACCGGGATGATTGCTTGAACTAATTGAGGCAACTGCTAGTTTGGTGGTAAAAGCTTTTTAATCCAATGTTACATTTCTTTATGGCATTTGTTAGTATGAAAGTGGTCTCAAAAGGGACAGTATAATTATTTTTATACTTAAAGCCTTATTTTTATTCCCATAGGGGAATCTTCCTTTAACTGGAAGGCATATGGCCCATGATGTTCTTTGTGTTTATTTTTTCCTCGTTGTTGCTTTTTCTGTGTACATCCTCAAACAGTTTTCTGGCTGACCTGCATCCCATTGGCTGACATCAGCTGGGAGAGTTGAAGTGTCTTGAGAATACCCTCGTCATTACGACCAAGATGTTCAACTGACACAAGAGCCAAATAATTTTTGGACACTCAAGTGCAGATTGACAAAGTTACATGAATAAATGTAGAAGAACCCACTTGTACTTTTACCAAAAATGCAGAGAGAATATAACAAGAGTAATTTAAAGTGTCAGTAGAAAAGTTCACATATATTTTTAATTAAATTATATAATCATCATAATTGTTATATTATGCTATAGTATCATCTCCAGATTTTTCATGTACTGATTTCTTTCTAACATAAAGCTGTAATAGAGTAAATAGTGAAGAATGTCACCTGCCATGTTAAATTCAACACAAGCAAAGGACTGACACTGACTAAGCAGCAAGTCTAAACATTCTGATAATCCTTCCAGTTTTGAAGGGCTTTGTAAGATTTATAAAAATCCATTAATTTTAAAAGCCCTAAAATAGAAATGAATTATTTAAAAACAATGAATTGCAGTAGCTGGAAAACAAAGTGAAACATAGAGGTAAGCACCAAGAACTTCATCTGGGAGAACTGGGTCAACCTCCCACAGTTAGGGCAACTCCATTGACATCATTGGAGTTACACCAGTGTAAAAGGACAACTTACATATGGGATCTGGCCTAACATGAAAAATAGATTTTCTTGAAGACTTTACATTTTTCTAAAGGATGTGAAAACAACTGGAGTCAGTCCCAATAGCAATATGCTTCAATAGCTGCTGTCCATACAACTGCATGCAAATTACTTGGGGCAATATGCACCGCATTGTTTGCCATTTTTAAATAAGTCATAAATGGCTAAGTTTAAGAAAATTTCACACAAAGACTGTCGTAGCCCTCAGTGCCTTGCAAATCAGGTCATTACTACTCCTCTGAAGCAATTTTTCTCCTGCTATTACATGGTGTAGAAAATTAACCCTTACCAGGGCTGCAGGTCTCAAAGGCTGCTTGGCCTTATAGAATCATAGAATGTCCTGAGCTGGAAGGGACCCACAAGGATCATGAAGTCCAACTCTTGTCCCTGCATAGGGCAATCTCAAAGTTCACACCATGTGTCTGAGGGTGTTGTCCAAATGCTTCTTGAACATTGTCAGGCGTGGGGTCATAACTACCTCCCTGGGGAGCCTGTTCCAGTGCTCCACCATCCTCTGGGTGAAAAATCTTTTCCTAATGTCCAACCTAAGCCTCCTCTGGCACATCTTCCTGCCATTCCCTCAGGTCCTGTCATTGGTCGCTGAAGAGAAGAGATCAGCATCACCATAGAAAAACTAACTTGCAGCAGAAGAGGCTAATACTTGGGAGATATTTTAAGATCAATTGAAAAAGATTCATAGAATCACAAACTTTTCTTACTTTCCCTGCCACACTATGACTGTATCAGAAAAGTCTCAATTCAGTTGCCTAATCAAAAGCTCCTGGTGCCATTTGAGATGTCTGAAGGCAGTGGAATGAGGCATCACTGTTGAACAAGAGACAGGCCCTACAGAGACCTGTATCATTCCTGAGCAGCAGTTAGAGGCCAAAGGGTCTATGTGATTTGCTGTCTCCATTTAAGCAGCTGCAAGGAGAGCAGGTACTAACATTTCTATTAATAGTAGAGCCTCAGAGAAGAATAGAAAAGCTCTTCAAAATAAATATATTCTGTGCATATATCTATCTCTGAAATGAATGCCCTAATTCATTCTAGCATTAGTACTTTGTATTCACTTGAAGCTGAAAATAACTTTGGGGAAATATAGCAATTTTAACATGACAAAGATGGAAGCTGAAAGGTCTGGGAAATTCTTTTATTAAATCCAAAAGCAGGACAGATATAAACATCTCAAATTCAGTAAACTCCTGGGAACAAGTTTTAGAAACAAATCAATAGAATACGCGCTAGATAGTTGATAATTCTAAGTTTTCTTTGGTTTTGCATGACCTACTTTGTAGATATTTAGCTGACAAAGTGCTGAGAAATATTGCAGATGATTTATGACTGCAATAATGTTCTTATATTTCAGGGTTTGCAAGAAATGCTTGCTACTATCTCCCACTGGCTTCAGGATTGCATCCTGTCTTTTCTGAATCAACGCCAGCAATGACAACTCATTCCTCAGCATGTCCCACTTTAGTTACATCAATGCAATCTAGTTAGGCTGGAAAGCATCAGCCCTGGGAAAGTTGCAGCTGGTGCAGATGCAGGAGCAGTTCACTTCCTCAGACCCAGCAGTCACAAAACCTTTTTCTATGCACTTGCAGCCCACACACCACCTAAATTGGTCTCTGGAGCTGAACTCTGTCTTCTCGCAAATGAAATAAAATCCCATGGGTCTGTGTAATGCCTGCTTGGGACACTCAGTTAAGGTCATACAGTTGGTGGGATGAACTCAGGCCCAAGTGAGACTATAGTTTCTAAGCCATTTTGCTTCCTGGGAGGCATGCTTCAGACCGGTCCTATACTTTTTTCTTTGGATAGCAGATTATTTAATATTAAAATGTATTTTGCTATTTTGGAAGCCAAAATAAAACAAACATGTTTTGTACCAAAGTGAAATATTGTAAGGTTTTTTTTCACTTCTTACGGGATGGAGAAAGTTCCTGGTTATGGATGCAAGTACAGATATTGGATTATTGGCTTATCTAAATAATCAAATGTCCATCTTTAACATATCATGCCGAAATTACTGTAAACATCTATTATTGCTAATTTTTATCAGTGTCTTAAATACTGCTAAACCTTGGAGTAGCATTGTAAGTGAAAATTGCATCTAAGTGTAAAGTTGAGAGGACTTTAACTGAAAAGTTTTGTTATTGTTTCTGTCTGTCACCTAGTTTCTGCTTTGAAAATGCCATGTTCCAAAGAAAACTTTAAAAAGAACCTTTCTCCAGGAGGAGTGGATTATACTTTGTAAAGTCACCAATAGCAAGGAGTGTCCAATTAAGATGAAAACATATTAATTTTAACAAACAAACAACAAACAAAAAGCAAAAAACCCACAGCACAACCATATACATTGAAAGGTATATGCATAAAAAAATCAAATGTTAAGAACAAGAAAAAAGAGAGAGAGGGTAGACAGAATGTCACTACAATAGCCATAGCAGCTAAAATTTCTATAACAAAATATGTAAAGTATTTCTAAACCATACTGCAACCTACGCACTAGCCACAGGGTAATAAAGACCTCACATAAGCAAAGGCATCACTGAAAAGATCAGTTCCATATAGTCCCAAAGTTCAGAGATGAACAGTCAATTACATTTATTGTGAATATATTGCCAAGGATAGACAAGGTTCAATTGTACTGAGTGGTTCCTGAGGTCATAGAATATCGTTTTACTAAGGCTTCCAGCTGGCAAATTCATTCTCTCACTCTCTCATTTAGTCCCTTGTGTTTTATTTATAATTGTACTCATGACAGGAGGATTACTGAACCCTCCTTTGTAGCCACAAAATGGTTGTTTTCAATGAAAAGTGTGTGAAAATTATTGAGTGGTCTGTAAGCAAGTGATTCAAATTTCCCAGTTGAGTCCTGATCTCATGTTTACAATTAATGTCCAAGCTTTAGTTTGAATTTTTCAGGGCAATAATAGCTTCTGAAATTCATTGTCCAGGGAGAGGAGGTGAACTGTTTTACCAGAATTTATTAGTAAATAATAAAACTCAAGACTACATTTGTAAATTGTGTCTGGCTGTATTCTGGGAAAGCATGGTGGAATTAGTGTGAACATTTATTGCATTTAGGCCATAAAACTAGATGGGTGTGAAGGGCCAGCCTTTTGCTATCACAGGCAGTCTCATCAGCTAATCCACTGTCTAAAATTTAACAGCAGTAGGATCCTTCAACCATATCTACAATAGAAGTTGTGCAGTCAAATCGTTTTGTCTTCAAAACTGGGACCACTGTCCTCATTCTCTCTTGGTAAGTGCAGAATTGAATGGCAGCCCATTGCCAAGGATCTCACTAGCTAGACGGCTACACACAAGTCTTTGACGTATGAGTGAAAAACAAAAATAAAGGAATCCAGTTGGCTGTGAAAATAAGGATAGATTCTATACAAGATTGAGGGATGTCATCTTCAGGTATTTATACGTAAACATTTCCACAAGAGACAGATGACTGCTGGAAATCCATGGGGACCAAGCAAGCACAGTTCTTAGATGCTGGGGGAGTCAGGACACTTGGAACCAGAAACCCACTGGCTGATAGGCTGAGTATCTTCCTAGGCGTTGCTGACTCTATTGACTAGATCTCCCTAGGTCCTAATTCTGAGTTACACAGCAGATACACAGCTTACTACATCTAGATATCCTAGTTTCTCTATCTGGATTCGCTTCCCCCTGTAAAAACGCAGTTTAGTTGCCTGAGCAGAGGTATAGAATGGTGACGTCCACCTTCTCCTACAGGAAAGTGAGAGTTTTTCTTAGCTCCTGTGTCTCATGTGTCACTTTTATGTGGATAACAACCTGAGTAACTGAAGCGAGGCCTAGAAGAGCAGCAAAACCTTTCCCACTTCAGTATGAGGGGAGACAATTTATTTTAGGGATTTATTTCTATGAAGACTTCTACACTGCTCTGGCATAGGATGTCTGCAGCAGCAGATGGACCTGTTTTTTGCAGGATACTGGAGAAATTTACACTATTATATTCCTCTTATCACTTTGTATTTTTTTTTTTTTTTAAATCCTATGCCTGGAAAGCAGTTTGAGCATTTGCTTCTACTGTTTTGTTTGGTTTGCTTTCCTATTCCTGAATAGCTACTGTGGGTTTTTGTACAACAGCACTGAAATTGCCTGGTTTGTAGTATCCCACATTGCTGCAGCACAGAGCGTTGGTTTCTTTCAGACATTGATCTTCCCATTTGTGTAGGGCTAGTCACTTTGTGCCTTAATGAAAAAATACACTGTTCAGAAATGTCTGGCTTAAGATTCCCTTGATTTTTCTACAAATTGGTATTAAAATATTGTTGGATAAAATCCAGAAACATTCCACAGAGCAGATAAGGACCTTACTGCTGAGTGCCCCAGCCTGCAGAGGGCATGTCCTGGTGGGTCTGAGTCCAGGGCCAGACACTAAACATTTGGCAGACAGATTTTTTTATTACCTTTTCCTTTCAATTATTTCTTCTTTCCCTTAGCGTTTGTTATATTCATGCAGATCTGGTTAGACAGCTGAATTCTTGTTTTTCTGTTGAATTTAAGGCCACCTGTTCCTATTCTGGCAAGTACTGCTTACACTCCGTGACACCCTCACGTTGCCAGATTGGTGGAAATATACAACATTGTAGAGAAAAACGAGTGTTCCAAACCTACATTTAATGATATTTTCTCATTTGTTTTGATGTGGTGTGCAAGCAAGCATTTCTGTGTCTGGTCATTAGGACTCTCAGGCAGAGATGTCATGCTCATAGTACTGTAAATCTTGGCTCTTTTTTTTTTCCCTAATTGTAAATCCTTTACTTCCCTGAAAGTAACATTTTCCAGAAGTGGAAAAGTAGTCATCCCAGCTACTTAACAAACAGAAAAACTCTCCAGATGCTACTGTCATGCAAAGGCTTAAGTGAATTTAGCATTAAGTATTTTTAAAAAAGTTTCAAGATTGTGCCAGTACTTCACAATAAAATTCTGCTGCTTAAGATTGTGAATTCTAACATAAAAATGCAGTCATTGTGACTGTTATAGTGTGATAGTTCACAAAAGATCTCTTTTTTCCAAACCAAATTGATAATAATTCTTATTCAAAATAAACAGGAAATCAATTTATGTCATACACTTTTCTGATTTAATGAAAACAAGGCAGAAGACAAAGATATAGAAGTAAAGATTTATTTGTAAAATTTTATTTAGTTTAACAATACTAAAATCTAAGATGATATCTTTCTGACTATGAAGATGACTAAATTGTACTTGACTTCTTCTAAATCAGAGGTGTCAAATTCATTTTCACCCCTCCTCTAAGTTCTACTTACATTCCAATTGAAGACATTACTGTTAGAAAATGTGTGTTAGAATAGGAATATATCAGTTCCACTGGACTACAAAGGAAGATTTTGAAATCTTTTGAAGGATTACAGATGTGGTCCCAAAATTTCCAAGATCACATCTATGTTTTTGCCACAATTTTGCAGGCTGAAGTTGTGAAGATTCCCCAAGCTGCCTTATTTTGTTGGAGCCCTCCAGCTGGTGAGTTTATGAAGCTCCAACAACTTTTTCTTTTTTTTAATTAAATTGCAGTTTTTCTGGAATGAAATGTTTTAAGATATTTTTCTAAAGGAAATGTTACATGTCTATCCATATTGTGTAGGGATGGATAGATCCACCTCTTCCATACTAAAGCATGTGGTTTCAATACTAAAAACTCCCTACACATGGGCAATTTAGGCTCTTAAACAGGTCTTTCAAATTCCCTAACACCTCTTTTGATGCTGAGGGAATTCCCCATTTAACTGAAGATTGTGTGTCCGTCCTTTCAGAGTTCTGTCTGTTGGAAAAGAGGGAAACTGGCAGGCTGAAGGGAAGCTTTGCCAGATGGTTACCTCTTCTTCCACCTAATTATAATGACAGAAGGTCTCTGAAAAGAAAAAAAGGATTTTTCCATTTTGTTGACAAATGGTCTATTCATGTTATTCATGTTTTTTCCTCTCCAGCTTTGCATTACATGTTTAAATAGTTCAATCTAAACTAACAGAAAAATATTTTTGCAAATAGTTTCCTTTTTAAAAATTCAGAAGTGAAATTTTAGGCACTGTCACCCCATTTTAACTTTAGGTATCGGAGGCATAAAATTTAAAGGCAAGACCATCTTGTGTTTAGACAATAAGAAGAGGAAAGGAAGCAAGGGAGCACCTCTGAAAAGTGACTGAGCCATAGAGAAAGAAATTTGTCTCCAGCATCACCTGGTTACCTCCATGCACTGCATGCAACATGCAATGTACAATTAAGGAGCAACGGTCCTACCCTCCATGTATCTGTTAAGCATTCTCCCCTGTGCAGGTAGCCAATGCAAAGCCAATGCACCAGTTTCACTCTCAGTTTATAACCTCACTGTTATAATACTATACCTTTATACATCCCTTTGCAGAGGGGCACATTCCCAAGATATGAGTAGTTATACTGCATGGACTCATGTCAACTACTTTCACCAATGATTACTCTAATAGTCTCCTTTCCTTTTCTTGCTATTGAGTAAACCCAGAGGTATAGTATTTCTAGTTTAACAAGATTTGACCCCACCTGCCCACCCAAGCTAAACACATGCTAAATAAAAAACTACATTTTGGTAATTTTTTTTAAATTTAAAATGTAAATTATAACATTATGTCATCAGCCTATGTTATGGGTGATTAAGTGTTGTTTATAAAGATTTTATTACTCAGCAACGTCTTTATTCAAAGCATGAACAATTACTAGATCCTCATTTAATTTAAACACACCTGGGGAATTATAGGCATTGGCAGACAGAAAATTCTGTATGAAAATCATCGATCCTCTGGGCTGACTTGTCTACATCTGAAGATGGTGATTAGGGGAGATTTTGTTAAGCATCCAAAGTTTCTATCATAAAATCGTTCATTTCTTTCTCATCTTTCATTTCTTACTGTTTATGTTCTATGAATTATGTCTGAATTTTTCAAAGATGTCCAGTGTTTAATCAGCAAGATTTGACTTGCAGACTTCCTGAATGCTTGTAGCAAAGTCAATGCAGGTACACAAGATGGAAACCTTCAAACACTGTGCTTTACTATATGGTTCATTCCAGAAATGTTATGTACACAGAACCTGGGAAATTGGTTCATAGACTGCTGTGCAGAATTCCTTTGCTTTTATGTCAAAATCACTGTTTATGGAATTTTTGTGAAATGGGAATGAAAATTTTTATATCTGTTTTCTAACTGAAAAATAAAATTGAATTGTGACCCTTTTGGGAAAAAGAAAAAAATAAATAAAATATACCTCCTCGGGTTTTGTTGATGGTGGTTGTTGTTTGTTTGTGGGGACTGGTTTGTTTGTTTTTTGTTTTATTTTGTTTCGTGTTTGTTTGTGAGGTTTTGGGTTTTTTTTTTTGTTTGTTTGTTTGATTTGGGTTGGGGTTTTTTTTAAGATACAGGGGGTTTCCTATTTCTTCGTTTTTTCTTCTTGGCCACCGTTATCTTCCAACTAGCCAGTGGGACTTTAGGGTGAGGATCTTTGAACCACAGCTGGTCTGAGTGATAAACTGACTTTTAAACTCAGCAAGAATAACATGCCAAAAGAAACCTAACAAAATATTCACCTTATTGTTAGTGTTATGAAGTACAGCAGTATATAGAAGCCTCAGTCTACAACTGTTCTCTGTATTACTCTTGACAATGTATCTAAGTAAAATGGAGGATAGATTTTTAAAAAAAAAAAAAAAAAACTTCCAGAGGTAACAAGCAGCACAGAAAATAATTGAGAATATATTTATTGATTACATTTATAGGTGGATAACTGAACCATGGAAAGATTGAATCTCTTAATGTCACAGGGATATTTGTGACACATCCTGGGTTCGAGTCCTGATCACTTGGATCCCAGCTGGAAATGAACAAGAAACTACTGTAGATTAAAACACAAAGTTGTAACATCTCATCACTAATCTCTGTTACACAAAATTAAGTTACGCTTACAAAGGTTCTGTCATCAAGGAACTGCTTGATTTAAATAGGAGCAACCCAGGTCCCTGGCCATCAAATACATTCTTCTTGAGCACATTCAGCTTTTAAGGACAGGCTTCCATAACACAGATGCTCAACTTACTGAATACAGTTTCATGCAAAAATCCTACGTATTGCCTAAAGTTTAGTACTTCTGAAGTCAGTAGGAGTTTTATTGCTGTTTTAATGAATCTCATAAGTCCATTGTATTCTTGCCATCTGAAACACATGCTAACCAGAACAGATATTTGTTACTGTGAGTAGCTATTTGCAGGTGTGAACTCCAAGGGAGGATAGAAGACTGGATGATATGAAAAAAAAAAAAAAAAAATCAGTAAAACACGTAGCTTAATATGCAGTGACAGAAGCACTATTACTAATTCATGTTGTCCTACATGAAATCCTGAAATTAGTTTGGATAAAATACTAAAAACAGATGGATGTGGACACTTTTGCTGCAGAAGAAAATTTTAACTGTAGTCCACGTCTGATTTTAACAAAATGAAATAGTCAGCAGCTTGTTCCAGAGTCATCTCAAAAGATAAATGCAAATTCCTTTCCAAATTACAATCTCGAGCTCAGCCACACAGCACGAGAGTAGGAAAAAATATATAAACTGTCTATTACAGTAAGTTTCATCCCATACATAAAGGTGTCATTTTACAGTTATTATATGTCTAATAAATTGACATACATTTGTAACCAGACACTTTTTGTTTTATTTATCAATGTAAAGTTTTGTTTTTCTGAACTACTGTCCATAATAAGAAGCACTGGCAATTGAAGTTATTAATTTCCTCTTAAGAGTATTATGATTTTAAATAAATAACAAAATATTAAATGATTTGGTAATAACAAAAATGTAACCACAACATTTTTCTTATTTTTTTAACAGAGAATTGGATCTTAAAAAAAAGAAAAAATGCAGCTATTGTATAATTTTTTTTTTTCCAAACAGTTGAAAGTTTACATACCTTAAAAATCCACTTCCTGTTCAATAGCATCTTTTTCCATAATGTCTGTTATTAAGGAGAAGAGGGTTATGCAGTAAGGGATAGCTGTTGTAGGAGCTACTAAAAGATTGTATGTTTGAGACGCTTGAAAGGCCAAACAGCTTGAAGTTACTTAAGCTATTGATAAGATGAGATATGAGCTCAGTCTGCACACTGAATCAATTATAGCAAGATGATAACTGGCAACTGTTGAATAAGTCTTAATTCTTTACCTAACCTAGTAAGGCTGCAGGCTATCTTAAAATTTTCATCTGAAATATTTGTCAGGCTTTCCTATGAGAAGTCTGGAGGACAAAACTGTCTAAGTATGTCTTTCCCACAAGATCTTCAACCATAATATCTTCCAAATACCTTTTTCCAGTACATAAATTTTGTACCTTGACATTTGTACCTCAACATTTATTGTATTTGGCTCTTCCACAAACCACCTCTTTCCTATTTAAAAATTCTCACAGTTATCATTTACACCTACATCCCTTCCCCAGTGCATATTTTTATGCACCAAGCAGCAGAATTACAGGGGTCCTAGATGTTTTGATTCGTCCAGAGTGGAAGTAACAAAGTATACATACTTGAATACAAGTCCCTGTTTATCAAGGTGTAAAAGAATCTCTTGTCAATCAGAATTAGAAAATAGGACTTCTGACATGGGAAAGATCCAGAACACTGAAGAACTTGGGAGCAACCCTGGATCCATGCTGGGCCATTATTGCATTAAGAGTACAGATTCTTGAATTTAAGTGCAAACGAAGTTAGGACATCTCAATACTTTTTGAAATACTAAGTCATGTATTGTTTGATTATAAAACACAAAGTTAATATAGCGTAAGAGAAAGAACAAAGGTGGAGAGTAGGATATATTAGGAAAAAATACTAGAGGAAGAATCGAAAGAAATGGGGCTGTATGATACATTAGCCAACACTCTACAATTTCCACTAAGAATGAAATAAGGTGGCACAACAGGAAATCCGAAATCTAGGAAAATTAAACATTTTTATGTTCGTGTAGCTGTAAAATTACTCATATATTGCACAGTGCCTTCATATGAATTAAGTATTCTTTTTTATTTTGGATTCAGACAAGTGTCAAATTAATTAATTACAAAAAACTTAAACTTAGAAAATATTACATAATACACAATTAATTCTGAAAACTGCTTTAGTTTCTAGTTGTTAAAGTTAAATAGTTATTAATGCTGCAGAATTTTGTACTATCACAGGCTGAAATTATCTGCAACCTGGCCTGTTTCACAGAAACTTTTTATGAGGTGCATAGCTGCTTTCCAACCTGAGAGAGTGCAGCTAACTCTGGATTCTGAACACATTCTTGTGTTAAATTAAAATCACTAAATCATTTAGCTTTCAACAGTCAAAACCCAATGGGCTTCTCTTTCTAAGGATATTTTCAATAAAGTTATGATTTAAAATTTTCTGATTCTTTTGTAATATCGTTAGGCACAAGAAAAGGTCCACTGTTCCATTCCATTAAAAAGTATTTAAGGAGATAATTAGGTAATTTGCCTAAAATTAGTCCCTTGTCATTCAAATATGAGTGTTGGAAATAATGAAATATAGACATGGAATAGAAATAACTAGTGTGTAAAATTAGTTTCACTTCCATGTGAACATATGGGAGCTTATTACAAATTTATAACAAAAGAAAGCTCTGAAGGAACAATGCAACAATGATCTTTCATTGACTTTGAGTTAGTGTTTGCATTGCACAGACAAAAAATGCCACAGACTTCTTCCCTTCAGGTACTACCCACTGCAGCAAGAGCAAAGACAGGTATTTGTTGGGGTTGGAATAGGAAAGATATTCCCTTTCCCTCCCCATCCGGTAGCAACGACAATCCGGAGCAGCTGAGAAAGTATGTGTTGTGCAGCTAAGAAAGAAAGATTAAGTTTAAGTCCATCCTACACAGCAAAATGGTAGCATAGCAAAAGCTAATGACACCAGTAGGCCTCATACCTCCAGAAGTGGGACTCCTTTGTGTTAAGTACAATGGAATACCAGCAAAGTTCTCTGCTGTTGAGCACAGATAGTCTGACACATTGCCAGTGTTAGCAAAACTCTTGTGTTTCGAAATCTGGAAACATCTATTCTGTAACAAGAGGACAGGCAAATGCGGTTAGGATTGAAAAGTTTTGTGTAAATACCTGGAATTATATACAACAATTGCTGATTCATTTGGATGGTACTTTGTCAGATCTGTCGAGTTCTATCTGCTGTTGGGTAACTTGCAGTCAAGATGATGAGGTGAATGTTTTCATTTCTGTAAATGTCCCAAAATTATTCCTTTCAACTTTTGGTGAGGATAAGACCAGACCATTACTTAGCCAGACTGTACAGGGGTTTTTCACCAGTTGTCTTGAAACTTAACTCCAACATTGCTTCCCCTTTCTTCAAAATTCCAGGTTTTTAGATTTTCCTAATGAGCCCCACATAACATTTCCGAACACCGGGAGCTCTTGTTTATTATTTTCTGGTTTTTTGTTGTTGTTTTTTTTTTTCCCCTTTTCCTGTTTAGCTGTTGGTTTTCCATTCAGTCATGTTGACACCTGTCATCTTGGCAATGCAGGCTTCCATACACCAGCATCGTTTAGTTATGTATTTCTCTCTTTCTTGTTCAGTAATTCAGCAATCAGTTTTGGAACAGGTCTGTGGTACTTTGCTCTGCAGATTTAGAGGAATGGTGCAGCAAAAAGTTCATCTCTCAGATTTATACATTTATACATTTATACATTTATAACTAATTTTCTAAATGTCTGTTGAAGAATTCAATGCCCCCATTACCTTAAGGATAACTCCCTGCAAATCTGCCATGTCAGTTGCTTCTCTTTATGAGGAATATTTCTCTTTTTAACAAGGTGAAATGTGACCTGTTGTCAAATAATATTTCTTTTTGGCTTCCTTCTCAAATGAGAACAGTTGGCAGGAACATGATTATTACAGCACAAATGGCCTTTGGTATAAATGTTATTTCTGATTACTGACCACAGTAGTCTCTCAGAGTGACAGGCAACAATGGTGACCCTGGTGTTTAATCTGATGTCACCAACAGCAACAGCTGCAGCTCTGCTGATTAGAATAAAAGAAAAGAGACAGGTGACAATGGCAGTGCATAAATTACTATTATAATAAGATGAATAGAAAATAACGTTTAGAAAAGTTTCAACTTTGGTATGAATCCTAGCTGGCACTGTAAACTTCATTCCTTCATGAGCAATGTCTCAATTTTGTCTTTAATTTCCATGAAATAACAAATTACTAACTTCTAATTCATCCCTTATTTGAGTACCAGATGAAGATAAAAAGTTCAAGACAATAACCAGACGTCACATTTTTAGTGTTCATATAACATAAATAACAGCAACAACACAAACCATGAAGGACCACACCATTTGCTCTGACTCAGGTTCTCTGCTTTCTGAAGAGCCATCACAGATTTGGGGTGTGTGTGCAGGTTGGGTCCTGGGCCACAGATGAAAATCTGTATTTTGTGGCTTGTATGACACAAACGCCTCTTTCTCTGCAGAAGATGCTTCTCCCAAAGTTTATAGGTGTTTCTGAAGCAAATGTGATTGTCTTGTTTTGTCTTCATAAATTATTTACATTGAGGTGCTATTTCAAATACGTAACCTGAGAAATGAGCAGTGACAACTGTGGGTAATGCCAGACAATGTAATATAACATCTTCGACTTTTTGCAATCAAAGCTTTCAGAAACAGTTTGCCTGCAGTGAGAAGGAGAAGCCTGTAGGTTCATGAAGTGCTGTAAATATTTCTGAAGTTAAAGCTAGTTCAAACTAAGTGTTGTATATTACTACATAGGAGTTGAACTTTGAATGTACATTTTTATAGTTTGAGTGCTTTTGTAACTGCAATGGAATAGATTTTGTTAAATCTCAGTCTTTTGACATAAAAATACTAAATATAAGATTAAATATTATGGACTTAATACAGATATAAAACTTTGATATAAGGTTAATGTATATTAAATATTAAGTGTAAAATGTTAATGCTGTTCAAAAGATTAATTAAATTCCATGTTAACCTTGAGATATTGACATACAGTAATAACATCAGCAGAATTTTGCTAATACAGCTGTCATCCAGTCAAAGTGTCATCCAGATAGTCCTTGTTCTCAGAAAATACTGGAGATTGCTAACACCGTTCTTCAAAGAGCAATGCATACCGATTTAGATCTGTTCCCATTAAAGGCCACAGTAAAAAAAATATGATGAAATAGCAATCATATTACATGATTGCAAATACTTCCCACTTTACAAAAAATAAAGCAACTCTGTCACAAGCAAAGCTGCAACAGGTGGAAATGCAGCTATTAAGTACCATAGCTTGATTGCACTCCTTTGTATCTACAGAAAGGTGAATACCTCCAGTCTTTCTCCTCGTCATTTGTTTAATCATTTCTCTAGACATGAGACAGATTCTGGTGCAGTGAGTGCTTTAATACCTCTCTCACAGTCAACTGGCATTCATGTACAAATATGTGCTGTTTATTTGCTTACTTGCTTGCAATTGCACCACAATAACAGAGCATAGACCATAAGTCAGATATCAGAGAACAGAAAGGAGCATTTGCAAAATATTAGTAACTCTAAAACAGGAATTAAAAGTAAAAGTTTATTAAAAGTTTGTTTTGCATTAAAACCTTTCTTGGTACTTTCCTAACACAGCTGTCTCTGCAAAGTAAATGTACTCGGGACTAGCTGGCATGGAATAGCACCTGTCCATACTAAATTCTGTTTCCCTTCAAAACACGTCTGGCTGTACCCATACTGCTCCCTGAGAACAGTTCCTGGCCTGTGTTGAGTCCTAAACTACCTGGGAGTTGCTGGTCATAGCTGTGGAGACCAATCCTGCAATTTATTGGTGTGGATGATGGGCTTTCAGTGCCTGGGAGCAGCATGTGGCAGCATTTCATTCACTAGTACAGATGCTGTCCTAAAAACTACTTCTGGGCTGCAATATCACTTAAAACAACTTCAAAACTGGGGAAAAAGATCTTCTGCATGGTTTGTATACAAAGCACATATTTCTGTAAAAATTATTTACAGAGGGAGAAAACAGACAACTACTTTGTTTTCAGTTAATGTGAAAGATCAAGAAGAAAAAGGTGAAGACAATACAGAGATCATCTCTTATTTTAGCAAAGCCTAAACTAGAAATGCACTTGTTAATCTGAGCTAATCTGATGGTTCGCGTTCCTCATGGAGTTTTTTGTGGTCTCAAAATTTTAACTCTCTTATTCTGAAAATAAAGATAAGAAAATAGATCTTAGCAGAGTGAACAGAGAAAATAGAAGAAAATAAACAAAAAAGAAATTAAAATAACTATTCAACATCACATCTGTATCATTTTCTTCTACCAAAATTAAGGATTTAATGTCTGTCAATGACTCAAATGTGAAGTTGAATGGCTGATTTTCAGAGGTAGTGGTCATCTGCTTTTCTTATAGAGTTCCTAAGATTAAATACCCAAAATATGTTAAAATCAAAAGCTGGGGACTAACAGCAGGTTTCATGCACTTTCAGAGGCACTATAGCGTACTGGAGGTAACACTGAACATACAAGAAATCTACATTTGCAAGTGCAAATAACATTGTGTTTGCCCATCAGGCTATTCAATGGAATGTGCCTCAAGGTAGACCAGGAGCATAATAGCAATTAACAACTCCCTTTTTGTTGTTAAACTATAAAGATCACGCAAAAGAAGAAACAGGTGGAGAATCTTAGACTTTGCAAGGCTTCTGGACTCTGGGAAAATAAAAGATTCACAGCTTCAGTCAGTTTCTCTAAACAGAGCACATTGCTCACTTGCATTTTTGGAAAACTCAGGCTGAGTCTGGGCCAACATTGGAGTGACCCTGAGCTTATTTATGGGTCGATGACAAACTAAGCAATGGAGGATGGCTTCAGGTAAGATGGCTTAGCTACTGGAGGTAAAATGCAAAGAGAAATGCTAACAACCATGTGAAACAAAACTAGAATTACATGATGTATCCAAATCCAAGAAATTTCTCTGTGGCTCTTCAGAGAAGTTATGTCAAAAGCTATACATCATTGAGATAGTAAACCTTCAGAAAGGCAGTATGGGTTACATTTCTTGGACAAGAAGGCCCAAGCCAGCCTCCTCCCAGAGATCTACCAGTGGGCTTTTAAATTACAAGGAACTTCTAAGCCAACACAAACACAGTATCAGGATTGGTGTAGTGCCTATAAAACTTTTGAGAAGCAAAAAAAATTAATTAAACAGATAACAAATGTGAAAAATCAAACACATTAAAAACTATATGACTACAAAGAAACTGAAATTCACTATGAAACTATGTTGATTAGGAAATATGAAAAAGATCAAGAAGAATAAATTAAAAGCTATAAAACATATCCCACTAAAAATAAAATAAAAATGTCAAGAACATATTTATATTTTATTGTTAAATGGAGATTTAAATTTCATCAAGGAAATACCTCTTTATTTTTCATCAAGGAAAGGCAGTAAATCAAAGCCACATATGTAAAACAAATGAAAGGGGGGGAAGAATTAAATTAAATTATGAATAAATCAATCTGATTTGATTTTGAAAAAGATGCAAATAGATGAGCTTCACAGTAACTGAGTTTGCCTTTTTGCAATAACAATAGGAGCTCTTGAAGATATTTTAGAACGTAAAATGGCTTTAAAGTAATATTAATATTTTACACTGCATTCCCAGATGAGTCACTCGTGAGAGTCTCACTGAAAGGGACGATGCTACTTGTCAAGTAGCACTTTGAACCTCAGCTGTTCTGCATGAAGATCTGTCTCCATGCCTCTGAAGCTCCAGCAGCCACCACCTGCACCTCCACATGTGTGGGAATCTGTTCTGAAAACAAGGGCCTGTAATGTTATTTCACATAAAGACAGGTGACAGCACAGAATTTCAAACTTAAGTTTGTGCATGTAGGAAATGTTCTGCTTCTTTTTCAAGTCATGACACCAATATGCTGGATTGTAACATTCCCTGACTCCTCCTGTCCTACACCACAATGTTCGGTGGCAACATGGCCTTTTCTAATACTTTACAGTTTCAAGATTCCACGTCTCCATTTTAATTTGAGGTGACAGCCACTGTAAAGCTCACTTTAAGATGTTTTTATTTTCCACTGTGACCAAGCACCTAAGAGGATTTCAGAGGATTTTGATCACTCACTCTGCAGTAAGGATGCCACCGTCACAGGCCCCTCCCCAGTACAGACATTCCTTTGAATACCTCTTCTTGGCCAAGTAAGAAAGGACATGCCATATACTCTACAATAGGCCTTTAATCTGTGTTCAACAGTTGCTGTGTTAAGAACATAAAAATAAAATCTTACATAATCTGAAATCTTAAAATAATCTTTGTTCTGGAACATAGATAAGGGAAAACATACAAATATATTGTACATATAAAATGTACTTTCGTTTTTTTAAAGACACGCAATACAATATTACAATTTCAAGATGTTGAAATGTAGATGTTTGACATTAGAAGACCTAGAATTTTACATTTGCTTAGGATTTTATATTTAGTTTTAGACAGGAAGTGCTCCAGGTGCAGAATTCCCTCTTCAGGAAGAGGCATTAAGATCAAGTAAACAGTCAGATACACTGATTATTCTGCCTCTGTACAGTATTCACCACATTACAGTCCTAATCCTGACTGAGCCTTTGAACATGAGGGTGATTCCAGATAATTAGAAAACTAAGGAGACCAATGACAACAAAATCCCGATTAAAAAAAAAAATGTACGTGGTAAGGATGTGACAATTTAGGCTATTTACAGCGTGAACAGTCACAAGAACAATTGAATCACTTCATTGTATTTCTGGTTATGCTGACAGTCTCACTGCTTAGCACCTATGAACAGCTGAAGCACGACAAAGAGAAATGCAGCATGCTTTGATGAGAAGGAAGGCAATCTTATTCACTCCAGGAACATTTCTGCAGTTGACAGTCACGTTCCTTTCCCTTTTGGGATCAGACTTCTCTTCATACCTTGCTGAGGTATGAAGATACAAGCAAACTTCAATACTTGAAGGAGTGAAGAAACAGCTAGCACAAGTCCATGTGACATCTAATACCCAGCACAAGAAACTGTTGACACTTCTGGTTCTCCTAATGTATTTTCAAGATCAACACTGAAAATAACTAGAACTGACAGAGAATGACAGTTCCTATGGCAGACACATGCAGGGCTTTTTTTCGTATAAAAATCATGTTGCAGCCCTCTCCTTTTACAATATGTTGACTAACTCCTGTGTATCAAAAGCAATTGATATCTCTTCCTTCCTTTTGGGTGTGAAAACTGCTATTCAAAAATGTCTTAGTATAAGACATTGGGTTAGGAGAAACCTATTCTGCTGTAGCGACTGGTTTCATTACCACAAATGTCACTGCAAATTTAAACATCTGTTATCCAGTGACTATTAATGTTAGAAATGAGGACATGATATCATTGGGTAATGGAAGTTTTGCCATGAAGTGCTATCTCAAACATTTTCAACGTACAGAAATTTTTAGTGTCATTTTTAGTGGTTTTAAACCACCTGCAAAAGGACACCATTCTGAGACTGGTACTTAAGAGGAGCATGGAAAGACCCACTAACCACAGGAGTAGGAGGGAGACGGAAGCTGGGAAGGGTTTTGCGATCATATAACCAATATAAACATTTCCCATCACATGGCTTAGCATGTTCTTCTCTTGTAGAGTTGAATGTTCAAACCCTGGTCACACAGTGGCTCGTGCAATGGCAGAGGGGGTGCAGGATACGCAGGAGAGGGGCAGGCAAGATGCAACCTGCCCTCCTGCCCCTTGGGAGCAGGATATGAGCTGTTCAAGTGGCATGGAGGCACACGCTCAAACACGTGAATGTTAATCTCAGAGAAAGCACAAATTACAAAAATCATGTTACTTCATCAACAAAAACAATCACTAGCAATGCTGTCAACTGCATCAGCCTTATCAGCATCTGAACAGTGAGTGCAGGAAAACATCTATTTTAATTCCTTTTCCTCAGTTGTATATTGTATAGGTTGCAACTCTTTGGTCATAGAAATTGACAGTAGATGGCACGATCATGTTTCTTTGCAAATTGGAATGTGGATATGGAAAGGAATTTCTTGCACTTTTCTGGTTTTTGCATAGACATAGCAATACTTGTATTAACATTCTTACACTTGTTGAGAGTACTTGATCGTCTTTTTAAGAAAATCTTTCCTTAAGTGGTTATGCATGGAAAACATCAAATATTAATAATAAAAAGCCAAATGAAGTAAGGATTAGGAGGCAGGATTAAAATTAAATAGCTAAAAAAGCAGTAATGGCAACATATAGATAGTGTCCATTAAATCACATGATCAGCTATACTCATCTGTGTTTTATCTGTACAAAATCATCTTAAGAGATGATGATAGCCTGAACTGGATGTGTTCAAAAGACTTTACTGCTGAAAATTGCAAACACATGTTTTGAATCTTTAGACTGAAAAGCCTGAGACGGATAATGTTGCACTTAAAAATACAAAGGAAGCAATAATGTAATTGTCAGCTACATTTATAGTGATACACTATTCAACTGCAAAACACGTGTCCTAAGAAAAGGCCAAATTGACAATCATGAGTTTGCAGGTGCCAAGAAAATAAAAATAATTGCATGCAGAAACCAGCCAGCACAACATATCTACAGGAGAAGGAAAAAAAAAGATGGGAATCTGGCAGTAGTCACTATAAAAAGAAAAGTAATGTGTTAGTTGATGGCAGGGAATTAAGCAAATTTGAAGCCAGTTTTGTACTGAAGATTTACATACTGGAAAAAAGTGTCTTTATCTGGGGAAAAGGATGGTGGATGCCAGGAAAGCTTACTGTCTGTTTTTCTGGTTTCATGGAGGTCTCCTTTCTGTGACAAGCAAAGGGTCTGATTTTGCAGTCTTCAGCACTTTTTATACCTGTTTCTTCTGAAACGTCACATATTCTTGTTTGCACATAATGCACTAGGTGCCTTGAGGGCAATAATCAGATAGTAAATAAAGACTAGAGTGAAGAAAGAAAATAATAAAATCCTATGTGCAATAGAATATCCACTGCCTTTGACATAGCGTGAAATATCTCTCATGCTCACTGTGTTCTATGAGATTTTAATTCTTTGCCTCTCATCATTACCCTATTTGAACAACCTCCCAAATCACTTGTTGCCCATTGCTACTCGTTGCCCAAGTCTTGTTTGCTCTGTTTTACAGAAGGAAAGGAGAGTGCTCTCAAACAAATACTCTCTTGCAACAAGATGACAAATGATTCGTTCATTTCTTAAGTACTGACATTTATATGCAAATATTTTTGAAATGTTTATGTTCAATATTGATAGTAGTTGTAGATTTTTTAAAAGGAACTCTTCACTTTTCAAGCTGCCAGTCTGAGAAACATTCAAGATTTGAACATGCAAATAACCGTAACCACTAACACAACATGCTGTGCCAGGATGTGAAACATCCCTTTGCCTTTACATCAGCTATGCATACCTGCTATAAGGGGTTTCTAGACTTGATTCATCCTGACTTCTAATTCATTAAGGACAGAAAACGCACTCAGTTTGTATGTCTAAGTTGTTTATATACCTAGCTATAGGAATGTCACATGAAGCAAACTGCAACTGCTATGCAGATTTCACCAGTATCCAATCTTTCGTAAGTCCATGTGCAGAGAAGTGGTGATAAATCTAGTCAAATAGCTTAGGCTCTGTGCCTTATAAGAATTTCAGCATTAGGCCTACTACATTTTTTTCTCATTTTTCATTTCAATAACAAGCAACATCATTTTTAATGTTAAAACCACACTTCCCAAGATTACTTTCTTCTTTCAGAAAGGGGATCATTTTTATGTGACTTTGTACTTATTGGTCTAAACAAGGCATGTATTTGCATGTTGCAGTAAAATTACTATGCGAAGTATCTATCCTTAATTTTAGAATTATCTATCCTTAATTTTAGCATTAAGAATAAAGAAAATCACTTTTTGAGTCCTGAGGCTACTAAAACATGTTACCTGGAAGAATTTTATTATCTTTTGAAGAGACTTCTTCTAAGCTACATGCTGAATTGCAAACATTTTCAGCATTGCTTGTTGTTTTACCAGAAAACAAAAACAAAAAATTAATGGATATTTTACTATTTTGAGCACTGAATATATCTTTCGATTATGAATTCCATATTAAGATCCATATTACACAGAAGTCTCATTCCTGAGTCCACAGTTTCTATTACAGCCTGTAAAATGCTTAACTTTAATATTCTGTCCAAAGGTTTGTAATACATTTCAGCAGAAGTGTTTTTTCTGTCACTAAAATCTTGCCAGACTGAAATTTCTGTATGTGTGTGCATGAAGCTGGGTTAGAGTGCAGCTATGTAACTAAAAGCAAACAATATCTGTTTTCTTGAAACTCCCTCTAAAAATATGAAGAGCGTCCTGACAGTTATGGAGGTTAGCCAAATTTCTGGGCAACGTCTAGTTCTGCTCTGTGCTACTCCATAAGAAAAGTTGACTTCTTACAACTAAGCTCCAAAATCCAGTATTTATGGCACAAGTTAAGTCATCCTTTAAAACTCCTCTTTTCTGAATATTTTTCAGACCTATTTTATGCTTCTGGGCATTTAATGATTTTTTTTTCAGATATTTTCCAAAATATCTGAGAGCAGATGTTCAGCTGCTAGAGCTCCATCAACTACAGTTGACAGTGAAGCAAATATCCCCAATTAGGGTGGAATATTAACATGTCTGAGAACTACTGCCTGGAGTAAGGAGAAAGCAGAACTGAACCTCCAGAGGGTCTAATGAACCAAAGCTGCCAATTTATTCAGTGCTAGACAAGAACTAGGTGCAAATCTTACAACACCATCACAGAAATCCCTTCAGGATGCAATACAATGTGTCTGTTTGCTGCACAGATCCATATAAAATGGAATCAGAATATTCAAAATGAAGCATTTTTTTATTCAGAACACCGAGAACTTTGGAGGTAAGATCTGGCTGTAACATACCAGTTAAAGACAGGCTTTCTCCTGGTTTCAAAGGATGTAGACATGCTGTTCATGAGCAGAAACATGGAAACAGCCCTTAATACATAAATACAAGTATATATGCATACATATATGTATGGCAGTTACCTGTATATGAAAGGAGAGTAGACTATAGGGAGAAAAAGAGGGAGAGGAATAATATGAATGAACGTTCAGATTACCACTGATTGTCTTTTGCCTGACCTTATTAACACTCAGCTAAACAGAAGACTGGGCTAGATTTTAACCTCAGTCACTTCTACACAACTTTGTTGGTGTAAGTTTTTGATGTAAACATGGGAGGTCCAGAAGGACTCGTGATAGGAGCAAAGAGCTGGGCTCCCAGCTCGGGTGCGCTGTGCCGCTGCACTTACTGCTCTGCACTGACAGTATAAGGAGCTCTGGTAACTAGTGAAGGATCCTGGATTTTGTTTCTGTGCTAAAACATGAGCCTTTCCTACAGAGTCTGAGCTGGAGCAGGATTTAGGCTTATCCATGCACAGTTTTGGGAAATGCTAAAGACATACCAAACAACTCCAGGACGGGCTGAAATTTCAAATAAAAGTGGCAGTCGTAAATTGGCAGTCTTCATATGTTCTGACCCATAAACCACTCATCACTCTCTCTCATTTCTACTGTACAGGAAAATGAAGAAATCACAAGAGACAGCTTTAGGTTTAATATTTTTTTGCAGGGTCAGGCTGATGACAGGAACATCTGGCAATTGAGAGTGACATACTTCTAATAGCTACCTAGGAGATGAGGTGCAAGAAGCACTATTACTCAACTGAGACCTGACAAATTGTCTAGACATGACAGAAGAGAGAATCATAGCTTTTAATTACATTCAATTGTTACTTTGGAAATAAAATAACCAGCCTCAGTGATGGCTAGATTATCATATTGGCATCCTGTCATCTTCTAATCCATTTAAGAATAAAATTGTTGATAGCCTGGTATTTAGTGTTTATCTACTGTGTATTTTAAGGTTATTGAGTTACACTCAAAGGCCAAACTCATCCGTAGTGTAAGTGACAAAGCACAAACTACATTTTACTTAATCTCTGGACAGGTGTCGGAAAGAAGGCCAAATAGTTACATATTTATCAACACCTCTGCTTAGAATTATTTGCAAGTGATGCATTTTCCACGTCACCCAAAACTATTTATTCCTGACACTTCATCTGTTAGAATAGAATCATCTTCAGTACCACTAAAATATAAAGTTACTTTTCTTAATCATCAAGGAATATGAATCACTGCAATGCAGGAGCAGGGAAAAAAAAAAAAAAAAAAAAAGCCCTGTCAAATTAATGCATTATCAGCCAAAGTAAGTACTTTTCTTATCATGTATGTTTTCTGACCTCTCAGTGCCCTATAATTACATTTTAAATGAAGGAAAAATGCTGATATATTAAATAGAATAATATCATTTGCTCAGCCACTAATGGAAATCCTGTCAACCTCTGACCAACCAACTCAATTTTAAATCGCTGGAAAGCAATCTTTCAAGTACCATTCATATCTGCAGAACATCTTATTTATTTTTCACTTTGTAAACTTTATATATCATGTTTTCCAAAGCATTTAGAGCCATCTGAAAACCACAAATATTGAAACAAAACTAAATAAGAATTCTGCCCAACAAAGTCCTCAGTGTACCTCAAAACCACATGTTGCCTGAGTCCACCTCTTGTATGGTCAGCCCAAGCTGCCATTCAAACATAATTAATCACATCTCCAACATTCAATCAGCAAAAACCCAAAACGTTTGAGATCTTTTGAATTTTACTTCCATGGTTTGGAAGCTCTGGATAGCACTTGGGTCACGTTTACATAGTTTTTGACAAAACTATCGAGTTGCTCTCTTTGCAAATAGAAGCTGACATTCTTATATTTAGAAATCAGTCTGGGTAATATGACTTTATGAAAAAAAACATCAAATATGAAAGCAAAGACTTACAAAATTAAGGGCATTATCTTTATATCACATTTCATAATATATCTCCTTGGTACCTTTAATCCTTCCAAGAGTTAGTGTTCTAGGTGTGGTATACAGTGACACTATTTTTGCAATTTCTTTTAAAGTTATGGATCCTGAACTCAGCTTCTGAAATTCTGACGTCTTTAAAATGTTAATGTTGTATTAATTATATCTAGTTGTTTGCTAACTGGTTATTAAATTGTGGTTAGATTATTAGTGGTCCACCTCAGACCTTCAAATTTGATTCTGTAGCCCATTCACTTAGTTTGAAAATGGTGGCATTTGGGTGACTTCCATTACATCCAGGTGACTGGAAGCAACTAATCAGCTATGTTGTTAATGGAAGAATAGAGTCCACCTCAAATTAAAAACAAACAAACAAACAATACCTTCATTTTTTGCCAGAGTTCCTTGATATATGGAGCTGAGGAAGGCTGGGTTCTTAAATACTTATACTAGACTACCAAGAAAAGGTCATAATCATCCAAAAAGGCAGGAGAAAGATATCAGTTTTATTGAAAGGCTAAAATATATCAGAATACAAGTTCAGCCACAGAACTTGTCATTCTTATTTGCCATTGAAAACACAACTGACCTCCACAGGGAATGATCATTTGGAGAATGTTTTCAGGAAAGAAACTGAACAGGTGAAGAGAAAAAAAAAAAAAAAAGAGAGAGAGAGAAACACGAAAGTGAAGAAATCAGCAGATAGAATCCAAATTGTAGGCCCTTTCAAAAATCTCCTTTTCATTGATATTGGGAGACTAGACATTGCTAGTGAAACATAGAGTTTTCATACTGTTGTCTGCTGACAGCCTGAAGTTACTTACCAAAGGAAGGTTAAAAAGTATAGTGTAATATTTTATTTTAAATTTAAGTCTAACCTTCTGACACATTTTTTACCTTTTTCAGAATCTGATGCCCTTATTTTTCTCCCCTTGGAATGATTTTCTGAAGCAGTGGGTATTAATCAGTTTTGTCATGTTTCCTTATCAATATTATGTAATCTTCACTGAGAAGGTCAAGATCTGGATTTAAAGAGTGTATTTGAATTCAGAGTTTTGCTCTGAAAGCAGAGGTTAATCTCTTTATGTTACTGTTTCATATGGCTGTACCATGGTCAGACAGGAGAAAAAAGTCCACTTTCAATCCAGCCCCAAAATATCTTATTGAAATTGCCTGCGTTTTTAACCGGAAATCCAAGATGACTATACTCTCTCCATTTGTATTGGTTCTCTGGGACCAAAGCAATGTTACCCAAAAATTGGGGTAGGCAAAAGGAAAAAGCTGGGAACACCTGACAATCATTTTACATCTTTTATATTACTGTCTCATCTTCCATTTCCAAGAGAGAAGCGTCTAGTTTGTATGACTTCAGAAGAAAATAAAAGCTTCGAAAACCCAAACCACTCCCTGCACTGATAGAGACTCAGAAGTTCTGGATCTGAGGAGTGAACTCAATTATTTGGATCTGCTTGATTCCCATTCTTCTCATGCATTATATATTACTGAAGTGCAACATGTTATTAGATAATATGGAATATCTAGGGCACAAGAAATCAAGAGAGTTATCAAAATCACATGGTAAATTTTTATTTACAGCAAGATGATTTGTGCCATTTTCTTCAAAAAGCTGCACAGACAACAGAACAGAATAGTGGAACCATTTTCGTGTGGCTGTCAAATAGAGATTATCAATAATGATACACATGACCTCACATAGTCAATGCGGCTGCATTTAATTATTAATTTAGAAAACCTTTTATCATTTTAAGATGTCCATGTAAATTATATCTCTATTTGAGGCTACTAGCAGTATGGCAGTGACAATAAAACTGTGGCAGATGCATTGCTAACCTCCTTTCCCCAGTGCCTTTCACCTTCAGCCCCTCCCTCTCCCCCCTTCCCACTCAGGACAGGCGATCGGGAGGGAAAGAAGGACAGAGAGAAGAGTTGGAAAAATTAAAAATGTTTTACTAATGCTACTAATAAGAATAGAAAAAATAATACTAAATATACAAAACCAATCTTGAAAGCCCCAGCAACTGCAGAGCTGGCACCCAAAGTCCTGCATTGGACTCTGCAGCCAACCAGAGCTGGATTCAATCTCTCACTAGACCTCAGTTCACAGGGACGACCAGCAAGGTCCTCTCCTAATGTTGGCCATAAGGAAAAGGGACTTTTATATGAAGCATTCACATGAATGGGATGTTATACTCCGTTGGTCAGTTTCTTGGTCACCTGGTTCTCGTTGCCTCTCTTGCAAGATGTGCATCAATTCATGATCAATAACCTCGCATTCCATTGGTATGTTTACCAAAACATTTATCTGATTTTTCCAGGAAAATGTGACTAATATAAAAGCTTTAGCTGACAGGCAAATTCACTAAAAGAGAAACTTGTCTTTAACAAAACCAGGACAGGCAGGTGCTTCTGTCAGGCCTCGAGCTGTGCAGGTAAAAGCAGAATTTTCAAGTGGGAAATCCATGAATAGGGCTGGGTTGTGAGAATGAGCTCAGGCTATTTCTGTGTATACATGATTACTGCTAAATGAAATTTAGTACTTAAGCTGCCACAGCCCCCATGCTGACCCTATCAGCATCCTCAATATATGAAACTAACTCACAGGCTCACAGCTAGCCCTTTGAGCCACAAAGTGTCCCCAGATTTGCAACCCTTTCCCAGCCCATGTGCCAGCCCTCGTGATACTGTCTCTACTGCCCACAATCTCTCCTTGCTGGTCTGATTTTGTGCACTTTTGTCTCATATTGTTAGATTAATGGTTGGATTTGATGTCTCTTCCAACCAAAATTATTCTATGGTTCTATATACCATCCTCCCAAGACCAAGGCATTTGCCCTTTCACATACATCTCAGCTTCACATTCAATTTAAATTCCCTGACTATGCTTATGCACAGTTGAGATGGACATAATGGCTCCTTCATCTACCAGAGGCTGAAGGAAAATGCTGGGGGAGGGATGTCTGAAGAAATGTCCTTCTGCAGCACCCCAGGATGAGGGTGGATAGCAGGAAAACCTGTTGCAGGTGGGTACAGGAGAAGACAGGTCCTGCCACAAGCAGACAAGCCGGTTAATGCCTGCAGTCAGAGGACAGGAGGACCTGCCCCCATCTGCTGTCCAGGTTGGATCTGCTCTCAACATGTCACAGTTTGCAAACTCGAGCTATATGTCATATGTGATGGCAGAAGAGAAAATATAGACTAATATGCATACAAATGACTATATTTTTTTTCTTTATTTACTGTGAAATTACTTTACTTCAGCCTTAAGGCCTTATTTATCTCCTTGAACACACAGTAATATTGTCTGGACAGCAGCAGAAATAAGAAAATGTAACGCAGTTCTAGATATCAGGAATTTTTGGTGCCACTTTCTCTCTTTTGCCTGCATAGACACAAAATTTCTGTCAAGACCAAGAAATCTTAGACTAATTAAGACAAAAAGAACTGTCATGGAGGAGATGACAATGACTAAACACATTTGCTTGTATTTTAGCACAAACAAGGCAGAATTTTTATTTTTTAATCTTTATTCCTGCAGTGGATCTCTGAGCAAACCTTATATACTTATTACAGGAGAATCAAAGATAATTTGTCCTGACCCTTTGTTCTAATTTAAAAGACAACTTCTGCTTATTTATTTTGAAGAACTATTATTTTACCCTTGGGATAAGAGATGAGCCAAATCCCAAGGCCCTAATTCAGGACTTGTTGACTTCAGTGGCCTCTTTTCCTCAGACTTTACTGGAAGTCTCTGGCACACTGAAATCATTAGCCTGAAACCTTTACTGCACAGAAGTAAATCTGTCAGAGACACCAAGTAATTTCCATGGGTTGGTTAAAACCTGCTTAATTTGCTCATGTGGACAAGTCTGAATTTGATATAATAGGAGTGACTGGAACAGAAATCGTTATCAAAGTGGATTAATCAGTTTCTGGGAGCCACTGTCAACTCTGATAGGGGTGGTTCATGCTAACAACTTCCTACACGTAATATCCCATCCCATGTGAATATAAATCAGAAAGTACCAAGATAACAGAAAAAAATATGTTTCAATGTCTACTAACACTAAAAAAACTCCAAGTAAAAAAAGAAAATGAGTATTTAAAATATGGCTGTTTTCATTCCAAAGTCCAAATCAGTTTAAATTTCTTAGAGCTTTGCTAGTGACAGCTTCATAAAAGCTGTACCTTTTAAGTTGACTATGTCACCTCATCCAGCTTTGGCAAACAGCTCATTTGACCTTTAGAATTACATTTATTTTGGCTAAAGACTTAAAATAAATTATTTACATGTGATTATACAGTTTCTTGGTAAAAGTTACTCCTTCAATTTATTTTTTCTATTTCTTCTATTAGATTGCCTATCCACAATAAAAATACAATTGCTCCTTTCAAATGATCACAAAGATTAGCATCTTTTATTAAGCCTGTTCTATGCATATAGGGCTTCAGAATTAAACACAACCAGAATTAAGTGTGGTAGTAAAAAAGCTCAAGTTACCTACTTCCCAACCAATTTCAGTGCATTTGATTTATGATGATTCTGAGAAGTTCTTGTGCATAACCTTGTATCTGTGTGCTTTACCACAAGGATTTGATCAGTCAAGAAGGATATTAGACAACTTTTTTATTACCAGCTAAGACTAATGCTACAAACCCAAGGATTAAACAGCATGTTCAGACTCATGTCTGAACATGTCAGTTTTCAAATCACGTTGTCAGAGCTCATTTACAACATTCTTCCCCTTGGCTACAAATACAGATTTACACACTGTCATTTTCATGGAAAAGTGGTCAAGCTGAAATATTTTCACAAGCTTTGCTGTATAACAAAGGCAGATTTCAAGAGCATCCCAAACTTAGTCCAAAACTACAAGGGATTTTCTCTCGTCTGTATCAAAGCCATAACTCATCAACATTATACAAAGCAGTAAAGATGTTTCTCTTTCTTAAAGGCATAGTTCAAACGTAAACTCATCTTAAAATTGATATCAATATACTTGCTTACTCTTCACAATAAAGAATTTCAAAAACATGTCTTTTTATTATAATACATTTTACCTACATGAGTTAATATGTCTTTTGCTAAGAACACCCATGGTCCAAGGTGAAACCAAAAGCCACTGGTGTGTTTCCTTTCTTTCTCCTTGTGTTTGTTTGTTTTATTCATAAACTCAAAGATTATTCAATTTGTTTCAGCTACATTGGGTGTTGTGGGAGGCAAAGGGCATGCCCTGCACTGGTGGGTGCTGTTCAGTTTGCCCATGGACAGCATTAGCCAGACGTGACCCAGCTCTCCTCTGCAAACCCAAAGGTTGCATTAGTGGGCTGTTAAATCCACCCCAAATTTTCCATCTGAGAAACTGGAAACAGAGAGGCACTGCTGGGTAGTTTCCTGGCCAGGGCTGGCCTGTGTCAGATTATCAGAGAGCAGGAGGACACGAGTTGAGCCTCAGCCTTGCTCACACCCCCTTGCTTCTCCAAAGCCCAGCCCAAAGCGGCTTCCTGCAGTGGGGACTTGCTGTGATCCCTGCTCAGCAGGTGTTAAAGAGCGGTCTGTATATTCCTTGGGCTTCCAGCCTTCTGGCTTTACATTCGTGAGGCTTTTAACCCTCTTGCCACATTTAAGATACTTCTGTAACTGTAAGAACAGACAAAATCAGACACCATAGACACCACCCTTGTCACACAATCTTTGATTGTGAAACCTGAAACTGTCACTGGACAATTAGTTGGAGCTCACTATGATGAAAAGTTTCCCAAGATGTCTCACCTTCTCTGGGTCCTGGTTTCAATGTGGGAGAAATACTGGGCTCTCAGCCCATGCCAGGCACACTGCATATTTTTTAATTTTGTTTTTTCACTGAAAGCCAGGAATATTTTGAGCATCATGTGACAAGTTCCATGCGTGCGTCTTCCATTTTATCAGTGAAAGAGATTCTAGGTAGATTACTTTGTTTTCCAGTATTATCAGAATGTCATAAGGACATTAGTCTTTTTTATATTAAAAGCAAAGGGGTATTTGCCACCGGTTTTAATGAGGGCAGGATTAGGGCCAAAATCCTAACTGAAGGGTTGTTTTTTTAAAAAGAAGAATTATTTCATACCAATGCTCTCTTGGTTGTGCTTTATCTGGCTAAACTGCATACTCTGTGTCAAGTATTTGTTTTTAACTGGATAAGGCCAAAATCTGTTCGGTTCACAATTACTCTAAAATGAAGAAACCTTTAGAAAGCCTTCATAAATTAATTGTGCTAAAACCTTGGTTTTAAGCACATGTCAATTTTTTTTTTTTTTTTTAATTAAACCCACATATTTAAAAAATCTATTTGATTGTAACATTGAACAGAAATCACATGTCAAATAAAACACCTTGAACAGAAGAGCTATATTCTAAGTCCACATTAAGCTAGTTTTTAAATTCTGTGACAAATATTTATATTTGTAAAAAGTACTTTGTGTGTACATTATCTTAGACACTTCTTCTTCTACTTCTTGACCACAACCACAAGCCTTTTTAATTCAGATCCTGGGAGTTATTTCACTTTGTCTTTGATCCCACCTGTTCATATTGATCAATCTTAAAAATTTTAATTATTTGAATTGTAAAAATGTCAAGATACGCTTGAGAAACAAACCACAGAAAACAGGATCCAAACAGATTTTTCCCTACTGTTCTATCAGTTAAAACAGAGCGGTAAAAAAACTAAATAAGAAATAAAATTATTATTATTTATTCACTTGAACATTATCCAATGTCCTATGAAACATCTAAGGTTACAATAATAAAGATAAGAAAGAACATGCTATCTTCCTATATAGCTTCAGTTTTACTTTGAAGTTTAACAGCTCATTATGTATTATTTTTGCTAGTAGTAAGTCAGGTTTTTTCCTTTTTTTTCTTTTTTTTTTCTTTTTTTTTAATGTTTCATAGAGTGATTAGTGGGAAACAGTATTGAACCCATGTAAAAAACTGTAATCCCTCAAACTGGTATTTTTTCATGTGGCACATTTTTAATTAAGCCACCTATCTATCTCATAATTTTTCCCCCTTTTAATTCATAGTAGCCCTTGATTATATTTTGTGAATGATTTTGAAATGCTCCTTGTAGAACTGCAGTAAAACTTATATTTTTCTTACTTATCCATCTGCACATCACTGGCATTGAGAAATATGGAGCCATATATTTGTGTTAAGACACAGACAAAGTTTGAGTTCAAGATCTAAAGTTATTTTCTCTGTTATCTGCACTACATATTCTTTCTTACCTTAAAATCCTTCAGATTTTGTATAAAATGTCCATATAATTTACAATACCTAAGAGTATGTTACAGAATAGTATGGAGAAAGATACTGAGTCAATAATGATATGGCAGCCACACTCAGTTTTCTTAAGCAAAATCATCAGACACTGCTTTCATTGTTCCTCACAGCACATGAAATTACAGATACTTAACCCATAGCATTCAACTATCAATTAAACCTAATCCAGTTGGGATTTTCTTTTATCTTCATGGAATTGGTTCCCATGAACAGTGCAGCTTTCTTTACTTAAACATATGATAAAAAGCACAACACTTTCAGATCAAAGCAGTTTTGATGGTGCACAAGAGAAGAGTTTTTGAAGGAGGTGTGTCTCTGCTTTTTTTATTGTTATTATTTTTTGTTTTCTTTCTTTTTTTTTTTCTTAATGATGATTGGCTGGCTTTGAGATTTCCTGTTGAAATTGTGAGGGCATTATATATTTACAACCTTCAGACATTCTTAAAAATCTAAATTTCTGTAAATAACAGTTCATTTTGCATCCCTATCTGAATGAGAAAATGAAATTTCTCCCAGAATAAAAACCTGAATGTGAATTTAACTGCACGTGCATACTTAAAATTCACTCGACAGCATTTTATTCTAGTTATGAAGTCCAAAAAGGCCTAGTTGTCAAGGAAAGAAATCAAATTTTGTAGTTATCAAGAAAGATAAAAATAGTCACATAGAGCTGCATCTAATGGAATTAGGTGTTACTGTCAAAAATTAGGAGAAAAGATATTGATTTTAATATTTCAACTATAAATCATTATATTGTGCTATTGTAACAATACTATTCCATTTTATGAGCTGTCATTGGTAATAAAACAGTAAAATTCTCTACATTTGATGTAGATTTACAACATATCTCCCTGGTTTAGTTCTGGAAAGCATTTGAGGTGACCTATTGCTCGATTTTGCTCATTATTTGAGGCAGGGTTGAAAGTCAGACTTGGGTTTATTACTGTCACCTCATCTGAGGGAATGGTCCCTGGCTTTCATACACTCAGAGTACTTTTGCTTCTGCTACACCGAAGTGTTTCAAGATTGTACTGAAAATACTGCAGCAATTCAGCACTGCATTAAAGTGCCGGCCTGTATTTAGTTTTGTTCTAGTGTATGAAAGGCCCATGACAAAATGGACAAAATTATCTTATTGGTTTGATTTTCAGGAGGTAGCAAATATTCAAGATTCTAACAGTGCTCTCTCTTTTTCTTGAATTCATTTTCCTCTTTCCAGGTTTCTGATAGTCCATCAGGAAGTTTCAGATTTAATCAGGTCTTCTAAAGGTTTCCTAGTATTCTGATTTACTCCTGAAGTAAAACCCTGGTCTTACTGAAAATAAAAGAAGCACTTGATTTTGTATTACTAGTAAAAAGCAGCTGGGAAGCCAAAGGTAAAGAAGCACCCCAAAAAAAGGGGGAATCTCATGTCGGTATCAAAGCAACACACATTTCTCTCCAGAGTATCAACAAAATAGCTGATGCCAGATACATAGCTATAATCTTCCTTCCCACCATTTAAGAAAAAATGAAGGCAACACCCAATTGCTTTCCATGATCACAGCATGGACTTAGGCAACTGTCCTGGCAGAGCTGATGTGGAAGCTGTGACATGGGACAGATACAAGTGGTCAAAGAGTTCGGCTGGATTATTATTGATGCTGAAGTATTTAATCCATCAAACAACAGCTTCAGGGAAGAGCTGAGAGAAGAAAGGCAAAAAAGAAAGGTTGCCTTCTTCTTCTGTTGTATGACTTCAACAAAAACTGGATGAGTTTTGTTTTCTTAAGATTTTTGTTATCTCTGTGTTACCAGAAAGCTGGTTTGTTTTAGGAAAAAAATACTCTTTGCAATAATGATAGTTGCTTGCCTAAGTTTTGATCATGTCATTCTGATTTAACTTCAGAGGAAATCTAAATCACTCTTTGGACTACAGAATTAATCAGGGTTGCTGGAACGTTAAGGCTCACTGTTGAGGCAGGAATGTCCTGGGTCTCAGCTGGACTAAGAGTTGGGGGACAGTGATTACCCATAGACATTAGGATCAAAAGAAAATTCCCTTGATACAACCTGTGACAGCAGGAAACATGGATGTTGGCAAAGGAGCAGGATGGCACTAGATTTAAGGGTGATCAACTCTTTCATTTTCATAGGGAAGCATGGTGGTGGGCTCTCCAATAAGGGAATGTGAAATGACATTCTCAAGCCCACAGAAACAGGATTAGTTCTTCTTTGGCTGGCACAAGGAAATCTGCTTTCCTTTCCCTTTAAGTATGTCCTCTTTTAGAGAGCTATTTTTTATTTTTTATGTTTCTTAATACACACAGATCTGGTAACTTTTTATTATTATTATTCTTTATTTTCTTTAGGGCTGCATATGATACACAAAAATTTAGGAAGAGCTGGTTTAAGATGGTCAGAAAAAATCTCTTGTGCTAATTCACAATTGAGAAAACCTATAATTTGTTTAGAAGGTACCCAGTATTTCTGAGGTGTAACCATCGAGGACTAAAATTAGACTTACACTTGAAATAGTCTCCCTCATTTCCAGACAGGTGACTCACATTTTTTGGAATTAACTTTCACCTGCACAGGACCTCTCTCCTTCTGCCTGATCTTTAATTCTGTCTACAAGAACTGCTCTTCTTGATAATGTCAGGGGATGGAGAAATTCAAAATTCTTATAGATATACATAATCAGAAAATATATTAAATTTGCATTAGTAACAATCACAAAAAGCACATTAACTCTCTTGGCTTTCCTGAGCAGCTGGGAGTGATGTCTAAGAAGGAGGACCCGGGTAATTATAGACCGGTCAGCCTCATCTCTGTCCCTGGAAAAGTAATGGAACAGCTTATCCTTGGTGTCATCTCAAGGCACATCAGGGATAAGAGGGTCATTAGGGGCAGTCAGCATGGCTTTACCAAGGGTAAGTCATGCTTGACCAACCTCATAGCCTTTTATGAGAATGTAACAAGGTGGATGGATGATGGCAGAGCGGTGGATGTGGTCTACCTTGACTTCAGTAAAGCCTTTGACACAGTCCCTCACAGCATCCTCACAGCTAAATTGAGGAGGTGTGGTCTAGACAATAGAGTAGTGAGGTGGGTTGCAAACTGGCTTAAAGAGAGAAGCCAGAGAGTGGTGGTCAATGGTGCGGAGTCCAGTTGGAGGCCAGTATCTAGTGGAGTGCCTCAGGGGTCAGTACTGGGGCCAATATTATTCAATATATTCATTAATGATTTAGACGAGGGAATTGAGTGTACTATCGGCAAGTTTGCTGATGACACTAAGCTGGGAGGAGTGGCTGACACGCCAGAAGGCTGTGCTGCCATCCAGCGGGACCTGGACAGGCTGGAGAGTTGGGCAGGGGATAACCTGATGGAATTTAACAAGGGAAAGTGTAGAGTCCTGCATCTGGGCAGGAACAATCCCAAGTTCCAGTATAGGTTGTGGAATGACCTATTAGAGAGCAGTGTAGGGGAAAGGGACCTGGGGGTCCTGGTGGACAACAGGATGACCATGAGCCAGCACTGTGCCCTTGTGGCCAGGAAGGCCAATGGCATCCTCGGGTGTATTACAAGGGGGGTGGTCAGTAGATCGAGAGAGGTCCTCCTTCTCCTCTACTCCACCCTGGTGAGACCCCATCTGGAATATTGTGTCCAGTTCTGGGCCCCTCAGTTCAAGAAGGACAGGGAACTGCTGGAGAGGGTCCAGCGTAGGGCAACAAAGATGATTAAGGGAGTGGAGCATCTCCCTTATGAAGAAAGGCTGAGGGAGCTGGGGCTCTTTAGTTTGGAGAAGAGGAGACTGAGGGGTGACCTTATTAATGTTTATAAATATATAAAGGGTGAGTGCCACGAGGATGGAGTCAGGCTCTTCTCAGTGGCAAACAATGATAGGACAAGGGGCAATGGGATCAAGCTGGAACACAAGAGGTTCCACTTAAATTTGAGAAAGAACTTCTTCTCAGTGAGGGTAACAGAGCACTGGAACAGGCTACCCAGGGAGGTTGTGGAGTCTCCTTCCCTGGAGACATTCAAAGCCCGCCTGGACACATTCCTGTGCGACCTCACCTAGGCGTTCCTGCTCCAGCAGGGGGATTGGAATAGATGATCTTTTGAGGTCCCTTCCAATCCCAAACATACTGTGATACTGTGATTTTGTTTTGCCAAAGGTTTGTGTTTATGACATCTGACACCTTCATTTGTCTTGGTACTTTTGACCAACTCCTCGACAAGCAAAATAAATCTCTTTTATTCTCATTATGGTTATCAGTGGGGTTACCTGGCTGGATTTTGGAGGATGTTGACAAATTATATTACATAGCTTAGAGTTGTTGCATTGCTTTCACTCTGAATTCACAACTACAGCTATGTAAACATGTTCTGCATTTTTAGAGTCATATTTTTAATAGTTCATGATCTCATGCTGTCATTGTTGGTTGTAATGTGATAAAAACATTGAAGAACAAATGATACATTTATTTGAACTGTTTTAATCTTACAGTATAAGGTTTATCCCAAATTAGTATATTAGTCTGACCACTGTAAATAGTACCTGTTGTTTTACTGATTAGTGTTTTTATACCCTCTTCCTGGAAACAGATATTTACAAGGTAAGACCTTACTTAGAATTCAGAACAACAGTTTTTTATTAAGGAATCTACAATATCCCAGAAGCCACTTAGGAGCATCCAGTGAGGGGAAGTTCAGCTTATGAACTGCTTTGGACAATATGCAGTTTATATATAGACAAAGTTTATATATAAACAAAAAGACCAATTTAGCTTATTTTTCACATTTAGCTTATGTTTTTACCAAAGACATCCAAAGAAGCATTAAATGATGTGCCATAATATGCAATGGTATCATTATCATCTTCAGCTATTGCTAACATTTCAGACTCACCTTTTAATTTTATAGCATGTGTTTTCAGCCAGTATGTCAACTCAAGTGAGAGTTGAAGAGGCACAGAGCTAAAGATTGCATGATACCTGCACCAGCACTAAATATCAGGTTTTTACTCTGTTTTCCTGAGCACTAAATTCACCCGACTTCTGAAACGTAAGAGGTAATGATTATTACAGAGAGTATATTTCTTTGCATTTGAAGAGAACAGGGTATGGGACTAAATCCTCATCTGGTTTTAATAATTAGACTTATGAACAGATTTACAGCAGCTGAAGATGTGCTATTATCACTAGAATTACATACTGGCCCGATTTTTCAATGGAGAAATAGCTAACAGATAGTGAGACTATATTTGTGTTACTAATGGAAATGTTTTCTCACCCAGACTTGCAGTCCTGGACTTGGCCTATGTTTTCTTCATATGCTCAGACTCTTCTCACATTAGGGCAGCTCTACTGGTAGTGTAAATTATTGCAATGACCTCATTCTTATGTAGTTCTTTACATTTCTCAGAATCTGGAGAATGAAGTACCAATTCATTTGACTAGGATAAAGTTAAATATAGACTTAGGTCCAGAAAAATTGGAAACTTACTTGTTGATGCTGGCTACAATAACTATCTATTTTTATTGTATTGTTTTTCTTTTCAATACACCATTACAAGTTGGAATGCACCCTAAAAGTTAAAAATTAGCTCAGAATGCTGCAGGTCAAAGCATTAACATTACTCTCCACTAGACCTATTGACAGCATCAATTAACTTTTTTAAATAGTGCAGAAAATGTAAAAATTAGACACATCTTCATTTTGAACTAAGCCTTACCTTGTGTTTTAAGTATACTTTTTAAAAGTACAGTACAATTCTTTTGTGTCTGTACAGTATGGTAACTACAACTGCAAGTTGCAAGACAAATGTCCTAAGAGAATGCTCTAGCTTCTGTATGGCAGGCATCACGCAAATCAAACTTTCAACAGAAAGAAACAAAGATCCTGAAGTAGAAGGAAAGCAAAATTGGAAGTCTGATCATCACATGCTTCTCAAAGTAACGCAAATCAATGACAAGGACTAAAATGAGATGTGCACCTTCGCTCTAATACTGTCTGCTCATGATGGCATTTCACCCCTATGTAGAGGTTAGACACAAACATTTTATTGTTGCCATAGATTTATAAATCCCAGCACATAGTTTTTCATCCATTATTCCAATGTTTTGGTAAAGCTCATCAGAAAGCATCATTCAGGAAGGCCCTCACTTGACTGCCATGATTTTTCAAGTATCATGGAGAGTGGCTTGGCAACTACATCTGCCAATTCCTTCGAAGTGTGGTTGCAGTATACCAATGAAGTTACTTAAAGAGATGTAGAAAGTGTAACAGCATGTCTTATCTGCTATAATTGGACAGTAGTTTGTTACAACAGTTAAAATTGAGAGCCAGAAGCAAAAGGTGTTCTGGTCTTATTGGTACATTTTTCAAAAAGTTGGGACTGTTTGATTTAGTAATCTTACTATTGTCAATTTACATCAGTGTAACAAAACGTAAAATCTGTTCCAGTGGTTTTCATTTACCACTGCATATGCAAATCCTTATCTCTAATTAAACTGGAAGATCTTGAGGGAAATATCCCATTTGTAAAGGAGAGTTATTTCCTGTGGAAAAAAAAAAGAAAAATGTAAGTTTCACCTTCACCCATTCTGCTTTCCAGGGAGCGGGTTATCTCACCAGCAAGGAATGAAGATCTCGTGTCAATCAGAGGGAGAGAGATTCTTTTACATCCCTGCAGAAGGAGTGACTCACAGACATGTGTCAGATAAAGCAGTGCCAGAAGATGAATGAAAGTATTCAAAGAAATACTGTAATTAAAAATTTGACATAGGTCCTGTAATATTTGCGTTCACTTGCTGATATACAGGATTAAATAATTATTTTATGACAAGGCTTCATTTTGTGCAATATTTTCATCAAATGAAAGAATTGGTAGAGGCAGAATAAAAAAAAAAAAAAAAATCTTTAAGTTTTCTGATGAGTTGATTTGAATTTTTAGCATCCAAAGTTCAGAAGAACTGAATAGGTCTAAACAAAGCCATACAGCACAGGGTCAGAAACTAGGTAAGCCAAATTTCCAGCATCAGCCAATTATGCTGAATATGTGTTAATTTCCTGGTGCAGGCAGATATCTTCACAGGAACAGAGTCATTCTGCCTAGAATTTAACAAGCTGGAATTAACAGCCATGCCACTTTGTGTATATCTCACCTGCGGTGTGTGACTCAGAGTCACTAGTGGACTGTCTGTGATCTCTTTCGGTGAGTAGTTGTATAGCTTGACTACCTGGCATGCAAAATCCATGCTTTTGTTACATTTTAGCCTGTTAACTGCCAGTTTCATTTGACCCTGTACTAGAAAAGACAAAATTGATCACTTCTGCTCTCCTCTTCTCACAGTTTTATACGCTTCACCTAGAGCTCCTCAGTCGTCTCCTTTACAGCTTGACAAGTCCATTCTACACAACCTATTCTTTCTATGTAACTCTTCCATACTTTTGGGCATCCTTCTCTGACCCTACTCCAGTAACTGTATCTTTTCAGAGTTGAGACGACAAGGTCTGTGCAGAGCCGGCAAGACAAATGCATCTCCTACAATATATGGTGGTATACTGATGCTCTTTTTATGGTCTGTTGAGCGCGCACCACACTCCCCAAAGACAGTTCTCATTGTTTCATTCTACACCTCTGTGGCTTGGAAATAGACCATTCCACATGTGAGGGTTTTCTTCCGCAAACTAACTTTCCAAAAAATATGTTCTGTTTGATGGTCTGTATATGATAGCAGGTCTCAACATACAGGCATGAAAGAGATAAATGTTTAAATTGCATATGAAATAAAGACTCTTTTTGCTCGTTAGTAGTGAATCAGGAAAAAACACACTTAGTGCAAAGTGGAATGGGACTATGAAGTGAAAACACAATGAAAGTCATTCTAATAAGACAAACACATTTTCATTCTGGAAGAAAGTATTCTTGGCTATGTCTTTTGAAGAGAGTTAGGTCTGGGAAAGAAGGGAAGCTTGGTCTGGTTCTGATAGAGATTTCAATACAATCTAGAGATAGAGGAGAACTCATTTAGAAATTCAATTAAATTTGGAACAGTCTTCATCCTGAGCAGTATTTGAATAGTACCATATGTATGAATTTACAGATATGAGCAATACTTATGTACTTGCTGTACAACTTCTGCTTCGCTTCAGTCACTAACATACATAAAATGGGAAACATAACCCTTTTTTCATTCTCCTTTGCACATTTTGAATAAAATTACAAGTCCCCCTTGGACAGCATAAGCTCCAAAGCAGGGATCAATAGCTGATTCAGCTGAAGAAAGTAATTGGCCATCATTTCTACAAACCAAAAAATGCAGATGCAAAGAAGGTAACACAATAGTAAGGTGTCTTTTATAAGAAGCTGTATCTTAAAAATATGCCAACAGTATATTTTGAAATCAGAGATGGACTTTAGAACACTCTTAAAGTATGTGTGGAAAACAGTCGCCAGCTATCCATGGGTAGACAGAACTGCTTATAAGTACTGAATTTACCAAGAATTTCATTGACTTGTCAACTGCTTAACATAAAAATTTACCTGAAAGAACCTAGGTAAGCTTGAACACTTTTCATTTAGATTGAAAACTAATTTGCACACAATAAAAAGCCACCTAAAGGGAAAAAAAGAAATCATCATTATTTCTATATTAAGCATTTTTACTGTATGTCATATAAACCAGCTCCAGCTCTAAAACCCACAGTATAATTCAATACCTACTGTAAAGGTACTACTCTTTATTTTGGCAGTATTGTTGTTTTCCCAGTCACAGGCTGACAGAGAAGTACTTGGTGCTAAAGATGGTTTTCATTTGGTTTAACCCATTTTTGTGTGAAGTGTCCCAAATCCAATTGTTTCCACTGAGTTGCTGATATCATAAGCCTTTTGTAGTTACAAATAAAATCTAGTAATATGGTTCCTCCTTTTGATAAGTTACAGTAGAAAAAAAAAAAACTTTAAAGTAAAATAGAAGTACAAATTTACCCTAATTTCAAAATTAAAACAAAGACCTAGGAATCTTAGGATTTACTCTTGAATGCATTAGAAATTAGCTCTCTAGTATTCACAAGTTTTCCCTAGATACTGACATCAATGAGAGGCAGGAGCCAATATGGTTCAGATTAACTTATTCTGAGATCTAATTATTTATTCACTGTAATCTGCAGAAGCAGATAGAAAGGGATTCATTGCAGAAGTTTAAAGAAACAGGCCTCTAGATGCTTGCAGATTCCTCTTTGTAGAAGTGAGCAGAGAAGAAGATAGAAAGGCATCAGGGGATTGTGCTCTGTTTCATTAGAGGCAAGAATCTTCTTTCAGGAGAAGGAAACACTTCTTAATCAGACTTTGAAAACAATGCTGAAAACAGCAAAGCCGTATTTAATGGTCTATGTTAACATCTAAAATAGTGGGTAAGTATGATCTTTACCAAGACACTAAACAGATTTAATTGTGACTCAGCCACATTAAGGCATATGAGCAAGAAAAGTAAAATGGTGTCATTCTGCATTGATAAAAATGTACAAATGAATGACACTTTCTTGTAATTCACTAATTTAGCCAAGGAATAGGAAGGCATTAAAAAGATAAAAAGTGGGGAATGGGGAGAGAACTGCTACACTTAAACATTTTAATGGTATCTTCAGGTTCATTAGCTAGTTTTAGATAGTAGCCAGAATATTTTATAAATCACTTCTGCTATCTGAAACTGACTCATCAATCCATAGTCTAGATAAGTTTCTTCAACCTCTAATTGCACAGCCTTAGTTCAGAGGAGCTCTCTGTCTGTAGAAATTATTTCAGCTGGAATTTAACTGGATTTATCCAGCTCAGAAATGAGGTAAAAGCAAAAAAATACATTAGACAGATTTGCAGTGTGTTTCAACAAGCAGAGCAGAATGAGAATTTACATGCTTCTTTCCATGAAAAATCTAGTTAACACCTATGTTCTTAATTTATTACATTAATTATAATGGAATGACACCTATAGAAAACTCATCTCCCTATTCTGTCTCCTCCACCTTTCACCATTTCTTTGTCTTTGGAGAGAAAGACCATGCAGCACTTCTTCAGCACCCAGGGAGAGATCTGTCTCTACTCGCTGCTGCTACAACTAAGTAACAATAGGCAGCAGCGTTAGAGATCGAGGAGGTATGGAAAAATGTAAACACTGTATATACACCAAGGAATCTAAAAAACAGGATATTTCACCGTCAGTAGACATTATTGCACAGGTCAAATCCTGCCACAGTGTGTCTCTCTTCAATCCTCCTACATTTATTTGAGCAGTGTAAATGAAAGTGAAAATAAAGTTTACAAGGTAGGCTAGTATATAAGTGGTCTTTCTTGGCCACATGAGATTTGTAAGCCATAAATAGTTGTAAATATTTTCTGCTATTAGAAAACATTTTGCTTTTGATCTTTACATAGACAAAAGACATATAAACCTCCAAGCCCAATTTAGCTATTTTAGAAATCTATACTAAAATATCGACAGGCAAAAATAGTAAGCAAAGAAAAATACACTAATTAAAATGTCACAAGAAGGTCCTGTGCAAATCAGTTCCTACTTACAGGCCATGCTGTGCCTTTGAACAGCGAAGCAGAGTTTCTGCTTTAATACCTGTTTGCTTAGTCTGGTCTAGTTAAATCCATTCCCTGGTTCATGAAATACTGAAGAATCCTTATGTAACTCTTAACTCTCATGACTTTGAAAGAGATGCACTGGGTATTGGCTTTGTTCTGGTGTAGCTAATCTCACAATCCTTTTAAGAAATACCAGCCCTTCTCTGGCAGTCAGGGATCCAGTTTCCATCATTCTGCTGCAGGGCAGGAAGGAATCTGGCCACAGTCACCCTCTTCCTACCCTTCCATTCTAGATGTTCCTTCCAAATCTGGCCCTGAAGGACTAACAGAGCAAAAGATCAATGAATTTGGCATCAAAGACACTTATAAAATGCCTGTGACTCTTTTGATAGCCTAAGAAGAATGAACTTCTCCTGGCTGGGTCCTCTCAGGAGCTGCGGTAAGAATGGCCCATCTGATCTGAGTTCAGATCCCAAGTGAAAGCAGCAGTACAAAGACATCACATTTATTTTTTTAATCTTAGTTCTAAACAATTTTCACATCTCCTCCCAGCCTTCCTGGAAAAGGCTCAGATTCAATTTGGTTTAAGCACTGGGCAGAGGTTCAGTAAGACTGCATCCGAAACAGCAGTCTTCCTGAGAAGAAAGAATCATGTTCAGAAGGAAAATATAGTAGAATAAACAGTTGAAGAAACTTAAAGCCTCTTCCTACTCCCACCTTCATGAAATATCAGCAAGTGATTAGATTATATTTCTCCTACTCATTTTCTTTAATATAAAAAAGGGACACACATAGTTTAACTCCCAGCAGTAATTCAGATTAGTCTGGAAAATGCAGTTCTCTACTGGATTGTATTTACATTTAACCTATTAGATAAATGCTCAGCCAAAGCCTCCTCTCACTTACACAAAGAAACGTGCCAGTTATAGCACAGCTTTGTTGGTATATGAAAGTAGAATTTGTCCCAATCTCTTCTACATGACCCGCACTTTTGGTATGTTTCTCACAAAGATCTATTTACCACTTCTGTGCCAAAATACTTTCAGGCTTAAGCAATTTTCACTCCCTCCTTCTCCAACCTTGAGACTCTTATCGTGGCATCTTGGATGTAGTACAGGTGCTGAAATCTAGATTAGATGAGGAAGGGAAAAATAACTCGATATTGTGGTGTGGATTAGCATGAAGGCTGCATTGGCACTTGTGTGAGACCGTCAGGTTACTCGTGAGTAGTAAAGCTTCAAGAAAATGACTCAGGTCATCCCAATATGTCCTCACTTTAGCACTTCTTATAACATGTCTAAAATATACTCTCAATGCTCATTTAGAACAAAGAACCTATTTTTGCTCAATATGGATAAGTCAATACCAAATGCATGGTAATATTATTTAAGGAGATAGTAGTGCTTTCCTTAAAATGTTTGTTTCTTTATCTTTTGGTTTCAAATCTATGGCACAGAACAATAGTTCACAAAACGTCTTTTG